>NC_057863.1:112334825-113081075 GCF_019393635.1 Dromiciops gliroides
TATTCAGTCCTATGGGGCCTTTGAGACATTTTCCTAAAAACAATCACTCTTAGGCCCAGGAATTCTGGAATATATTCTGTTCCTTACATCTAACAGCTATGCCTGCTACAGAATATTGGCAGTATTTTCTTTACTAACATCTTGTTATATACAAGACTATATACACTCCTTACCCTTCCAACCAAAAGGTTTAGCCATTGTACTAGATCTTGGAGGCTAGGATGGGTCTTCTGACTAGACTCTGAAGGGGGAATTTCTGTTTTTAATAGGCTTTAATTTTCCCATTTCAACAATAACTTTGTCTTTAAAGTGAGTAGTTGCAAAACACTCCAGTTTCTTTGCCAAGGAAACCACAAATGGGGTCACAAAGAGTCAGACACAACTGAACAAGAAATAACCAATATCTCTCAAGTCTAGTGAATATCTGAAATGCCCCTGAAATTTCCCCTCTTAAGTCCTGAAAATATAGCTAAAGAGACTCTAGCAAGAAGGAAGATAATTACATATGACATGACTAGGCCAAAAATAATGGGAAGGAAATTGGAAGATACATATAGTTCTACTTTATTTTGGAAGGTATTCTTAAAACTTACTCTTTAAGGTTAGTCAAAAAGCAAGTTACAGCTAGAATCACATCACTGCTTTGTCTCGAATTCATTGTCAGAGGTATAATGGAAGGAACACTGAACTTAAATTCCAGACTCAATTTTCAAACCTGACTCTTCCAGTCACCACCTATGTGATAAGTAATATAAACTCTATAAGCCTCAGTTTCCTTGTCTATAAAGTGAGGGGGATTTGACTACAGAGGTTCTGAGCTATCTTCTAACTTACATATATGTTATTATGATGCTATATTTATACAGAGCTAGAAATTTCCTTGAATGTCCATGTGCCTACAAATCTTCACTCAGTATTCTACCATTCATCACCAAGAAAAGTTATATCTATTTCAAGAAGTGGGAAAGTGTATAGATAGAAGTGGGTAGGGGAGGAAGGGGTAGAACTTAAGTCTTTATGGTATTCCTAGAATAGTGTTCATAACAGATGAGGGATGATAGAGAATAGAATGCCAGCATAGACTTTTTTTAAAAAATCATAAAAGTATTTTATTATTTTCCAGTTACATGTAGAGATAGTTTTCAACACTTGTTTTTATAAAATTTCTAGTTCCAAATTTTTCTCCCACCTTTCCCTCCTGTTCCACCCCCAAGACAGCAAACAATCTGATATAGGTTATATATGTACAATCACATTAAACATACTCTACATTAGTCATGCTGTGAAAGAAGAAATAGAAGAAAAGGGGAAAACCTCAAAAAAGTAGAAACAGAATGGCATAATCTGCATCTCTATTTCCCAGTTCTTTTTTCTGGATTTGGAGAGCATTTTCCATCATGAGTCCTTCAAGTCTATCACAGCTGATCAACACACAATGTTGCTGATACTGTGTACAATGTTCTCCTGGTTCTGCTCATCTCACTCAGCGTCAATTCATGCAAGTCCCTCCAGGTTTCTTTGAACTCCTCCTGCTCATCGTTTCTTACAGCGCAATAGAATTCCATTACATTCATTTAGCACAATTTGTTCAGCCATTCCCCAGTGGATGGGCATACCTTCAATTTCCAATTCCTTGCCACCACAAAAAGAGTAGCTATAAATATTTTTGTACATGTGGGTCTGTTTCCCTGTTTTATGATCTCTTTGGGATAAAGACCTAGTACTGGTATTTCTGTGTCAAAGGGTATGCACAGTTTTATAGCCCTTTGGGCATAGTTCCAAATTGCTCTCCAGAATGGTTAGATAAGTTCACAGGTCCATCAACAATGAATTAGTGTTCCAATTTTTCCACAGCTTTTCCAACATTTATTATTCAACATAGGCTTTTAAAAGATGGGAGTATTAGAAGAGAGCTAGATGAGTTGGCCTATAAGAACCTGTATACCCCTGTGACAATATCATAGGAAGACAAAGCTGCTTCCTGGCATTCAATTCACTTGCAAGACTCTCCTCTATCCTTCATCCTCTCCTGCCTAACTATTCATTTAGTACAATTGTACAGAAATTCATATTCCTATTACACATACCCAATATCTATTTCTCTTTTTCCCCACATGTTAAATTATAATCTCTTCAAAATCAATTATCAGAGGACTTAGAGATAAAAGGACCAGTGACCATCTGGTCCAATCTCTCATTTGATAGATTAGAGAAATATATTCAGAGTAGTTAAGTGATTTTTTTTCCACGTTTGTAAAGACAGTAAAAAAAATTACAGAGCTAGGATTAGAATTCAGGTTCTCAGGAATACAAGCCCAGTGTTCCTCCAATATGCTATGATGCTGCTGATTTCTTCTATTCTATTTGTAACTCATAGGCCCCTCTACATAGTGAACACTTGTCAAATACTGTTAACTGGTTATTATATCAAGGAAGCACAAATGAAGGAGCAATGAATTTGGACTCAGAGGACTTAGACTTGCCTGGCCCTTAATACATAATAATTCTGCAACTTTGGCAAAGTCATTTAACTTTTTTAAGGCTTCAGTTTCCTCATCTGATAAATGAATGAAAAGAAGATGAGTTCTAATTTCCCATCCACCTTTAAATACTATGGTCCTTTGGTCCTATTCTAAAGATTATCCAATTAATTTGTAAAGGATATAAGTACCAAAATTATAAGTCACCATTGTTCTGTAAAACGCCATGTTAACTCCTTATTAATACTTAATCAAACTAAAGTTGAATCTTTCAACTTCAGTCAGAAATTCTATAGGTTTGTCATGTCAATTAGCTAATCAAGCTAACACATTGTCCAAAGCATATCCAATATTCATATGTAGAAATATATCATATATTTCCCTGTGTGAATTATTAATGAAATAAAGCCTTTACCAAAATATAAATTATTTTATGTATGACATTAGCTTCATTAAATGAATTAGTCTCATATATTCAATGAATAGCTCTTAATAATATACCTATTAAATATGGGATTTATCATAACAATCATTAAATTAACAATTCAATAAGAAATATAAACAGAGGTGGCACAGAGGATAAAGCACCATCCCTGGATTCAGGAGGATTTGAGTTCAAATCTGGCCTCACACTTGACACTAACTGTGTGACCCTGGGCAAGTCACTTAATCCTCATTGCCCTACTGAAAAAAAAATGTATTTTTTAAAAAAGAAAGAAATATAAACAGAAAAATCCCATAAACATAAAATCAAGATAATGGCAGGTTATGAAACACAATGTTACATGGTGTTATTTTTTTCTATAATTGAATGAATGAATTAAAAACATTATATAATGCTTACTGTTCACAAGACACTGCTAAGAATATTAACATAAGTTGGCAAGCCTACATTCTAATAGGGAAAGAAAACAGATCGAGAAGTGATGGCCGGGGAGAAGTGTTTTTTAATAGAGAGATCTGGGGAAATAGTTACTAGAGACATAAGACAAAGTATTGATTTGACCTATCCACAAATCATAGTGTTGATTTGATTACTATTCTCAGAACTAGAATTGGACAGTAGAGAGGGGTAGGGAGGTAATATGAGTTGTACCTTGATATAGAAATTGCTAAGAAATGGTATGGTGGACCTGAGACTGGGCAAATAAGCTTACCAATCAGGGTCCTGGTAAGGAAACTTCTCTCAAGGCAGTTGAGCGATTAACTTCTCTACAACTTATATATAATTGCTTGAGACACTGAAGTGGTAAGTGGCTTGCCTAGCATCACTAAGTCAGGAAGTGTCTGAGGATAGACTTAAACCCAGATATTTCTGAATCTGCTCTCTCTGGGCATTATCAGAAAGTTAGATAACTACATTTTTAGAAACAAACAAAAAAGGACCAATATGAATTTATACCAACATTCAATTTTCAACAGTAGAACCCTTTTATTATGTGGAGGCTGGATGGTTAGGTTGGGGAGAATAGTTTCTTTCTAAGAGATATATCTATCTCAGGAGGTTAGTGAGATTAGATAGCAAGATCCCTTGATAATCAGCCATGTGTCTCTACTGCATAAATTGTTCTAAACATTTCTTAACTCTGTTCACATATTCTGCCTATGCCACTCTTTAGCATAAGCTCCATATGGTTTCACTGACTAAATCAATTATCATAGCTTATTCATTGAAAACATTTACAAGTCATCAGTTTCATCTCTACTGTATTAACCTCAAAATAAAATGGCAACTTTGTTGCAGTTCCTTCCTCTCATAATAGAAATGACATTCGTTGTAAAATGGCATATGTATTTGTAGGAAAACATACTCATGTTCACATCTTAATATGCAAAACACCACAATTTTCAGCCCTTCAAACACACATTTATTAATTTTTCTTGGACACTGTAGTTGACGAGTCCTGCTTATTTTGATGCCACTAATAAGAAATGATTCAATAATGTTTGTTGTGTTATTGTGTTAAAAGTGAAACTAAGTCATTAGGTAGACAGTTTTGTGATGAGTAAAAATAACACCTCAGCAACACCATCTGGATGCTTTTAATTAAACATAACCTTCAACTAACTTAGTTCATTTTCAACATTCAATACTTCTGCAATTCTCACTTGCTTTTCAATTGTTCAACTATTTTTCTCTCCCACCATTCATAAACTGAAAAAAAACCCTTCTAAAATGGTGCCTATTTTGCAAAAATCTGCTTATAATTGTTTGCTTTAAAAATGCTTTAACGTTTACAAAGATTTCTTCACAGCAACCCTTGAGATAGTTCATATTTACATGGCTTCGTCATTTACAGAGTGTTTTTTTTTAATGTTCAATTTTTAAAATTTTCCATTCCAAATTCTCTTTCTCTTTACCTTCTCCCTACCCATTGAGAAGACAAGAAATATGATATGCATTGTGCATGTGAAACATATTTCTATATTTGCCATGCTTATTTTTTAAAAAGAAAGAAAAATTAAGAAAGTGAAAAATCAATGTTTTAATCCACACTCAGAGTTTATTTTTTCTGGAAGTGGATAACATTTTTTCATCATGAATCTTTTGGAACTGTCTTGGATGATTGTATAAATCATAGTAGCTAACTCTTTCACAGTTGATCATCATTACAATATTGTTACTGTGTACAATGTTCTCCTGACTCTGCTCATTTCACTTTGAATCTGTTCATATAAGTCTTTTGAGGTTTTTCTGAAACCATTTCCTTTATTATTTTTAACAGCAAAATAATATTCTATCACATTATCACAATTATTCTATCACATTCCATCACATATGTTCAGCCATTCCCCAATTCATAGCCATTCCCTCAATTTCTAATCATTTTTGATCATAGAAAGAGCTGCTATAAACTTTTTTTTGTATAAATAGGTTCTTTCACTTTTTCTTTTATCTCTAGAGCACTTTTGAAAACTTTACATTTAAAGAAAAAATTAGGAAGATGAAATGTTTGCCAGAAAGCTTAATAATTGGCTTATTTCTAATTTTGGTAGCATATTCCCTAAAATAAGTAGTTTCCCCAATTGTTATTTTCAACTTTGTTTTGGCAATTTCTTATTGTGGTAAAAAGTTTTAACAGTCGGTTAGATAATGGACAGACACAGGTTTTTTTTTAGGACCACCCTTTTGGGGAGGAGACCAATGGCATGAGCTACGCACACCAGTCTGCCTGCGATGCATGCCAGATTGCCTGCTGAGCACTCGACTTCAGGGGTGCGAGCTTAAAAGGCAAGGAGAGAACGGAAGTGGGGCCTTTTTTTTCCTGCTCTGCTGGTCTCCTGGCAGCACTGCACAGACAGAGGCTGACTGGAGTTTGACTCGGCCCGGCTCTCGGTTAACAGCACGCACTTGACTCAGTCTCTCTCCCCAAAGGTGGCCTTGGGTTTTGGTGAGTTTTATACGGAATATAGACTAAGCCTAGACTTAAAACGATTTGTATTGTGTTTCTACTTTCCTATCCTTCTAATCAACATCACCTTGTGACTACCATACAATAAAAGCTCTAACTAGAAAACCAGAAGCTTCTTCCATTTACTAGTCTGGGAGATAAATTAAGGGAAAGGTTAAGTAGGGGAGATTTATGATCTAATATCCAATTTTAATCTCACATTATCAAGAAGTTATTTTTTTTATAACTCAGATACTCTTCCTGTAAGTAGAGAATACTCCCAGTAGGTAGTAGTAATTAGCATAGTCAGATAGTTCATAATACAAGGTATCTTCTTTACTTAAGTTCCAAAAGGGACTTTCTCTTAAAAGAGATTTTTAATAGATTTACAATTTTCAAATGATCTACCAAAAGACAACTCTTTACTAAATAAAACACCTACTCATATTAATCAAAATTTTCAAGTAAGCTAAATCCTAGGCCTTTACAATTATTTGTAATTATTACTCATTATAATTTAATTAAACTCTATCTTCCTCTATACTTTCACCATATTCTAGCCTTCTATCTCATTCCTGCTACTGTCTTCTAAAGTCAAGTACTTCCCAGTAGTTGTATATTTTCTGTGTACTTCAAATCAGCTTAAAAATCTTTGTATTTTCTTTCAGCCTCTGGCTATAGAATCTTTAGTTTAGGGAATCATCCCTATTTATGCCTGCCAATTCACACTGGTGGCTGCTAATTTAATTTTCTTCCTAGGTATTTGCTCCCCTTTTCCCAAGCTCCTCATACCTCCTGTGGCAAAATATAATTTTATTTAAATATTATCCCTTGTTTAAGGGATAGGGAGAAAGACTGGATTTGTGATTTTATTAGTATTCACAACTCCCTCCTCCAAGGCAGGTTTGCATCTTATCTGCAATTTATACTCTTATAGAATTATGTAAAGAACACTGAGAGGTTCAAATGACTTTCTTAGAGAAAAAGAACCAGTGAGTATCAGAAAGAAGGTTTGAATCCAGCTCTTCCTCAATCCAAGGCCAGCTTTCTATCTAATATGGTATTTATTGTGCCTCCAGCTTATAAAAAGATAAAATTATATATTTATATGTACACATATGTATAGCAAAAAAAAAAGAAATTCAGACATTATAATATGTGATTTTAAAGCCTCCATTTTGCAAGAGACAACAGGAAATTGATTAGATTGTATCAAATTGCATATTCATAAAATACATATCTCTAGCCTCAGTTTGTTTGGCTTAGTCAAACAAGGACTATCACTGAGATAGTTAGGCTAATGAAGGCTTTTTAATTTGAAATAATAGGTGAGTATAAAACTAAAAATAATCAAAGACTGAAGATTCTTCAAATTTGTGGGGATATATATCATTTAATGGAGCCACAGATCATTTTTTTGAAACCCTAAAAAGAAAATAAAACAAATAAGTATACTAGATTAAGTTTTTAAAAAGGGCTGTATTTAATCTTTAGAATCCTTATCTTTTATGACTACTCTTTGATTTAGTCAAATAAATTGTATTTTTAGACTAGGAGAGACTGACTAAACACAGGAGCAAAAACAAGGGCATATTATTTTAGAGTTATATATGTGGGAACAAGAGTCCTGAAATATGACACCAGGGAGAGAGGATAAGTTGGATATGAATACCATATACCATAGATCAAACTGGATTGGCTTGAGTACCTAAGATTAAAATTGCTCTGGAGTTCACATGGCCTAGGCAATATGGTGACAGGTTTGGTGACCAAGGAAGGTGGTGCTGAAATCTTCAATCTTCTGATCTTCTCTACAAACAAGTTGGGTAAGAAATTTTATGTTTGTACATTTCTTCTATTTTCATTGATTTTATGTACTTGTCCCTTTAAATCTTCAAATGGGTTTCTTCTACCTCCTGAGCACCTGCTTTTATCTAACTTTGGTCTGGTTTATCAGACAAACTGGGGATAAGATCATGTTAATGCTTTATTTTTGTGGATTTTCTATTTTTATTTTTAATTCTACTTATCTTTTTGTTTTAGTCAGGCATATTTTGAATTACAATATGGGGACTAGAAATATCAAACCCTACTATATAATACAGGGATCTCTCCTAGAAAGGATACTCACAGCATGGGATTAGTATATACTACCAATTCAGCCAGGCATGGAAAAAACAAAGCTTATCGAACACATTTAATTTTAAATGTCACAGCAATGGGACCAGGGAGGAAAGGGGGATGAAGAAGGAAGCAATGCTATCTGGTAGCTTTCTCTCTCATGTAATGATTTTTGCTAAGTAGGTGTCAAGGCCAGTGATTTCCATGCTAATGAAGAGTAAGCTTTCTTAAGTATAAGACCAAAACTCAAGTCTTTTCAACTTCAAGGTAATGAGGCATCTTTCTTATGACAAAAAAATGAAGTATTATATATTATAAAAATGTAAATTCAGATGTTATCAAACAGTAAAATAAACCTACACTTTGTGAAAGTGTCTACAATTTATTCTGTACTTGGTGCTTTTGCACCATCATTTACATGTAGTCTACCCCATGAAACTGTGAGCTCCTTGAGGGAAGAGCTTATTTTTGTGTTTCTTTGTATCCCCAAACTTAGCACAGGACTGGTAAAGTATAGAAATCTGATAAAGGCTTGTCAATTATTTTATTGAGACAGGGGACAAATTGTCAGACAGTCTAAAATATGAAGTGTTAATCCCCTGATGGGAAGCAGGGGAAGAATAAATAACAAACAAGAGCCCCAGGTGAACAGCAGTAAGTAGTGGGAATATAGACATGGTAAGGAGAAAGGATATGTCAAAGGCAAAAAAACATGCCCTCTTATAAAAATGGATTTAAAACCAAAGTAAGGGGGGCAGCTAGCTTGTGCAGTGGATAAAGCACTGCCCATGGATTCAGGAGGACCTGAGTTCAAATCCAGCCTCAGACACTTGACACTTACTAGCTGTGTGACCCTGGGCAAGTCACTTAACCCCCATTGCTCCCCTCCCCCCAAAAAAAGAATATTTCAAGGTATAGTGGATAGAAGAGACAGGTGACAAGTCAGAAAGAACAAAGTTCAAATTGAGTCTTAGACACTTGATAACTGTGTGCTACTGGTCAAATCACATAACCTTGTTCACTCTCAGTTTCTTGATATGCAAATTGAGGCATTTGGGCTCAATGACCTCTAATGTGTACCACCTCTAAAGCTATGATACTTGGATGATTTGATGAAGTCTGAAAACCATTGCCAAAATATTTTATCTGAATCCCTGTTTAGTCTCAGAATGTGGAGCAGTACTTATTCCAAAAAGAGACATTAAGTAGACCTACCAGTCAGGTTGAGAAGAATAAAGTCACATTAAGCCAGTTATAATATGTGCCTTTCCAAAATATTCCCTACTCTAGTAAAAGTTCTGTTCTTATATAGCAGAAGTACTAGAGTGTGTGTGTTGGGGGGAGGGAGTGTTTGGAGGAGGGGAAGGGGAGTGGTGAATTTTTCTGACAGTGTAGTGAAACCTATATTCCTATTTTAAGAAAAACAATTTTAAAAGAATAATTTTAAATTAATAAAAGTGCATAGAATTACAAAGTAAACCAATGATTGGTGAAAATGATTTTTTAAAAACTATTCAGTTTGACAGAACTCCTGCCATATATCCACATAGGACCCATGAATCCTAGTTTAAGAACTCTCACTCCATAAAGCTTTAGCTTCAGTAAAATTGATCTACACATTATTTCTCAACCATATCATTTTTGTTGCCTACTGAAGTCAATCAACTACTGTTCTTGCTGAAGAGAATATCTTTGTAAAAATGACCTTACCTAGGCTTTGCAACCACCCACCATTGATAAGACTACAGCAAATGCCAGGAAAGTCATCAGTCATTAAGACCATAAATTTGAGATTGCTAATATTACTAGAGTTTTCCAATGGAGACCTTTCTTCCTAGATTTCCACACACATTATGATGTTGACCTGATCATGAGGAAGAACAGAGGATAAACTTTTAATTATCTAAGTAAAAGAAGAGAAAAAAAATGGAATAAAAACTTCTTGTGTGACTCATTTAGACTATAAAAGCAATGCTACTGTAGTCATCCCATGTAAGGAAAGGTATATACAATTTATGATTCTATGGTTGTCTGATGATCCTAGAACAAAGAGCTTCAAATTTTCCTTGGACTATTCTATTTCTATCACAAGGGGCACCCATTTTATTGCCTAACAAGGTAAAGAAATTCCTTGCCATTGGAGTTGATGACATGACAAACCTTTTCCAGAATGCCCCACGTGTTACTAATTGCTGGGTTTATGCTAGCACATTGCTATAAACATAAACTACTGCTTGTTACTACTAGTTCTTCAACTAATGATGCTGGAAGTGTACTTAGGCACAAAATGCCAGATGGCACTTGGGCACCAATTCAATTAAGGTCGACAAACACTTATTAAGCATATATTGGAGTAAGGTGCTACAGGAAGCTCAAAATACCACATTGAAAAGAAAGGATAAGTCCATGCCTCTCAAAAAAATTTCAATATGATAGTGAAGACATCATTAAGTTAATCAATCAACAAGATTTTTAACACCCAGTAGTCCCTTCATCTTCTTGTTCCTGACTTCCAGATTTCAAAACCATGCTTCTGTCTCATTCTGGAATTTTCTTGGGTCTCCTCATCCTGGAACATCCAACGCACCTGTAGTCTATTCAGTCTCCAATATCCTTCTGAAAAATCCACCTCCTTCTTCCATTGCTGAGGTCTTCCTGGGATCTCAATTTTGTTGAGTATTACAAGCCCATCTTTGTTTCTCCTCCCAGCCCTATCTATTCCTGATTTCCAGACTTCAAAACCATGGCTCCATGATAGGTAACTGAAAATCCTCCCCCATTCCTTTTCAGTTACCTTTTGTATGGTCTCTTCCCTCATTAAGATGTAAGTTCCTTGAAGGGAAGCATTGTCTTTTTTTTGGTTTATATTTGGATTCTCCAGTATATAGCACAGTGTCTGGCTCATGGTGTCTAATAAATGTTTGTTTCTATCCTTCCTACTATGTATTAGGCATTTCATTAGGCAAATGGGGACATGGAGGCAAAGAAATAAAGGACACTGTCCTAAAGGTACTGAAATGGATAGAGTTGTGGTATTATGGTCAGAAAAATCTGAATTCAGATGCTGTTTTATTTACTTATTATCTGGAGGACTCTGAACAAGTCATTTAAACACTATGTTATTTTCCTGCTCTCTAAATTTAGGAAACTATATTTGATGGCCTTTGAGTTCCCTTTTGACTCTAAATCTATGATCCTAAGAAGCTTACATATAATTGGGGGAGACATAATACAAATTAAAGCTTCAAATTGTACTAAGATTTTTGGGACACCCTGTAAAGTCATAACCAAAACAAACAGCATAATACAACGTAATTTTGATGGCAAAGGCACTAGTAGTTGAAGACACCTTAAGAAAGGTGACATTCTGTAGGTGCTCCTTAAATTGAGTTCTGAAGAAATTTAAAGATTCTAAGAGTCTGAAGTGAGAAGGACAAATTCTAAGCATTGGTATCAAACTTTACAAAAGCAGTAAGTTCTACATGAAGAATAATAAGGTTAGTCAACTAGACAATGGATTATGCACATGTAAATGACTATAATACAAAGTAGAATGTGACAAAGGGAAAAGGCTGATCTGAGTATTCCAAGAAAATCTTAAAAGGGAGAGAAAACTTTCAGCTGAGAGGAATCACAAGAGTCTTCATGGAGTAGGTAGCACCTTAGTTGTGCTTTGATGATAAAAAGAAATTCTATATGTAGGGATGTGAAAAGAATGAAATGTGGGAAAAGATGATTTTTGGGAAGGAAAAGAAGGAAAATGGCAATTTCAACATGAGAAGTAGCTAAAAGTTCAATTTGACTACATAAGGGTCTGCAAACTATCACCTGTGAAGCAAATCCAGTCTGTTATCTCTTTTGCTACTTCTTAGGAAATAAGAATGGTATTTCCATTTTATATACAATAAAACTTATTTTAAATGGTTTTAAAAGATTTTTAATTTGCTTGGGCCTAAAAAAAAAGAGAGTCGGCCAGATTTGTCCTACAGGTCACATTTTTCTTTTTTTTAAATCCTAAAAGTATTTCAATATTTTCCAGTTACATATAAAGATAGTTTTCAACATTTGTTTTCACAAGATGTTTAGTTCCAATTTTTTCTCCCTCCCTCCTTTCCCTCTTCCCTCCCCAAGACAGAAAGCAATCTGATATAGGTTGTACATGTACAATCACATTAAACATATTTCTGTATTAGTCATGTTGTGAAAGAAGAATCAGAAAAAAAGGGGGAAAAAACCTTTAAAAAAGTAGAAACAGTATGGTTTAATCTGCATTCAGAATCCACAGTCTCTTTTGCACTCCTTATTTTGGAAACAACATTAAAAAAGTGGCAATCCATGCACTGCTAAATTGCTGAACAACTTGTAGTATACGAATATAATGGAACACTATAGTGATATAAGAAATGATGAGCAGGCAAATTTCAGAAATACCTGGAAAGACTTAAGTGGACTGATGATGAGTGAAATGAGCAGAACCAGGAGAACATTGTACCCAGTAACAGCAACATTAATGTGATGATCAACTGTAATAGACTTAGCTCTTCTCAGCAATACAATGATCCAAGACAATTCCAAATTACTCATGATGAAAAATGCTTTCCCCATCCAGGGGAAAAAAAAAAAAACAACTGTGGAATCTGAATGTAGATTGAACCATACTATTTCTACTTGTTTTTTCTTTTTGATGTTTTTCCCTTTTATTCTGATTCTTCTTTCACAACATGACTAATGCAAAAAAATGTTTAATGTGATTATACATATGTAACCTATATCAGATTGTTTTCGGTCTTGGGGAGGACAGAGGGAAGAGAGAGAGGGAGAAAAAATTGGAATTCAAAATCTTAAAAAAAAAAAACAAAAACAAATGTTGAAAACTATCTTTACATATAACTGGTAAAAATATAAAATACTATTAATATGGGGGGGTAAAAACTTACCATTTGACAAAAAAATTAGAAGACAGTCAATAATAAACTAGGTGTAGACCAAAATCTCACACGATATACCAAGATAAGGTGAAAATGAATGAACAATTAGAAATAAAGGATGATAACAAAAGTAAATTAGGGGAGCATGAAAAATGTATCTGTCAGATCAATGAATAAGGAAAGAGTTAATGACCAAGCAAGACACAGAGGGCACTATCAGAAGTAAAATAGATACTTTGGATTACATGAAATTCAAAAGTTTCTGCAGAAACAAAACTAATGTAACCAAAGTTAGAAGGAAAAGAGTTAACTGGGGGAAAACATTTTCACAGCAAGTTTCTCTGATAAAAGTCTCATTTATCAAATATTACTTCATTTGATCTTCACAACAACCCAGGGAGATAGGTGCTATTATTAATCTATTTTACACAACAGGAAACTAAGGCAAACAAAGGTTAAATAAATTGCCTAGGGTCACAGAGCTAGTAAGTGTCTGGGGCTAGATTTGAAATTAGGTCTTCCAAACTACACATCCAATGTATTATCAACAAATATTTTGACAACTATATTTCTTTTTAAAATATTTTATTTATTTCATTAAATATTTTCCAATTACATGTAAAACATTTTTAACATTTCTTTTTTAAAAATGAGTTACAAATTTTCCCTCCCTCTCACTCCTCCCCCAGTCCTTGAGAAATCAAGCAATTTGATACTGATTATATATATGGTTGTGCTAAACATATTCCTATATTAGTCATGTTGCAGAAGAAAACACTCACTTAAGTAAATGTTAGCTATCCTCTTCCTCCTCCTCCTCCTCCTCCTCCTCCTCCTCCTCTTCCTCCTCCTTTTCTTCCTCGTCTTTGGGATATAGATTCAGTCTTATTCAAGGCGATTCCCAAAGCCTTTCCAGCTTGGTACAGTCTGACAGAGCTCTACTAGCATATGCTCTGCAGGCATAGCCCTCAAGAATCCAGGATCACCTCTTTGCCATGATGAAGCATGAGGACAGGTCTTTGTGAAGGAACCAACTCATCATCCTGCCCTCCTCCTCCACCCTACCAAATCCACGCCAAAAAAAATTTTTTAAATCTGACTTGTTTTTATCGGTCAAGAGTATGTCATTTCCCACATCAAACCAAGTTGTTAAAAGACATCCCTTTTGTCATTTTTCTACCTGGGAGGCTTTTTAAAAAAGTTTTTAGATACAGCAATATTCATTTTAGTAATGTGATTGACAGAATAAAGAAGTCAAATATATAGCGGTCAAACATTCTGCAACAAAGCCAAAATAAAGCATGGTACTGAAATATTTTCATGGGGAATAAGCAGCAAGAAAACATTTAGAGCATTGTGTGCTGTTCAGGGAAGGCAGTCCAGTCACCATAGTGGTGGAGTCTGACACCTAGAGGACAAGAAGAAAAGGAAGATACAAAGCCACTTGTAGTAGGTGAAAGGTCTCTAAGCTCCTTGTGGTAAGGACAGAAGTATTATTCACCTTTATTCTGTCACTGGTAAAATAGAGTGTTCTTAATAAAAGTATGCTGAATTTAAATGGCTTCAGGCTACAAATGGGGCAGATATCTATTGTTGCAAACATTCTTAACTAGGAGCAAAATTAACCTGACAAGCAACATGGTACCTTAGAAAGAGCAGAGATTTATAATCAGGGGAAACATGGTTCAAATTAAAATTTGCACCTATGAAACTGTGAACAGCTCACTAGCTCTCTCTGAGTCTCATTTTCCTCATTTATAAAGTAACACATTGTTGTGAGGATCAAAAGAGCTAACAAATATATTTTGCCAACTTTGAAAGTACTCTGCTCTAAATAGTTCACCTGACCTGCTCTCCCCACACCCACACCCACACCCTCACCCCACTTCACACACATACACACACACCCACACCAAGAAAAAAAAAAAGGCTTGTTATAACCACTTCCATGTGAAATTAACTAATCTGTTCTGACAATGTGCTACTCTGACAGGGTGGATCACAGAAACTGCTTAATCTGTTTCCCTCTAGCTATGCATAAGACTGAAAAGAAAGATACTTAGAAGGGGAAATGTATTCATGCTGTGAGTTTAGGAAGGCTTTTAACTAGTGACCTCATTGGTCCTAAAGGGAGAAGCAAATCCAGGAGAAGGGCGCTCTCTCTCTCTCTCTCTCTCTCTCTCTCTCTCTCTCTCTCTCTCTCTCTCTCTCTCTCTCTCTCTCTCTCTTTCTCTCTCTCTCTCTCTCCCCCTCTCTCTCTTTCCCTCATACACACATATACACACAGAGAGAGATAGAGACAGAGAGATGATAGGGACAGAGATAGAGATGATAGAGATAGAAATAGAGACAGAAACAGAGACAGAGATAGTGATAGAGATGATAGAGATAGAGATACTTTCTTATTGACTGAAGAGAATGAGAAAACCCCACTCCACAGGCTATCTATGTATAAAATGAAAAGCCTGTCTGGCGTTAAACAATCCAACAATGAATCAGTCTAATTATAGAGGACTCGAATTTTGAGAATTGAGAATTCCAGTTCCAAAGATTGACCCAACGATTTGAAATGAATCCACTGGAGGGAAAGAGAAATACAGAAGTTCCTAAGTGACTAATACAAACTCCAGCCCTTCATAAATAATTCTAGGATCTTGAAGAACAGTATGTCAGTCACCCTCTGGGGACTTGTCCAGCCATAGCATGTGGAAGTTGAAGTAGCCCCAGAGGACTGACACACAACCAGGAGAAAGATTTCGAAATTTATGGGTAATTAATAATTTATTAATTAGGCTAGCTGATGGTCAGTGGTTTCTCTCAGTAACCAAAGATGCCCAGTGGAGAAAGTGAATACCTTAAATATTTTTAAAGGGAATGTCTGTGACAGGAGAAATCAGAATTAATAAGAGGGTGGGCATATTAATGAGTAGTTGGGCTTAAAGCCTTTAGTTTCTCCTGCTGAGAATATGTATTTATCATGAGACTTAGCTGCCTCCAACAATCTGGACAAAGGAATTCATCTCTACCCAGACCACTGTGGTTGGTTTTCTCCTTCATGAGCCCAGTTTCCTTAAATTCCATTGGAGTGGTGCAAGGACATGGGCTTCATGATTTGGGGCTGAAATTCAACTAAATTAGATTCTGCTTACACTCTAAACAAAAGGATTTGGGCAATCTCATCTATCAGTCTCGTCTTTCAGAGATTGACTGGCCCACAGGGACTGGTCACTGAATGAGGCAATAGAAAGAAAAAGCCTTAAACCTAATTTAATAATTGGTTATTAATGTAATAGAAAAATAATTTCCCATATATATGTGTATACATGCATGTATATACACATTATACATATATATATGTATATCTATATATATGCACATATACATAAATGCATGGGGCACATTGCTATATATGTAGAAGTGTATATCTATTGGTATATTACATGTAATATGTGTATGGTGTACAATATTCTATGTAGACTGCATTTTAGATATGCATATATGTATGAGGATATACACAAACATACCGTGTGTACATCTAAACAAACATATATGTGCATATGCAAGCATATATACATTGGCATTTATGTGCATATGTGTGCAATATGCACAAACAACCATAGAGACATGCGTATAAATATATCTTACATATAATATGTTCAGATCATAGACCATATGTTCATAGATTAAGAGTTAAAAGATATCTAAGAGACAAAATGAGGCCCAGAGAGAATATGTGATTTAGGAGACAGAGAGAGATGGAGAGACAGAGACAGAGACAGAGAAAAAGAGACACAGAGAGAGACAGAGAGAGGCAGAGAAAGAGAAACAGAGAGATAGAGAGAGACAGAGAGTGTGATAGAGAGACAGAG
This sequence comes from Dromiciops gliroides, assembly GCF_019393635.1. Taxonomy (NCBI): domain Eukaryota; kingdom Metazoa; phylum Chordata; class Mammalia; order Microbiotheria; family Microbiotheriidae; genus Dromiciops; species Dromiciops gliroides. Next base: position 112,351,616 of record NC_057863.1, read on the forward strand.
ACAGAGAGAGACAGAGAGAGACAGATGGGGGGACGTGTATATGGAATATATAAAAAGCTTATTCACTTGATTATTTCCATTGTTTGGCTGCAGTTTAGTTTCTTGAAGTATTGTCAGTCTTTTTGGAAGAGCAAACAAAAGAACACCAACTGAAAAATCACTAATAATAATAGGCCAGATTGTCCAAGAAAACTCAATTTAATTCCTTCCTCAAATCTCTTCCCCAGATGTCAACAGGACACCTGACCCAATCCCTGTGATAAGATTGACAATGCCATCAAACTTCTTTCATTACATATTGCTTTTCTTAAGATTCCAGTGTAAAACATCCATGTAAACACCCTGTCACACATTCCCTATGGCATAGCCACTTGAAATTTCACCTTTGTGACAATTGTAATCATTTAAAATATTCCAAAGGAAATTTTGACATTATATATTATTATAAGCTCCCCCAACCCCCAGAGAATGGCAATGCTTTTCTTCAATTTACATTTTTATGTAAAAATAATTTCTATAATTAGCTTGCATTACATTTCTATAATGCTTTTCAGTCTATAAATCAATATCACTCTATCTCATTTTGTTCTCACAAAATGGAAGTGCACATATTATGAGTTTCCTTTTTACAAATAAGGAAACTAAATCTGTTTTTAAAACAGAGAAACTTTTTGAGAAAAGTCTTGAAGAAGTTAGATGAGATACTCAAAGTATTTAATTACTAATTGCCCCACCTCTTTTCCTATGGCTTCCCTACTCAGAAAAAAACAAAAAATCTTGTTGTCAATTGGTATATATTTTGCACGAATTTATGTGTCCACGCTGACTCTTCTGAAAGAATATAAGCTCCTAAGGGAAGGACTATCTTTGGGTTTTTGTTTGTTTTCAACTTTTTATTAACCATACCTAGCCAAATAATTTGCACATAATAAGAAGTTAATAACTGCTTGTTGTATTATGTGGGCAGCTATGTGGCAATGGATAGAGCACAGGACCTGGAGTCAGGAAGAATTGAGTTCAAATATGACCTCAGACACTAACTAGCTGTGTGACCATGGGCAAGTCACTTAACCTTGTTTGCTTCAGTTTCTTCATCTGTAAAATGAGCTTCAGGAGGAAATGGCAAACCACTCCAGTATCTTTGACAAGAAAACCCCAAATGTGGTCACAAAAAGTCATACATGACTGAAATGGTAAAACAATAATTCCATGTTGATTGATTAAACCTCCCTGGGCCCAAATTGCATTCCTATGTAGTAAAAAAAAAAAAAAAAAAAAGGTACACTATATTATCTCTAAGGACCTTTCGAGCTCTAAATCCTATGAGACTAGGACTTGGGATTTAAATTCAATTTTTCTGAGTCAAGCACTCATTCCATGATACCATGCCAAGAATATACATAATTGCATCCAGAACTAAAATACACAGCAATTGAGGTATTTCCTTCCTATGTGTATCCTCTACAATTTGTCCTCCACATAGTTGTCAAATTGGTATAGCTGAAACAGTTTAAGTATTTTACCTGCCCCCTCTAACACTCTCTTTAGCCTATACAAGAATCTTTCAACCCTGTTACCTCTAGGATAAAATCTTCAAATGGGATTTTAAAACCCTTTACAATCTGGCATTACCAACTCCTCTAATCATATTTCTTTTTTAAAATAAATATTTTTATTTAAAGTTTTGAGTTCCAAATTATATCCCTCCTTCCCTCCTTCCCCTCCCACCTCCCCGAGGCAGTAAGCATTCAGATATAAGTTATACATGTACAATTATATAAAACATTAACATATTAGTCATTTTGTATAAGAAAACTTGAATAAAAGAAAAAATGAAAGAGTGAAAAATAACATGCTTTGGTCTGTGTTCAATCAATATCAGTTCTTTCTTTGGAGGCAGATAATATGTTTCATCATTAGTCCTTTAGGATTGTCTTGAATCATTGTACTGCTGAGAATAGTTAAGTTACTCACAGTTCTTTATGAGGCAATAATGCTGTCTCTGTGTACAATGTTCTCTTGGTTCTGCTCACTTCACTATATGTCAGTTCATACAAGTCTTTCCAGGTCTTTCTGAAATCATCCTGCTTGTCATTTCTTATAGCACAATAATATTCCATCACCATCATATGCTTGTTTAATCATTCCCCAATTTATGGGCATTCCTTTGATTTCCAATTATTAGCCACCAAAAAAAAAGAGCTGATATAAATATTTTTGTACAAATACATGTTTTGGGTTTTGGGGGGATGTCTTTGGGATATAAACCTAGCAGTGGTATTGCTGGATTAAAGGGTATGCACAGTTCTGTAGCCCTTTGGACATAGTTCCAAATTGCCTTCTAGTCATATTTCATATTATTCTTCTCATACAGTCTCAAATATTCTACAACTGTTCCCTGTATACAACACTCCAACTCTTGCCACCATGTTTTTGCCAAAGCCATACAGCATGTTACAAATACATTTATTCCTCGTTTTTATGTAATGTAGTCCTTAGCTCTCTTTGAAGGGCAGCTCAAGTTCTATCTCCTATTATAAGGCCTTTTAGGGTCACCAGTTATTAGCAGAGACAAAGGGACAGATAAAGATGAGACAAAGACAGAGACAGAAATAGAGACATACAGACAGAGGAGGGGACGGTGGGGAAAAAAGAGAAAAATAAAGGAGCTCCCTCACCAATTTCATAAGGATCCAAGTGCCAAGCAGTATCCAAGCCTCTATACCCCTAGCTTCTTCCTATGCATCTGGCAGTGCTGGCTCCTAACACAATTATATATTTGATGGTTGGCTTGTTGCCCAGGTCCCTCTGCTTTCTCAGTCTTGGCCTTGGCTTTTGAATTCATATCTTTGTCTCCACTCTAATGGCAGGAAGCTTATTTTCTGTGGCCTGTTTGTGCTGCTTTGGGCAGGAGGCATACTGTGAACCAGAACAAAGACCAATAGGGTTCTGGGAAATGAAGGTAAAACAACTCTGAACAAATCCATGATGTCTGGTCACTCAAGACAGGTTACTCTTGAAAGGACCAGCTGCTTTTTAAAAACATATGTAGTACTTTGTTTTGTTTTATTTTCTTTGTTATCTGTAAATGCTTAGGAAAGAGAAAGGAATATAATTAGAACAGTGCCAAGGGTATGAGGATGGAGTTCAGAGTAGAAACAGTTCCAAAAGTTTGTTGGCCAGGATTGCCAGGGACTAAATAATGGTCACACAAGCAAACAGGCATCCAATGTAAGTCCGTTATATTAATAAACCGCATTCTCTTATATGTGTGTTCTAAAATTGATCAAAATAAATAGCAATAATTTCTTGGCAGTAATAATTATAATTAAAATACTAGACAAAATTATAGCATCCATCAATAATTCTCAGTCCTACCAGATATCTCTGACTGTTAAAACACTCAAAAAAGCAAATATCACAAGGCACAGAAAGCACATTAGCATTTAATTCCTGTACAAATCATATGGACTTGGGATGTACCTTCTTTAGAGAATCAAGAATACAGAAAGGTTCTTTTTAACTTAGTTGTAACTCAGAGAGTAAACTGTATCAGTCACATCCAGTCAGCCAAACAATTTGAAGGGTTAAGGGAAGCAGATTACATAATCATGTGTTCTCTCTTCTCTCATCCTGCCACTTTCCTATTTCCTTGTTAGATAACCTGCCAGCCTTCTTTTTTATACTATGTGTTGTTTTTTTCTTGTGGGTTCTTAGATCTTTTTTCCCATTATTGCACTATAAGTGCTGGAGGAGAGACAGCAATAACAAAGAGAACTTTTTTAAAAAAGATTTCCATTAAGGAACCTACAATCTAGATGAGAAAGAGAAAATACCCAAGGGATAAATAGAATACAAATTTAAATGGGATCAGTGTATAAGAGTTTAAAATGCTATGATATCGGATAAGGGAACAACCACTTTCCAGCAGGGACTCTTATGGAAGAATTATGTAGGAGTCCTCATTAACCTGGTTTTTAAAGGAAAAGTGGGATATCATCAAACAGAGATGGGAGGGGGGCATTTCAGGTGGGTCATACAAAGTGATCATAGCTAAAGAAGAATGCCATGTAATTGAGGAATAAAAAGTCATCTAGGCTGTAAAGTACCATAGAGGAGTAAGAGTAAAGGGCTAGGGGCAGCTAGATGGCACAGTGGATAGAGCACCGGCCCTGGAGTCAGGAGTACCTGAGTTCAAATCCGGCCTCAGACACTTAACACTTACTAGCTGTGTGACCCTAGGCAAGTCACTTAACCCCAATTGCCTCACTAAAAAAAAAAAAAAGAGTAAAGGGCTGTAAGACTATCAAGATGCATTGGCATCTTGTACCAAATTATGAGTGACCTATTCTATTCTCATTGACATAATGTAATAACTGGAGTCATGAGATGGTGGGAGTGGAAAAGATTTCATTATGACAGTCCAAGAAAGAGTAGATGAATGTTAAGTTACAGGCAATTCTTAGCACAGGGGAGAAAGCATTAGACATGGAGTCAGAAAGATCTGCTTTCAAATTCCACTTTAGACACTTAATAGCTGTGTGACCATGGAGAATTCACTTAATCTATGTTTGTCTCAATTTCCTCAACTGTAAAATAGGAACAATAATGGCACCTAAGGCATCTAGGTGGCGCAGTAGAGTGCCAGGTCTGGAGTCAGGAAATATCATCTTCCTGAGTTCAAATCTGGCCTCAGACACTTATGAGCTATGTGACCCTGGGCAAGTCACTTAACCCTTTTTTGCCTCAATTTCTTCACCTGTAAAATGAATTGGAGAAGGAATGGCAAACCAACACTAGTATCTTTGCCTAGAAAACCCTTAATGGGGTCACAAAGAGTCTGACATAGCTGAAAAATGGCTGAGCACCAAAAACAGAGGGATTGTTATGGGGATCAAATGAGATAGTATTTGTAAAAAGCATTTAACATAGTACCTGGCACCTAGTAGGTACTAGTATATAAATGCTCATTCCTTTCCTTTCCATCTCAAGTCAAGATATATTAAAGCTATGATATATTTGGCATTTATCATTTTATCATATTAAACATCCGCATACAGTTTGGGGGAAGCCTTTGTCTCCTATGATATATTTTTCAAAGATCTCAACAAATCCCAAGGACTTATGCTCAAAATAAGACATGTCAAGAAGTGTTAAAAATGGACCGAGCTCTTTCAGCAATAAGAAAATTCATAGTCCCTACTCATGTTATGCCTATTTTATGAAAATTATATACTTAATGAATATAATAAAAGCTTAAGTCAAGTAAAACATATGTAAGATGTGGCAGGATATGAGAATCCAATCCAATCATCAATAACAGTAGTCATTGAAACATTTATCAGTATGTCAAGCCTCTTTTCTAGCATGGGTATGCTAGATGACTCCTAGCAATTAGTACAAGGCCTCAGATCCAATTAGTTACTTAGACTTGTCACTTCTAACTCCATGACATCCCTTATGTCTTATCCCTTTTCTCCACTCACATGACCAACATATTACTTCAGATGCATATCACCTCTAGCCTCAACTAATGCCATTTCATATGGAAAAAACCTAGTATCATAGATTTAGCTATGATTTAGAGCCATTGTGTCCAACCTCTGCATGTTACAAATTAGGAAACTGAAGAACAGAGTGATTGAACATCCAACATCCTACAAAGTGTCACATAGATAGTGAGTGTCTGTTGTTGGATTTGAATTGAGAAATCTTTGACTCTAAGTTCAATGCTCTATCCACTATGCAATGCCTCCTAATTGGCCTACCTTCATCTTGCCTTTCCCTTCTTTATTTCATCCTCCACAACTCCACCACAAAGTCAACCTGAAGTGTAAGTTGACCATATCACTGCCTAGCTCACGAAGTTCCATGTCTACATATTTATTCTAGGATAAAATACAAAATTGCTATTTGACATTCAAAAGTCCTTTATAATATGGCTCCAAATTATCTTTAGACTAACTACATATTACACTCCTTTTCATAACTTATATTCCATAAAAGACCTATGTGCAAATGTATCATTGAAAATATTTTAAGGAATTTCATATGAAAGAAGAATTAGACTTGTTCTTTTTTGCCTTGAGGATCAGAAAAAGGATGAGTTGCTGAAGTCACAAATGAACAACTTTTGGCTCAAAAATAAAGAGAAATTCCATTGTAATTAATTAGCCTTGCCCCAAAGTAGAATGAGCCACTTATTAATTCCTTTTCATTGGTTGTTGTTGTTTGTCTTTCATTCTCAAAGAGGACCATGACATTGGAAGGTGATGTCATGACTTACAGTGAATCGGATTTAAGTGAGGAAGGGCTATTCAAAATTGTCAGCCTCACTCTCTCCTCCAGAACCATCTGGGTCTAGTGGTAAGATATATATCAGGATGACTGGAGATGGCCCTGGATGTGTGAGGCAATCAGGGTTAAATGACTTGCCCAGGGTCACACAGCTAGTAAATGTCTGAGACCAGATTTGAACTCATAGACTTGTCTTAAAGTGAGGGTGAGATGACTACTTGCTATGAATGTTTTAAGCAGGATTTGTGATTTGTTTTGGGGTTGTACAAAATGACCACCAAGGTCTATTCCACTTCTTAGTTTCTGTGACCCTAGAAATCAAAATAGGCTTGTCGATTCTGAATTATTTCTTAGATCAAGTAATTAGTATCAGTTAATCAATTTCCACATGGATAAAGATCTCCTTACTTTCTAAACCTTCATATGCCCTTTCCCTCCTAATATAATTCTTCTCTGTAACCCAATTCACCTCCAAGTATGAAACTGCATTAGACAATAAAGATGATAGCAGGATATAATTATGTCAATAATCAATCGATTAATATTTACTAAGCACCCAATATGTGCCAGTCACTGTGCTAAGTTTGAGGCCTGGAATTCCCTTATTTTTGTCTAACACAGTGGATGGTATAAAGGGGAATAGTTGTTAAATTTAGTGAAAAGAAATGGAATTGAAATAAATGTCTCCTAGATTTCCCTAAATCCTCTGTCACTGAACAGTTCATATTGAGGGGAATTCTAAAGACCAGATTTTCAGTGCTACAGTAGAGAGGGTGGTGGACTAATGGTCCAGAGGCCTGGGTTCTACATGTAAAATGATGGTGGTGAGTCAAACTACATGATCTCTAGGGTCTGTTGAGGTCTTTTCCATCTCTAAAAAATCCATTTCTTCTGTTCACTTCAAAATAGGGGAACTTAAGTGCAAAACTTGAAAAATCATTTTTCTTTCTTTTCATGCTAGACTTAATTGAATTCCAATCTTGAATTCAAGCAGATGAAGAAAAAATAAAGGAAATAAAACTACAAAAGACACATTTAGCATTTACCCTCATATAAAACTAAGGATACAGCCTTTGCTATCACCTAGATATTGTTTTTGTGACTCCTATATGTTTATATTTCAAACAATCTTTGTTTAGATTCAAGGCTATACTGATTTTATATGAAGGATGCTTTTTAGTAGGGGCCAAATTATAGAGGTTCTCAGAGAAAGGCAGGAAAAAAGTTTTCCTCAGATAATCTATAATGTGACCTCTATAATTTGAACTGTACTTTTCATCAACCCCACTGTGGCCTTGAGTAGACACAAGAAATGTAAACAAGGTGTTTTCAGAACAAGAAAGCCATCCTTAGGTGAAAAAGAAAATTGAACTCCAGCATTGTAGCTTAGAGATATAGAGATATGAAACTCCATGCTATTTCTTTTTAAATGTGGGAGGTTATTTCTCTCTTGGGTATGGAAAATAGAGACAAAATAAGGCAAGACATCCTGGGTTTTTTCTGTTTGTTTTTTTTCAGAACACATACTAATTAAAAGTGTTAAATTGCTATAATTGAGAAAACATATGCTTACTCTCAAATGGGTACAAAATCTTATCTTTGGAGGACATATGCCCAATGTAGAGGCAAGTGACCCTCCCCACGTCATTCTTGACAGCAGGGTCATCCCTAGGCAATTTTGTGGATCAAGTAAAAATATTCTTTGGCACCATCCTGCCCCAGAAACATTCTTTAGTGACTCTCTTCTCCTTTTATTTTATCCCCTTAAATAATGTTATAGTCAAAAGAATACTGCATTTGGAGTCAGAGAACTTGGATTCAAATCCTGCTTCTGACATTTAGTGATCTTGGGCATGTTACCTTAACTTGCTTAAACCTCATTTGTTCTGAAATGTAAAACATGGGAGTGGGCAATATTTGAGGTAGATCATTGCGAAGTTTTATAACACAAAGAACTTACACCAAAGCAGGCATCATTTGATTAGCCACTGGAGCCTATACCAGTATTCCCTTTGTTCCTACAGAAAATATATTGAATTAAAATGACCTTTGGTATACAAGGAAGGTTTATTTGCACAATTTACAAGTTCACTTCTTGTTGTTGAGTCATTTCACTCTGACTCTGTGACTGCATTTGGGGTTTTCTTATTAAGAGCACTGGACTGGTTTGCCATTTCCTTCTCCAGCTCATTTTACAAATGAGTATCTGATGTGGTATATGAATACAATGGAATACTATTGTGCTGTAAGAAACAATGAGCAGGAGGAGTTCAGAGAAACCTGGAGGGTCTTGTGTGGGCTCATGATGAGTGAGCTGAGCAGAACCAGAAGAACATTGCACACAGTATCATCAACATTGAGTGTTGATCTACTGTGATGGACAATATTCTTCTCACCAATGCAATGGTACAGAAGAGTTCCAGGGAACTCGTGATAGAAGAGGATCTCCAAATCCAGGAAAAAAACAAAAACAAAAAACTGTGGAGTATAGATGCTGAATGAACCATACTATTTCTTTTGTTTTTGGTGCTGATGTTTTTCTACTTTGAGGTTTTTCGTCATTGCTTTGATTTTTCTCTTATAACATGACTAATGCAAAAATATGTTTAATGTTATTATGTGTATGTATGTGTGTGTATATATATATATATATATATATATATATATATATATATATATATATATATATATATATATATCAGATTACCTGCTGTCTAGGGGAGGGGGGAGGAAGGTGAGGGAGGGAGAAAAATCTGAAATTGGAAAGCTTGTATAAACAAAAGCTGAGAACTATCTTTACATGTAACAGGAAAAAAATAAAATACTTTATTAATTAAAAAAAAACAAATGAGTAACTGATGCGAACAAGGTTAAGTGACTTGCCTCAGGTCACAGAGATAGTCAGTGTCTAAGGTCACATTAGAACTCATGAAGATGAATCTTCATGTTTCAAAAAGTTCAACAAAATAACACGCCATTATTTAGCAATGTATCTTAACCAAAAGAATCTATTCATGCTACAGAAATTGTCCAAAGCCCACTCTATTCCTCTGGATTCCAGACCAAGCATTAGTATAAGCTTTCAGAATAAAACGAGTGGAACAAATGTATATTGGCAAACTCTCTTTTTCACATCCATTAAAAAGTCATTCAATTCTTTGAAATGCACAGATGAGAAAGACTAATGATGGGATAGATTAAAAAAAATCTTTGTACAAAATGCATTTTTATATTTATTATCTACATTTAAGCCACTGAAAAGCAACATGAGATAATCTTGAAATTACCTATTTTATATTATATTCTATTATTTTAGGTTCATTAAAACTTATTAGAAAATTTTATTGATTGCAAAAGTAAGTCCCACATGATATAGACATATCAAATGTTCCTGAATTTCTTTACAGATAAAAGATATAGATATGTATAAGTATTTGGTATATATGGTATCAATATAGTATATCACTTAGGTATGCATTTATTACTGCTTTATTTTTTACCATACCTAGAATGTAGTTTATTATGTCTGTGATAAAAGATTACTAAGCAATTTCAAAATGATCACCAAATGATATATCATAGTACAAAATATTTAACTAATTTTTCATTCAATTGAAGCTGGTACTACTACGGCTTTGAAATAGTCCGATTAAACTAATTGGCAGATCCAATGTAGTTTCTTCAATGGGGAGGAACAAGGTTGTTCACAATAAATGCACAATTAATTGATCTATAAACATCTCATTCAAAGCACCTGAATTTAATATGAATACTGTACTAGGAAAATATTTTTTCATGAAATCTTATTCATTTTCTTCTCTAATAAGGATTATGAAATGCAAATTAGGAACAATTTAATGGGAAAAAAAAGCGAATCAATGGATACTAAACATTTGAACCAAATATTTGAGAGATGTTTTCAATTTCATTTTAATTTCCCTACTTTTCCCCTCCACCTTAAAATATTTCCAGAAGCACATTCAGGAAAGAAGGAACATAAATTTCATGGGACAGAAAAAGAATATCAGCTGAAGACTGAACTGCATTTGATAGGAACTTCAGAATATAACATTATTAGTTCTGAATGATGCTACAAAGTTACAGGGAGTACAGGAATCCCTGGAATGGTATTCCACATATAAATAGGAATAGATAAAAAAAGTAAGATAACACAGTAAGACTAACACACAGGAAAGAAAAGTAACTCAAGACCATTTTCAACCTTGACTACTTTCTCCATTCATTCTCCAAAAGAGGGATATGCCATACTGTCAAGGAGGTTACTGAAATCAAAAGGACCATAAAATTTTAGTTTATATCTCTTTCTGTAGACTGAAACACCCTAAGCCATTTTTGAAATATAATTACCTATCACATTGTTAAAAATCCCTCCAGGGAAGGAGATTCTACAACGTCCCTTGATAGTCCATTAGAAACTCAAACATCCCCCTCAGTCAGAAAATTCTTCATCCTTTTTCAATTAATGTCTCATTCTTTATGATCAGCCTTACTCAGGACAGAAAACTATATCACCATTCCCAAAATAATAATTCTTGACCCCTACAAGTCAAATCCCATTACACTGGGCTTCCAAATAGTACTAAATTTTGTTGTCCTGTGAAATATATTATTAAATGTTGTTTGGAATAACTCCTATTTATATGATGCTTTATAAATTGTTTTTCTTACAACACATCTGTGAGGGAGAAAATAATATATTACCTTCATTTTACAAATGAAGAAACTGAGACTCACAGTGAATTAGTAATTCATGAGCAAAAAATCTCAGAAGACATGTTATCCAACACAAACCTGCATCCCCTTTCTGCTATTTTCTATAAATGATCTGGATGGTCGATATCCAGCCTCCACTGGAAAATTTCTGGGAATGGAAAACTTGCTAACTAATATGCCAGCACATTTTACTTTTTAAAAGGTTTTTTTCTGGGGGGCAGCTAGGTGGCTAGGTGGCTCAGTGGATAAAGCACCGGCCCTGGATTCAGGAGTTCCTGAGTTCAAATCCGGCCTCAGACACTTGACACTTACTGGCTGTGTGACCCTGGGCAAGTCACTTAACCCCCATTGCCCCACACACACAAAAAAAAGGTTTTTTTCTTTATTAAGTAAAAAAAAAAAAAAGGTCTGTAACTTCTATCCACCGATCCTCATTCTGCCTGCTGCACGAAAGAAAAAACAAACAAACAAAAAAAACCTATCTGTCCTTTTTTTAATATAATAATGTGCCAGATCATTGATGACAGGTATTTTCTCCTTAGCAAGTCTTCTGTAGATAAAATATTTCCAGTTCCTTCAGTTGATTCTCATAAAGCATGACTTTTAATTCCTCATCATTCTGAAATGATCCCTTTCATACACTTGAGATTATCAATATCATTACTGAAACATTTGTAGCGCTCCATATGGGCTCACAGATGAGTCCATTTCCAACTAGGAATAGCAGGCTAGGTTCCCAGAGGGCTGTGACTAGTTTTCATCTGTAGATTCAATCCATTGAAAACAATTAGCTTTTTTACAAAATGGATATCTACTGAGACCACTAGGTAGATAGAAACACATTTGTTCAGTCATTTCATTCAAGTCCAACCCCATTTGGGGTTTTCTTGGCAAAGATACTATAATGGTTTGCCATTTCCTTCTACAGCTCATTTTATAAATGAAGAACTGAGGCAAACAATATTAAGTGACTTGTCCAGGGTAACACAGCTAGTAAGTGTTGGGCCATGTTTGTACTCAGGTATTCCTGACTCCAGGCCCAGCACTCTATCTACTATGCCACCTAGCTGTATGTATATAATTATACATATAATAGATATAACGCATATGTATAAATAGATATAGACACACATATACAAAGATTCCATAGCTATAAATATTTTATATATATATATATATACATATATATATATACATATATATATATATATATATAGTCATTCAACTATACAGGCATTTGTAGATAGATACATAGACAGATAGATAGATAGATAGATAGATAGATAGATAGATAGATAGATAGATAGATAGATAGCAAGGACCAAAGTTAGAAAATATCTCCCAAGACAGGGTGATACTCTCTCCTCTGCACAAACACTGTACTTGGGAAGAATGGCCTCAGTGATCAATTTGCTTAGGCACACATGTAGGGACCTAGAGAGTACCTTATGTTGGCATTGATACTCCTTTTATTCCTTTGAGGGTTCCCAAGTGTGATTCAGAGAAAGGAAATGGCAATTGACAAATTGTTTCATTGCTAAGCTGTGCTCAATATCTTCAGAGTAAAGTGTCTCAACTGATGGATCAATCCACTGGTGGGTTAGATCAAGCACTAGTCTGCTTTGCTTGCTTCTCACCAGACTCAGGTGCTTGCTGCTGCTTCCAGTGCTGCTTGCCTGTGAGACCTCTGAAGACTTTGATGTATCTATTGGCTTCACTGGTCACAAGGAAGTCCCTTTTTTCATAATACTCTTTCATCTAAGATCACGAAAGAATAAATATAAAAGAAACAAAAGTGCCATGTGTTAACAGATATGTGGCAGACAAGTGGGAGATTGTGCAGTAACTGCCTTTCTGGTACCCAGCAGCTTATAAAAAGTTCTTTCCTTACTCTTTGACAGGAAGGGAAAGCACAAAAGGGCCAAGGGACGGGTTTATCAATCCTTTTGTATGTGAGTTCTGGGCCAGTTCCCCCTTAGTCATAAGTCTTTCTGTTTCCTCTGCCAAGCAGAAGATTCATCATCATCCCACAAGGCCATACCTTAAGTGACTTATGGACATCAATCCCCTGTATATTGGATTAGAATCATGCAGAGAATATTGAATATGCTCTATATGACCATCTTGGGAAGAGCGAGTTTGAGCATGTTTTAAAGATGGGGTCCTCATTGGCCAGTACCACATTATATATGGCAAGTAACTCAAAACAATGCTGTAGAAGAGTTCTTACCTTATTGAAGTATTGCAGAAATATTGCCTCTATTTAGAGAACAAGATCACATTAGCTTTGTTTGCTGCCACATAAAACTACTGATTTATATTGAGTTTGAAGTCCTAGGTCTTTAACAAGTGAACTTGTCTCCCTTATCATGATTTTCTATAGTTGATTTTTTAAATTTATATGGGGAACTTTATGTCTATTTTTGTTCAACTTTATTTTATTTGGTTTTGTCTATCATTCTAAACTATAAAAATTTTTCATGATAACTCTTATTCAACATTTTTGTTCATAGCTTTCTATCATTTACAAAATTTACTAGCAATTGGCCTCTGAACTTGTCCAATTAATTGATAAAATGTTTAATAGAATAGTCATAGAAAAAGAATCCATTTGAGGTATCCCTCAAGGTTAATATTGTTATATTAATCATTACATTTTAGGTGTATTCATTTACCATGTTCTAAATCTATCTAACTGTTATTAGCTTTACCAAAATAAGTATATTATGATAAACAGTCCATTCCCTTACCAAAATCCAGATATATAATTGTGTGACATTCATTTGTTTAACTAGTCCAGCAATCCTCTAGGTTGAGGAAATGAAGCTAATTTAATACAGTTTGATTTTGAAGACTTGAAAATCATTACTTTTTTTTCAGTGTTGACAAATCATCCTTTGAAAAAAATACATCATAACTTTTTTCTATGCATCAACCTAAGTTACTTGTCCCTGGTAACACATTCAGTAAAAGTCAGACATGGGATTTGTACCTGTATATTTTTGACTCCAGATTTAATGATACTCTTTTGATCACACAATGCTACCTATCTGAGAATGTCAGATGAGAAGTCTGTATGTTGGATTTCAAAAATGCTTTTTGTTACCCAGAAATATTAAATAGATTAATATTTCAAAATTAGCTATGAAAATCCATATCCAACCACATCTCCTATATTATAACTTTCTAAGACTAATTCAGCTTCAAAATAAAAGTATGAGTGATTAAATACTTTATAATAATTACATTTAGAGGCAGCTAGGTGGGCGCAGTGGATAGAGCACCGGCCCTGGAGTCAGGAGTATCTGAGCTCAAAACCGGCTTCAGACACTTGACACTTACTAGCTGTGTGACCCTGGACAAGTCACTTAACCTCAATTGCCTCACCAAAAAAAAAAAATGAATTACATATAACTAATTTAAATTTTATTAAAGATCGAAAATCCAACGAGAAATATGAATAACTTAATGTTTTGTCCTTCATTGTCTTTTGATTACATATTTTATCTTTTATAGTGAAATGTTTTTGAATGTTTTCAGTGTAATACAAAATAAATATATATGGCAAAAATGATATTCATTAAAATATAACACAAATTGAATAGCAATTCCAAAAGCATAGAGGCTACACTTATTTATAAATACAAATACATACACATATATACATATGTATATGTATATTAAAAATACATATATTTACATATTTATCACTGTGTGGATATGTATATTAAATCCTGTATATACAAAGGATTGGGATGGTCACTTGAACTTGGGAGGTTTTTGAACTGCAGTAGGGATAAACCAAAAATGTGTTTGTACTAAGCCCGGAACCAATATAGTAAGACTTCAAGTAATGGGAACAGCCAGACCAACCAGTCCAACCTGGAAACAGAGTAAGTCAAAGCTTTCATTCTAATTTGTACCTAGTTCAGCTGATGAGTGAACACTGAACTTTTGCCTGGACACAATAAGGAAACCAATATAAAATAAAATAAAGATCTTGAAGTTTATCTATCTATCTACATTCACATATATGCACATACACATATATACACACAGTGTGTGTGTGTGTGTGTGTGTGTGTGTGTGTGTGTGTGTATGAGTAGTAAGACTATTTCGAGATTCTTGCATGGTGAGGGATTCAACTATTTTTATCATAATGGGATTCAGTCTTTGTTATGCTATTTTTCTGCCATTTCTTCCACAGAAAAGTAATTGCCATGACTATGAAACTAAATTTTTTAACTTTTCTGAATCTTCTTCAAGTTTTCAAAAAACTTTTTAAAAAAAATTATGCCAATTCCTTCTACATTGGTGCTATAAATGTCCCTCATAAACATGTTTC
The DNA here is from genome assembly GCF_019393635.1 of Dromiciops gliroides. Taxonomy (NCBI): domain Eukaryota; kingdom Metazoa; phylum Chordata; class Mammalia; order Microbiotheria; family Microbiotheriidae; genus Dromiciops; species Dromiciops gliroides. The sequence goes on from NC_057863.1 coordinate 112,366,992, forward strand.
CTAATTTATCATATTATTCTAAGCTAGGTATGTAGTCATTTCTTTGTCACTTGGGTCACATCTTTTCTGTTTTCCATTGCAAATACAAATTTAAATGCTATCTATAGATACTGAAGAAAGTAAAAATCATACATCAATAAAAATGTATTTTCAACAGGAAAATATATTCAGCAGGAACTTTTATAAAACGTGTCTGCAGACAGTGATAACACCTGTGCAATGACTTTGCATGCTATAGAGAAGAACATGATATGTATACAATATATTATTGTGAATAAAGCAGCATGATTTAAAATGAATAATAATTTAATTTGAATTTGAAGCGATAATCTATAATCAGGCTTCTCTCCATTCTTATATAAAATGCATTCTTATTCTTTTCATTCATATGGTCTATCTATGAAAAATAATATAATCATTGGTTCTACAAGAACTTAGGTTTGCAGAATTGAATCTGATCCTACATGTGGAAATCTACACTTCTGTGATGTTTACTTTCCAAGTTATGACTGACAGCAGCTTAAGAATTTTTTTTTTTTGTAAAATAGAAAACACCTTCAAATCAGCATCCAAAGAATAAGATAGCTTTCTTCATCTTTCTGGATGGTTTACTTTGTATTTTTAATGTAATTCAATTGTCAACAAAAATATTAAAAGAAACAGATGTAATTCTTGTAAAGAATTCAGTTTCTAACACATTACTGGTTTGCCTGCTCTTAGAAATATATATTATGGAAGACTTGATTCAATGTAGGTTTTCACAGCTGTTTCATTTTTTTATTAGAAAAAGAGAACTAATCCAACTCATAAATATGAATGAGAGTCATACACCACAAGAGGAGCTAAAAAATCAGTCAGCGGTGTTTTTCTGCAATTCTTTAGAGCTCATAACCTAAATATATGAAGGTAAGATTCTAAGCTGGGCTGTTTTTTTTTTTCCTGGCTCTCACCCTGAGATTAAAGTTTTAGCATTTTCTACATCTAAGCAGTATTAGAAAAATGTGTATAATGTTCAATAAAATTGTCCTGCATTAGTGATTCTGAGAAGTATTCAATAAATGGTTTTAATATTAAGCATGTTTAACAAATATGCATAAAATTGTATTAAAACCAAATTACTCACAGAGGACTCATTTTATAAATTTGAGGATGATATATTAAGGCTATCATATTGGCATACACCTACATACACTCTCCCTTCCTCACCCATCCCAGAACCCTCCCCCAGTTGGCTAATTCATAACCAACAGAGGGAAGATAAGTTATGTGACTCTTTAGTAATTCAGGGAAATGACAATTTAAAAATCATTTTGAAACATGAATCAAAACCTACCATTTACTATAATACATCACCAAAGGAAGTTTGCCTTCCTAAGTGGGACTATCACCACTTAAAAACAAGACTAAAATCTCAACTTTTCTAATTTAAGAATAGCCTTACTTTCTTTTTTTAACAGTAATTTGTTACAATGATATCATCTAGGATTTCTTGTGCCAAGATGGCCAAGTGAAGAAGAAACCCTCTGGAGCTCTCCCAAATTTCCCCTCCAAATCAATAGAAAACTGCCTCTGAATCGTTGTAGGAGCAGGGAAGTAGCCTACCAGCCCAGCAGTAAAGGTCTGTCTTACCTGGGTGGGAAGAAAGTGAGGTGCAGGAGCAGCAGAAGAAGAAGTAGAAGCAGCAAGAGCAGCTTCTGGCCTCACAGCAGGGGACCTGAAGCAGAGCTCTGAGCCTGGGGCATATCACTAATAAGGTCTGCCCACCTCCAAACCAGTAGCTCCCTGGGCAGGTGAGCAGTCTGAGCAGCACAGTAGCAACTGTCACCAGGCACCCCACAACTGGCAACCCGACACCACTCCTGGAGGCTAGCACACCCACAAGAAAAGCCAAAAGGGAGTACTAACTCCCAATACTAAACAGAAGGGAAGCTTACTCTACAAAGAAAGCAAGCGGCTAAGCCCTGAAGCCCAGCAAGACCCGAATTCTCAGCACAAAAACTTGAAAAGAATAGAATAGAATAAAGCCCAACTTTCTCATAAAAACATCAAAGCACAAAAATGAGCAAAAAACAAAACAAAACAAAAAAACAAAAACAAACAAACAAAAAAGAGTTACTAGAGGGAGAGAAAAAAATCAAAGAATGATGTAAATTGGTCTCAGGCCCAAAAAGAATTACTGGAGAGCTTAAAAAGGACTTTAAAAAGTAAGTTAGTAACATAGAAGAAAAATTGGGGATAGAAATAAAAGTAATGCAAGAGAACCATGAAAAAGAAATACAAAAACTGAGGGAAATAACTCCCTAAAACAGAGTTAGCCAAGTGGAAAAGGAAGTACAAAAAGTCGCTGAAGAAAATGATTCTTTAAAAATTATAATTGAACAAACTGAAACTAATGACTCTATGAGACACCAAGATACAATAAAACAAAATCAAAAAAGTAAATAAATAGAAGAAAATGTAAAATTTCTCATTGGAAAAACATCTGACCTAGAAAATAGATCCAGGAGAGATAATATAAGAATTATTGGAGTACCTAAAAACAATGATTAAAAAAAGCCTGGACAATATTTTCAAAAAAAAAAAAAAAAGAAAAGAAAACTGCCCTGAAATATTAGAACCAGAGGACAAGGGGTGGCTAGGTGGTGCAGTGGATAAAGCACCGGCCCTGGATTCAGGAGTACCTGAGTTCAAATCCGGCCTCAGACACTTGACACTTACTAGCTGTGTGACCCTGGGCAAATCACTTAACCCCCATTGCCCTGTAAAAAAAAAAAAAAGAAAGAAAGAAAGAAAAAAGAACCAGAGGACAAAATAGAAATTGGAAGGATCAACCAATCACTGCCTGAAAGAGATCCCAAAATGAAAACTCCCCAGAAAACCATAACCAAATTTCAAAGGTCACAGATCAAGGAAAAAGTATTGCAAGAAGCCCCCCCAAAAAAACCCAAAACAAAACAAAAAACCAAAAAAAAACCAAAAAGAAACCAAAAAAACCCACAACCATTCAAATACCATGGATTAAAAAAGAAAATTCTATAATATGTTGTTTATAAAAAAAACACAATTAAATACAGTCAAAAGTACACAAGATTTGGCAGTTTCCATATTAAACAATCATAGTATTTGGAATATAATATACTACAAGTCAAACGAAATGGGTTTACAACCAAGTATCACCTACCCAGCAAAATAGATTATATACTTTCAGGGATGAAAATGTATATTTAATGAAATAGAGGGCTTTCATCTTATTAAAAGACCAGAATTTAATAAACAATTTAATCTCTAAATACAATACTAAAGAGAAACATAAAAAGGTAAAAAAGAAACAAGAAAAACTGTAAGAAATTCAATAAGGTTAAACTGTTTATATGTCCACATGATGAAATAATACATGGAAGGCTTAACAATTTTATTATAAGAGCAATTAGAAAGAGTATATGTAGAGAGAGGATGGGGTCATGAGGTGATACTGAGGTGATTAAAAGAGTTGCACATCTTAACAACTTTATTATTAGAAAAATTATAAATATATGTAGACAAAGGGCATGATTATAAGGTGACATTGATGGGACAACACCTCAAAAAACAAAATAAAGGGGTAAGAAATAAACTGCATGGAAGAAGCACGAAAGGGAAAATTGAATGGAGTGAATTGTCTCATACGCACGCGCGCGCACACTCACACACACACATGCACACACACACACAAATAGGCATGAAGTTACTGAGATAATGGAAGGGAAGTTGAGGGGGGGATGGGAAAAGATTAAGCCTTACTCTCACCAAAGTTGGCTCAAAGGGGGAATAATAAACACACACAGTTGGATATAGAAATCTATCTTACACTATAAGGAAATTTAAAAAGGGAAAAGGATAATAGAAGGGTAAAGGTGGAGTGATCAAGGGAGGAGATATTGGGCTAGGTGGTGATCAGAAGTAAAACACTGGTGAGGAGGGAAAAGGTGGAGTGTCAAAGTCGGGGGGGGGGTCAGATAAACAGGTGAAAAATAGCATGGAGAGAAATAAACAGTTAGCCAGTAAAACTATAAATGTGAATGGGATGAATTCACCCATTAAACAGAAGCAGATAGCAAAATGGATTAAAAAAGAAAATTCTATAATATGTTGTTTATAAAAAAAACACAATCAAAGCAGAAAGATACACACAGGGTACACATAAGGGAGAGGAACAGAACCTATTATGCTTCAGCTGAAGCAAAGAAAGCTGGGATAGCAATCATGATTTCAGACAAAGCAAAAGCAAAAATAGATCTAGATAAAAGAGATAAGGCAGACTTCCAGGGTGGAGCCAAGATGGAAAGGCAGTGAGATCTTGAACTCATGACATGATCACTCAAAAAAACACTCAAATAATGTCATAGGACAATTCCTGGAACAGCAAAAAACATAGAAGACTTTCCTGAGATAATTTTCCAACCAAGAATGGCTTGGAAGTTTGGAAGGAGGGAACTGCTGTGCTGAGACAGGAGTGGAACACAACCCTAAAGTCACACAAAGATCCAGTCCAAGGAAGGCCTCACCAGAGAAAGAGACTCCCAGCGTCTCTGAATCAGCTTCAGTGCCAGTGTCATCAAGAACTAAGCTCAAAGTCTGGTGAGAGGGCTGAGCCCTTGATAGGGGGAATATTACAAGGGTCTCTGCTGGTGCTGAGGCAGACCTGCAGGTTTCTCTGAACTCCTCCTGCTCATCGTTTCTTACAGCACAATAGTATTCCATTGTATTCATATACCACAACTTGTCCAGCTATTCCCCAATTGATGGGTATCCCCTCAACTTCCAATTCCTTGCCACCACATAAAGAGCAGCTATAAATATGTTTGTACATGTGGGTCCCTTTCCCCTTTCCATGATTTCTTTGGGAAAAAGACCCAAAAGTGGTATTGCTGGGTCAAAGGGTATGCTCAGCTTTATCACCCTTTGGGAATAATTAAAAATTGCTCTCCAGAATGGTTGGATCAGTTCACAGCTCCACCAACAATGGATTAGTGTTCCAATTTTTCCACAGCTTCTCCAACATTTATTATTTTCATTTTTTGTCATTTCAGTCAATCTGATGGGTGGTACCTCAGAGATGTTTTAATTTGCATCTCTCTAATCATTAGAGATTTAGAGCATTTTTTCATATGGGAATAGATAGCTTTGACTTATTCATCAGAAAACTGCCTTTTCATATCCTTTGACCATTTCTCAATTGGGGAATGACTTGGATTCTTATAAATTTGATTTAGTTCCCTATATATTTTAGAAATGAGGCCTTTATCAGAAGCACTGGCCATAAAAATTGTTTCCCAGCTTTCTGCCTCCCTTCTAACTTTGGATACATTGTTTCTGTTTGTACAAACTTTTTTTTAATTTAATGTAATCAAAATCATCCATTTTGCATTTTATAATATACTCTGTCTCTTGTTTGGTCATAAACTGTTTTCCTTTCCAAAGATCTGATAGGTAGACTATTCCTTTCTCTCCTAATTTACCTATGGTATCACCTCTTTTGTCTAAATCATGTATCCATTTTGACCTTATTTTAGTATAAGGTGTAAGATATTGGTCTATGCCTAATTTCTGCCATAATATCTTCCAGCTTTCCCAACAGTTTTTGTCAAATACTGAGTTCCTGTCCCAGAAGCTGGAGTCTTTGGGTTTATCAAACACTACATTACTAGTGTCATTTACTACTGCATTTCCTGTGCCTAGCCTATTCCATTGATCCTCCACTCTATTTCTTAGCCAGTACCAGATAATTTTGATGACTGCCACTTTATAGTAAAGCTCCAGGTTTGGTACCACTAACCCACCTTCCTGTGAATTTTTTTTCATTATTTCCCTGGATATTCTTGATTTATTGTTTTTCCAGATGAATTTTGTTATTATTTTTTCTAGCTCTATAAAATAATTTTTAGGTAGTCTGATTGGTATGGCACTGAATAAGTAAATTAATTTAGGCAGTATTGTCATTTTTACTATATTAGCTCTGCCTATCCATGAGCAATTGATACCTTTCCAATTATTTACATATGATTTAATTTGTGTGAAGAGTGTTTGGTAGTTGTGTTCATAGAGTTCCTGGGTTTGTCTTGGCAAGTAGACTCCCAAGTATTTTATATTATCTACCATTACTTTAAATGGAATTTTTCTTTCTATCTCTTGCTGCTGGACTTTGTTGGTCATGTATAGAAATACTGATGATTTATGTGGATTTATTTTATATCCTGCTACTTTGTTAAAGTTGTTAATTGTTTCAAGTAATTTTTGAGTTGATTCTCTAGGATTTGTGAGATTAAAATTGGATATTAGATCATAAATCTCCCCTACTTAACCTTTTCCTTAATTTATCTCCCAGACTAGTAAATGGAAGAAGCTTCTGGTTTTCTAGATAGAGCCTTTATTGTATGGTAGTCACAAGGTGATGTTGATTAGAAGGATAGGAAAGTAGAAATACAATACAAATCGTCTTAAGTCTAGGCTTAGTCTATATTCTGTATAAAACTCACCAAAACCCAAGGCCACTTTTGGGGAGAGAGACCGAGTCAAGTGCGTGCTGTTAACCGAGAGCCGGGCTGAGTCAAACTCCAGTCCACGTCTGTCTGTGCAGCGCAGCCAGGAGACCCGAGGAGCAGGAAAAAGCCCTACTTCCATTCTCTCCACCCCGGAAGTCGAGTGTGTAGCAGGCAGTCTGACATGCGCAGCAGGCGGACTGTTGGTCTCCTCCCCAAAAGGGTGGTCCTTCAAAAACTGGAGTCTTTCAGTTATCCTAACCGACTGTTAAAACCTTTCATATTTTTTTTACCACAGATTCTTTAAGTATACCATCATATCATCTGCAAAGAGTGATAGTTTTGTTTCCTTCTTGCCCATTCTAATGCCCTTAATTCCTTTTTCTTCTCTGATTGCTAAAGCTAACATTACTAGGACAATATTAAATAATAGGGGTGATAATGGACATCCCTGTTTCACCCCTGATCTTATTGGGAAGGCCTCTAATTTATCTCCATTGCATATAATACTTGCTGATGGCTTTAGGTAGATACTGTTTATTATTTTAAGGAAAGGTCCACCTATTCCTAAACTCTCTAGTGTTTTTATTAGGAATGGGTGCTGTATTTTGTCAAAAGCTTTCTCTGGATCTATTGAGATAATCATATGATTTTGGTTGGTTTTCTTCTTGATGTGGTTGATTATGTTAATAGTTTTCCTAATGTTGAACCAGCCCTGCATTCCTGGTATAAATCCCTCCTGGTCACCATCCTGGTGATCACTTGCTGCAATTTCCTCGCTAATATCTTACTTAAGACTTTAGCATCAATATTCATTCAATTGGTCTATAATTTTCTTTCTCTGTTTTTGCTTTGCCTAGTTTTGGTATCAACACGATATTTGTGTCATAAAACAAATTTGGTAGAACTCCTTCACCTATTTTTCCAAATAATTTGTATAATATTAGAATTAATTGTTCTTTAAATGTTTGGTAAAATTCACCCATAAACCCATCTGGCCCTGGGGATATTTTCTTAGGGAGTTCATTAATGGCTTGTTCAATTTCTTTTTCTAATACGGGTTTATTTAAGGATTTTATTTCCTCTTCAGTTAACCTGGGCAGTTTGTATTTTTGTAAATATTCATCCATTTCATTTAGATTATCAAATTTATTGGCATACAGTTGAGCAAAATAATTCCTAATTATCGACTTAATTTCCACTTCATTGGTGGTAACATCACCCTTTTCATTTTTGATACTGGTAATTTGGTTTTCTTCTTTCTTTTTTTAATCAGATTAACCAGTATTTTATCTATTTTATTGGTTTCTTCATAAAACCAGCTCTTAGTTTTATGGATTAATTCTATAGCTTTTTTGCTTTCAATCTTATTAATTTCTCCATTAATTTTCAGGATTTCTAGTTTTGTATCTAATTGGGGATTTCTAATTTGTTCTTTTTCTAGCTTTTTAAGTTGCCTGCCCAATTCCTTAATCTCCTCTTTCTCTTTTTTATTCATGTAAGCATTTAGAGCTATAAATTTTCCCCTAAGCACTGCTTTGGCTGCATCCCATAGATTTTGGTATGTTGTCTCATTATTGTCATTCTCTTGGATATAGTTATTGACTGTTTCTATGATTTGTTGTTTGGCCCATTCATTCTTTAGAATGATATTATTTAGTTTCCCATTGATTCTTATTCTACTTTTCCCTGGCTCTTTCTTACACGTAATTTTTGTTGCATCATGATCTGAGAAGGATGCATTTACTATTTCTGGCTTTCTACATTTGACTATGATGTTTTGTGCTCTAATACATGGTCAATTTTTGAAAATGTGCCATGTACTGCTGAGAAAAAAGTATATATTCCTTTCTATCCCCATTCAATTTTCTCCAGACATCTATCATGTCTAACTTTTCTAGTCATCTATTCACCTCTTTCACTTCTTTCTTATTTATTTTTCAGCTAGATTTATCTAATTCTAAGAGGGGGAGATTCAGATCCCCCACTAGTATAGTATTACTATCTAATTCCTCTTGTAACTCATTTAACTTCTCCTCTAAGAACTTGGATGCTATACCACTTGGCACATACATATTTAATATTGATATTATTTCATTATCTATAGTACCTTTAAGCAAGATGTAATTTCCTTCCTTATCTCTTTTGATGAGATCTATTTTTGCCTGTGCTTTGTCTGAGATAAGGATTGCTACCCCTGCTTTTTTAACTTTAGCTGAAGCATAATATATTCTGCTCCAGCCTTTTACCTTTACTCTGTGTGTATCTCTCTGCTTCAAATGTGTTTCTTCTAAACAGCATATTGTAAGATTCTGGTTTTTAATCCAATCTGCAATTCACTTCCGTTTTATAGCAGAGTTCATCCCATTCACATTCACAGTTATGATTACTGACTGTCTATTCACCTCTATTCTATTTACCCCCTTTGTACTCCCCCCCCTTCTTTCACCCTATTCCTCCTCACAGACGTTTTACTTCTTACCCCTGCCTCCCCCAATCTGCCCTCCCTTTTTATCACCCCCCTCTCTTTTCTTTACCCTTTTCTCCCTTGCTTTTGTCCTCCCTTCTATCAGTCCCCCCCTTTCCCTTCCCCTTTTGCTTCCCTAAAGAATGAGCTAAGTTTCTCTATCCCAATGAACGTATATGCTATTCCCTCTTTGAATCAAATCTAATAAGAATAGGGTTGAAACAATGTTCACCCCTCCTTTCTTTCCCTCTATTGTAATAGGTTTTTTTTTTCATCTCTTCATATTATATAATTCATCCCATTCCACCTCCCCTTTCCTCTCCTCCCCATAGGCTCCCTTTTTAACCCCTTAATTTTTTTTGTATCATCACATCAAAGACAATTTATATTTATACCCTCTGTGTAAACTCTTTCTCTCTGCCCAAATACACTTACAATTCTTAAGAGTTATGAGTATTATCTTCCCATGTAGGGATATAAGCAGTTTAACCTACTTGAGTAACCTTTTTTTTCCCTCTGTTTACCTTTTCAAACTTCTCTTGAGTTCTGTATGTTAAGATCAAATTTTCTATTCAGTTCTGGTCTTTTTGCCAGGAAAGATTGAAAGTCCCCAATGTCATTAAATGTCCATCTTTTCCCCTGAAAGAGAATGATCAGTTTTGCTGGGCAATAGATTCTTAGCTGCAATCCAAGCTCCTTTGCCTTCCGGAATATCATATTCCAAGCCTTGCAGTCCTTTAATGTTGAATCTCCCAGGTCCTGAGCAATCCTGACTGTGGCTCCATGATATTTAAATTGCTTCTTTCAGGCTGCTTGGAGTATTTTCTCCTTCACCTGATAATTCTGGAATTTGGCTACAATATTCCTTGGAGTTTTCCTTTTGGGGTCTCTTTCAGGAGGTGATCGGTGGATTCTTTCAATGATGATTTTATCCTCTGATTCTATGATATCAGGGCAGTTCTCCTTAATAATTTCCTGGAATATGGTGTCTAGATTCTTTTTCTGGTCATGGCTTTCAGGCAGTCCAGTGATTCTCAAATTGTCTCTCTTCGATCTGTTTTCCAGATCGGTTGTCTTTCTAATGAGGTATTTCACATTTTCTTCTATTTTTTTCATTCTTTTGATTCTGCTTGACTGATTCCTGGTGTCTCATGGATTCCTTATCTTCCAACTGTCCAATTTTAATTTTTAAGGCATTGTTTTCTTCAGTGAGATTATGCACCTTTTTTTTTTTACATTTGGCCAAGTGAATTTTTTAAGGCATTGTTTTCTTCAATGACATTATGCACCTTTTTTTTTTTTCTATTTGGCCAAATGAATTTTTAAGGCACTGTTTTCTTCAGTGAAATTATGCACTTTTTTTTTCCATTTGGCCAGTCAATCTGTGTGCTTCCTTTTCCAAGCTGCTGATTCTTTTTTCATAGTTTTCTTGTTTTGCTTTCATTTCTCTCCCCATTTTTTCTTCTACCTCTCTAAATTGATTTTTAAAACCTTTTTTGAACTCTTTTGAGAAGGCTTTTTGTTCTTGAGACCAATTTACCTTCACTTGTGAGGCTTCACATGTAGGCAATTTGAGGGTATTGTCCTCATTTGAGTTTGTGTTGGCTTCTTCCCTATTGATACAGAAGCTCTCAATGCAAAGGGCTCTTTTTTGCTTCTTACTCATTATTGCAGCTTATTTATTTATTTTTTAAGTTGAGGTCTGCTCTGGGGGCACCAGGGTCCCTGTTTTGGGCTTCTTGTGCAGAGGTATAGGTGCTGTGTGACTGGCTTTTTACTCTGAGGCCTTTATAGTGTGTGCAGTTTGCCCCCCTGCACTTCCTGTCTGACTGCACTCGGCCAGGGGCTCAATCTCGCCTGTCCCGTTCATGACCCTACAGCTGGCAGCCTACCCTCCTGGCCGGTGCAAATAGGTTTTTCCCCTGTCCTTCATGGCCACCAGATTTTTGATCCAGGTTCCAGGGGCCTCAGTTGTTAGGCTTGTGGCCCGCAGCTCCTGCTGACTTGCCCCGACCCCCTCGGCGTTGGGCTGCTGCCCTGCACTGGGCCTCCCTTTTGCCTGAATCAGACTGACCTTTTCCTGAAGTCTTCTAAATTATGTCTGGTTGGAAGATTGTTTCTCTCTGTCTCTTTGCAGGTTCTGTAGTTTCAGTTTCCATCCAGAGGCTTGATTTAATGTTCTTTTTGAGGGAAAAGAAGGAGAACTCAGGCAGCTTGCTGCTTCCTCTCCGCCATCTTGGCTCTGCCCTACTAATCTACAATTGAAAGTTGAGATAATGAAAGGAAATTATATTTTGCATCTAAAATGGAAAAATAATTTATTAACGACTCAGATAAAGGTATAGTTTGCAAACTTGTTAGATTTTCATATGACGCAGGGCTGGATATATAATTATGTTGGATGACAGTCAGGATTCAGAAAAATCTCAACAGGCTAGAAGAGTAATGAATTAAATATAGTTTGATTAAATTCAACATATATAAATGCAATCTTGACTCCAACAAAATCAACTTCAATATTATAGGATGAGAAACATGAGTAGACAATAAAAGGGATTGGAACATTCCAGAGAAGTGAGGTTTCCAGATAACATGACAGTCAAAATAGTCAATGATATTACAGATACTAATAAAAGTCACATACATTTGGAGATATATTTAGTTTTAGGTGTCACATTTTAGCAAGTTTAGGAGATCCATTGATAAGTTAGTGTCCTGAGGACATAAATTAGGCTAGTGAGACAACTATATAAGATCTGGCAAGGAGATGATACTAATGTTCAGGTAGATGGAGAAATGTTATAGAAATTTTACTTCTTATGCATAGCTCCAGAATTTAAACCTAGGGCCAGTAGGTAGAATGGATGACTATTTATTAAATATAAAATTCTGTCCTGGGCCTTCTCTTTTCCCTTTTTATTTCTACACTTTGTAGTTTCATCAACTCCCATGGATTTAATTACCATTTTGTGTTGATGATCTTCAAATCTACTTACCGTGCCCTATCCTCTCTGCTGAACTCAAATCTTACATCTCCAGCTATGTTTTAGACATCTCAAACTGAATGTTCAGTAGACCTCGTAAACTAAACATTTCCAAAATGAAACTCATCATTCTCCCTACCTCCTATCTTTCCTATTACCATAGAAGGTAACACCATCATCCCAGTCCCTCAGGCTTGCAACTTAGGGACTATCTTCAATTCCTTATTATTTCTCAGATCCAATTTCAAATTTATTGTCAAGGCCAATCAATTTCCCCTTTACAACATTTCTCCTACAAACTTCCTTCTCTTCTCTGAAACACCTACCACCCTGGAGCAAGTACTCTTCATCTTTCTCCTGAATTACTGCAATAGTGTCATGGTGGGTCTGCGTGGCTCAAGTTTTTCCCCCCTCCAATACATCTTCCATTCAGCCACTGAAGTGATTTTCCTAAATCATAGATCCAACTATTTTATTGTTTTGTTTGATAAACTCCAGTGGCTTCCTATTACCTATAGGATTGGATAAGAAAATAACCCTCTGTTTGGCATTCAAATAATATTCTACCCTAGCCCTGCCCCCTATCTTTCCAGTCTTGTTATACCATACTCCCCACCACATACTTGATTCAGTGATACTGACATCCTTCCTGTTCTTGGTTTGGGGCACTGTCTCTGGCTATCCCACATTCCTACAATGTTCTCACTCTTCATGTTCACTTACAGGCTTTCTTTGCTTTCTTTAAGTCCCAGCTGAAATCCCATCTTTTACAGGAAGCCTTTCTCCAACCATCTCAATTCTAGTGTCTTCTCTCTGTTAATTAGTTCATCTTGATACTGCATATAGATTGTTTGTATATATATTTTTAACTGTCCCATTAGATCATGAGTTCCTTGAGGGCAAGGACTGGTTTTGCTTCCTTTTGTAATTCCAGCACGTAGTACAGTGCCTGGTACATAGTAGGCACTTAATAAATGTTTATCAATTATTTCATATGTGGTAGAAGGGATTGTCAATCAGTTACAGGTTTGAGGACATTGTCCAGTAACCAAAGGCCTTGAATCTATTCCCTAACTCATTCCCCACATCTCCAAAAATTTACTGGATTTAGATTTCCTATCATCATCTAGAACTCAACATGTCCAAATCTGAATTCATCATCTTCCCTCAATCTAGCCTTTATCCAAACTTCCCTAGTTCTGTCAATGGCATCACAACCTTTGCAGTTCCACAGCTTAAAAGCTTGATGTCATAACTCTACTCTCATCCATATACTCTGCCCACAAACTCAAGTTTTCAACCCTACCTCAACTGTATCTCTCACATTCATCTGTTTTTCTCCAATCCTACTTCCACTATCAGAGTTAGAGAAGCAAAATGGTACACTGTATGATGTAAAGTCAGAGGAACTAGGTTCAAATCCTGATTCTGCTCTTTTCTCTGTGTGACCTTGGGCAAATTATGATAACTTCTCTTGGTTTCTGTTTCATTATCCACAAAATGAGAGAATTATATTAAGTGCTCACAAATGTCTCTTTCAACTTTAAAACCAAATTTGCATCAGCATAAGTCTGTATTGTTTCTGCTTAAAAAAACAAAAAACACCTTGAAGTGACTCCTTAGTACTGATAATATATCAATTCTGTTAGACTGGTATTTGAGTTCTTCCACAATATAATTACAACCTATATTTCATTCCTTATTTCACAATGTTTTTCTTCATTCACTTTACTTTCCACCAAACTGAATTTCTAGATTTTTAAAATTTTGAATTGTCCAGATCATCACACTACCTCCTCATCTCTGTCTATCAATAATATTCACTCCCTTCCAGTTCTTAATCTGGAATGTGATGATCCTTCATAAAACCTTCCCTGGGTCCATCCCCATCACATTTCCTCCCCACAAAGAACCGTGTTGGGTTAAGACAAGGCTTTCTTATATGCATGGTAAATTTTAAGATTGAGAGAGAAATAGGATAATGAGTCCAAAAGGTTTGGTGATAGAAGTAGACAGAAGAAAAGAGGAGAAACATAACAATCTACATCTTTTCTTCACCACCATTATATTTTGTGAACATTTTGTATTCACCTGTTTTGACTATAAGTTCCCAAAAGATATAGGTGTTATTTTGCTTTAATCTTTACATTCCCAGAAATATATAGACTTCATAAGTACCTAATAACTGTTTACTGAATTGATTTAATTGACTACAAAAAGTCAATATGACCAACAAGTTGATCCATTCAATTTGGTTTAAAAACCATTCAATTCAATGACCAAAAATAAAAATAAAAAAATAAAAAGGTTATTTGACAGAATTTTTTATTAATTTATTACAAGAAAGAAGTTTTTTGTTTGTTTGTTTGTTTTTTGCCTAAATCTTTCCTTAAGGAGAAAAACCATGCTAGGTAAGACCCGCAATCCATTCAGTTCAATATTCTTCCACTGATTGTATACTACAGGGGCACTTTGTGACTGAGGGTCATAATTATCCTGCTTGAAATTAATAGTGCATGTTTTGAAGTGTTCTAATGATTACCACTCCAAATAAGTTTTAATATCTTTGTGGAATGTTACATAAAATGTAACTGCAAACACACACATACACATGCAATCACACAATGGCAAACAGATCCTAAAATCTTCCTAGAAACAGAATAGTAGTGGGTAATGTATTAAACATTCCCAACTCCCCCTCAGAAAGCCATTATATAGCATAATCCATTAACTTATTTAATTTTTTATCTTTCTACTGTCAGATTATGTAAGTCCTCATAGTTATAAAAAAAGTTCTCTATGTTTACAACTTATTTGCTAAAATATTTTCCCCAATATTTTCCCAACACTTCTCATTACTTTATCTTTATCATGCCTTTCCTTTTATTAAAGCATTCCAGTGTTTGTCTTCTACTCTTCAGTATTCATAAAGGCCAATCCAAACCATTCATTTCTGCCACCCATATTTTAATAATGGCTGTCCATATTCAATGTTCAACTGACTTTCTATGAATTGATTTTTTTAGTATATAAGCTTGGAAAGTGCCCTAGCATATATTTAGCCTACTATGTTGATAAACAGGCAGACAGACAGACAGATAGATAAATAATAGATAGATAAAACATTTATTTAGCCACTTATATGCCAAGCAAAATACAAAAGAAATAAAATAGTCCTTAGAGTTAAGGAGCTTACATTTTAATAAAATAAGACAAAATATAAAGTAAGATGAAATGTGGTAAGTATAGTAAGGAAGAGGAGTACTTATACTAGGGCAAAGTAGCTAGCAGGGAGATGGGAAAGTTTGGACAACAAATTGAACTAAAAGTGAAGTGAGCAGTATTATTGAGACTCCCTACAGAAATGATGATCCTGACCAATGATTCACCAATTCAGAGAACAGACATCAAGGAAGAGTCATCTGATTGCACACTGCTAAGACTGACTTGACAAGTTGATTGTCGTTGTTGTTTGTTGTTGTTTTAGTCAAGACAATTTTAAGCCATTATCACAAAAGTTAGCAAAAACAAATAAGCATATTTGTGCATGGAGAAAGAACCTTAAATTTTGGAGAGAAGAGAAATGTATGATCCATTATAGTGTTTTAAATCATAATATTATGAGATTGCATTGCCATATCAAACCTATAGTTTTAACATTGGAGATGGACACTCCCCAAATTTCTCTTGTGATAAAAGTCTTGATCTATAATTGTTTTTTTCCTCTCTTTTACTGGTAATATTTCTCTCCAGCTTAATTCTAGGTGTTAGAGTGTATAGTGCTGGTCTTGGAGTCAGGAAAACCCGAATTAGAATCTCATTCAACTTTGCCACTAACTGGTTGTATGTATGACCCTACACAAGTAACTTAACTTCCTCAGCTTCAGTTGTTTCATTTTTAAAGTGAGGATAATATGAACACCTGCTTCCAAGGATTCTTGTGATGAACACATAAAATAATATCTATAAAGTGCTTTATAGACTTTGAAACCCATTAGCCCCACATCTATCATTCTTATCTGATACTCTGGCAGTAAACTCCCACTTTCTTCCATATTCTCACTCCTATCAATATTCATTCTATGCTTCTCTACACTCTTTTTTCTATACTAAGTCATTCTTCTGGGTTCCATGAAACATCTATTTTTATCTAAGCAAATTTTCCTCTTGTTATTTAGTCATGAAGTCATGTGCAATTCTTCATGACCCCATGGGCCATGCCATGCCATGCCAATACAATCCATGGTGTTTTCTTGGCAATGATACTGGAGTGGTTTGTATTTCCATGCATAGTGGAATAAAGCAAACAGAGGTTGAATGACTTGCCCAGGGTCGTATAGCTAGTAAGTGTCAGAGGCCAGATATGAATTCCTGTCTTCCTGACCACAAGCCCAATAACACTCTATGCACTGAGCCACCCACCTCCAAATTCCTATATGCATTTTATTAATAATAATATGTTTAGTCTTCAGTAATTTTATTATCCATACTGTTTATAGAACTTATACATTAATATCAAGAGCTTTTCACTTTCTCCCATCCCTTTCCATCCACTGACATTCCCCTTTAGTTAAACTCTAATAAAGTCATATCAATTTTTGGGACTAATCTACCTCTAATATTTCTAATTTAAGCTTCTCCTTTCTAACCATAATTAAGTTAACAGTTATTAACTGAGGCAGCCAATTCCACTTGTGAGGTCAGTTACTTACTATAAGTGTTGAAGCAAAGGATAAAAAGAGCACTTATTGGAAATAGTATAAAGGGAATTCTTAAACAGGTAGGATTTGTTCTAAATGGCCTCTGATGTCCTTATCACCCTAAGGTCCCAAGATACTCTGATCACTCGCCAATGATAGTGTTTCATTTTTCCATTGCTCCTGATTTACTAGGTGAGGAAAAGAAGTGGGCTTATTAATCCCTAATACCAATTATGGGTTATTGTAAATTTAAAATCAACATGGGAGAAATAATTCCTAAGAATTAGAGCTATCCATAAGTGGAATGGAATTTCTTTGTAGGTAGAGGTTTATTGACTTACTGATTACTTCTTGATTGTCTTAATAAAAGATCTCCTTATTGTAAATCTTTAGGCAAATGTTAGATGACCTACCAAGGAGGTTCTTATTCAAAAATGGGTCAGAATGGATGGCCTTTGATATCCTTTCCAAATCTGAAATTCTGTGATTCTATAAACCTGCCAATAACCCTCAAAAACTCCACTTTTTTACTGATACTATACTTTCCATATCCTTGACACATTATCTACTTACCTCAGTTAAATTGATGACTGACTTTACCACCTCTGCCAGAGTTTCCTCTCTGCACTGTCTCCTGCTGTTGACCTTGGCAACCTGAACATACATACTAGTTCCTCAAAAGGAGCTTCAGAGCTCTTTTCTCCTCAGGACATTCAATCTTGCAACATTTCAACTAATTCACCAACAACATGACCAAAACCCTTGAAATTTAAATTTCAAATGAATTAGCCTCTTATTTCACTATAAAGATTGAGGATTATTAAAGAAGTTAACTCCTTGCCTCTGATTCTCAGAACTCGGCATGACCCTTAATCATCCTCTTCTTTTTTCTTTCTGTCTCTGAGGGCTTCTTGCTATGAATGGTCCCTCAGCTTTCATATTTGATTTGATGCACTCCTCACTTTAATATCTTGCTAGAACTAGCATTCCTTACCTTACAGATATTCAACTATCACACTAAACTCATCTCATCTGCACACAGAAATGTTCAGTTCACCTTGGATTTCTAAAAGTCTTACCTTAACTTTTTGCTGTAATCCAGTTGATTTTTCTCCTTCCCTTCATTGCTAAACTTCTTGAAAAGATCTACTCTTAGGGGCACCTAGGTGGTGCAGTAGATAAAGCATGGGCCTTGGATTCAGGAGAACCTGAGTTCAAACCCAGCCTCAGACACTTGACACTAGCTGTGTGACCCTGGGCAAGTCACTTAACCCTCATTGCCTTGCCCCCCCCAAAAAAAAAGACCAAAAGATCTACTCTTAAGAACTCTAATTGAGGGAGGAGCCAAGATGGTGGAAAAAAGGCCGTTCACCTGAGCTTACCCCCAAATTCCTCCAAATACCTTTAAATAATGCCATAAGACAATTACTGGAGCAGTAGAACCCAAAAAGGAAAGGGTGAAATAATTTTCCAGCCAAGGACATCTTAGAACATTGGCAGGAAAGGTCTGTCTTGCCCGGGTGAGAATGTGCACAGTCCAGAGAAAGCCATGCCAGCACAGACCCAGTCTCAGCAAATAAGGAGCAGGCATTGGGAGCCACTGAAGCAGATGAAGAAGTGGCTGCTCATAAAGCTCTCAGCTCACAGACTATAAGGTGGTCAGTTTGTCAGAAGGATATTGATTACAGGTGTCATTTTGCTATCAGGGAGGCAGAACTCTGTTGCTTTGTCCATACTCTGATCCAGGTTGCAGTCCTGGATGGCAGTCCCAGGTTGAGGAGGAGCACTAGTACACCAGAACTTGCGGTCACAGTGGCACAGGGACCTTTCTCACAGTTCCAGGGCATAAAAGAGGACTTGTGGTTGCTCACAGATCAGAGAACAGCCCAGGACAGGAGTAAACACACCTCTCCTTAGATCATACCATCTTGGAAAAACTGAAAACTTATAGATCCCTAGTGGTATCTCTGAAAATAGCTGCACGAAACCCCTGAAGTTTGGGACAGTGTGCTCTCCATCCTGGAAGCAGAGTCCTACTTTTAACAAAGAGTTAAAAGTCAAGAAATAGGCTGAAAAAATCAGCAAACAACAGAAAAAATCTGACCATAGAAAGTTACTCTAGTGACAAGGAAGATCAAAATACACACTCAAAAGAAGATAAAGTCAAAGATCCTAAATCCAAATGCTCCAAGAAAATTAAGAATTGGTTTTACACCATGGAAGAGGTCAAAAAGGATTTTCAAAATCAAGTAAGAGAGGTAGAGGGAAAACCTGGGAAGAGAAATGAGAGTGATTCCAGAAAATCATGAAAAAAGTGTCAAAAGCTTGGTAATGGACACACACACACACACACACACACACACACACACACACACAACCCTGAAGAAAATAACACTTAAAAAAACCAGACTAGGCCAAATGGTAAAAGAGGTACAAAAAGCCAATGAGAAGAAGAATACCTTGAAAAGAAGAATGGGCCAAATGGAAAAGGAGGCACAAGAATTCACTGAAAACTCCTTAAAAAATAGAATTG
Organism: Dromiciops gliroides; assembly: GCF_019393635.1. Lineage (NCBI taxonomy): Eukaryota > Metazoa > Chordata > Mammalia > Microbiotheria > Microbiotheriidae > Dromiciops > Dromiciops gliroides. The sequence goes on from NC_057863.1 coordinate 112,386,194, forward strand.
ACCAAATGAAAAAGGAGGTACACAAGTTAACTGAAGAACATAATTCTTTTAAATTAGAATTGAGTAAATGGAAGCAAATGACATTATGAGAAATCAGGAAACAACAAAACCATACCAAAAGAATAAAAAAAATTAGAAGGCGACGTGAAATATCTCAACCAATCAACAAGAGATTATTGGATTACCTGAAAGCCATGATAAAAAAAAATTAGCCTAGATATCATATATCAAGGAATAATCAAGGAAAACTGCCCTAGCATTATAAAACCAGAAGGTAAAATAGAAATTGAAACAATTTACTGATCACTTCCTGAAAGAGATTCCAAAATGAAAACCTCCAGGAATATTATAACCAAATTCCAGAGTTCCTATGTCAAGGAGAAAATATTGCAAGCAACCTAAAAGAATCGATTCAAGTATTGTGGAGCCACAGTTGGGATAACACAAGATTTAACAGCTTCTACCTAAAGGATCAGAGGGCTTGGAATATGATATTCAATAGGGCAAAAGATCTAGGATTATAACCAAGAATCACCTACCCAGCAAAAGTGAGTATAATCCTTCAGGGGTGAAATGACTATACAATGAAAAAGAGGACTTTCTAACATTCCTGATGAAAAGACCAGAGCTGAATAAAAAATTTGACTTCCAAACACAAGACTCAAGAGAAGCATAAAATTTTCAATAGGAAAAGGAAATCATAAGGGATTTAATAAGGTTAAACTGTTCATATTTCAACATGGGAAGATGATACTTATAATTCCTAAGAATTTTCTCATTATTAGGGCAGTTGGAGTATACATAGACAGAGAGCACAGGTGCAAGTTGAATATAAAGGGATGATATCTAAAAAAATAAAATCAAATTAAGGAGTGAGAGAGGAATACACTAGGAGAACAGGAAAGGAAGAGGTGGAATGGAATAAATAAAAGAGTCAAAAAAGATATTTTAGAGTAGAGGGGAAGATGGGGGAAGTGAGGGAACCTTATTCTCCTCAGTATTAATTCAAAGAGGGAATAATGTACACATTCAATTGGGTTTAGAAATCTATCTTACACTGCAGGAAAGTAGGAGAGGAAGGGGATAAGAAAATAAGATATGATAGAAGGGAGGAAAGATTGGGGAAGGGGTAGTCAGAAGCAAAACACTTTTGAGGAGGGACAGGGTAAAAGGAGATAAAAAATAGAATAAATAGCAGATGGGACAGGATGGATGGAAAGAAAACAAGTTATCAATAGCAACTGAAAAAATTTTTGAAGCCAATTTCTCTGAAAATGGTCTTATTTTGCAAACATATGGAGAACTAAGTCAAATTTATAAAAAAAAAATAAGAGCTATTTCCCAATTGGTAAATGAAAAAAAAATATGACTACTTTTAATATGAAGTAATCAAAGCTATCTATAGCCATTTGAAAAAAAAAGTGCTCTAACTCACTATTGATTGGAGACACGCAAACAATTCTGGGGGTACTACCTCATGCCTATTAGATTGCCTAATAGGACAGAAAAGGAAAATGATAAATATTTGAGGGGATTGGGGAAAATGAGACATTAGTGCACTTCTGCTAGAGTTGTAAATTGATTCAACCATTCAGTGGAGCAAATTTGGAACTATGTCCAAAGGCTTATAAAACCACACATACTCCTTAATTTAGCAATACCACTAGTAGGTCTGTATCCAAAAAGAGATTAAAAAAAGAGAAAAGAAATGAACCTACATGTACAAATATATTTTAGAAGCTCTTTTCTGGTGGCAAAACAAATTTGAAATGAAGGGAATTCCAAATAATTGGGGAATGGCTGAAAAAATTGAGTTATGTGATTATGATAGAATGTTATTGTGCTATAAGAAATGCTGAACATGGGGATTTCTAGGGCAGAGCCAAGATGGTGAAGGAAAGGCAGTAAGTTCTTGGAACTCACAACACAATCACTCAAAACCTCCAAATAATGCCACAGGACAATTCCTGGAGCAGCAGAAAGAAATGCTGAACAGGATGCTCTCAGAAAAACCTGGAAAGATTTATATGAGCAGATACAAAGTGAAATGAACTATGTACACAGTAACAGCAATATTATAAGATGATCAGCTATGAATGGCTTAGCTATTCTCAGCAATACAATGATCCAAGACAATTCTGAAGGACTTATGATAGAAAATGTTATCTATCCTCAGATAAAGAATGTTTTTTTTAAACCTTATTTTTCTTGAAATTTTTGTCTATGTTTTCTTTCACAACATGACTAACATGGGAATATTTGCATGACTATGCATGTAAAATCTATATTAAATTGTTTGCTGTCTCAATGTGAGGTGTGGGGAGGAAGGGAGGAAGGGAGAAAATTTGTAACTCAAAGTTTTTAAAATATTAAAATTTTATTTTCAAGTAATTGGGGGAAAATGAAATACTAAATAAATTAATTCAACAATCAAATAAAATTTCAAAAGAGCTGTAATCAATCTTTTTTAGGGGGGGCAGGGCAATGAGGGTTAAGTGACTTGCCTAGGGTCACATAGCTAGTAAATGTCTAGTGTCTGAGGTTGGATTTTAACTCAGGTTTTCCTGAATCCAGGGCTGGTGCCTTATCTACTGTGCCACCTAGCTGCCCCTCTAATCAACTTAATGATCAATCAAGGTCCCAAAAGACCCACTGCTTACCACCTGACAGATAGGTTAGAATAAGACACATCTATTTTTTTGACTGTCACTAAGGAAATTTGTTTAACTCCACTATACATACTTGTTACAAGAGTTGCATTTGTCTTTCTTTTCTCAGGGATAGAGGATAAATGCTTTATAATTGAGAAAAAAAGATTAATTAGAAAAATAAAAAGTCTACTCCTTTCCCTTTGTGTCAACACCATCCACTGTTTTCTCAGTTCCTTGTAAATGGATGTCAATCCACATAATTTTATTCAAATGGCTCTCAGCATTTAACAATGACTTTCTAGTTTCCAAATACAATAGATTTTATTTCAATGCTCATCTTGAATGACTTCTCTGAAGCATTTAACACAGCTAATTCCCACTTTCTGGGAATAACTTATTTCTGGATAATTTATGTTCCTTTACCTTTAGTGACAACAAAGACATGATAGTGTAGAGGATAGAGCCCTAGACTTGGAAGTATTGGATTTGAATTCCAACCTAGACATTGGTTAGATGTGTAAACCTAGCCAAGTCACTTAAACTCTCTGAGCCTCACCAATAAAGGGAGGGTAATGGACTCATGCCTTTAAGGTCCCTTCCAGATCTTAATCTATGATTGTGTAACTACACTCTAATAGTTCTCCTGCTCACTCTCAATGGTCCTCCATAATCTCACTTTCTTCCTGAAAATGTCCCATCACCATCCTTCCTTTATTCTTTCTGTATGCTCTCCTTCCCTGAAAGCTCATTAATTCTAAAACTTCTAAAATGACTTTTTTAGGAAAAAAGATTTTCAGATCTATACATCTAGACCTCATTTCCTTAGTCTTATATCTCAAAACAGTCTATATATCCCTCAATGGTTCCTCAAATTCAATATGGCCCAAACTAAGTATATGATAATTTCTCCAAAAATTGCTTCTTCTAATTTTCATATTTCTGTCAGAAGCATCACCATTCCCCCAGTCTCCCAAATTTGAAACATAGTATTATCTATGACATATTTCTGCTCAAAACATTTCTATAACTCACTACTGCCAAGAAATGACTCACTAAATGTCAGGCTTCTTTTCCAAGCATTTAAGCCCAGCCACAACATTTCACCACCCTCACTTTACCACCTAATATACCACACATACATAACCTACTATCTGGACAAGTTGAGCTACTTTCTACCTCCTCACACATTCCTGCCTTTTGAGCCTTTGATGACAGTGTTCCCTAAGTTCTCTCTTCATTTCCATCTGTGAATTCCTTCCCATCATTTAAGAAGCCTAACTCAAATGTCATCATCTTTCAGAAAGCTTTCTTGTTTCCACAAATCAAGAATGATTCTCCCTGTCTCCTGCTGAGTCTCAGCACTTTGTCCCTCTTTTTTTTTTTTTTGGTGGGGCAATGGGGGTTATGTGACTTGCCCAGGGTCACACAGCTAGTAAGTGTCAAGTGTCTGAGGTCGGATTTGAACTCAGGTACTCCAGAATCCAGGGCTGGTGCTTTATCCACTGCACCATCTAGCTGCCCCTGTCGCTCTTTTTTTATTCTTCTAAAATACAATTTTGTACATATTTATACATATACCATATTTCTCAAATATACTATAAAATCCATGAGAGCAGTAATATTGCCTTTTAAATCTTTGTATTTCCTTCAGTGTACAGCACAGTGCTCTACATACCCTAGGCAATTGCCCATTTAGATAATAGCCTCTTGGTTTTCCTCATCTCTCTCTGGTAATCTTTTTTTTTAACTTTTATTGTTTTCCAATCCTTTCCCGGGGGCAGCTAGGTGGCACAGTGGATAGAGCCCTGGCCCTTAAGTTGGGAGCACCTGAGTTCATACCTCACCTAAGAGAAAGTCACTTGACCCCAATTGCCTTAAACATCTGGGATCATCTCCAGTTGTCCTGATATATATCTTGCCACTGGACTCAGATGGCTCTGGAGAAAGAGTGAGGTTAGTAACTTTACATAACGCTCCCTCACTTAAGTCCAATTCACTGCAAGTCATGACATCACCTCCCAATATCATGGTCCTCTGAGAAAAAAGGACAAACAACAATCCTTTCCCAGCAAAGCGGCCATATTCTTGAGTGATTTTTTTGGTGCTTTTGTCATCTTCTCATTATGTTTTATCCATTGGTGATGTCAACCACATCAATAGCCTCACCTATCAACTCCAGATTTCTTCTAAAAGAGTGTGGGGGTGTTTATTTGTGTATGTCTATGTGTTGTAAAGCTTGGCTAATGCTCCTAAATTCTAGACTGAGTTTTTAGCTGCCATGTAGACTTCACTGAGACAGAAAGACCATTCAGGAAAAAATGTATATATTCTCCATGAAAATATGATTCTCCATGCACTAGGAATCAATATTTTTTTCAAAAAACATTCATTAAGTAACCACCATGTACAATGAATCATTCTTGGTACATATAGTCCTTGATCAGGCATTATCAACTATATTTCACCTTAAGCAAATTACTTTACTCTCTGAGCCTCAATTTCTTAATTTACAAAATTGGGAAGAAAGGAATAATATTTCATTGAAAGAGTATTGTGAGCACCAAATGAGATAATGTATAAATTACAATATAACTATGAACAATTATTGATAATAAGCAACATCATAATGATATCTTGTTGTTGAGTTGTTTTAGTCTTTTCCAACTCTTCATGACCTCATTTGAAGTTTTCTTGCCAAAGATACTGGCATGGCTTGTCATTTTCTTCTCTAGCTCATTTAATGTATATATTTAATCATACATGCACAAATATATATATTTTGGACTACACATGTTATTTTATTTTTATTTGCATAAGGAACTCCTTATAAGAAAAACAATGTAGTTTAGATTACACTTTACAACTTTTAGTCTGAGAGTTGCCTAGGAGTTTGAGTTGCCCAGAGTCCAAAAAAACAGTATTTTTCAAATGTAGAACCTGAAGTGAGATCTTCCTCCTTCACGGCCAACTCTCTATCCCCCATGCCACGCTGCTTCTCTGATTAATAGTATCATTAATAATGAACATTGCTATTATTAATCAAGATTGGGTAATGTCACAGAAACCAAGGGCAGAGGTTGTTCAGTGCTATCAAAGATGCTTGCACATGAGGCTTGCAAAAAAAAAAAAAGCCAGTTTAGGAGGTTAACTTGAAGAGAGAAGACCCAGTTGATTTGTGGGACTATAAGCCAAGACGCTCTTTCATGATGAAGCAGATAATAACCCTTATTCTTATTACTTGAAATTAATTGAAATGGTCATCATTCTTATCATGACTCAACATTTAATGAGTGGGTACTAGGCACTCAAGACTATGTTATTCAATATTGTATGTTTCTATTGAGAGTCTTCATAAGAAAGAATATATCTTGTATTCAGTTGAAAATGCCTGCCTGCAGAATGACACTTTATGGTTGTAGAAGGTCAATAATTAGTACTCTTGTATTTAACTACCACATGAGCCTCTGAAATTCAATTCTTTGTTAAAGGAAGAAAGTAATTAAACTTTAGTATGCCAGCTCCACTGAGGTTAATACAGAGCACTATTTTCATCAGACTTTTGGTAGAGTATGGGGTTCCATAGAAAATGTGTTTGTGTAAAGAATCTTAAAAAAAGGTACAATCATGAATTTTGACCAGGTTGCATAAGATTGTATTATACTGAATTAAAAAATTTTGTCATGCATTTCCTTTTCAAGGTGATTTTTTTTCTCTTCCTGTTGGCAGAATCATAAAGGTGCTAAGAACCTGCCCTTCCATTTCATTTCAATTTATTGAGCTCTTTTATTCAAATTGGTTTATTAAAGGTTCTATACAAAAAGCCTGGCTCAATGCATTAAGATACTAAAGGAACTAGTCAAATCCTCCATGTTGGCCAGCAAAGTAAGTATTGTCTCCTTAATATTGTTTCCCCTATCACATCAATCTGCTTGAAGAGAGGAGAGTCAAACCATTCTAAACAGTGATTTCTCCGAACTACTTTCTCCTGCACTAATTGTGTTTTAATGATATTTTCCATTTTATAGATATCTGTTCTTAAATATTCAGTGAACATATTATCAAATTTTTGGCTGAATGACTCATAAAGGAACACTAATTAGAATGAGAAAAAACAGAATTGCAGTTTTCCAAAATAGTAACGATGCTAGGTAAACTCAAGAATTGAAAACTTTTATATGGAATCTAGCAAATAAGGCCAGTAATAATGATTAATGATTTCATTCTAGATATTTATAGATAGATAGCTTACCAGTAGTTAAGGCTCCTGGTTTCCCTGCAAAGCTATATTACTCAAAATGGTAGTTATTGACTTTGGATAAGTATTATGACTTCTCTTTGTTTCAGTATTTAATACAGAGAATTAAATAAAGAAGAATGAAAGAGGGGGCATATAGGAAGTACAGTAGATAAAGCACCAGGCCTGAATTTGGAAGGACCTGAGTTTAAATCTAACCTTAGCGTCTTGACATTAGCTGTGCAACCCTGGGCAAGTCACTTAACCCTCACTGCCCCACCCAAAAAAAAGGAAAAAGAAGGAGGAGGAGGAGGAAGAAGAAGAAAAAAAGAAGAGGAAGAAGAATATGAAGAAGAAGAAGGAAAGAAAGATAAAAAGAAAAACATTAATCCTTGATAATAAATCAAAATGTTGTCAACATAAACGTGTTTGGATTGGAATTTTCTATTTGAATCCTATTAATCTAAAATTTATGTTTATTTTAAATCAATAGTATTCCTCCACCCAGCTCTACTCAAATACCCTACTATAACCTGGAGATGAATCCCTGGATTCTTGAAGGCAATGCCAACAGAACATAAACTAATGCAGTTTCTGTCCTGCTGGAAAGGTTTCAAGGATTTTCCTGTCAACAGACAATGTCTGAATTTCATAGCCAATCTACCTAACTATTCAGCACTAAGGCTACTCACCAGGAAATTGACACCAACATGATGAATATTTTGTCCATAGGAACCCATGAAACAAAAATAAATATTAACTCATCCTCCATCTTAATGTAGCATCTTTCTGCTTCTGCTATGACAGTAGCAAGGTAATGGAAAGAGAGTAGTACATGCTAAGAATTATACAAAATTTATACCACCCTGAAATACTAACTTCTCTTCTGATACTCTAAATGAAAGACGATTGTGCAGTGACCAAAAATTAAAGGCATCTCCTATCCCATTCCTTAGCCCTTGCCTCTCTAATTGGAGCAGCTAGTCTCTGGCCGTCTGGAGGAGAACAAGCAAGAAGAGTGTGTAAACATCATGTTGGAATGCCATTGGCAGGGGTGGAGAAGGTGAAGGGGATCACTGACAAGGTCAAACATATAGCTAAAACAGGGGGAGTTAGATTGCATGCTGGAGAATGTCTCTCCCAGTGTCTAGCCTCCCCTTGCTTATACCTCTGCTGCTCTGAAAATTAACCAGGTCCAGTGAAAAGGAATTGGAGAAACTTGTCTGACAGCAAAGGGCAAAAAAGAGCAAAAAAGAATATTCATGGTGGGAGTTTGATCCAAGTACTTGCCTCACTCACACTGCAAAAGGGGACGAGAGACTCAGATCCAGAATTTTTTAAAAATTTTTTGCTGAGTCTTCCCTACACTCATTTGCTTACAGGAGAATTAGCAGAAGTGAGGCTAAACAAACTGGAGTATTCCTTTTTTAGAATTTAGAATGGCAGATAGGTTGTGTATGGATATAGAGTTGGCCTTGGAAAGAGGAAGATATGAACTCAAACCTTGCCCCAGATTTGTACTATGTGACCTTGTTTAAGTCATGTACCCTATCTCAGATTCAGTGTCCTCATTTATAAAATGTAGATAGTGCCAGCCTTTTATTTGTGGAAGGAACAAATGAGATAACATAATATTTGATTTGCAAGCCTTAAAGTGTTCCATACATATTAATTATTATAATTATCATCATTATTCTAGTGACCTAAGTACTGTCTCTGAGTGGAGCCTAGAAGAAGCTGCAGTCACAAAGCAGATTATTTGATTATTTATTGTTTGCTCCTTCAGTTAACTTGACGCAAAGATTAAAATATCATAAAGATTATTCAAGCTTGTTTGCCCATTCCTGTGGAGACCCAACTTGATTAAGCAAAAGTCACATGTCTAAACTCACTAAAATATAACACTAATTTACAATCCACATTCTAGTTATATGAGATAACCATCTATAGAGAGATAGGATTTGGGGATAGAAAGTTGTCTACTGTCTTAGCTCATGTCTATCTGGATAAGCCCTTGACAGTCTAGAAACAGACCTTTTTCATTTAATAGGACCAACATCATGTGCTATGTAAAAGGATAATTAAACCATTGGTCACTCAGATGATTTTTTTGTCAGAGCAACTCAAGAAGACTATCAATTAAGATCATAGGATCATAGATTTAGAGTAGGAAGATACCTAAGACAGCCCAATATCCTTATTTTAAAAGTTAGAAAACTGGAACCCAGAAAAGTTAAATGATTGACTTACTCAAGGTCACACGAGTCAGAAATAGAAAAATCAGAACTTGAACACAGGTCCTCTAGGATCAAATATAACATATTTTCAATTCTACATGTTGCCTCCAGGGTGGGGAAAATGTACTAGTAGAGCAAATATACAGGTGACATCAGAAGTGTTGAAGTATCAAAGAAATTCAATATGTTCAATTCTTCCAAGAATAAATAACCCTCTTGGATCTTGGATAGAGATTATAGCCTAAAAATACCAACAGCTAGATTAATGTTTGTTGATGATCTAAAAACCTGTGATTCGTATCCTTCTCTGCCAGTCTTCTGGTGATGAACCTTGCTATGCACAGCTAAGCTGGCTCATGGATGAGAGACATGTAGTCTGTCACCATGCCAGTGCTCAAAGCTTTTCCAACATGGAAAGAGCTGCCAAAGGTTGTGTTCCAGTCTCATAACTTTTGAGAACTCCAGAACACCTCCACACCATTATAAAACATTAGAGATTCTGTTTATTCCTTTTCCTTTTTTCAAAGATAATAGCTAATGATTATGAATGAAATATTGCAAAAGGGAACAGACATTGATTTCATTGGTAGAAGGAATTGTCAAGTGATGTAACTCCCTCTACCAATGCAAGATGGGTCCTTTACAGTTCATAGCTCTCAAGAATTTCCTACAGCACTGAGTAGTTAAGTAATTTGCCCAGGGGCACTCAGCCAGTAGGCAACAGAGGGTGAAGTGAATTTTGGTCTTACAATCTTTGAGGCTTGCTCTCTATCCATAGGCCCTCACAGTTAGAAAATTCCAAGCAGACACCTAAATATGTAAGAAATAGGCAAGATTTTAGTCACTCATTTGAAGTAGATAACTCCAAAATATTCAAACCATAAAAAAGTTATCCTTTTCTAAGCTCCAATCAGAAAGATAAAAATAAATCTAGTTATTGGGTCATTTTTAAACAATGGATTTTTCAGTTTACTTACTTGCATACTTGAGGAATTCATGATTTCACTACCTATGAGTACTGCTTCTGATGTCCCTCTGTTATTTAGAAATGCTCTCCATGAAAAAGCATGACAAACCCTGTGATGTGTCTTTCCAATTTTGAATAGTCTCAGGGGAGTGCTGGAGCCAGTTTGAATGGATTTGAGAGAGCCAATTGTTAGATTTTCAGTGTGAACATTTATTTCTTGGAAATCAGCAAATGCTACTAATCATTGGTTGTCTGGAATTTAGAAAATGATGGAGAAAATGAAATTAATGCAGGTTAATCTTAAAAATATGTTGTAAATACTTTTCTTCAGAATGCAGGTTGTTAAACATTGACCAGCACACTCCTAGGTAGGTTCATCTTAGGATGATGGCCACACAATTTTAATTTGAGACTGCACAAGGGCTCCTATTACATAAAGGCTTGAGAAGCTGGCTATGGCAGAGCCTGTGCTCTGCTGGCATAGTTCTTGAGAGCTGTGCTACCCTCAGGAATAAGGGAGAGGAAGATTGTGATGATTATGACCACCACTGACATTTATACAGCACTTTAAAATTTACAAAAATCTTTATATACAAGTATCAAAGTAGGACTTGAGTGGAGGATTTGGAGTTTCCATATAATATATACATGCATACATACATACACCTATACACACACAAACACAAAGATTAGACTTGAGGAGGGAGCTGCCAGTAATAACAGCTGGCATTTACAAAGGGCCTTCAAGTTTGCAAAGCATAGTACAAATATTATCTCATTTTTTCTTCACAATAACACTGGGAGGTAGGTACCATTATTAACTTCATTTTACAATTGAAGAAACTGAAAACAGAGACTTTAGTGCTTTGCAAGATTACAAAGTGAGTTAAGTTCCTGGGGCTAGATTTGTATTCTGGTCTTCCTGATTTCTGGTCCTGCAATCCATACACTTCCACCTAGATGTCTTAGTCTTCTGAATCAGAGAGACAAATTACAGAACTCTTCTTGAGAAATGGGGTTGAGTAAGGACCTTCGGCATCAAAAGCAGCATGTTTTGAGGTTAACCATTTCCATTTGCTGATTACAACTGAGAATTATTACCTGCATTTATTCATTTGTGTGGCCATTCCAACACAGAGACTCATCATGGTGGCTATGTCCCTGACATTTCTAAGTGGATGCTTTTAAGATTGGAAATATAATTAAGATCACACTAACTCTTTATCAGTCTTTGCTAATGTTTCAACATCTGAAATTTGTCAGAAAAAGGATATTATTTGATTTTTTTCCTCCAATATGTAGAAAATACCCTACCTAGAGAGATTTACAATAGTCAGCTGAGCATAGAAAATTCCCTTATGTGGCACCAAACTAAATAAATTTCAGGAAAGCATAAAGATGGGGTTATTTATTTATTTACATATTTATTCATTCTCATAGCAACTAGTAAAACAGTTGTCATATGGCAGGAATATATTAAGTCTTTGTTTTTTTATTATGACCTAGGCAGCAAAGAACTTTCCTACCTTTTTTATGGTGTAAATGAAATATTGCTGTCCATAACCATTAACTTCCTAGCTTTCTATTTCTCTCTTACTCTCAGCCCCATTTAAAAAATGCCACCTGCCAAGTCACAGAGTATTTACAGATTTACAATAAATTCAGCATCTTCACAAAATTTTTTTAGCAGATGCTGAACTATTCCGGAATTAACTGATTCTTTGTGGTAACTTGTAGCAATTAAATGTGTGGCAGTTTTCTGAAGTGTTGAAAGATCTAATTTTTTTTTATTTACATAATTATTTGTTCTAGTTAGACAGTAGTTTAAAATCAAATGTTACACAAATGGTGTAGGAATTTTTTTTTAAATACCAAACCTAGTTTTAGCTATTTATAAACAACAAAAAAACTTAAATTAAGTTTGCAGTAATTCATATGGCAAGGATTTTCTCAGCTTAATTTAGACTTACTAACAACTCAGTTTTTCACGTCATGCATGAAGTGCAAAACAAAAAATGGGAAAAGGAACAAGAAACTAGAAAATTTGAATTATAGAAATAAGACCAATCAGCTTTTGAGATCAAAACATATTGTCTCACTCAGCTTTTCCCACACACATACACAAACACTTATTCATATTTCTCAGTAGTGCTGACACTGCTATTCTGTACATTTGCATAGCTTACTTACAGTCAGGAGGACTATTTACTACCTTCATCAGCTAGATTCTCTTTCCTGGTCAGGAGGGAGTGAAGCTATCATCAGTTCATGTCCAAATTAAAGATTAAGTATTGCTGCTTCTCTTTCTATGTATGGAGCACATGCAGTTTGGACCTTATAGTCAATTTCTATGTGATCTAATTTGAGATGTTCTAGGAAAGTTATGCCATTCCCAAAATATCTTTATTACAAGTCTTTTTCCATTATTGGAGATTCTTTCCTTTGAAATGATACTGACCTTAGTCAAAATTTAATTAGTCAATATTTAGTCAAAATATATGTTTCTGGAAAAGTTAATACATTAAGACTAATTAGATATCATGACCTTAGTTTCCATTACATTATTGCGGTTTAAACTTGAAAGATGGTAGGTTTAGTTGGGGAGAGGTAGGGGAAAGGGAAGGGACCATAGTGAATCAGGTCAAGAGTATGAGATTTTCTGAAAAGAATAGGGCTATATAAGAGGTCACTTGAAGCTAGAGGAGCAGTAAATATGCATTGTGTACCTAAAACTAGAGAAGAATATAGGGAGGGGGAGAATAAAAGGGATAGATCAATCAATAGCCCTTTGGTTAAGTACCTACTATGGGTCAGGAAAAGTGCTAGGCATTGCAGATATAAATGCAAATAATGGAACAAGCCTTCTTCCCAAGGAGAAATTCTAAATGTGAAATAAGTAAAGCTAATAAATTGTATTTATATAGCTTTTTAAGCTTTGCAAAGCACTTTACAAATATCTCATTTTATCCTCACAACAACTGTGTGAGTGGGGTGCTATTATTATCCCAATTTTAAAGAGGCAGTAACTGCCATGTTTGGAGCTAGCCAGCTTAACCATCCTTGGAAATACTTTAATAGCTGTTTGATATTATAGGGTAAACTGATTAAAGATTTAAAGCGAGAAGGGATTTTAGAGACCATTTGGTACAACTCCCACCCACTCCAACCCCATTTAACAACAAATAAATTAAGGCCTAGAGAGATTAAATGGGACAGCTAGGTGGATCAGGCCTAAAGTCAGAAAAACTCATATTCCTAAGCTCAAATCTATCCTCAGACACTTAGTAACTGTGTGACCCTGGGCAAGTCACTTAACTGCCTTATTTTCTTCCACTGCAAAATAAGCTGGAGAAGGAAATGGAAAACTACCACAATATCCCTGCCAAGAAAATCCAAAATGGGGGTCACAAAAAGTCAGACATGACTAAAAATCATCTGATTAAGGTCATATCACAGTTGTTTGTCCTTTGTTCTCAAAGAAAACCATGCCTTCGAGGTGATAGCATGACTTGCAGTGAATTGGATTTGTGTGAGAGAGCTGTTCAAGGTTATCAACCTCACTCTTTCCTCCAGAGTCATCTGAGTCCAGTGGCAAGGTATACATTAAGATGACTTGAGATGGCCCTGGATGTTTAAGGCAATTGGGGTTAAGTGATTTGCCCAGAGTCACACAGCTAGTAAGGTGAGATTTGAACTCAGATCCTCCCAACTTCAGCACCAGTGCTCTATCCATTGTGCCACCTAACTGTCCCTACCCAAGGTCATATGGATAGTAAGCGAAAGAGGCAGGATTTCAATCCAGGTCCTCTGATTCCAAAGAGAGGAATCATTTAGTCATTTAGAAAGGAGAAGATGGGACATAACGATGTACTTTTGGTTCCATTCAGAATGAGAGGTCTAAGAAAAGGGATAAACAATAAGCTATATCCCTGGACTGAGGAGGTAACTTTCTATTGTTACATGGGTTGGATCTCTTTGGTTCAGACCTGGCCTGCACCTCAAAGATCTTCACATCTGGCATTAAGCTTGGGATATGAAAAGTACTATCTTTGCTTCCAATGTTCATGGTGTTCAGAATCTACCAAAAATAAAGGAAAATACATGTAAACTGATGATACTCTAAGTAACAGGAAGTATTTTAGAAAGCACAGGGCCGCCCTTTGAGCTTTTCTCTAGTGACTGTTTGAGGAAGCAAGTCTGCCATCACCTGCTTTAAGGCAAAGCAGAAAGTAATAACATATGTTATCCCCAAAATGCCTGGAAGCAGGTAGGTGGCCCAATGGACAGAGCACTGAGCACAGTCAGGAAAACCTGAAATCAAATCCAGTCTGACTCTTATTTAGCTATGTGACCTGGGCAAATCATTTAATCTCTGTTTGCCTGTGTTTCCTCAAATGTATAAAACATGAGCGAAACAGTACCTATCTCATAGGTTTATTGTGAGGATCAAATGAGATGATACTTATAAAGGGCTTATCACAGTGTTTGGCACATAGTAGGTGCTATATATAGGCTAATTATTATTATCTTCTCCCTCCTTGTCTCTCTCCCAGCATATTTCCACTAGAGTGAAAGGCTTTATGTTGTATAAGTTCAGGCAATTGTATTAAAGTATTGTTTTGTCATTTAAAGTCCATATCTTTTTAGAAATTCTTGTGTGTCTCTGTCTCTTAGGATATTATTAAAAGAATTATATGATCAATTTGTAGTACTCATTATAACAGATTTATATCTATCTCTGACCTAGGAATTTTCTCCAGTCTAAGTGTTTGCAACTCTTAATTATGTACCCCCTTTTTTCTCTGTTTCTTGCAAAGTCAACTGTTTATTGAGGAAGGTTTAACCTACCACTATATCTTTTTGGCCACTTTATAAAAATCCAAGAGCTGCTGGCTGGGAAGGAATACCTCCCTTTCAGAGTGGTACAAATAGATAAGAGCCAGCCCTGAAAGTGTAACCAATATGGTCCTGTTTCAACCCAAGGAATAGTCTATGGTACAGAGCTAAAAAATAAAATGAAAATGGTCTCTGTGGTCAAAGATGTAACATTCTATTGAGAGGAAACAAGGAGTCCATAAATAATCAACTAAAACAAAAAACACAAAAATTAATTTGAAGCTTGGGGTAGAGTAATAATAACTGGGGGGAAGGGGGTATCAAAATAAAGCTTTATGTTGGAATTGGAAACTGATTGAAGCCTTGAAGGAACTTAGGGATTTAAAGAGAGAGAAGTGAAGAGAGAGTACAAGGTGCTTAGGATCACAAGTGCAAAGAGTCAAGGAGGCCAGATTAGAAGGATCATAGAGTACATGAAGAAGAATAACATAAAATAAATCTGGAAAGAAAGTCTGAAGAGCCTTTTTTGTTTAACAAAGGCAATTGTATTTTATTCTAGAAGCATTAAGGAGACACTTATTGTTGTTTTGTCCTTCATTCTCAAAGATGACCAATACCATCACTAACATTGTGTCTTGACCTGTGTGTAAGTTGGATTTAAGTGAGGCAGAGCTGTGCAAAGACATCAGCCTCACTCTCTCCTTCAGAGTCATCAGTGGCAAGATAAAGGTCAATACAACTGGTAATGGCCTCAGGGAGACACTGAAACCTCTTTAGGAAGGGAGTGACGTGGTCAGAACTGTACTTTAGTAATATCAGTTTGGGAACTGAGTGAATAGTAGACTGGAGAGGCTAAAGGTGGAGAAATCAATTAACCATTTCTATGCAATGCCACTGGACAGAGGCAAATCTTTTGCATCACTTAGAGACAAAATAGAGGCTAAGCTGGTTAGCTTCAACATAGCACTTACTGCCTCTGTAAAATTAGAATAATAATAGGAGTCCACTCAAACAATTGTGTGAGGATAGTTGTGAAGATAAAATGCTGTTGTCTCTTCTCTGTGCTCTAGAAGGCAATAGGTAAGTATCCCTTAATATCCAAGGAATATAGCCAAGTCCCAATTCAGTGAAAGTAATGAATCCTACAAAGTAGTTGCATATATTTGAATGCTCATTATTCAGCATTAAAATTATATAAAATATAACAACTGATTCCAGAGTAAGGAAATTGTGTAGTGCACATTCAAATAATGCTACCTTTTCATAGCTATATTGTATAATGTTCCAGCAATGTCTGATAGCAATTTTAGCAAAGCTAATGTCTACAAAGCTCTCTTAGCCATACCTGTATCTAAACTTAGGAACAGAGGTGAGTTGCCAGAAATACTGTGGCAGCTAATTTCTCTACTTACTCTTTTACTGTCTTCTATGACTTCTGAGCTAAAAAATCTCAATGCTGGGATTAGAGGATACATAGAGATAGAAAAGTCTCCTTTTACTTCCCTAGCACAGTATGTGAAGAATTTCATTTGAAAGAAAAGTGTCATTGAGTTGAAAATCTTATAAAATGCCCTACTACTACTGAGTGTGTCTACTTGGCAGGGGTAGAAGTAAGGGGAAAACTCAAAAAAAAAAAAATGGTTAGGAAAAGAGATCTTAGATAAATTCAGGAACCACACTTAGTAGAAACTCAGGGCGGTGGTGGTGGGGGAGGGGGTTGGGGCAGGAGGGCAAGCCCAGATGGCTGAAGAAAGACATTAAATGCACAGAGCTCCTAAAACAATTACCCCCAAACTGCAATAAAATAACCCCTGGAGCAGCAAAACCCACAAAAAGACAGGCTGACTTTATTTTCCAGTCAAAGACAGCTTAGAGGGGGCAATGCTGGGCTGTGATCAGAGTCCAACCTCTTGATTGAACTGACACAGCCCCCAGGTGGGGGGCACCAGAGAAACTTACCCCCGACCACCAAATCAGCTGCAGCACCTGCAATCTTCTGGAACTAAGCTTATGATCAAGGGAGAGGGCTGAATTCTGGCTGGGGGAAAATACAAGGGAAGGGTGTCTGCAGGACCTAAAGAGGAATTCAGCTATGCCACCCCAGTGGAGAACCAGGAAGAAATCTTGAGTGGTGGGAGGCCCATGTGGGGGAGGAGCACAGGGTTGTCAGAGCTAAGAACCATAGCACAAAATATTTTGCAGGCTGATTAATTAGAAAGTTGGTTTGAGGTTTTCTTTGGATCAGAGAACAGGCCATGGAAGAGAAAAACCAGCCCTACCTCAAACAGAAAAACCTGGGATCCTCTGAAGTTTGGGACAGTATACCTTGAAAGTGGGACCAAACTGTAAGATGGAGTTCAAAGTCAAGTAAAAGATGGCAAGATGAGCAAGCAAAGAAAGTTGAGAACTATAGAAAGTTTCTTTAGAGACAAGGAAAATTGAGGTGTACCCTCAGAAGAGGATAACAACCTCAGGGCCCCTAAATCCAAAGCTTCCAAGAAAAATAGGAATTGGTCTTAGGCCATGGAAGCACTCAAAAAGGACTTTGATGAGAAAGTAGGAGATATAGAAGGAAGATTTAGAGAGGTGGATGAAAGAATGGAAAGAGATAAGAAAGTGATGCAAGAGAGTCATGAGAAAAAAGTCACAGCTTGAAAAGACAAATGGAAAAGGAGATACAAAAGCTCTCAGAAGTAAATAATTGTCTATGAATTAGGATTGAACAAATGGAAGCTAGTGACTATGAGAAACCAAGACACAGCAAAGCAAATCCAAATGAATAAAAATAGAGGCCAATATGAAATATCTCCTTGGAAAAATGGCTGACCTAGAAAAGAGATCCAGGAGAGAGAATTTGAAAATCATTGGACTACCTGAAAACCATGAACAACTAAGAGTTTAGACAGCATCTTCCAAGAAATTGTCAGGGAAAATTGCCCTGATATACAAGAAGCAGAAGGTAAAATAGAAATTGAAAGAAACCACTGATCACCTCCTGAAAAAGATCCCAAAAGGAAAACCTCCAGGAATATTATAGCCAACTTCCAGAGCTCCCAGGTCAAGGAAAAAATATTGCAAGCAGCTAGAAAAAAGGAATTCAAATACTGTGGAGCTACAGTAAGGATAAAACAAGATCTAGAAGTATCTACATTAAAGGACTGGAGGACATAGAATATGATATTCCAGAGGGCAAAGGAACTGGGACAATATCCAAGAATCACCTACCCAGCAAAACTGAGTAAAATCTTTCAGAGGAAAAAATAGGATTTCAATCAAAAAGAGGACTTTCAGGCATTTGTGATGAAAAAACCTGAATTGAATAGAAATTGGATTTCCAAATACAAGACCCTAGACAAGCAAAAAAAAAGGTAAACAAGAAAAAGAAATCATGAGCAATATTAAAAGATTAAACTGTTTACATGGGAAGATAATACTTCTAACTCATAAGAACTTTCTCAGTATTAGGGCAGCTGAAAGGAATACACTTAGACAGAGGACACAGGTCTGAACTGAATATGAAGGAATCATGTCTGTAAAGCATTTATTTTTTGTTTATCCTTGATTTTTGAGGCTCAGGCAGGGTAGAGTGGCTTATGTCTGGGGCTGTATAGGCTCGGAGCCTCCTGGATCCATGGCTGGTGCTTTGTCCACTGTGCCACCTAGCTAACCCATGATGACATCAATAAAATAAAGTTAAGGGGTAAGAGGAATGCACTGGAAGAAAGAGAAAGAGAGAGGTAGACTGGGGAAAAGTAGCTCACATAAAAACAAATAAGAAAAGGCTTATGGAGGGAAGGTGAAGAGGGGGAAAGAGTGAGGAGGCAAGTGAACATTACTATCATCAGAATTGGCTCAAAGAAGGAATAACATATAATCAAGGGGGTATAGTAATATATTTTTCCCTTAGGGAAAGTGGGAGGGGAAGGAGATAAGGGGGTGGGGAACAGGATAAGAAAGGAAGAGCAGATTGAGGGGAGGGAGCAGTAAAAAAGCAAAACACTTTCAAGGAAGGTGAAGATGTTCTGCATAACTGCACATGTATGACTTATATTGAATTGCTTGATTTCATAGGAAGGGGTAAGGAGGGAGGAAGAAAATTTAGAATACAGAATTAGCTCAAAGACCTTAATCTCATCAGTATTTGCCCAAGGAGGGAATAACATGAACACCCAATTGGGAGGATTAATCTATCTAACCCTACAGAAAAGTAGGAGGGGACAAGGATAAAGAGGGAAGGGTGAAAAAAGGGAGGGCAGAGCTGAGGAGGGGGTAGTCAGAAGCAAAACACTCTTGAGAAGATAGAAAATAGATTAAATATCATGGGAAGGGAATAGGATGAAGGGAAATAGTTATGATGATTGATTATAATGGCAAAATGTAAGGTACCTACTTTGCTGTGTTATTGTGAAGAAAATTATTTGTCATGTTTAAGGTACTATATAAAAGTTATGATGAATAGGATGCTATCAGAAAAACTTGGAAAGACTTACATGAACTGAATCAGAGTGAAATGTACTGTATACAAGGTAACGGCAATAGTGTAAGATGATCTGCTGGGAAGGACGTCGTTATTTTCAGCAATGTAATGATCCAATATAACTCTGAAGTACTTATGAAAATTGCAATCCACCTACAGAGAAAGAACTGCTGGTATCTGAAAACAGATGGAATGAAAATTTTTTTGACTGTTCCTTAATCTGAAGTTTTGTTTTTATCTGTTTTGTCTCAAAAGCTAGCTAATGTGGAGATGTTTTCCATGACTTCTCATGTATAACTTATATTGAATTCCTTGAGTTCTTGGGGGTGGTGGGTGGGAAGGGAGGGAGGAAGGGAAGTTGGAACACAAAGTTTTTTAAAAATTGATGTCAAAATTTGTTTTTACATGTAATTTGGAAAATAAAATTCTAAACAAATAAAAAGAAACTCTAGGCTTTTTGAACCCCTCCCCCAACCCTCTAATAAATAGTAAACCTAAGAGACAAAATGAAGTTGGACAAGAACCTTCAGATAGCTTTATTGGGAATATTAAGCTGTATGCATATTCAAGAAAATATATATTCATGAAGTGTCTATGTGTTATCTAAGTGCTAGAAAATATGGGAGATACAAAAGAAATATATGTAAGACTAAGATGACTTTTCAAAAAAAAAATATACATGAAAAGGTCAGACATGATAAATGGTAAATAAATTCTTTTGTCAGTGATTTCCATAAGATTCAATATGACATGATTTGGGAAGCCTTTTTACAAAGGTGGTAGGTTCTGAGTTAGATGATAGATTTCTTCTTCCTTACTTCTAAATGGTTTGATTGTCTAATTTTTCCTTGTGGAAGTACAGTATTCTTGCTAAAAGACTTAGCAAAAACAAATAGGGTTATAAATATGTGTACCTATATATTTGCTTCTCAATTTTACTAATATGGATTAAGTTCAGTAATGAAGAAATATCTAGGGCAATTTGGGGAAATAGCATAATACTAAAATATATATTCCTTATATGCAATATATGAGAGTCATCTTATTGTTTTCAGGAATTTTGGTGGCTGTTTTTTTTTCTCTTTTCATGGTACTGCATTTCTAAAAGATATTGGACAAATTCTGCATATTATCAATGGACTGGGCCCAGAATTGAAGGATTGGAAGAGAGGACTGGATTGCCTTTGAGAAACTGTTAAGTGTGTCAGTGACCCCAAACTTCTCATTGAAACAAAGGTCCACATTATAATATCAACATTTTTCTATAAGTCATTATGGTTATAACCTATCAAATACCTGTCTTCTAAAAGATAAAATTACAGGTCATCCAGCAGAGAGGCAGTTGGGGGGAAGGCATGAAATAGCTGCAACATATTGCTAACAAATAATTAAGGATATCATCAGAGAGATAAGCATCTGATCATGTGCAGAGATGAAGGGATTACTAATATGTAATTCACATTCTATATTGATATCCTTACAATGACAAGAGATAAAGATGAAGGCATCATATATCATGCTATAGACCCTCTATGAAGAAGTTGGGGAAAGAGAAGAGTAGGAAAATCTTGAATGTTTGCTCAAGGGGAAAATATAGAAGTTAATATTAGTAGATTAGAATTACTAAACAAAAGTAGCAACAACAAAAACCCATCTAAAAAGAAGTTAACTCGATCTTGTAGTTTTTTTTTTTTATTCATAATCAGCAGCCCCAGGAAATGAATAAAGAAATCAGACAGTAAAGGATATTCTAGTTTGATGATACATATTGATGATATACGAGTATGATATATGAGGAAAATTTTGCAGAATCTAGAGAAACAAGGAATTCTAACCTAGTAGCTATTCAAATATTAAAATTGCTGTCCTTTAGCCTCCACCATGGATGTATAGGCAAGTAAGGCAAGACTTAGGGATATAGCCTGGGAGAATGAGTCAAGAGACTAGGAATAATAATCAGAATTGAGTGATTTGAGTGTGAGTTATGCCATGGGATAGGTAGAAAGATAAAAGATTACAGTCAGATTTTAATTTCCATGACCTAGAATCAGGATGCAGCATAATTCTCAGAGATAGCAAGTCTAAGGTTTGATCATGATGGTGTATGACTAAAGTGAGTTGGAAAAAAAAATTATTGTAGTTGAAGAGGTTGAGGAGTTGAAGAGGTCAGATTACCAGAGGGACCTCAACATGAATATTTAAGTATATGAGAAGAACATGACCATGTATCTAAGTTATTGAGAATTGAAAGAATGACCAGCAGATCATTAGATGAATACCAAAATGAGTAGAGGATAACAGAGACTAATTATAAAGACCTTTCAAGAACTGAGGTCATTGAAAATTGGTAATGGAATAGTCAGGAAATATCAGTAGGGAAGAAGACATATGCTAATTATTTTCCCTATTCTGACCCTATATTTTAGGGCAGGGGATTAGGAAGCATTGGTTATAGTTGTTAGCACTCCAAGGGATATAATATACCCAGGGAAGTATCAAGATTTAAATAAATAGAGGAGATAAAAGATATGTTTGTTGAAAGTTCAAGGATATAGAGGTTTGAAAATAAAATGGAATTTCCAATGAGTACAATGGGATAGGGGATACATGAATCCATGTATTATTGGAGAGGGCCATGAAGTATTAAGGTTGATTAGAATAGTGATTGTGGTTCTGAGTAGGTAATAGTAAGATAAAACCCCCAAATCATTAAAAACAAAACAAAACAAAATGAAACAAGCAAACAAACAAAAACCTTAGACATAGCATAAGCTAGGGGATAAAAGGATACGGCTTCCTCTCAACTTAAAGAATAAGGACAAGCTATGGCAACCTGCCCTTTATTTCATAATAGCATTTGGAATTCTGGTGTTTTTAAGTTCCTGAACTAAGCCTCACCCTAGATGATCTTATCTTTGAAATTAGTGGGAGGGTTCTAACATTAGTCACAGGGAAGGGAGTATCAGCCAGGGAGAGAAAGGAACAGTTATAGTTAGGATTTGGACTCAACTCTAAGCTCTGCCACTTACTAACAGTGTCCATAGAAATATATTTCAAGATTCTGAGCCAAGATGGCTGAGTAAGGAAGCAACCCACTGCAGATCTCCCCTCTAAATGGAAATAAAACTGCCTCTGGACTCTCCAAGTAGCAGGGAAGCAATCTACCAGCCCAGCAGGAAAGGTGTGTCTTACCTGGGTGGGAGAGAGGAGAGGTTCAGGAGCAGCAGCAATAGCAACAGCTTCTGGGCTCTCAGCAGGGGCCTACAGCAGACCTCTGAGCCTGCTGAACAGTAGTGAAGCCCCACCTAAGCAAGTCAACAACAGATCCCCACCCCATTACCTCCCAGCAGAGAGACTATTTCTAGAGCAAACCAGCCCCAGGGATTCATCAGATTCATCACAACTAAATTACCTTTCAAGGATCTGCTACAAGAGTGACCAGTTACCATAACAACCCAGCAGCAGGTTACACCCCCTGGGCCTGATAATCAAAAGGATCAAGACCTCCAGGGCCTACTTGCAAGTTTAGCAACTAGCAACTCAGGAAGCCTCTGACATAAAAATGAGTAAAAAACAAAAACAAAAAACCCCAACAACAACAAAGAAAAAAAACAATGAAAAATGTTTGACAATTGACAGCTACTCCAATAATAGGAAATATCAAGACAAAAACATAGAGGAGGACAGTAACAAATTGACTACAGGTGAACCTTCAAAGAGAAGTACAAATTAGTCTCAGGTCCAAAATAAATTCCTGGAAGAGCTTAAAAAGTACTTTGAAAATCAAATTAGAGGTTGAAAAAAAGATTGGAAAACCATGAAAAAGATACAAAATTATAATAGAATAATAGAAAAAATACTGAAGAAAATAACTCACTAAAAACAGATTTAACCAAATGGAAAAAATAATTACAAAAAGAAAATAAATTCTTTAAAAATTAAAATTGATCAAATAGAAACTAGTGACTCTATAAGACACCAAGATGTGGTAAAAACAAAATCAGAAAAGCAAAAACAATGGAAGAAAATGTAAAATTTCTCATTGATAAAAACAACTGACCTGTAGATTAGATCCAGAAGAGATAATATAAGAATTGTTGGAGTTCCTGAAAGCTATGACTTAAAAAAAAAAAGTCTGGACAATATTTTTCAAGAAATTATCAAGGAAAATTGCCCTGAAATATTAGAATAAGAGGGCAAAATAGATACTGAAAGAATACACCTATCACCACCTGAAAGAGATCCCAAAATGAAAACTCCCTGGAACATCATAGCCAAATTTCAAAACTCAAAGATCAAAGAAATGGTATTACAAGCAACCAAAAAGAATCAATTCATATACTATGAAGCCACAGTCAGAATTTCACAGGATTTGGTGGTTTCCACATAAAGAGTTAGGTTTACAACCAAGAATTACATACCCAGCAAAATTTAATATAATCTTTCAGGGGCAAAATGGATATTTAATGAAATAGAGGAATTTCAAGCATTTTTTATTAAAAGGCTAGAATTGAATGGGAAATTTGACTTCCAACAACAAGGTTCAAGTAAAGCATAAAACATATAAAAAAGTAAAAAAAGGAACAAGAAAGAAAAACTGTAAGAAATTTAATAATTTAATAAGGTTACACTGTTTCTAGTTCTGTATGATATAGTTACCTAACTATAATTTTCAATAATTTTATTGCAAAAGTAATTAGTAATGCAATTAGGAGCATATGTAAAGAGCATAAGGTAATATTTAAGGTATGATGATATTTGCAAGTTTATTTGTATTTGTAAGTCTAAAAAATGTAATATAAGAATGATTAGAAAGAGTATATGTAGACAGAGGATGTGATCATAAGGTGTCATTGATGATACAACACCATAGAAAACAAAATAAGGGGCTTAAAAGAAATTGCATGGAAGAAGTAGGAAGGGAGAAACTGAATAGGGTGAACACACACACATACAAAAATAAGCATAAAAAGTTGTTACAATAGAGGGGAAAATGGGGAATATGGGCAAAGATTAAACCTTACTTTCATCAAAGTTGGCTCAAAGAGGGAACAACAAACACAATCAGTTTGATATAGAAATCTATCTTACCCTATAAGGAAGTTCAAAAAGGGACTGTAATAGCAGAAGGGGATGGGGGCACTGATACAAGGGAAGGTTTTTGGAGAAGGTGGTGATCAGAAGTAAGGATTAACAGGTAAAAAATAGCATGGAGAGAAATAAACAGATAGTCATGATAACTATAAATGTGAATGGGATGACTCACCCATTAAATGAAAGCAGATAACAGAATGGATTAAAAAACAAAATACTACAATATGTTGTTTACAAGAAACACATTCAAAGCAAAGTGATACACATAGGGTAAATGTAAAGGGGTAGAACAAAATCTATTATGCTTCAGCAGAAGCAAAGAAAGCAGGGGTAGCAATTATGATTTCAGACAAAGCAAAAGCAAAAACAGATCTAGTTAAAGAGATAAATAATGAAACTATATTTTGCTGAAAGGTACCATATAAAATGAAGTCATATCAATACTGAACATAAATGTACCAAATGGTATAGCATCTAAATTTTTGAAGAAGCTGAATGAGTAACAGGAGGAAATAGATAATAAAACCATCCAGTGGGGAACCTTAACATTCCTCTCTCAGAACTGGATAAATCTAACCAAAAATTAAATTAGAAATAAGTTAAGGAAACTAATAAAATTCTTCAAAAATTAGATATGATAGATCTCTGGAGAAAACTGAATGGGAATAGAAAGGAATATACCTTCTTCTCAGCAGTACATGGGACTTACACAACAATTGGCCATGTATTAGGGCATAAAAATCTAACAATCAGATGCAAAAATGTAGAAACAATAAATACATCCTGTTCAGATCATAATGCAATAAAATATTATATTCAGGGGCAGCTAGGTGGCACAGTGGATAGAGCACTGTCCCTAGATTCCTGAGGATCTGATACTTGACACATGCTAGATGTGTGACCCTGGGCAAGTCACTTAACTCTCACTACCCCACCAAAAAAAAAGAAAGAAAGAAAGAAAAATTACATGGAGTGATGCACAATTGAAAAGGAGATTACAAACCAATTGGAAATTAAATAATCTGATTTTTTAAAATATGTGGGTCAAAG
Organism: Dromiciops gliroides; assembly: GCF_019393635.1. Taxonomy (NCBI): domain Eukaryota; kingdom Metazoa; phylum Chordata; class Mammalia; order Microbiotheria; family Microbiotheriidae; genus Dromiciops; species Dromiciops gliroides. The sequence goes on from NC_057863.1 coordinate 112,411,740, forward strand.
AACAAATCAGAGAAACAATTGATGATTTCATTAAAGAAAATGACAATGATGAGACAACATATCAAAATTTATGGGATACAGCAAAAGCAGTTCTTAGGGGGAATTTATATTCCTAACAACTTACATCAATAAAATAGAGGAAAAACAGATCAATCATTTGGGCATACAAGGAAAAAAAACTAGAAAATTTAAAAAATTAAAAACCCCAACTAAACACCAAATTGGAAATCCTGAAAATAAAAAGGAGATATTAATAAAATTTAAAGTAAGAAAACCATTGAATTAATAAATAAAACTAGAAGCTTGTTTTATGAAAAAACTAATAAAATAAATCATTGATTAATTAGATCAAAAAAAGAAAAGAAGAAAACCAAATTACTAGTATCAAAAATGAAAGAGGTGAAATCAACAGAAATGAAGAGGAAATTAAGACAATTTTTAGGAATTATTTTGTCTAATTATATGCCAATAAATTTGGTAATCTAAATGAAATGGATGAATATGTACAAAATATAAATTACCCAGTCTCGCCGAAGAACAAATAAAATATCTAAATAACCCAATTTTAGAAAAAGAAACTCATCAAGTCATCAATGAACTTCAGCAGAAAAAATCTCCAGGATCATATAGATTCACAAGTAAATTCTACCAAATATTTAAAGAACAATTAATCCCAATACTATAAAAATTATTTGAAAAAATAAGTGAAGAAGGAGTCCTACCAAACTCCTTTTATGAGACAAATATGGTGCTGATACCCAAACTAGGAAAAAACAAAACAGAGAAAGAAAACTATAGGCCAATTTAACTAATGAATATTGATGCAAAATTTTTAAATAAAATACTAGCAAATAGATTACAGAAATATATCACAAAGATCATATACCATGACCAGGTGGGATTTATAACAGGAATGCAGGGATGATTCAATATTAGGAAAATTATTAGCATAATTGAGCATATTACTAACAAAAGCAATAGAAATCATATGATTATCTCAATAGATGTGGAAAAGGCCTTTAACAAAATACAGCACCCATTCCTATTAAAAACATTAAAGAACATAGGAATAAAAGGAGCTTACCTTAAAATGATAAGTACTATTTATCTAAGATTATCAGCAATCATTATCTGTAATGGGGATAGCCTAAAAGCCATTCTAATACAATTTGGGTGAAGCAATAATGTCCATTATTGCCTCTATTATTTAATATTGTATTAGAAATGTTAGTTATAGCAATAAGAGAAGAAAAAGAAATTAAAGGAATTAAAATAGCTAATGAGGAAACAAAACTACCACTCTTTGCAGATGATATGATGTTACACTTAGAAAATCATGAAGAATCAACTAAAAAGGTCATTGAAATTATTAACAACTTTAGCAGAGTTGCAGAATACAAAATAAATCCACACAAATCATCAACATTTCTATATATTAATATTAAGTCCAGCAATGAGATAGAAAGTGAAATTCCATTTAAAATAACTAGGGCCAATATAAAATACTTAGCAGTCTACCTCCCAAGACAAACACAGCAATTATATGACCTTAAACTACAAAACACTTTTCATAAAAATAAAATCAGATCTAAATAATTGGGAAAATATTAATTGCTCATGGGTAGACAAAGTCAATATAATAAAAATGACAATGCTCCCTAAGTTAATTTATTTAATTAATGCTATACCAATCCAACTATCAAAAAATATTTTATAGAGCTAGAAAAAAATACTATCAAAATTCACCCGGAAAAAGAAGAGTTCAAGAATATCATGGGAATCAATGAAAAAAATACAAAAGAAGGTGGTCCAAGAGTACCAGATCTCAAACTGTACTATAAATCAGTAATTATCAAAATAATCTGGCACTGGCTAAGAAATAGAGAGGTAGATCAGTGGAATAGAATAGATAGAAACAATATAGTAAATGACTATAGTAATCTAGTATATGATAAACCCAAATATCCAAGCTTTTGGAACAGAACCTCATTATTTAATAAAAACTTCTGGGAAAACTGGAAAACAGTATGGCAGAAGTTAGGTATAGATCAACATCTCACAGCATATACTAAAATAAGGTCAAAATGGGTACCTGATTTACAAATAAAGGATGATACCATAAGAAATTTAAAGGAGTATGGAATTGTCTATCTGTCAGGTTTATGGACAGGGGAAGACTTTAGGACCAAAGAAGATATAGGGAATGTAATTAAATGTAAAACAGATCATTTTGATAATAAAAAATTAAAAAGCTTTTACAAAAACCAAGATTACAAGGCAAGTAGAAGACTTGGAAATAATTTTTTAAACAAATATCTTTGATAAAGGCCTCATTTCTCAAATATATAAAGAACTGCCAATTTTCTTTTAAATAAAAGTCATTCCCCCATTGATTAATGGTCAAAGGATTTGAAAAGGCAGTTTTCACACAAAGAAATCAAAGTTATCAATAGTCATATGAAAAAATGCTCTATGTCATTATTGATCAGAGAAATGTAAATTAAAACAACTCTAAGAATCACTTTATACCTATTAAAATGGCAAATATAACAAGAATGGAAAATATTGGTTGTTGGAGGGATTGTGAGAAAACTGGGATGCTAATCCACTGTTGGTGGAGTTGTGAAAAGATTCAACCATTCTGGAGAGAAATTTGGAACTATTCCCAAAGAGCTATAGAATTGTGCATACCCTTTAATCCAGCAATACCACTACTTGGTTTATACCTCGAATACATCCCGCAAAAGAGAAAAAATGACCTATTTGTACAAAAAATATTTATAGCAGTTCTTTTGTGTGGTAGCTAAAAATTGGAAATCAAAGGTATGCCCAGCAATTGGGGAATGGCTTAACAAACTGTGGTATATGATGGTAATGGAATATGACTGTGCAGTAAGAAATGACAAACAGAATGACTTAAAAAAATCTTGGAAAGACATGTATGAAATGATGTACTGGGAAGTGAGCAGAACCAAGAGAACACTATACACAGAGACAGCAATATTGTTCAATGAAGAACTATGAATGACTTGACTGTTCTCAACAACATAATAATCCAAGATAATCCCAAAAGAATATTGATGAAATATACTCTCCACCTCCAAAAAAAGAACTGATATTGATTAAACAGAATGAAGCATGCTATTTTTCACATTCTTTCATTAAATGACAAATATGATGATGTTTTGCATGATCATATATGTATAACCCATACTGGATTGTTTGCCACCTTGGGAAGGGGGGAGGGGAGGGAGGGAAGGAGAAATAGAGATTGGAACAGAAAAATATAAATAAAAGTTTTTAACCTGAAAAAAAGAAATGTCATTTCATTTCTCTGAGTTTCATTTTCCTTATTTACAAAAAAAAAAAAATTAGAGATAAAACTAAATTATCTCTTCTAACTTTGAATCTACTGAATATCTTGAAGACACATGTATAGTAAAAGCAAAATCTTATAACTTTCAAGATTTTACCTGCATGTCAATTCAAAGAACTAAATGAAATTTTCATTAAAAATATTATTATCCTAGCTTGGAAAATTGAATTAATATGATGCACACGAACGCGCACACACACACACACACACACACACACACACGTTTCAATCTCACCTCAGTACATCCTCTAGTTTTTGGTAGACTAGAATTTCTGGTACTGGCTTTGAGGAGGAAAGGGATGACTAAATATAAGTCTCATACAACATATGAAACTTTGCTTCCCTTTTCTTCTAATGAGAAAAAAAAGTAGTCTGAATGCAAACATGCTAATCTAGACGTATAGTGAGCTGTATTTTTATGCAAATCCATGAAATTTCTAGCAAACTACTCCCATCAAAACAAAAGACAGCAGCTATCTACAATAGCTTAGTAATGCAAAATCCCGCTGTGTCACAGATGCACAGCTCAGTGCCAGAGAGGGGGAAAATAATCACCCCACAGATAACAAACTCGCTTTTAATTACTTTTAACTTCAATATTTTATTCTCTATTTACAAAGTCCTGTGGATTCCATAGCTCTTGAAAGTACACGGACATGAAAGGCAAAATATTGTAATTTTCAAGATTTTACTGCTACAGCAATTTAAAGAACTAAACCAAAGTTTCATTAAAAGGTATTACTATCCCATGGGGCAACTAGGTGGCACAGCGGATAAAGCACCAGCCCTGGATTCAGGAGGACCTGAGTTCAAATCTGGCCTCAGACACTTGACACTTACTAGCTGTGTGACCTTGGGCAAGTCACTTAACTCTCATTGCCCCACAAAAAAAGTATTACTATCCTAACTTAGAAAATTGTATTTCTTAAATATGCTTATATGCATGATTATATTTTAACATTGCAAAAATCTCTAAAATTTATGAAATGAAATAGCAATCTTTTTATTGAAAGAAGAGGTAATGATGTACAGGTAATCTAAGAGATATTGTGGGTTCAGTTCCACACCACTACAATAAAGTGAACACAAAAAATCAAGGTATACAATTTTAGGGGTTTCCCAGTGCATATAGAAGTTATGTTCAAACCATATTGTAGTCTAACAAATGAGCAATAGTATTATGTCTAAAGAAAAATGGACATAACGTAATTAAAAATAATTTATTGCTAAAAATGCTAACGATCATCTAAGTCCAGAGAGTGGTAATATTTTTGATGGTGGAGAGTCTTTCCTCAATGTTGATGGGTGCTGAATACTTAGGGTGGTGGTTGCTGAAGGTTGAGGTAGCTATGGGAATTTCTTAAAATAAGGCAACAATGAAATTTGCCCCATCGATTGACACTTCCTTTCACTTGAATACTTAGAGGACATTGTAGGATTATTAACTGACCTAATTTTAATATTATTGTGTCTCAGGGAATAGGGAAGCCCAAGGAGAGGGAGAAAGACAAAGGAACTACGGGTCAGTGAATCAGGCAGACACACAACATTTATTGATTAAGTTCTCTGGTTCTCCAAAACAATCACAATAATAACTTCAAAGATCACTGATCACAGACCATCATAAAAGATAAGAATAACATTTAAAATATGGAAATGCTGAAATAATAATAATGAAAAAGTTTAAAATATTACAAGAATTCCCAAAATGTGATAGAGATATGACTTGAGAACATCTTGTTGGAAAAATGTTGTCAATGGATTTGCTTGATTTGGGGTTGCCACAAATCTTTAATTTATTTTTTTAAAAAAGCAATATCTGCAAAACACAATGAAGCCAAGCACAATAAAAAGAGGTATACCTGTGTAGTAGATAGAGAGCTGGCCTCAAACTGAGGAAAAATATTTATTGCCAGTGTCATCCCAGGCAAATCACTTAACCTCTCACTGCTCTTGTCCTGTCTTTTCAAACTCAAATAGAAAAGGATCCCTGTGGGGATCATATTAACTTAGAAAAGTACAAATTAACCTTATCTACATTGTATTGTGTTTTATTTATTTTGTTAAACATTTCTCTATTATGTTTTAACCTGGTTCTGACCATACTAGGAAAGGGCCCTAAGTTTAATACCTCAGGTCAAAACAACTCTCAAAGTATTTAAGTTTCAGAGAAAGTAACAATTTGCATTAGTAGAAGAATGTGCTTATTTGTGTGTCCCTTATATTAATGAAATGACAGAGCTAGTCATTATAGTCACTATATCACTATTATTTTTATTATAAAAGGGGGTTGCAGCTTCCGAATGACTAGAAACACAAAAGAAGATAAAATCTTGACATGTACCTGTTAGGAAAACACTCATTAAACTTTTGAGGTATAAATAGATGTTCAAATAGTAGTAACTTGGGGTATACATGAAGATAATTAATTCTAAGTCAACAATAATAACTTCTCTTTACTCTGGTTTAGAATAGGTTTGTCCACTTTTGACTTCCATCTAAACTGGCAGTGAGAAGATTAATAAATCTCATAGTAGAATGAGATGCCTGGCAGGTTGAATTTTGTTTATTTTCAGAAGTGTTCAACCCAATGCAAAAATTTCAATTACCACATCCCTTAGTAACAAATTATTAAGCTTAATTTGAATGGCATAAGTAACCATGAGTTAACAACCCTCTAAGATATGCAATTGTCTCCCTGTTTCTACACTTTTCTTAAGAATCTGGGTTAATTCATTGACACCCTCTGGAGGGAACACTCAAAAATTATTAATATTTAGCTTGATTTTACTCTTTGGATAAGTCTTCTGTCTACTTTCAAAAGTCTTTGTCCAGTCAATAGAACTTATCTGTAAAATGGGTGATATTAATAGGATCTACCTCACAGGATTCTTTTGAAGATAAAATGAGATAAAATATGCAGTTATTTGCAAAGCTTAAAAGCACCATAGAAATATGATTTTAAGTAGCATTGCCCACCATCCAATCTCTTTCCTCAATCCCTCTTACTTCCTTCTCTTTCTGTTATGACTCTAGAGACTTCTCTGAATTTGTCTTGGCAAGTGTATTACTAGATTCACATTTTCTATCACCCTTTCATTCTGTGGCCATGAAACTGATTCTATATATTCATAAATATTGCCTTTATTTCTATTACCTTGTCATACCATTTTAACTTTACAAGGAGCAACTCTTTGTCCAAATTCTCCACACTCAGAATGTTTGCCTTAACTGAATATCATGGGGTACTAGATTTCTTGAGCCACACTGATAACATGTCTGCAGTCCCTTCTTCCCCCAAATATAGCACTTCTCTGTCCCTAAATGAAAAGTACTTGGAAAATATAACACAATTCTTCTTTTCTAGTTCATACTTAAAATTCCTCAAATCCTGCTTGCTTTTATTAGAACTGCTAACACATATCAATAACCTTCTTAAGCTGGTAGCAATGTATCGTATATCTGTTTCTTTCTTGAAGAGAATTAAGCTTCATACTTTTAATAAGAGTCACCACAAAGATCTTGTAAGGAAAACACTACAGGAGCCTAAAATGGTCCATAAATCTGAATTATTCTTATCTTTATCCCACTGTCATCTTTTTGATGGTCTTCCATCAAAAGTATCATTAACTAAACTTGCTTTTTATGGGATCTAAATAGAAAGAGTCTTAGAAAAAATTTATTATATAGCTATTTTTTTCATAGTTAGTATTCTATAGACTATTGCTCAGATTGACAATGCAACTTTTAAAAAAAAATTAAAAACATGAGGAAGTAAAAGGCTTGCTGAAAGCATCTTCAATAAAACTTCAGTGGCAGACAAAATGATAAGGATTTGTCTTGGGATATACATCATCCTCTTCCATCATTTTGAACTCTGCTAGATTTCGTTATCTTGAATGCTTCTTATTCCATGTAATAGAGATTATGCATATTGTAGGCAATATCTATTAAGTTTCTGTTTTTAAAATTTTATTGATCAATGATATGTCTGGTTGGCTGTAGGCCACAGTTTGTTCTAATGATCATGATTCACTTTCAGTCTCTTTATGGTATTCTGAGGCCTGTAATTGTAGTATGATGGATTCTCTGTCTGTGAAAGATTTGTTCAGTTGTTTCAGTCATGTCTAAGTCTTCATGACCTCATTTGGGATTTTCTTGGCAAGGAGACTAGAATGGTTTTCCATTTCCTTCTCCAATTCATTTTACACATGAGGAAACAGGGGTAAATGACTTGCTTAGGAACACAAAGTAAGTAAATATCTGAAGCAGGATTTGAATTCAGGTCTTTGTGACTCCATGCCTGGTGCTATACTTACTGGTGCCACCTAAGGGGAATTATATTTTTTTAATATAATAGGAGTACTTTCCAAATCCTCTGAAGTCCATTTTATAATTTGAGAAATAGGCATTAAGATTTGTTAATAGACGTTCATTGCTTTAAACATGCTCTTCCCATTCAGCTTTATTTCCAGATTCTAGTAAGTCACTTAAAATATTCAGTAAAAGCTTTTGCCTTGATAAGATTTATGTTCAATATGTCATGCCTGGAGGACACCATCATTGTCTTGATCCATTTAGTTCAATGTGAACTCCAAGCATAAAGACTTAGGTTTCTATAGTTCCTTATTGTAATAATGAGAATGAAGGACAAACAACAATAAGAATTTAACATTTATTAAATCAAAAATATATATCAATTTATCAACTGATATATTAATATCACTGGAAAATGATCCTATAACATATGGGAAAATTTGATATGTACTTCTTATTTCATTTCATATATAGTTTTTTCATAATAATAAACATTTTTATTTAAAGTTTTGTGCTCCAAATTCTCTCTCCTTCACTCCCCTTCCCCCTCACTGAGGCAGTAAGCAATAATATATAGGTTATACATGTGCAATTATGTAAAAGATTACAATATCAGTCATTTTGTATAAGAAAAGTCAAATAAAAGAAAAAAAATGAAAGTGAAAAATAGCATGCTTCTATCTGTGTTCAATAAATATCAGTTCTTTCTTTGGAGGTAGATAGTATGTTTTATCATTAGTCCTTTGGGATTATCTTGGATCATCGTAATGATGAAAATAGTTGTCATTCACAGTTCTTCATCAAACAATATTACTGTCACTGTGCACAATGTTCTCCTGTTTCTGCTCACTTCACCATACATTAGTTCATACAAGTCTTTCCAGGCCTTTCTGAAATCGTCCTTGTTTGTCATTTATTACAGCACAATAATATTCCATTGCAATCATATACCACAGTTTGCTTAGCCATTCCCCAATTGATGGGTCTTCCTTTGGTTTCCAATTCTCAAACACCACAAAAAGAGCTGCTTATAAATACTTTTGTATAAATAGGTCTTTTTCTCTTTTGGGGGATGTTTTGGGGACAGAAACCTGGCAGTGGTATTGCTGGCTCAAAGGTATGCACAGTTTTATAGCCCTTTAGGCATAGTTCCAAATTGCTCTTCAGAATAGTCGAATCAGTTCACAATTCCACCAACAGTGGATTAGCATCCCAATTTTCCACATCCCCTTCAACATCCAATATTTTTCTTTTTTGTTATATTTGTCACTCTGATAAGTGTGAGGTGATACCTTAGAAGTTGTTTTTATTTGCATTTCTCTGATCATTATCTTTTCACTCATATATAATAAATAGTTAATTAGATGTTTTGGTTTGATCCCTTTCATTTGAAAGCCATTTACAACTGTTACTATTGCTGGTGCTGCTACTGCCACTACTGTCACTATTACTACAGCATTGCTAACACTTTGTCTCCTGGTATATACTTCCCACTAAAGCCAATTTCCTTGCTGATATATAGCTTTTGCTACCCATCTTACTCCCCAATAATTGGTATTGGAAATATATCCCAGGTACAGCTAGGTGGTACAGTGGATAAGTACCGGCCCTGGATTCAGGAGGACTTGAGTTCAAATCCGACCTCAGACACTTGACACTAATTAGCTGTGTGACCCTGGGAAAGTCACTTAACCCTCACTGCTCAGCAAAAAAAAAAAAAAATAAAAAATAAAAATCCCATAGCAAGTGAATTAATTATCATATTATCATATTCCTCACCATATATCCTCTGGCTGGTCTGACAATTTCATGCTTTGTAAAGTATATTGTCTCTGAGAATATTTCCTTCATGAGGGTCTTCCAGGTGCCTTCCCTACAAACTCCACAGATACTTCACAGGTTATCTCTACCATCTCTTTTCTTTCTATTCTCTCCTCCCCTGAAACTCTTATGGACTGCATTCTCAAGTGAATGTAAAATATCTGCAAGGATTAAATCCAATTAGAGTGTCAAAAAAATTTAGTGATGTCAGCAAACAAGTCCTCACTTTATAGATGAGTAAAATGAGCTTATGCCAGATAAAATGACACAGTGAAGGTTGTAAAACTAACAAAGGGTACATGTGGAATCTAACCCTAGGTCTCCAGGGGCAGTGTTATCTCCATTATATTACATGTATTAGGTACCTCCTGATTGGAGAGATATATGTATGTATGTACACATTTATGTATATGTAAACATATATATGCATATATATATATAATTTATTTCTGAAAATCTCCCAATGTTTTTACCTTCAAATTGTATAATTGATTACAAATAATTAAGAGACAAAAATTAGATTATTTATTGGGCATTTATTTTCTGTCAGACATAGTGGGCACACAAAATGTGTTCTCCAAACGACATTCAGAAGGTAAATTACTCGGGGCATTTTAGGTACCAGTAGAAAAATCACCTGTCACATATACAAAAGGGTATTTCAACATTCTTATTTACTCTTTTAAAAAAATCCTCCTCTATTAGCATTAAGATAGTCAATGAGAAGCACTGGCCAATATTACCTGCCAGCCACAAAATAAGGCATGATCAGATTTCCCCAAGCAAATCTTGTCCCTGGTGCACTTGGTGTTATGCCCGGTTCTATATTTCAGTGGTAGATGCTGGAATACTCATAGTAAACCTTGCAGCCTGCAAAGTGGATAATTCCATCTTGACATAACCTCTCAAAGCAGTATTACTTTTTTTTACAAACATGTAGTGACCAGAATATTTTCACACACAAATCCCATTTGAAAACAGTATACCGCATTCTTTCTTTTTCATACTTTAGAGATCCTTTTCCTACAAAAAAAAAAAAAAGTTAAGTTTTTCTTTTTGTGTTGCTATTTATACAGGGGGAAGGGGAAGGAGGCAATGAAAGAAGAAAAGTAGAAAAATTCTGTGCATCTGTATTTGTGCAAATACACACAGAGATGTCACTCAAATGCTTATAATACTTTCAAAGATATAATCCTGAACTCTCAAGATGATTCTGTATATTTGAACTGGTTTTTTTTTTCTTCTAAGTTATTGACTCAGCTGTCGAATGTCACCTTGTACTGTAAACTTCTAAATTCAATAGTCTCGCCTGCTGCTTGTATTAATCATTGTTCCTTAGCTTCTGGACAAAATTGAGTCTCACTGCCCCAATCATCCAGATGTTTTCTAGCATCATGGAATTAATGTATAATCGTATTATGACTGCCAGTTTGTATTTACTCCTCTGACCTCACAAGCACATATTTCCCCTTAGAATTGTGATATTTAATCTCATGCTCACAGATTACTTTTAAATATGTAATTCTTGCAAGTAAAAAAGGAATGCTCAAAATATTTAAACATCTCCATTTAAAAGCATGGAAGACATTTATCTCGTGTATTTTATTTTAAAAGTGCAAGCAGATGTATCCTTCAACACTATCTGTGAATGACATTCTAATGTATTTGAGGTCAAATTTAGTTTAAGTAATATGGTGGGTACTTTGGTTTAAAAAGTAGGAAAATATTTATTTTAAATAGCTATTGAATAATTCAATGTGGGTTCCAAAGGGTAGGCACAAATTGAATTAGTTGTGTCCTTGAATTTAAAACTGATAAATGTACTATTAGGGGTGAAAAATCTATTCATGTTTTATTGATCATTTTTAAACTTTATGGTTTCAAGTTATTCTGTTCATTATACAATCCAATACCTATCATAATCAACATTTTATAAAAGACCTTTCCTTTACTCTTAATTACTTTTTTTTAATCTTGAACTATAAAATACTTGTTAGTTTCCTCCTTGATGAGTCAAAGTAAAAGATTAATGTATCTTCTTTTCTCATGAACTACCATTTATTCATAGCAATTCTCTTAAAAATGGTATGAAGATGTTAATTTACTAGTTTTTTCATTCCCATGCCAGCTGGGTATGTTTAATACTTTTAATATTTTATTATTGTTTCAGATGCTCCACCAAATTAGAGACAGAGATAGATATGAAAATATATATGTAATAAAGATGTTAATATTGAGATATAGGGGGGCAGCTAGGTGGCGCAGTGGATAAAGCACTGGCCCTGGATTCAGGAGGACCTGAGTTCAAATCCAGCCTCAGACACTTGACACTAGCTGTGTGACCCTGGGCAAGTCACTTAACCCTCATTGCCCTGCAAAAAAAAAAAATATTGAGATATAGGTAGATAAAGGAAGTAGAGGAAATGGATATATATTCATGTATTTTTTCTAAAAATCTCCAAATGCTTCTTCTTTCACATGGTATAAATGATTACCATAAGAAAGTTAGCTAGATTGATCGATTGATCGATAGATCAATAGATAAGTTTATTAAGAATATACTTTCAGATACAGCTAAGAACTGGGGATACAAATATTAGCAATTAATATAATCTCTGCCCTCTAGGAGTTCCCACTTTAATGAGGGACAACAATGAAGAAAGAAGAGTTGTAAGTGAATAAGGAGGGAAGGGAAATACCAAGGCAGTGGCATGATTCAGAGCTGGGGCCTGAAAGTAAGGTGGCTACTGGCTCCAGGCAAAGTAACCTATTAGAGGTCAGAATGTTAGGGCTAAAGCTGAAGGTTTCTGGAAAAGCATAAAGATGGGAAAGAGCTCATAGCTAACACTGACATAGAGCGACAACCTCTAATAAGGTGGAGGAGGTCTAGAGAATAGTCAGTCTTTGATAAGTGTGACTCTAAAACTAAAAAAAAAATTCTAGTCATGACAACTTTTTATGTATTCTAAGCAATGCTCTGAAGAGTCTTATCCATTGGTAACCAAGACTACATAGTGAGGATGAATCTAACAGTTACTTTCCAGAAGGGGTTGGTACTGTTAAGGGATAAAATTCTAGCTAAACTGTCTAAAATATCTAATGAGTGGTCGCCAATGAATTATAAGCTTTAGCAAGAGTTAGACTTTTAAGCATTTATTAAGGAAAATAAGAATTTGGTAAAGAGAGAGAAAGGCCTAGATTCCTATCTATTAAAGGAAGAGCACATTTCTAGCTCCACTCTCCACCAGAGTCCAAAGGAAAGAGAGTGAGACTGAGCGCCAGTCTCTTCCTTCCTCCTCCCACTCGCCTGCTTCACTTTCTGACGCCAAAGAAAAGACTCCTGGTCTTGCCCTCAAAGACCTTCGCTTCATGGGCGGAACTCTTCTACAGTAAGTCTCCAGCAGGTGGTGTCATTCCAATCGTTACAGTACCTTCATAGTAGATCTTTTATTTGATGTCTTGGAATCCCTTACTGGAAGTACTAGAGGTGGTCTCCAACCTTTTAGGTGGTTCCTCCTACCTCTATGACTTTACCCAAATTAACCTTGCCCTGGTTATGTACATGGTACCTTCTAGGTTTTCAATCCAGCTCCAGCTCCAATTTCCTTATTGGAAATCTGCCATTCAACTTCCACGATTAGATAAAATCCAAGAGTTTCTTACATAATTCTCTGCAATTTATCTAAGAGAGTAAGGAAGACATTCATATGGTGCTTTACTATTAAGGGGTTATCTAAGGTCTGAGGGTAATCACACTATTTTTTTTTTTTTGCAAGGCAATGAGGGTTAAGTGACTTGCCCAGCGTCACATAGCTGGTAAGTGTCAAGTGTCTGAGGTTGGATTTGAACTCAGGTCCTCCTGAATCCAGGGCCAGTGCTTAATCCACTGTACCCCCTAGCTGCCCCCCAACCACACTATACTTAATGGTGCTCTGACATCTTTGTAGACACCCAGCTTCACAAGTCTAAGATAATTCTTGACTCACCCTTTATAGTTAATTAGTTACCAAATCTTGTGGATTTATATCCATAATATTGCTTGCATCTGTCTCTCCTTTTCCATGACCAGCAGTCTTCACCACTGCTTGCCTGGATTATGATTATTATAATAGCCCTCCAATAGTTATCTCTGTCTCTGGTCTCTCCCTGCACTAATACCTCATGCCCATAGTACCTAAATTAATATTCCTAGAGCACAGGTCTGCCCTTATCATTCAAATGCTCAAGTAACTCCAGTAGTTCCTTCCTTTTTGTTCTTCAGTCAATTTTGTTATGTGTGACTCTTCATGACTCTACTTGGGGTTTTCTTGGCAAAGATACTGAAGTGATTCACCATTTTCTTCCACAACTCATTTTCAGATGAGTAAACTGAGGGAAATAGGGTTAAGTGACTTGCCCAGAGTTACACAGCTAGTAAATGTATGAGGCCAGATTTGAACTCAAGTCTTCCTGATTTCAGGTCCACACTCTATCTACTGTACCACCTAGCTGCCCAGCTCTTTCCTAATCCTAGAATAAAATACAAACTGCACTTTTTTTGTATCTAACCTGCCTTGTAATCTGTCTCCAGTTGATGTTAATAGTTTTACCACATTTTATTCTCCTTTTCATATTCTACATTCTAAACAAGTTGGCATACTTGCTGCTCCTATACATTACAGTCCTTCTCTTGAAGGTAGGTGTCATTCTTGACTCCTCTCTCTCACTGATCACGTTGAATCTATTGCCAACTCTTTTTTTTTCTATCTTTGTAACCTCCCTCATTTAGTCTTCTTTCTCTATCCTTCCACTACCACCACCTTTAAGCAGTCTCTTATCACCTCATACTTGGGCTATTTCAATAGCCTGGTGGATTGTCTCACTGAAACACACCTTTCCTCATAGCAGTCCATCTTCTCCTCAGCTGTTGGATATCTTCCTAAAGTACAGGTCTGACCAAGTCACATCCATACTTAGTAAACTCAAGTGGTTCCTTTTCACCTCAAGGATCAAAGTATAAAAATCCTCTGGCATTCAGAACCCTTCATAATCTGCCTTTCTCAACTTTTCCAGTCTTCTTACAATTTGAACACACCACAATCTCTGCAATCCAGTAACACTGGCCTCCATGCTATTCCTGGGCAAAAGAAACTCCACACCCTGGTGCTAGGCATTTTCTTTGGCTGTCCCTCACACCTGAATCTCTCTCCTCATCTCTGCCCCTTGATTTCCACAGATTCCCTCCAAGTCACAGATAAAATCTTACCTTCTGTAACAAGCCCTTCCCAATCCCCCTTATTTCTAGTGCCTTCCTATTGTGGATTATCTCTAATTTATCCTGTATATTGTTGGTTTGTAAGTAGTTGTTTTAATTCTGTCTCTCCACCCCTGTTTTCCCCTACTTAACCTGATAAAGCCTTGAAAGCTGGATGGATTGCTGGGTTTTTTGTTTGTTTTGCCCTGTATCCTTAATGCTTAGCACTGTGGCTTGAACATATCAGCACTTATTAAATGTTTATTGACTGACAACGTCTTTGTTCCTTTGTACAGGCTTACCATCATGCCGAAGGAAGCCTAATAGAGTGAGTGAGTACTCCAGTCTCCAGAGGAAAGTGGGCTCTCTTGCCTTTCCCCATAATACCAACTTGCCATCCAAGAGGGATTCATCTTCTTCACTGAGTATTGACCCCTTCATCAGTAGCATGGGGGATTCACTTATAGACAAGTCAGTTTAGTCTGGGGATATTTCTCATCAATGATCACGGTCCCTTGCAAGCTGAACTAATCAGGCCAGTCTTTCATCTCTGAAGGCTAATTATATATAGACACTGATCAACACAGATTTCCCCCCCTCCCCACAATTGTCTCTATTTCTCTGGGAACATAAGGTACATCATGTCTTTCAGGGTTCTGAGGCTCTGGCACAGGTGAAGATACAGACTGCCACCAAAGGTCCTCATCTGTGACTCAAAAAACCCTTGTTTCCTTCCGAGCTCAGATTATTTGTCACCCCTAGAGGAAGTTTATCCTGATCTCTTCCAATCACTAGTGCCATCCCTCTTTTAAAGGAAATTACTTTGTGACTAATTTGCATATGATTTGCAAATATATGTAGAAAATATACATGCTTCATGAAGTTTGGGGTTATTTTCTTTCTTTGTATTCACCTAGCAGGCATTTAATAAATACTTTTTAAATGGATGAATGACTGCCTCAAACCTTCATTGCGCTACAGATCAGAGCGGCTATGTGGCTCAGTGGATAGCATATTGGGCCTGTAGTCAAGAAATCCTGAGTTCAAATACAGCCTCAGAAACTTACTGACTGTGTGATTCTGGACATATCACTTTACTTTCACCTCAGTATTCCTCCTCATCTACAAAATGGGAATACTTAAGAATAATAACATAGTTAATAATGATGATGATCTAATAATAAATATATAAATCCTTCTTCCCTTTCCTCTTCATAGACTCAGGGATGTACTGGAGCCAGCTAATATTGGTTTAAGTGAGTTGATTTTTACATTTGCAGTGTGAACCTTTACACGTAAAAAATGTCTTCAAATGCTACAAATCAGTGTTTGATTTATCATTTTATTGTTTGTAAAGTCTTAAGAAAGTGATAGATAATATGTTATTCAGATTAAACTTAGTATATCATGAGGTTCTGGATAGCCTGTTGTTAAACATTTATCAGCACACCCCTGCCTGAGTAGGCAGTGATATCCACCATTGGAAAGAGTATCCACATAATATGACAAGTCTCTACAATTATTATAGTATCAGGAGCCATGGTATTATAGTAAACATATAACCAAATGAAAGGTTTGTTATTTATCTGGTTTATCTTGCCTGTAGACCCTTTGCCTATGAGAATTCAGTACCTTCTAGTCTCATGAGGTAAGGGTTCTTATTATTTTTGTGTCCCATGGACTTCTTTGGAAGTCTAATAAAATCTATGAACAACTTCTAGATGAAGTACATAGGACTATAAAGAAAATCAATTATATTGAAATTTAATTATATCTAGTACATTTACACATATTAGTGTATGAGTTTTTGTATTGTATATATCTATGTCTTCATGAACATGTAAATAATATGAGTAGTGTAAAGGCTAAAATTCTAAATATACTATCTAAAATCTAATGAGTGGTCACAAATAAATTATAAGCTTTAGTAAGAGTATTTAAGAGTTTAAGTATTTATTACAGAGCATTAGGATAAGATAGAAAGGTAAAAATCTAACTATTTCTAAGAGACCCTATCATCCGACCCACCATAGCGAGGTCAGGAACTAAAAGAGACAGAACCCCTCTGCCAGCATTTGCTTCCTACTTTGTGTCCTCCTCCCAGAAATAGGAGGCTCCTCAAGTTGATTGGCTGGTAGCCTTGATAGACAGTACCCATGAGCAAACGTCACTTCCTGACGCCAAAGAAAAGCCGCATGGCCTTGCCCTCAGAGGCCTTCTCCTCATGGTGGAGCTTTCCTACAGTTGTCTCCAGCAGGTGGCATCATTCCAATCATTACAGTAGTATTCATTTATTAATATTAACAGATTATAAAGATATATACACAAGGTATTATTAGAATTATATGTATGTGCATTTACAGATCCTAGGTTTAAAACAAACCCCAAAAACCTGACTAGAGTTTCTTTTGGGAATCTCAGAATTTAGCTTTTGTTGGGGTCTGCATTTATATAGGTAAAGGAAAGGTGCATAAACCTAAATGTAGAGGGATCTCAGATATCAACATCTAACCTCCTCATTTTACAGATGAGGAAACTGAGTCAGAGAAATTGTTGCTTGTACAATATCACATATGAATAACAAATGAAGAGCCAATAATCAAACTCTGTCCCCGTAATTGAAGGTTCAGTTCAATGGTGCCACATTTCCCTGGAAAGTGCACTTCCACAAACCACCCCCATCCCACCTTCCTTGTAGGACCACATAGGCCTCCACCCCCACCCTACAAGACTATCCTAAATGTTTCTACTGCTTCCTTAAGGGAAATAAACAAACTTGGAGTTGCTAAAGGGCCACCCCACATACCCCCTTCAAATAGTCTGGTGTCCAATCAGTAAACCTGCCTGAGAGCCAATCAATAATCCTTAATAAAATGTAAATGGGTAAATTATCCAGGTGGAGAAGAATCAAAGTGCGGAACAAACACTTTCCTCTGTAGCCTTCTTAAATGGGTCAGACTGCCCTCATCCCTCCTTAATTTTGACATAATACATCCCCAAGTAAGAATCACCAAATACATAGGCTCTTGACCTGATGACTCAGAGTCCCACTGCCTCATTCTCAGATGTGGAAACTGAGTTTCAGAGAAGTGAGACAAAATCCCCCAAGTCAAACAAGTAAGAAACGATAGAACAGGATTTGAAACCAGGACTTATAAGACCCCAGATCAGACACTTTTGCCACTACACTATGCAAGATCCTTTGAATATGCCCTTTGAAGATAATTGGCATAGGATTTTGTCTTAAGGCTCTTAACTATACTGGGGATGGTGATGTGAATTGTTTAATATCCTGCAGAGTTCTGTCAGTCACTTGCTACTTGTTTCAAAACCTGTTTAGACATAACAGGGGTCATTCTTCTTTTATTATAACAGTCACAGTTCAAAACCCCAGGGTTCCATTGCCTGGCAGAAGAGCTTTCCCCTTTGTCTGTGAAATTGTTAATGTCACAGTGGCCTCGATTTGCATCTTAGCTATCTACAGCAAATTTTTATTCTTTAAATCTGCATTTTCTACATCACTGTTTTGTTTATGATTACATCCCCCCTCAATCTCTCCTCTTCACTTAAGGGGGGAAGTCACTCTTACTTTTCCCTTTGTCTTTATTTCTCTTAAAAATTTTCATGGCACATTTTTTATATTATCATTTCCAAATAGATTCCTTTTCCCTCTCCTACCCAGGAAAGAAAGGAAGGAAGGAAGGAAGGAAAGAAGGAAGGAAGGAGAAGGGGAGGGAAAGAAAGAAAAAAGAATGAGCATTCCAGAAAAAAACAGAATATGCAATATCCTACAATTATCTTATCCCACCTCTGGAAAAGAGAGAAGGAGGCACATTTTTTCATTTATTCTTTGGGGCCATTTAAGTCATTATAATTATGTGATTTGAGTTTATTTGCTTTCTGTTTATTGTTGTTCTTCCAGTACACATTATTGTAGTGCATATTGTTTTCTTGGTTCTGGTGACTTCATTTTGCATCAGTTCACCACCTCATGTTTCTCCATATTCTGAAAACTGCTATTTCTTACAATGCAACGCTATTCCAACACATTCATGAATATCACTGTGTTAACTAGTCCAGGTCAATGAGAATCTTCTCTGCTACTACAAATAATGCTGCTATAAACATATTTATGTGTATGTATGTATGTGTATATATATATATATACATATATATATATATATATATATATATATATATATATATATATATATATATGAGAGTTGTTTTTATCTTCTTTGACTTCCTCAGCATAGATGCCTAGCAGTAGGATTTCTAAGTCAAAAGTCAGGGACATTTTAGTCCCTTTCCTTAAATAATTTCAAGGCATAAAAAAGTAAGTCTTAATAGAAACCCCACCCCCCTCTTTTTTCTTTTCTGAATGTCATTAAATTTTCTTGGAGCATTTTTATTCCCTTTGTATTGTTCATGCTGTGATCAAGCACTAGCAAAGAGTTATATCAAGTCTTTATTATCTATGATTGTGTTTGGGAGAACATGAGTTGACCCATAGTATCTAAATCTATTTAATTCTGAGTTGTGTATATGTTGGCATTCTATGGTACTAAAAGCTAGTTTTTTTAAAAAATAGAGCTATGAATTCATTTAAACTTGTAGCTTTTCCAGTACTATCTTCTCTTTGGGGTTTCTGTATTTTCTGATGTTCCTTAAAATCAGATAACACAGTACAAGGCTTTCAGCCATGATAACTGTCAGCATGGTGTTGAGGGGAGAAAACACTTCAGATGCTGTCTCTTGTGGCAGAAATAGTCACAGAGAATGGTAGTTCCCAAAACAAGGCAACTCAGAAATGTGCAGGAAAGAAAACATGAATGTTTCTTAAATAAAACTTTAACCAGTATTATCCCAATACCCTACAGAGGAAGCTTTTGTTACTCTTTGATCATTTGCATGTTATTGACCACCCAAGGGATATGGTGTCACACTTAAAAAGAAAATACATGATGTACTATACAGCAGTGAGTCTAAGAATTAGAACACTGGGGCCTAAAGCTGTGTGACTTTAGAAAAATAGCTCTAAAATTTCGACCTACAGTTTCCTTATCTATAAAATTAGAAACAACTTCAGTGCCCCTTCTAGTTCCATCATAGGTTTAAAGATCTAGAGTTGGAAGGGACCTAGTCATCTAGTCTGATCTCCTTATTTTACAGGTGAGAAAATTGAGGCTTCAGAATTGACTTGCCCAAGGTCACAAGGCAGTAAGCCTGAAACAGGATTTAAAGCCCATCCTCTGATTTCAGAATCAGTATGATCTCCACAATCCCAGAAGCTCTATGAATCTATGTTTAAATTTAAAGAAAAAAAATTCTTTACATTCAAAACTATCTGGAGAAATTTTTATCAGTATATATTACTGAGTGAAAGAGAAAACAGAGAAACCTATCTTTAGAGAAGAAATTCTGCCTTTTTGGTTTGGGGGTATCATTTGTTTTTCATTTTGGTTTTGTGTTTTTTTTTTTGTTTTTTTTCTATTAGGAGAGTGAGGAGTTATGAAGTATCACTATTTTTAGCGGGTTAAAGTGATTTCCTTTGTGATTCTCCAGAAATAGTATTCTCAATTGTGTTATGGATTGTAACGATTGGAATGACGCCACCTGCTGGAGACTTACTGTAGAAGAGTTCCACCTATGAAGTGAAGGTCTTTGAGGGCAAGACCAGGAATCTTTTCTTTGGCGTCAGGAAGTAACGTTGGCTAGTGGGAGGAAGAAGCAAGAGGCTGGCGCTTTCTTTTCCTGAGGACACTGGTGGAGAAGGGAGCTAGAAATGTGTTCTCCCTTTAATGGATAGGAATCCAGGCCTTTTCTCTCTCTCTTTACCAAATTCTTATTCTCCTTAATAAATGCTTAAAAGCCTAACTCTTGCTAAAGCTTATAATTGATTGGTGACTACTCATTAGACATTTTAGACAGTTTAGCTAGAATTTTAGCCCTTAACAGGATAATCTTGTCTTCCTTATGTTGAGTCTTCCCTAATCAATAGTCATAGCTCTGAGGCTACATTTATTTCTAAATATGTAAGAATTATTGTTATGGTTATTTCTTTTTCCAACTAGTCCCTTGCCTGTCATGGCTGAATATATCCTTTAAGATAAGTGTAGGTCAGAATAGAAGAACAGAAGCACACAAACACACACACACACACACACACACATATATCTCTTTCCTCTTGCCCTGGATCCGTTCAAACATATCTTCCTTAACCACAACTAGGGGCTTCCTCAGCCACTTCCAATACCTTCTACAGCCAACCAAAAGGAGTACATGTATATGTGTAGTAATTTTGAGATATAATCAACCTCCGAATGACCTAATTTGGCTTCAAAACTATTTGGAGCACTTTTTGCCATGACACCTGTGTTATTTCTTTCAGTCTGTCTTCTGATATATGAAACAAAATAGACCTGCTCCAGTCAACCATAGAGGAGTACATACAATCATAAGGGAAGAATGCTCTGAATTCATGTCATCATCACAGAATGATGATAACTTCCTTTGTCTAGCCCTTAAAATATAAGTGAGCGGGGCAGCTAGGTGGCGCAGTGGATAGAGCACCGGCCCTGGAGTCAGGAGTACCTGAGTTCAAATCCGGCCTCAGACACTTGACACTTACTAGCTGTGTGACCCTAGGCAAGTCACTTAACCCCAATTGCCTCACTAAAAAAAAAATATATATATATAAGTGAGCATCCTACAAGTACATCCAAGTACATCTGCAAAGAACCTTTATGGGGGAGTTCTGGATAGGATAGAATTTAGAAATGATACAGGAAGGAAATATTAAAACTTTAGAACCCAGCCAAATCTAAGGACAAGATAGACTAGGAAATGAGTCAGACTTGTACTGCAGTTTCAGATTGGAAACAAGTACAGGGAATAGCAATTAGGCCAGAATAGTTAGAACATAAAATGCATGAAGTAGACTAATGGACAGTAAGTCTATAGAGATAGACTGGAGTCAGATTGTGAAAAGTTTTAAATGTGAAAGTGAAGAGTTGATATTAAGTGCTAGAGGAAATTGGGACACATTGGAATGTTTTGAGCACAGAAGAGGACAGGGTCAAATCTTTGCTTTAGGAATATAAATGTGGCAGCCATTTAAAGGATGGATTGGAGAGAGGAGAAACCAGATGCAGGGCAACCTGTTACAATATGCAGTGCTATTACAATAGTCTGGGTAATGAAATCTGAAGTAGGGCTTTAGTTTGGTGAAAGGAGAAACTTTGAGAAATGTTATGGATTCTAGAAGATTTGGAAACTGATTTTATATAAGAGATGTGGGGCAGGAAAGAATTATAGATGACTTGAGAGGTGGTGAACCTGAGAAAAGATGGTGATGTCCTCAAAAGAAATAAGGAAGTTAAGAAGCAGAAAAGGTTTATAGTAAAAATAATGAGTTCTCTGTTGCAAATGTTGAGTATGAGACTCCAAGAGAGGAGTCTCAGAAAATAGGCAATAAAAACTTTGAGAAGGAAAACCTAGATAGGTCCCAGTAAATGAATCCACCTCTTTTTCCTCTCAACTTTGTGCTCAGTGACATGGCATCTGCACACATTCCTTCCATACTGTCAGGTTTATGAATTCAAACAGAACATATTTCCCTAGATGTTGATACTCAGGGCCAGAAAGCATGGATCCCATACATGAGCTCAGAGTCAAGTCTCATTTGGGGGTGTGGCCTGGGGCAAAATGCAGGCAAAGGCAGTGGTATATACACCTAGATATTTTCCCAGGCACACAGCTGTTGTCCTTGTGCCTCACTCCTTCACTTTTCTTAGCAGCTGTGAAAGCTGGTTAGGAAACTGTCAGTTGGCAGCTGCGAAGGCTGTCAGCTCTAAACCAATTTGAGTGGAGAATCCAAGAGGGAAGAGGAGAGAAGGTTTTCACCCCTCTGCAGTTCCAATTATGCAGTCTGGATTCAGAAGGGGAGAATCACTGTGGAAATGTTGTATGAATTTTAAGATCATTTCTCTTGGGCTTATTCGCATTGCGTCTTTGAGACATTTTAGCAACTTCCCTGAGAGCAAAAATACTTCCTCCCCCCTTCTCTCTTTTCAAAGATATTAAAAGGGAAATGTACTCACCACACAGAAGTTGGTCATTACATTTAAATATCTTGGTCAAACAAGCACATAGCTCCATATTCTAGAGTTAGCTGCACCTGGAATTAAGCCAATCAGCAACTCCATACTTGATTGTCCCAATGAAGTAATGCTGCACTAAAACCAATGCAGGATTTATTTTGTAGTGGGAGATTTATTAGTATGCAAGATGATGAATTAGCACCTGAAAACTATATTAAATTTAATGCATGGGAAAGGGAAGTCATGAATTACTTGCAAATCATTTTAAAGCATTATTGCTCCAGCAGCTGCCAAACTGCAACAGCCCTCTAACTGAGAACACAAATATTTTTTAAGCTCTTTCTAGTCCCCAAACTGCATTTCACATAATTCTTTAAAGAACATAAGAAAATGTATTTGACTCACAGTTTCATGTATAAATACAGTATGAGAGCATATGTACCAAATCAGTAAGAAAAGCTTTTAGTCTTTTAAGACTCTCATAAATGAATTCTAGCTCCTAATGGCTAACACAAAAGTTTTATCTGATTTTCAAAGAGGTGAAATATTGGATTTAATAACTTTATATATTTGGTGGATTTAACAAAAAGTAATAAGTGAAGATATGGACCTAAAAATGCACTCACCAAGAGTCATTTAGAGTTGATGCTCAGTTAGCTGACTCCACCATTTTTAGCTCTCACGCAAAAATGGAAAAGACTTTTTAGTGTGCACTAAATCCTGGAAGCATAAAAGTAATACTAAATAGTATTTACAGACATTTTTCCTACAAGTTGCAAACTAGCATTTCATTTATGATATTATGACACTTTGTAACCTGCATAGAAATGTAATGCAAATAACACATTTGCTTTAGAAATGAGCATAATTAGATTACATAGATCATCCTAGTATTATACTGAGTGACCTTTTTCCCAGTATCCTCCAATAACTCAGGAAATTATGCTACTTAGTCCACTTCTTTTCCCTTTTCATATCTAAAGGATAAGTGTTTAGGTTAGCCCAAGTGATTTTGGGATTTGCTATTAAATTTCAGAAACTGCCATTATGTAATTCCAGGGGAGGAATTTTTTTAGGAGGTGAATACTGAGAATGCCAATCTGAGCAGAGAACTCTCACTCATCTACACATTAAAAGAAAGGAGCAGATGCAAGTATAATGAAAAGGGGTGAACAATCTCAAAATAATTTCTGGTTTGGATTAGAATGTATTTCCCACAATTGGAAGTTCAATTGATAGGGTAGGAATTCACTTCAAAACCAAATACTGGTCTTATTTTGAAAACTTGAGGGGAGAGGTTTTCTCTTTACACTTTATGAAACCTCTCCCTGCTTTTTCAGTCTATACTAAGAATTAACAATTTAACTCTAATACTGATGCAAAGCACCTTATCAGAGCTGATCCAGCTTAATACTCTGAAATGGGGTTAATATCTGAGTTCTTAGTTTCTCTCTCTTCAAGAGAATTCCCTGCTTGACTGTGTGGGGAAAAAAAAAAAGACAAAAATAAAGAGAAACTAAATTTGTGCTAATAGGTTTTGAAAGAGGATTAGTAGTAGCAAGATGTATAAATAAAAATAATTTACTTTCAGGTAATGAAGATTTTAATGTAGATGCTGCCAAAACAACCATGATCTTCCCAACATTCTCACTAACATATATTAATCAGTCTCCATTCCCTACAAGGCCTGGGCAGCCTTTTAGGCTAAAACTGGAGAAGAATAAGGACTACTATAGTAGCTCTGGTAGTAAGACAGTAATGCTGGTGAGCAGAACATACTCAAGAGCAAGGTGGCACAGCTAAGAATATAGAGGATACAGTTTCCTCATATGTAAAATAGAGTTAACCTTGGGATTATTGTAAGGATGGCTCCTTGTAAATTTTAAAGCTTGATATAAACATGAGTGGATATTATTAATAGGAAGGGAATAAACATTTATATAGTCTACTATGTTTTAAGTACTTTGCTAAGTATCTTATAGATATTTTGATCCTCACAACAACCTTGAGAGGTAAGTGCTATTATTACTCCATTTTACAGTTAAGGAAACTGAAGCAAATAGAAATTAAATGACTTGCCTAGGGTGACACAGCTAGTAAATATGTAAGGGAGAATTTAAACTTAACATCTTCCTAACCCCAAGCCCAGCACTCTACTCACTGTGCCCCATAGTTGTCACTAATGCTTTCACCGGTTTCTCTTATCAATTATAACTTTATTGTATTGTGATAGGTAAGTGATGAGTTTATTATTTTTACATTTTTCTATGGCTTATTTATGCCCTAACTCATGGTCAGTTGTGAAAGTATTATGAAACATATGTGTTCTTAATATTCACATTCAGGAATCATGGTTTTATCATAATTAAGTTTTCTAATATTTTCTACAACTCCTTGTCATTTTTATTTTTCTATTAGAATCGTGTGCTTCTGAAAGAGGCATTATTGTCTCCATTGACTTTAGATCCCCCAGAGGTTGTTAAATACTGTTAAATATTTTTTTACTTAATGATATTGTTATGTTTTTGATGTTATATTTTTGGTGACTTTATAGATTTAATTTAGGTATTAATTATATTTGACACCTTTAAGAATACTATTTCACTGGGGGCAGCTAGGTGGCACACTGAATAAAGCACTGGTCCTGGATCCCGAAGGACCTGAGTTCAAATCCAGTCTCAGACACTTGACACTTACTAGCTATGTGACCCTGGGCAAGTCACTTAACCCTCATTGCCCCCCCCCAAAAAAAGAATACTATTTCCCATTTTATATCTCCTATCTTTTATGATATCATAATGGTCATTCCTGAATGACCATTTAACTCTATATGGATTTTCACTCATTAATTGTGTGTGTAGACAGATTGTTAAATTTAGCTTTTTTAATCACAGGATAACAGATTTAGAGCTAGAAGGGATTTAAGAGATACCTAATCCAATCCTTTCATTTTATAGAGGAGGAAACTGAGGTCCAGATAAAGTGACTTACTCGAGATCACATAGGGACAGAAGAATGATTTGAGTCCAAGTCCTCTGATGCCAAATTAGTGCTTTTCTATTCTATGGTGCTGTATTTTGTTTGTGGTTATGATTGGTAAGTTTTCTATCCATCATAATCTAATATTTACTTTCTTTCTCCCCATTCCCTGCTCCCATAATCCCTCCCCACTTAAAAGGGAAAAGGAAAGGGATGGGGAAAGGAATGCAATTATCACTATCTTTATTGAGAAAAATCTGATCCCAATAATTTCACCACCTCCCTTTACCCAGTCCAGATTCAAATTACTGGGCTTGCCTTTTGTTTCTCATTTACTCCCCTTTGATAATTGACCCTCTGAAGCTGAATTTTTTCTCCTCAAATCTATCCTGTTTTCAAAAATCATTCTCTTTCTTTTCCCTGTCCCAGTGCAGTGTTTTGTTTATTCTATTAACTTTCTACATTATGTTCTCCCACCCAATGCTATCATTGCTTTTCCTTGCCTATATAAGAGAATGAAGATTCATAATGTCCCCATGTACCCCAAATCTAGAAACAACATACACTCATTCTATCTATATACCTTTAAAATTACTTAACATAATCCCAGCAGCATCCAGTGAAGATATTTTCGATTAAAATCTACTAATCAACAATACCTCATTTTTACTAAATATACTTAAATATATAAAGCATTTTCTATTCAGTACTATGGTGAGTGGGAATAATAAAAGACACTATGATATAATCATATCCTGAGAGAAAAATGTGAGATCCCAATAAAAACTTATAATAGTCATATTTGAATTTATTTTAAAACATATACTGCTAAATTATTTTGAAATCATAAAGCTATTCTGAATTTTTTCAAAAAGCTTCATGAGATAGCAGAGACAAATAGTTTATAAAATGTTCTTAGTTAGAAATGCAGTTTTCTCCTGATTTTGACATATTTGGGGCATGCAATTATTCACAAAGGTCACTTTCTAAAGAAGAAAAAGAGCAATGACCAAAAGGAAGCATTTAGGTTGCGAATGGACTATGACAATTTAATCAATGACAAAACCCCTGATGTCAAGAATCATTGGACTTCTGGGTAGAAAAAGAATGACACCTCATCAGATGTGAGTATAATTGTCTATGTCAATACTTGGGAGCTTGAAAATGTAGGGGGGAAAATGGGGGCAGGTGGGGGGGGAGATACAAAAATCAGGTGACCACTGAATCACAGGACAATAGAAAAAGCATGGGGGAAAAACAGATACAGATTTAAACACCTAGATAAATTCTGTCTGTTTTCACTTTCATTTACAGAATCATTTTCCTTTCCCTCATTGCCTTGTTATAGAGAGTTGACTGATGTCTATAACCAAAAAGAAGTATGAAAAAAATAACTAACATGATTGATTGGTTTCTGTTCTTGTAAAAACAGCAAATTGCAAACTTTTTAAAAACTAGATGCCTTCAAAACATTAGAGAGCAGACTAACATTTTTCTGATTATTTTCTTCCAATTCTAAGATGCTTACAAAATCAACCAAATGTGTCAAATGGCATTTTAAGTTCTGCTTAGTAGTTGTGGAGGCAATTAGTTTTTAAAAGGGGGCATATTCTGCTTTCTTGGAAGCCCTCAAATTTTATCTTTACTTTGAAACAGGAATCTCTCTTCAATCAATCAATAAGTTTCATAGAATCTCAGCACTTCAAGCCTTAAAACAATATGCTCACGGGGCAGTTAGGTGGCACAATGGATAAAGCACCGGCCCTGGATTCAGGAGTACCTGAGTTCAAATCCGGCCTCGGACACTTGACACTTACTAGCTGTGTGACCCTGGGCAAGTCACTTAACCCCCATTGCCCTGCAAAAACAAAAAACAAAAAACAAAAAAAATGCTCACTTGAACCTTCTCATATGAATAATCATGAACTCACTACCTCCTATTGCCGATACTCAGTGACAGAACTTGAGTACCTAAGTATCATTTAAAAATCATTTTCATATAATTAAAAAAAAACCCTTAACATATGTAGGAGTAGTATAAAGTAATTCTGTTTGTTTAACTAACATTCTTCAAATTGATATATTAATATAGCAAATGATGTTAAAATGATGTTTTTGATTGTTCAAATGAAAGATTTTATACTTGAATTAAATAACAAAAAACTTCACAAGAATAAGCTAGGTAAATAATACGTTATTTACTAAGATCTTGGGGATTTGGTTTAGATTGATAGAATGTTGGACCTGGAGTCAAGACTAATTGATTTCAAGTCTGTTCTCAGATACTCTTCAGCTGTGTGACCCTGGGCAAGTCATACTCTCAGCTTCAATTTCTTCATCTATACAATGAAATAATAATGGCACCCACCTTCCACAGTTATTGTGAGGATCAAATGAGATAAAATACATAAAGAACTTTGCAAACCTTAAATCACTAAATAAATTGTTGTTGTTATTGTGTGAATCACCAGTATAATATGGGATCCAAAAAAAAAAAAAAAAAGCTGATAGGCTACTTTAGGAGAGGGATAGGATCGAAGACTAGGAAGGTAATAGTCCTATCCATGTTTCTATTGTTAGAATGCATCTGGAAAAAAAAGGTGTCTAGTGCTGACCATGACATTTTAGGAAAGATGCTGGTAAGTTGGTGAGTTCTATAAAAATAATATTTAATTTAATTTAAAAATAACAACAAACAGAAGGGTAAGTTTTGAGATCATTCTACTTTAGGATTGGTTGAAGTAATTAGTAATTTTTAGGGTATGGAGAATATTAAATGGTATGTAATAGATATCCTCAAGAATTTATAAGATTGTCATGAGGAAGATGAATTAGACTTATTCGACTTATACCCAGAGAGAAGTAGGAACACTGAGTAGACTTACAAAAAGGTGAATATAGGCTTGATATATGGGGACAAAAATAATAGAAATAAGTGTTATCCCAAAGTGGAATGGTCTACCTCAGCAGGTTAATTTTTATTTAAAGTTTTCAAGGAAAGACCAGGTAATTGTTTGGGAATATTCTGGGGAGTTAAGTGTTGTTCAGGTATAGTTTGGACTAGAAAGCCTCTGAAATATATTTTCTTCCTCTACAATTCTTTGCATTGTTGTGATTTGCTTAAGTTGTATTATATACATTAAATTGCATATTATAACTTAAAACAATATAAAAGGGCCTTTATGCTCAATGATTGTGATTCAATAACAGTGTGTATACATGCATACACACACACACACATACACACACAAACACAAACAGACATACCAAATAGAAAGCTTTAAGGTTATTATCACATAGGATAGTGGGATTTAAAACCAGAATGGATCCAAGAGGTCATCTAGTTCAAACTGGTAAATTGGAACAATGTATAAAGCCCATGCAGGAACTGAAATACTTTCTTATTTAATAATGGGGATTTCAGCTTAATTTGTCTAAATAATTGACTGCATTCTTGGCTTAGCCTATGTCAAGAAAATATTATTAGGCTATACATGTCAAATAAACAGGCCATGGCACAAGATAAATAGTTCACTGAGTTTTAGTCAGAGAACATTTGATCTTCCAAGACATTTTATGATATGACAGTGTAATCCCTCAGACTGATGAGAGCCAACATTTATATAGCTCTGCAAAGTTTATAAAATCCTCTTTCTCATAATATATTTAGTGTAGTATATCCTGTAAAAAATTTTGGCCTCATTTTCCAGATGAGAAAAGAATGTGAGAGTAGCTAAGTGACTTACCCAAGATCACCTATATAATGAGTCAGAAACCCAAGATTTTTTATATCAAATCCACCATTATGTCTTTCACCCAATGATGTCTCTAAATCAGCCTGTAATAAGCCATATGAACAAGTTCTATTCCATACATTCTGCCTGTAGGCAAATTTGCCCATGTCTATATGGTAGCGTTGAAAAAATACTGGACCAGGTATTAGATGTCCCTATTTCTAGTCTTGAATCTGTGACATTCTGCCTGCATGACCCTCTGCGAGTTATACATCCTCTTTGAACATCAGTTTCCTTCCCTGTAAAATGACAGCAATAATTCTAGCATACCTACATGACTAGTATGGAGATCGAAGGAGATAATGTATCTGAAGGATTTTTGAAAAGAATAAAATACTACATGATAAGTGTGATGTGGTGGAGACACAGGTTCAAGTTTTGTCTCTTCCATATATTTGTGTCTTTGATCAGCAAGGTGGTGGGGGAGGGGGGAGGAATGGGATGGACTTATCTCTACATTCCTGTCAACTCTAAACTTTAGCTATTCTAAGTATTATTGCAGAGTTGATAATTACCACCACTATTATCCTCATTCAGGAATATTCTCAGTGCTTTGCTTAACATAATACTGAATGTCTGTATGATTCAGAGGACCTCCCCCATACTACTATTGAGAAAAAGTGAAGGATTGAGCTAAAGTATATACATATATATGTATGTATATGTATATATATACACACACGTATGTATTTAGTGCTATATTTTCAACTATTGTTTCTCACCACAATTTTTTTACATAGGTCAAAAAAAGAGGAAATTTAAGTGAATCTATGCAATCTATGGCCAAACGAGGCTTAATTACACCCATTTGTGGCAATCTTTTAGCAGCTGCAAGTTTTCAGTTAGCAGTTGTTATTTTCAATAAATAGACTGTCCCAGGGCATAAGGTGTGTTGGAGGGGCCAGAGAAATGAGGACAATGTTCCATTCAAATGAAGAAAATTAGGTAAAATGAAAAAAGTACTCAGGGTGGTCTAGATTTCTTGGTGATAACATCTTCATTTATTCTTATTTTATCTGCACACTATTTAGTGGCCCATTTCCTATATCATGTCCCTTATTTCTTGTTCTCCTCTTCTTGACTCTGTAATAGTCTGATCTAAATTGTTCTATATACAAGACAAGTTTCCTGTCCACTAAAAAGCTGTAGAAAAAGTGGACATTTTTGTTTTCCTTTCATAGAACATATTATGTATTTTTCCAAGGTTTGTTAAATGAGCCACACTATTTTCAACATGAAGGAAATTTCAGACCTAACTCTATCACCTAGTGTTGTTTGTTTCATATAGAATGGAGCTCGAGCTATCACTTGGTAGAGTGGAAATTTTAAATCACCAAAAAAAAAAAAATCTGTGATTTCTCTATAAGGAAAACTCTCAATGTAGGATCAGCATCCATGCAGATCAAGAACCCCTTTATGGCTTGGGTAAATGGTAGAGATTTGCCTAGGACACACAAACATCAAGAGACATGCCCATGCAGCAAGGAAGTATGGGTGACTAGAACTGATCCTGAGTCTTCAATAATTCCCATCCCAACAATTTATTCACCATCCCATGCTACCTCTCAGTCTCTTTGGGTTGATTTAATTAACCAAAGAATAACTAAGTCTCGCTTTAATTTATATTGTGTAGATAAAACTGAACCTTTATATACAAGCTGTCTGCTTTGGTAAATATATGAATTCTCCATAAACTACATCGTTTAATCAGTTGAGGACAACTTATTTCTAAATTATTGTTGATGCAGTAAGTATTGCAAAAGAGTCCTCAATTTCTCTTTTTTAATGTTACTAGGAAGCATTACAAAATAGCTGACAAGATTTTAATTTTAAATCATTAGACACATAAGGGAATGTTCTAATGTATTTAAAGTAAACTCCCTGTAGGTTTTACAAAATACAAGAAACACCAATGACACATATATTTTCATCTCTCTGATTCATATCCTGTGTTGTGCCCATAAAAATAATGTCTATATTTAGCTAACATAACAAAGATTCAAAAAGTATATTTGCACATATATTAGTTGTATAATCCCCACTATAAATCTGTAGTTTTGCAATGATATGTACATATGAGGCAAAAAACTGTTCCTTTTTAAAGAATCACCTCATGCTATTAAGGTGACATATTGCTGCTTTTCCCCCTTAATAACAAAGAAAACAGTATCAGCTAAGAATTTCAAGTATATTACTCAGGGCCAGCCTTATACTAGTTCATCTGATACCAGGTAAGGCACCACACAACCCCAAAAGTTCTTTCCTATCTTAAAGTTTAATCCCTTTCCCTTATGGCTTTTATTCCTGTTAAAATGGAAAAATTCCTAGAAGAGGTAACACTTTGAATTGTTATCAGGTATTTACAGCTGATCATGAATGAAAGACAGAACAGACCTCTACAATCCTGTTCTAACCTACTTTTCCAGCCTTAGCTCTTCCAACTGGCCTCTAACCCGCTCTATATTCTAATTAAAATGGACCAGACCTGATACTGGAAACTTGTCCTGCTCTTTTCTTGCCCATGATAGCACTTTTGCTTATGAGTTCATCTTATCTATAATCATTCTTTCCCTCCTGTCTCTCCCACCACATGTTGAAATTCTCCTTCTTTGGACCTGGCTTGGTTGTTACCCCTACCTTTTTATCTTCTACTAAAAATTCTACTTAGATGCCTCATTGTGGCCTGGAAATGACCTTTCTTTTCATTTTCATTCTCAAAGTCTATCACAAAAGACCACAAGATCTTAGAAATCCACAAGCTAAAAATACTTTAAATATATAGGTCCTATGATATGCTGTAGCCATTATACAAGTACCAGGACATTTAGGTTTGGAGAAACTCATTACCTAAAGCTTAGTCTCCAGGTAATGATTTTTTTTCAGTGATACCAGTTCATGAAGACATGCTCCTAAGGCTAGAACAGTATAAATCTGCATTGAAGTAGTAGTAATACATAGAACCCATACTGATGAAATCATAAATATTGAAGATTAATAGCAGCATGGTAATGCAAAAAGATCAATGACTCTGGATTTAGTGGAGTTTGATTTTAATACTGTTCATGAGGCTTTCTACCTCAGTCACATTGGGTAAGTCACTTAATGCCTCTTTCATTTTCTCATTTGTAAAAGGAGGGATTGGACTAGATAGCCTCCAAGCTTGACCTTTGATTATATGACCTTACAAATTAGGTTTGTGAATATCACATCCTCTTAATACATTGCAAATTTAATGAGGGTAGGGATTAGGTCTTATATAAAATATATACCTCACATAGCACAATGGTGGGCACATAGTTGTCATTTAATACATATTTTTGAATATAATTGGATTTCTCCAGTGAGAAGGTATGTTTCCTTTTGATATGGCATGAAGATCCTGATTATAGGACTATATTTCCCAGTAAGGCAAAATGAAACCAGTGGTTAAGGGGCAGATAGAACATTCTATTAGCCAACTCTACTCACCAAACTATCAGCTGCTCTCATATATGTATTTTGTGTCCTGAATCCTCCAAAATACAAGTCCCCTTATCTTATTATTCCATGGAATCTTTGCATTAGTAAGGCTCACAAAAGATACCTAGTACATTTAGTACCTGAAGAAACATCCCCTCTACAACATAGCCAATAAATGTTCATACAGCCTTTCTTGAAGATCTCTATTAAAGAGATTGCCCCATACTCTCCTGGGGCAATTTATTCAATGTTTGTATGTTTCTAATTGTTGAGAAGTTTCCCGCCCCTATCTTCAGGCCCCAAGGTCAAGCAGAACAAGTCTATCAAGCATGGTAGACCTTCTAATACTTTTATGACATGAGACTTACCACATGTTCAGTGTTCTTGGTTGTTACAATTTTCTACATGAAAGAGGCTTGGGAGCCTGCTTCTCAGAGTGTTGCAGTGACTTGTAAGGGAAGTACCTTGGAGATATTTTGGATTATGTATATATTCTATTACTGGTTCTGGTCTGCTTGCCATGTGGAGGAGAAGAAGGAAGGAAGGAAGGAAGGAAGGAAGGAAGGAAGGAAGGAAGGAAGGAAGGAAGGAAGGAAGGAAGGAAGGAAGGAAGGAAGGAAGGAAGGAAGGAAGGAAGGAAAGGAGGAAGGAAGGGAAGAAGTGAAGGGATGGGAGGAAGGGAGGAAGAAAGGAAGGGAGGAAGGAAAGAAGAAGGAGTGAAGGAAGGAAAGAAGGAAGCATTTTTAAGTGTTTATATGCTAGGCACTGTGATAAGCACAGGTATTAGGTGATAGGTGTTATTATTATCTCCATTTTATAGTTGAGGAAACTGAGACAGAGGTTAAGTGACTTGCCCAGGGTAACATACCTGGAGTTTTAGTCATATTTGAATGGACTTTCTGATTTTGGGGGCAGCAGCCTCTTTGATTGGCCACAGTTACTATAATCACAACTTTGAGGAACTTCAAAAGGCCTAGTTGGCATCAGTCCCTCTCTTGGTAGACCTCTGCTTATGGATTGACTCCTTCATGGCTGGCATACAATGAGAGAGGATGCAATAATGGGAGAGGTCTTGTGCCTTCTCCTCTGAGTCCTACATGGGCTCCATGAATAAGGGCCTCAGTTTTACCCTGTTTGTATTAATGCTTAGTCTTTTGATTAGGTGAAGGGATGGCAGACTATGAACTTGAGAGTCATTTAAGGTCAGGAGAGTGAGCCATCAGGGTGTTTGGGAGTCAAATTCATACCAGGTTTTGCAATCAGATCAACATTGAGCCTCTGAGGAGAGTAGTAGCAATCTTCATTTCCTCACCTAGCCAACACTAAGATAATGACTCACCTAGCAATCATGCCAGACTTGGATACAGCAGTCATACCATATTTGCATGTGAATTGGTAGGAACAATGCTATGCAAAAACTGGACTAAATCTGAACCCACTCTGCCTAGAAACCAAAGTGGTATGGAAGAAATTGCATACCCAAAGTGCTGTAGAGATGTTTGTACTCTGATTTTCGCTATATCTTTGAATCAAACATCAAAAATTGCAAACTCAAATTAATGTTAATTGGCCAAATAGAGCTAGAGTCCTAGCCACTCATTGGTTCACAATGAAGTGAATAAACCAATGGGGATTCAAGCCCATTTCCTTAGATAATAGATTCCTCAACACCTCAGTGGTACCCATAGAAAGTTCGAAATTTATATGGCACTGGAATGGTGAGCTTAAGAAACTTACTACAGTTGTTTTTTGTTTGTTTGTTTTTTGGTGAGGCAATTGGGGTTAAGTGACTTGCCCAGAGTCACAAAGTGTTAAGTGTCTGAGGCCGGATTTGAATTCAGGTCCTCCTGAATCCAGGTCTGGTGCTTTTTCCACTGTGCCACCTAGCTGCCCCTCTTACTACAGTTTTTAAAAAGTATCTTTCCATTCCTCCATCCTTTGTCCCAATCCTTTCCTTGGGTGAAACATTTCTATTTTTCCCACCAATCTTCCAATGGTAGGATTTGTAGTTCTTTCATTACCCTTGTCTTCCTTCTCTTCTTTATCTAGTCAATTTTCTCCCTAAAATTCTGAGCTGAGGTACTTTAATTTTTTTTTGATGGGGCAATGGAGGTTATGTGACTTGCCCAGGGTCACACAGCTAGTAAATGTCAAGTGTCTGAGGCTGGATTTGAACTCAAGTCCTCCTGAATCCAGGGCCGGTGCTTTATCCACTGTGCCACCTAACTGCCTTCAGGACTTTAATATTTCAATAGATCTGGATCTCATTGTAGCCATAGGAATTCCTGTGTATGCTAGGGTCTGTATTCTCCTCATTTTCCTTTCACTTCCTCTAGAGTTTGGTTTCTAATATCAATGCTACTTCCCCACTCCTGATCCTATTCCTGGCTTTGGGACAGTAAAACCATTCCCCTGCTCCTGTATAATCCTAGTACTCCTTTAGTGCCTTGGCCTCCTCACCCTGGAATATTCATCTGTCTTCTATAGACTTCTCAACCTGTAATATCCCTTTTGACAGGTCCACTCCCATTGGCAAGTTCCTGGAATTTCCATTTTGTAGAAGGTGCCAAACTGGCCTTCAATCCTGTCTGGGTACTATTCCTTCTTTCAGAACTTCAAAACCATGTCCATGTGGCAAGTACATGCCCTCTCTTCTCGTTCAGCTTTCCTTTCTGTGTTAAATTAGTCAAGTGGACTATAAACTCCTTAAAGCTAGCGATTGCTTAAATATGTATTCCCAGAACTGAATAGTAAGTACTTATTAAATACTTTCTTCCATTCTTCTTTCCTTCTTTCCTTATTTTCTTCCTTCTGTCTTTCCATCCTCAATTCTTCCTTTCCCCTTTCTTTACTTCCAAGGTTCATAGCCTCATTGGGCAATTTGCTCCAGCGGTTCATCCTTCTGGGGTATAACAATTGGAATGATGCCACCTGCTGGAGATTTACTGTAGAAAAACGCCCATGAGGGCAAGCCATGTGGTCAAGGTCCTTAGTGTCAGGAAATGACGTTTGCTCATGGGTACTGTCTATCAAGACTACCAGCCAATCAACTTGAGGAGCCTCCCATTTCTGGGAGGAGGACACGAAGTAGGAAGCAAATGCTGGCGGAGAGGTTCTGTCTCTTTTGGTTCCTGACCTCGCCATGGTGGGTCAGATGATAGGGTCTCAGAAATAGTTAGATTTTTACCTTTCTCTCTGATCCTAATGCTCTGTAATAAATACTTAAACACTTAAATACTCTTTCCAAAGCTTATAATTTATTGGCGACCACTCATTAGATTTTAGATAGTTTAGCTAGAATTTTAGACCCTAACAAGGGGAAATCTAAGAGAGTCTCAAGTCCAATTTTAGAGTTTTGTTTGGGAGAGTTATAGGATCATTTATAAAAACCAAAGAAACTATATAACTATTAGGGAGGTATTCACCTCCCAGGCTAGAATTTCCGGGGGGGGGGGGTGGGAGGAGAGAGGAGAGAGAGAGAAAGGTGTGGTAAAAAGTATGCCAGTTTTTGAAGGACCACCCTTTCGGGGAGGAGACTGTGGCAAACAGTACGTACTCCACCTCCATCTGTTAGGCACTCCACTTCCCGGTGCGAGCTTAAAAGACAAGGAGAGAACAGAAGTGAGGTCTTTGGTCGGCTCTCCTTGTCCGATGACTAGTGCTGCACACAGAGATGCTGACAGAGGTTGGACTCGGCCCCGCTCGCTGTAACAGCACATGCTTGACACAGCTCTACCCCTCAAAGGTGGCCTTGGGTTTTTGGTGAGTTTTATACGGAATAAAGACTAAGCTTATTTGTTTTGCATTTCTACTTTCCTGTCTCTCTAATCAACATCACCTTGTAATTTCCAAACAATAAAAGCTCTAACTAGAGACCAGAGGCTTCTTCCATTTACTAGTCTGAGAGATAAATAAGAGAAAGGTTAAAAAGGGGAGGTTAATGCTCTAGTATTCAATTTTAAATCTCACAGAGGGAAGGAGAGAGACAGAGACAGAGACAGAGACAGAGACAGAGACAGAGAGACAGAGAGAGAATAGTACTTACAAAACATCCCCAGCAGTGGTGGATCCAAGGATTAGTTGTTTGATTTTTTTCAACTCTGCCTAAAAAGAGTACTGGGAATGGGGAGAGGGGAAGAATAAAGGGAGAAAGAAGATATCACTCAGCCACTATAGTCCACAACTGAGAAGAGAGAGAAGAAATACATTGCAGACCAGACCTTTCCTTCAATGGGGCTGCTGTAATTCAATCTACCAGCTGTGGAAGATGATACTGAGTATCACAGGGGGAGTCCAGTTGTTATCTCCCCTATTAAATGGTCTCTTTCCTTTTTCCTAGTCTCAACTGTAGCCATATGGCCTCACTGACTCCTGACTGCACAGCCACTCTTCCAGTCTCCATATTTCTTACAGTCACAAATTCTTATCCCCTCCTTAAAACCACAATAAAATGACCCCCTTCCCCAGGAACCTATTGAATTACTCCCTGGAAGCTTGTGGGTGGAGCTATGTCTTCAATTCGAGTATTTCTTCAAATTGTGCTCTTTTCTCCTTGTCCTTCATAGGATATTTATACAACATGTTGGAAGCCTTCCTTGTTTGTATAAAGTTTCTATCCAGCTATACTGTCTAAAAATCTAATGAGTGGTTGCCAATAAATTAGAAGCTTTAGCAAAAGTTTAGACTTTTAAGTATTTATTAAAGAGCATTAGGATCTAATTATCAGAGAGAAAGGTAAAAACCTACTATTTTTAAGATACCCCATCATCCGACCTGCCATAGTGAGGTCAGGAACAAAAAGGACCCAACGCTTTCTTCCTCCTCCCAGAAGCCTCCAGTCTAAACCAGAAACATCAAATGTCACTTCCTGATGCCAAGGAACTGATCTTCCAAGCCACATAGCTTGCCCTCAGATGCCTTATCCTCATGGCTGAGCTTTCCTACAGTATCTCTCTAGCAGGGGCGTCACTCCAATTGTCACATTTGTTTGGTTTTTGTTTGTCGTTTGTTGTTGTTGTTTGTTTTGTTTTGTTTTTAATATTACTCAAGTCAGTGAATCACTCAAGCTGCCTTTTATTTATCTTTCACTTTTATTTCTCATGTCCAACCCACTTAATTTTCCCATCAATACATTGTGCATAGGGGCGGCTAGGTGGCGCAGTGGATAAAGCACCGTCCCTGGATTCAGGAGTATCTGAGTTCAAATCTGGCCTCAGACACTTGATACTTACCAGCTGTGTGACCCTGGGCAAGTCACTTAACCCCACTGCCCCGCAAAAAACAAAACAAAATACATTGTGCATAGTTATAAAATACAACAGATATGGTCTTGAAAGGTCATTCTTTCATTCTTAATGTTAGATGTCTCTTTAAGCACCCCCACATTATAGCACTTTTTTTTTTTTTTGCGGGGCAATGAAGGTTAAGTGACTTGTAAGTGTCTGAGGCTGGACTTGAACTCAGGTCCTCCTGAATCCCAGGCCTGTGCTTTAACCACTGTGCCACCTAGCTGCCCCATATAGCACCTTTTTTGACAACCATGTCACCCTGTTGATTCACAGGAGCTGGTTTTCTCTACTCTAGTCATACCTCCCTGATATGTATAAAATGTTATTGGGAGTTTGGAAAGTGGATAATCATAATAGAAATCATAAAGGATCTCTTATTGTAGGGCAAGTTAGTTAAAGGGGTTATAACTGAATGGATCAGGAAGCATTTGTGAATATTCTCCTATGTGCCAGACAAATATGCATATGACCCTCCCACATGCCAGGTATGTGTTGGGGGGAGGGGGGGGGAAGCATATAAAAAGAAAAGTGAAAGTCCCTGCCCTCAAGGAGCTTACTTTCTAATGGAGAAAATAGCTTAAATAAATTTAAGTGTATTCATTATCTACTTCCTAGTATATTATGTACTTTTAAAGGACCTCGCTCTTCCTTTTCCTCCTATTGTTATATGTTTTCTTTGCAACTTATTACCCTTGCTTCTAAAGCCAGGCATCCTCTTTATTTCCCTCTCCTTTGTTGCCCACCTCCTAGAACCCCCAAGGGTCAAGGGTTGGCTACCTTCACTGCCTTCTCCAACTGCCATCCTCTACTTTATAAACTATGTTAATATCTCCAAATTTCCAGCTAGAGACTTGGCATAAAGTACACTGATCATAATAGTAAATGGAATATGTCTTCTTAAGTACCAATAACACTGACATTATTCCAGATACACCAACAATCACGTTGAATAAATTATTTTTCCAAGTCATAATAAAATGATTAGATATTGTATATGAATCTAGGCATTTTTAAATGAAAAACATGACTTGCAATATAAAAGACAAAGAGCTAAGTAATTCAATAGAGTTCTAACACTGCTAAGATGAGAGTTGGACAATTTGAAAAGCAGAAGTTGAATGGGGAAAGAAAAGTCAAGGGTGCTTCGATGGTTACAAAGAGAATGAAGACTTGAAAAGGGATGATAAAGAAGATAGTTGAATTGAAGAAATAAGGTGGTAGATGAAAAACATGGGTCCCTTTCAGATTATATATTTCTAAACATATTTAATGTTTATCTTTCTTCTCTATGTTCCTATATAAACTTCATGTTGTCAATATAGTATTTTCCTTGACTCAATATCACATGGACACCACTAATATTAGTTAATTGAAGTTACTCGGCAGCTTATTCCCAAAGCACTGAAGTCTTAGGTCAATCTGTAGGTCAAGTCTGTATCTTCAGTTATGGCCATTTCAGCAGTAACTATGGTAACAACAAGAATCACATGAGTAATAGGAAAATTGTGCTATTCACTTTCTTCCCAGGCTTACAGATCTATCATCCCTTTTCACAGCAAGTGCATGTAACTTCAGGATCAAGTAAATACATATAGATGTTGCCCTGTACCTTAAAATTAAAGAAGTTAGCTCTTTAAAAGAAGTAGAGAAGTTTACATTGATATACTATAATGCAGTCAAAGGACAAATATTATATAAGGCAAAATTAAAATGTGTACAATTCATTAATTAGTACTTCTGAATAAGGCATCCTTGATGTCCTCTCTCTTTTTACTTTGAATTTTTATATAGTCAAGCAAACTTTAAAATTTGCATCGTTATAATATAAATATCCAAAAAGAATTTTGAAGCTTTGATTTTATATTTATGTTTATAAATGTATATATATATATATTTGTTCAAAACTATCTATATATAATATACAAATGTATATTTGCATTTCATGTTTTAATATTCTTTTAAAAATTGGTTTAGAATTACTACATACCCTTGCTAAATTGTACCATTACACTGATTTTATGCTATTTATAAAGGCAACAGGAAATTTTTGTTTTTCTTTTCCTTTTCAGAAGGTATATAGGCTAAAACCTGAGTGTCAATCAAAATTTCACTAGATTCAGGTAAATTAAATCCTTTGTTATTGTGCCAGTTCTTCAAAAACTATTTGTTCCATACTATTCTTTATATAAAAAAGTGATGACTTCTCAACATTCTAAAGAATGTAATAGGTTTCCAAGTATATTTAAAAGAAAAGGAAAGGAAATTGGGTTTAATCATTATGCTATATGAGTTCCCATGTTGCTGCCACTAGGTTTTCAATCTGCATGTGTAACTAGAAATAGAAAAAAAAATCTTTTGATTGTGTATATAGCATTATCTGACTCTTGTATAGAAATCACTGGGTCTATAATGGAAGGAAATCAGAGTACCTGATAAAAAAGCAAAAGATTAATTTAGCTGGCCCATTGGTACTTTTTTTCCCCCTTATAGAATACCAAAGATCCATTTGACAAGTATTCTTCCAGGAATTAATTACTTTTCAGAACTCACTGAAATGACCAGTCATTTTGGTGTGGTCCTAAGTTCTTGTTTTCTTATTTTTGTTTTTAATTACTTGGATTTACTGTCACTCATCTCATTTATCTGGCTGACAGAATCAGAGACTTAGAAAGAGTCTTTAGAGTCCATCAAGCTAAAGTAACTTGCCTAGGGTCACACAGTAAGTCTTGGAGCCAGGATTAGAACTCAGATTTCCCATTCCAAATCTAGCACTCTATCACACCAATTAAACTCCGCAGGAAAAATTGACACTCTTCTAAAAAATGACAATTACTCTTCACTGAAAAATAGTAATACACATTTTACAAGCAAAGGCACCATTTCATTTTGTATTGGAATATTTGTTTTAAAAGATATTGGAATGGTTTGCTATTTCCTTCTTTAAAAAAATATTTTATTTTTAATTTATGGAATAAAATAAGCATTTCCATAATATAGTATAATAGAAAAGATGATTACACATGAAATTGCAGATCTATTCCATATAACCTGCTATTCCTTTTATGTATATAATAAAATTATCATGTAAATTTCTTCTTTTTCCCTCTCCCCTCCCACCCTGAAGCTGACTACCATTAGACACAAATTATATCTCTATCTCTATATGTGTATATACACATATGCATGTATGCACATATAGGCATATATGTGTGTATCTTTATACATATATGCATACATCTATATACATGTGTATATACCATGTACTAGGTACCAGGTACCATAGTTAGTAAGTATCTGAGGCAAGATTTGTACTTAGGAAGATGAATCTTCCTGACTCTAGGCCTAGCACTCTATCTTCTATGTTACCTAACTGCCCTTAGTTGGAATATACTACTCAAGTATAGTCACATTATTTAAGGCTGTTTAGAAAAAGTTTTCTGTTAGAGACAAGTGTTTGTGTGTTGAGGAAGGCAGGGTTGTCATTCATAATCTACTTTCTTGTGGGTCAGAGATCTGATTACTTGTGGTTTAAATATCAGGATTTTATAAAGTCAGCAAGACCATTAGAATCTGTCCTTAATCTTATATTAGTGGTTTATTTACTGTTTCCTCTTTGCTGCTATTCAGTTCGATAAGCATATCATTTTATTATGAGCCTATATTCATAGCTTTGAAAAGTCTTATTTCATATATTGTAATTTTATAATTGTTTCTAGTTTTATTTGTTACTTTTTCACCAGTTCAAGTTATTTCTTTCCATTTCATGTTAACCTTTATGTACATAATTATTTGCACA
This sequence comes from Dromiciops gliroides, assembly GCF_019393635.1. Lineage (NCBI taxonomy): Eukaryota > Metazoa > Chordata > Mammalia > Microbiotheria > Microbiotheriidae > Dromiciops > Dromiciops gliroides. The sequence goes on from NC_057863.1 coordinate 112,453,905, forward strand.
TTGTCTCACCTATTAGATTATGAGCTTGTTGAGAGCAGGAACTGTTATTTTGCCATTCTTTGTATCCCCAGAACATAGAATAATGCCTGGAACATAGTGTTTAATAAATACTGATTAGAGGCAGCTAGGTGGCATAGTGCATAAAGCACCAGCCCTGGATTCCAAAAGACCTGAATTTAAATCAGGTCTCAGACACTTGACACTTACTAGCTGTGTGACCCTGGGAAAGTCACTTAACCCTCATTGCCCCATGCAAAAAAAACAAAACAAAACTGGTTATTAGTGCATATGATTATTAATCTTCAGCTATTTCATTTATTCATTTATTTGTCATTTCTAGTAGTTATATGAAGCTCCACTCTATTTCCATATCCCTAGATGGAAATTTAAGAGTTAATTTTTCCCAAGTGCACACTATTAGTCCAAACCACTGGTGAAAAAGTAGTAAATCTAGTATCTCATGGTATGTTTGCAAATCTGTCAGTAGCTCAAATTTTGATTAAAATACTTAAAAGTCCTGGCAAAATAAGAAATATCACCAGATGGAGTTTACCAATAATATACTGAAATTAATATAGCTTACTAGCATGAAAATGTTTGTTTAGGTAGTTATAAAATGTGGACTATAATATCATCCTAAATTGCCTTTTTTTGTTTACACTGAAGGAAAGAATTCATTTACTGGTGGAATTATTTCTGCTGCCTTTCCAGAGAACCCATTTTAAAGAAAATTTGAAAGACTTGTCAACCATGTGCCATTTTTTTCTTCTATCCTTCAAGCAAGATAAGTTTAGTCTAGTCTATTTCAAAGGATGCCAGCCTGAATAATTATATAGTTCAATTGTTCTCCATCTGCTGCTTGATGAATTTACAAATTCCTTTACTTATCTCAGGATGAAGTTGTAAATGCTAACTGTTCTTATTGAGAAAGTATAAATGGCCATGCTAGCTTTCTTCAAAAAACCATTGAAAAAAAATGAGGAAAAGTAATAGATTCTCTATCTCAAAAAATGAACATATACCATTCCCCACTAGATAACACCAAAAGAAGTCATTTAAGCTTGAGTTTAATTTTATAAGAGGAAGTATGGGACTCAGATATGGAATCAGAATTGGAAAAACTAAAATTCAGGTCTCATCTCTAATACATACTGGCTGTGTGACCTTGTTTACCTCTCAATACACTAAGTAATGCTTTAAGACTATAAATTGCAAAGTTCCAATCTTCATTAATAGATGGAGTTTCCTCATTCAAGAATTCCTGTTGTCAATGAAAGCACAAGTACAATTTCTATTACATCATTTTTATAATCCAATAATGATAAGCAGATTGGAACTTTGGTGAATTACAAACTCATTATGGATTCACACTGTGACAAAACATTCAAAAATGCTAATGAAGGTAATGGCTATGGTAACACAGGCATGGTTTGCAGAATTGGAGAGGTGATACTCCCAATGAGCTTTGCCCAGGTGAGGTAATATGTGGCTCATTATGTTTATTTCTTAGGAAAGGCTTTGACAATTTCACTCTAGAGATTAGTAGCTGAAATTGTGAGATGCCTAAAGGCCATAGTATATGAACTTAATTTGAAAGATGAAACTGGGATGTTCAGCCATTCAAGAGAAGATGAGAGAGAGAGAAAGAGAGAGAGATGGTATCTCTCATGATGTATTTGAAAAGCTATAATGTAAAAAAAGAGAGTCTCTAATAATTGAAGCTGTCCAAGAGCTGAATAGGCTAATCTTAGGAGATAATGGTTTATCAGTCACTGAAGGCCCTCAAGCAGAGACTAGATGTCCATTTGTTGGGGTTTTTCTGGTGGAGATTCTTATAAAGATATAGTTTGGATGGCAAGACCTCTGAAAGATCCAGCTATGAAATTCTGTGATCCTATAAAGATCATACTACAACATATTCAATGACTTTTGTCACTGCTGACTTGAGTTTTTTCTTGCATTATAGCTTTCCAATATACATTAATTCAGTGTTAATCATGATTGTAAGTCATTTCCTAATGATTTTCTAGGACATTTAGATAAAAATGAAACTACATAATACCATCTACCTATTTTCTGAAAGTTTGAGGTATTTTTTCAATGTAATTACTTATCAGAGAATCACAAAGTAAGCAGTTTCGAGTAGCACGATTATCATATTCATAACACTCTAGGTGTAAATTGTCCAGGTTTTTCTTAAAGTCACAAATGTAATAACATTTATAATATGTATATTTATGGCATGCACACAGAACATTTTATCTGCAAAAGATTCTAATCTATACACTATCATTATAAATGTGGTCAATTTTATTATCCTCACATTAAAGATAAACATTAAAACAAAAGGATTATGTATGTGTGTTTTTCTTCCCCCAAGCTCAACCAGGAAATCAGTACAATACAATTAGAACCTATAAATAAATCAATCAATAAAAATCTATTTCACTACTATGTGCCAGACACATCAATCAATAAACATTTATTAAGCTTTTAGTATGCCAGATATTGTACTAAACACTGGGGATATAAAAAAAGTCAAAAGACAAGTCTCTTCTCTCAAGGAGCTGACAATCTAACAGGTAAAAAAAAAAACATTGTAAATAACTATGTATAAAAAATCTATATCTATATATATATATATTGTATGTATATATGTGTGTGCATATATACACATATACATACATCTGTATATGTGTATGCATATATGCATGTATATGAAAAATATTTGAAATATATATAAATAAATATTTTCTTTTCTTGTATTGAATACCTACTCTTAGATAACTCTGAGGCCTTTTAAGAACTGATTAATCAAATAGGATAAAGGCATTTTGAATCTCTTTTACATGACACTCTATTAATAATGGGGCATAACATGATGAACTCATTCAAGTAATGAGATTATAAAAATGCTATATTTTCTTTGAATTTATTAAATTTTAAATTTATTAAATGTGATAAAAAATTTTAAAAGATATTAGACAGCAGAATTGCCATATAATTCAATTATAAGCATAGTATCATCTCCATAGTGACAAAGAAATGCTACTATCCACAAGGTCCCTCACCCTTCACATTTTGCCCACAGTATGGGTTAGGGATGTGGGTCATTCACTAAATGAACTTTTCCCAGACTGTCAAGGCTATGAATTGAAATGTAGATGGCTTCTGATGTCCCTGGGAGTTCAAGATCTGTGTTCCTATTATAGCCCACATGAGCTCTGTGAGGGCCAAAATTTGATATATGGAGTGTATTTGAGTGACTTGCCTTAATATTGGGGTCCCAGAAATATGAGGGACCCTTTAGGTTCTCCCTCCACTCTGAACTGCCCTTTTTAGATATTTCTCCCAGGCCAATAAGAAAGGAGCCTCTAAGCTTTAGTTCACAAAAGGATCAGATTTTATTACTTGGGAATTAATTAAACAACAAAGGTGAAACTATCAAAGATATCAAATTATCAAAATTATCAAATTATCAAAATTATCAAAGATAAGGAAATAGGAAAATAGAAATACTGATAAATATTCTTAACTCTAAGCTTAACCTATTCATTGTCCAGACCGTTTACAATTAAGCTAATTCAAAGGAATTTGGGGTTTTCCGTAATTAACTCACCAACCCCGGACAATCTACAATTACTCACACCATGCTGAGACAAAATGAACACACACCACCACAAGGGGAATTGCCAGACAGAGAGACCTGAGAGTGAGCTGGCGTTCTGGAAGAAGCCTAGCATTCTGGAAGCAGCCGTCCCTCTCCCTTCAGGGAGCGTTCAATCTTTCCTTCCCCAAAAGGGGGGGGGTCCTTCAAAAACTGCCTATGGAGAGTTCTCCTTAATTCAATAGCATACGTAACCTCGGGGTGGGCCAGGGGTGGCCCCTCCCAAATTAGTTAGCTAAAAACGGGAATATTAATCTTTACCATAAATTATTTTTACCATAGCTCTAAGCATCATTTTTCCAACTTCCCCTCTCACAGGCAACTCTTAGGTTCAAATGAGCTTTGCTATATCTCCCCTTCAGGTTCTAGAGGTACTCCTGATTGTTCAAGGGCACCAAAATTTTTAGAATTCCTTCTTATCTAGTCAATTTGATGTTTTTACACAATTTCCAGAGGACATAAGTAAATCTTATAGCTAATTGGAATAAACCTATTTTCTGGCATTATTTATTTCATTTATTTTTTTCCAAAGACTTTTCATCCTTAGTCTAATATCTCTTGATTGATTGATCAGTTGTTTGAGACAGTGTTCTCACCTAGTCAAGGTATCAGACTAAAATAGGTATGAAAATGGGACACAAATTACTTCAGCTAGCACTCATTTAATCTCTCAACAAAAGTGATATGGCAGCCAAGAACAACACAAGTTTAGAAGAAAAACTCATTTCTTAAAGCTTACAAAGGACAAATATGGAAAATTATATGCAGCAATGCCCACAAAATATCAGAAAATAGTAGAAGAAAAACCAATGTTACAGGAAGCTTGGAAAGAGATGCAAATAGGCAAAAGTACTCAAACGGAATTTAGTATGATACATGTAAGACAACAAATAAAAATGTAAAGAATGTGAAAAGATTTTTATAGCAAACATTTTTCATGATAGAATAGTAGAGTTGCTATATTTATATCCTCATGTTGCAATGCTATACCGGGCAGTCAAAACAAAAGACAAAAAGATCAACTATACATAAGGGAAGCCATTATCAGAAATGACACAGTTTCAGTGGTGTGGAGGAATTGATTCTTAAGGTATATGAAAGAGGAGATGAATCTAAAGTCTTGAAAAACATCACAGCCTTTTCTCAATCAAAAAAAAAAAAGATGACTGAGAGTATCAAAGATTATTGACCCATGTTCTTACTACAAAATGTTGATAAAAAATAATCTATACATGCATTGTGGACACAATCAATGAGAGTATGAGAAAACAAGCAGGTTGACAAAAATAATACTCTATAGTAAATGATAGTTTTAGAGTCACTAAGGAGCTAAGAATTATTTTTATCAACATTTTATTAATTTCTAGTTACATGTAAAGATAGTTTTCAACATTTTTTTCATAATATTTTTAGTTCCAAATTTTTCTCCCTCCCTTCTTCCCCCAATACCCTGATGTAGGTTATATATGTACAATCATGTTAAACATATTTCTGCCATTAGTCATGTTGTGAAAGAAGAATCAGGACAAAGGGGGAAAAAAACTTAAAAAAGGAAAAAAAAAGTATAAACAGTATGGTTCAATCTGCATTCAGAAAACACAGTTCTTTTTTCTGGACGTGAAGAACATTTTCTATCATGAGTCCTTTGGAATTGTCTTGGATTGTATTGCTGAGAAGAGCTAAGTCTATCATAGTTCATTATCCTACAATGTTGCTGTTACTGTGTACAATGTTCTCCTGGTTCTACTCACTTCACTCAGCATCAGTCCACTTAAGTATTTCCAGATTTTTCTGAAATCTGCCTGCTCATGATTTCTTATAACACAATAGTATAACATTACATTCATATACCACAACTTGTTCAGCCATTCTCCAGTTGATGGGCATTCCCTTGATTTCTAATTCTTTGCCACCACAAAGAGAACTGCTATAAATATGTACATGTGGGTCCTTTCCCCTTTTTTATGATCTCTTTAGGATACAGACCTAGTAGTGGTATTACTGGGTCAAAGGGTATGCACAGTCCTGTAGCCCTTTGGGCAGGGTTACAAATTGCTCTCCAGAATAGTTGGATCAGTTCACAACTACACTACCAATGCATTAGTGTACCAATTTTTCCACAGCTTTTCCAACATTTATTATTTCCTTTTTTGTCATATTAGTCAATCTGATAAGTGTGAGGTGGAGCTAAGAATTGTTGTATGCATATTATTTTTTGTGCCTTTGCATAAGTTATCCTATGAGCTTGAGCTGCATTCTCCCTTCATTTCTGCTTCTTAGAATCAAACCCTAGTTTCCTTGCCAGCTCAGTTCAAATATCATCACCTACATGAGGTCTTTCTCAAACACCTCAGCTTCTAGTGTCTTTAACTTGTATTAATTTTTATATGTTATATATATATATGTATATGTATATATATATATATATATATATATATATATATATATACTTACATGTATACATAACATTTTCCCTGATATAATATCAGCTCTTTGAAGACAAGAACTATTTCATTTTTGTATTTGTATCCCCAGAGACTAGGACTTACTGATTGATTAGTTTAGAATATATTATTACCCTACATTTATGTGTTTACTCTAAATAAACCTTTCATTTAGTGGAGCAAGACACAAGATATCTTGGTTCTAGCCTTGCCCTGTTCAGATAAGGCAAACTCAGGAAAAGAAAATTTAAAGGATTTTATTTAGCACACCAAGGCAGCTTGCCATTAGTGTGGACACCCCAATTCAAACTACAAAGCTTTTTATAGACAAGAGTAAACAACTTCCATATAAGGGTAAACGTATTTTGTTTGATATAATAATTATGAGGAGAAGGGATTCATGATGCCTCTGCTTCTTCATTAATATTATATCATAAGGAGATAGGGCAGATAGGTGGTAAAATAGATAGAAAGCCAGGCCTAGAGTAGGAAAGTCTTATCTTCTAAGTTCAAATCTGGCTTCATACTTACTAGCTGTGTGACCCTGGGCAAGTTGCTTAACCCCGTTCACCTCAGTTTCCTCATATGTAAAATAAGCTGGAGAAGAAAATGGGAAACCACTCAGGTATCTTTGCCAAGGCACTACTGAACAAAAGAGAGATGAAATTAATGATTGGTCATCTTATGGAGGCTAGCTGCCCACAATACTCAAAGTCTTCACAAGGTTTTAAAATGAAGTCACTCAGACTTACTCAGCACAAGTAGCTGACTTTGGACAAAGTCTCTCTTCCAACAATCTCCCTATGTATGTCAAAATTTAAGGGACTCGATAAAAGAGATAACATTATTCAGTGGCTCCCTGATTATTAATATCAAGTGAGGCATAAAAGATTTCCCTTGCCATATGGTCCTCAAAGATGTTTGTTATTGTCATGGAGGATACACAGTTCACAGTACAAATCAGAGAGCAATTGACTATCTGGATAGGGTGAAAATGAATATGCTAACTACCTTGATTTGCTTGAGCTCTCCAATTATCCAGTGAAAGAAGAGGAGCAGTGTGGAACTGATGTGACCAATTAGGACACAGAATGGCCTAACAAACCAAAAATCCTTTGTGTTGACCAAGATCAAACCCAGCTGGAAGTGCAGAATGAGTGACCCGGAAACTAGTTTAGCTCACTAAAACCAGCCTTAGGCAGCCCCAGAGATATCAGCTAGTGTTGAACTTTTGAAGACATCCTGTTTATCTTGTTGCCTCAGGCTTTCTTCCCTTAGGGAAAGAGGGATCCAGGTCCTGTAAGCTTCATGCCTCAATTTATATTTTGCTATCAGAAGTGGGATTTGATTGAGAGTCCTGATGACCACCAACCATGGCTATGGAGATAAATAAGGTACCTACATGAGCCCTTTGAACTCCATCCTCCCCATGGCTTTGGTAAGGTAAGTTGATATCCCAACTCAAATTCTGGACTTCTATCTCTTTCAGTTGGATCTTCCTTTATTAAGCAGGAAGCTGGTTATAGGCCTCAGATGATTCCTTTAGCAAGGATCAACAGGTAAGAGGTCCCTGGTTTCTGGTTTGGTCTCCATTTTCCCCCCTTTGCTGGCTAAAGGAGCTGTGGCTCCATTGACCATAGATAATAGTCAACCGACAGTTTGAAGGATGTTCCTCCAGTCTGAATGGTTGTCCATTATATGTTTCAAAGTGTTGGTACTGATACTTGTTATTTTCTTTAAAAAAAATCACTCAATTAACATCTGATGAGCCTAGGTTAACTTGACTACAATGGGTTGTTTTGATCAGGATAAAAGTCTATATTTGAGACAAAAACTTAATGAATCCCAGAATAAGACTAAACTTTCAGAATGGGATGTGTTTACTAAGTGACTCAGAAACAACAGAAAGAGAGCATAAGGCCCAATTAGAAGCAGTTAAAGAGCCCATGGAACAATAAAAAGGCACTACCTAGAATCTTGTTGAACAAACTGAAAGTAAAAATTTGCTCTCTTACTGCTTCAGCTAAATTGCCTGCTGCTTCTACCTTGGCTTTACCAAAGTACCCTCTTAATCCCCCCTTCCCAAACATGAACCTCCTCTTCCTCCTCCTTGCCTCCCTTGTCCGCCTTGTTTTTCTAGTTCTGCCTCTCCCAAAGTTCCCATTCAAGGTAAAAATTAAATAAACAGAAACACAGGATGGTGACCAGGAGGAGGCTGATAGAGAAATGATCACAACTATGCCTATAAACCTTAGAGTCAGAGTGAACTTGCTTACTATATTTACTAAAGTCTCCCCAACCCTCATGAAGATCCTGCTGCCTTTCAGCAGCAATTTGAGATCTTCTGCTTAACCTATAAACCCTGAATCCCAGATTTCTATCAGTTAATGCAGGTAGCAGTGCGGCATGGTCATACAGAACACTGGTTTGCTAGTGCAGGAATTGCAGACCTCACTATGTATGTAAAGTATGCTTGGGAACCTGAGGAGCATTTTAAGATGGCTACCCAAATTTCAGCTGCTTTACTGGGGGCCATCCCCACTGCATTCCCTGACCAATAGACCTTTCCAGGGTCAGGGAGATTAAGTAGAAGGAGGTTAAATCTATTTATGAATTCTGCATCCATTTTACTGAGAGTTATGATGCTAATTCAGGTCTTTGCCATGATCACCCAGGTGCCCTAGCTCATTAGCATTTTATGCTCCTCAAGGGCATCTTGCCAGAGGTTTCAGCTTTGGTTCAATGCTTCACTTGAGTTTCACCTGAAAGGGCATATTGTCCTTTCCATTGCCACTGCTCCTGAGAGTCCTGAATCTTTACCAATTATGTATAGAGCCCTAATTTTCCCCCAAACTTTCACTCTTCTTGATTCCTTATTGTCTTCAGTGCCAGCATTCCTGTGGGTCCTAGACTCTACTGATATTGGTACTATATCTAGTGCATACAATATCTCAATTCAGGTTGATCCTCAAAAATCTCTCCCCTCTCTGACCTAATACCCACTTGAGGCTGCTGCAATTGAAAGTGCCCATCCCATTATTCAGAATCTCCTTTCTCTAGGGCTTGGACCTTGGACCAGTCATTGCAATGCCCTTTTTACCATCCAAAACCCTGGATGGTGAGAATGGTGTTTTATACATGATTTTAGGGCTATTAATTTCATGTAATCCCAAGGGCCCTGTAGTTCTTAACCCTTATCTCTTACTCAATCTGATTCCTCAGACTTCTAATTGTTTTACATGTGTTGATCCATGCAGTGCTTTGTTTTCTGTTAAAGTGTTACCTGAAAGTCAGTATTTGTTTGCTTTTACCTGGGAGGGCCAACAATATACCTGGACTGTTCTCCCCCAGGAATACACTGAATTGTCTTTATATTTTTCACAAATTTTTCATCATGATTTGTCAGACTTGATTTTTTGTGAATCCAGTTTTCTCTAACATGTTGATGATTTTTTTTATTGCATTTCCCTCCATTTGATGTGTGTGTTAAAGACTCACTATACCTTGTAACCTTGCTTAACAAAGAACATGAAGCTGAAGAGGACCATGACATTGGGGTGATATCATGATTTGCAGTAAATTAGATTTAAGTGAGACAAGGCTGTGCAAAGTCACCAACCTTACTCTCTCCTCTGCAGCCATCTGGGTCCAATGGTCAAATTAGAGATCAGGGCAACTAGAGATGGCCCCAGATGCAGTGGGAGACCTTGGACTTCTGTTAAATTTCTTGGCCATGGTCTAACTTCTGATGGACTTCATTTAGACTCTGGCTGTCTTAAAGGCATTCTTCATGTAAGAAAAAAATTATTAATAATAAGTGTCTTGGGAGGACAGAGATCAGTTTTAGCCTTTTCTCTCTCCCCCACTTCAGAGAGGTCAGTTCTTAGGAGGAAGTTTTGTTTTTGTTTTTGTTTTTTTGTGGGGCAATTGGAGTTAAATGACTTGCCCAGGGTCACACAGCTAGTAAGTGTTAAGTGTCTGAGGCCATATTTGAACTCAGGTTCTTCTGAATCCAGGGCCAGTGCTCTATCCACTGTGTCACCTAGCTGCCACTAGGAGGAAGTTTTAATCTTGTTCAGGGTGGATTAAAGGAATGGAGATGGACTCTTTTATCTATTTAAGTGAACAGATTGGATTATACCAATGCCCAGATAATAGACTTTGCCTCGAGTGCCTTGGGGGAGAGTATTTTTGCACACTTCCCCCTGATGTCATCATAGAGATCATTTTAATCTGGACCACCCTCAAGTCATGTCAAACAATGGAATGGGTTTTTTTGTTTGTTTGTTTTGTTTTGGGTTTTTTTTGGTGAGGCAATTGGGGTTAAGTGACTTGCCCAGGGTCACACAGCTAGTAAGTGTTAAGTGTCTGAGGTCAGATTTGAACTTAGGTACTCCTGAGTCCAGGGCCGGTGCTCTATCCACTGCATCATCTGGTTGCCCCCAAACAATGGAATTGAATGATGCTAGCCAATTAGCTTTGATCAGTATATAGTTACCCTCCTCTATCAAAAGAGGATAAAAGGTGAGACCACACAAAGCTCTTGTTGTCGCCATCTTGAATCACACTCCTGGCTTGGGAAGGCTGTCAGTGGGTGAGCACTCTCCTCTTAGGACAGAGTAGGCTGCTAGGACATGTGCTCTCTCTCTTAGAAATATCGTGCGGAGTTGGGGGGAGGGGGGGGGCAGGGCTGAGCTAGGTGGCGAAGTGGATAAAGCACCAGCCCTGGACTCAGGAAGACCTGAGTTCAAAACCGGCTTGAGACACTTGACACTTACTAGTTGTGTGACTCTGGGCAAGTCACTTAACACTCATTGCCCCACACAAAAAAAAAAAAGAAAGAAAGAAAGAAAAGAAAAGAAATATGGTGCTGGGGGGCTTTTCTAGGGCTTGTATTGAATTGTCACACAGTCAATTATTTTCTAACATTTGATATTAATTAATAATAAATAATTATTGCAAAAACAGGTGGAATAGCAATTATATAAATAGCCATTAATATATAATAGCAAATATTTTTGAAAATTGAGTTTATCCCACCCAATAATTTTTAAAAGTATTCAATTTGGGCAGCTAGGTGGCGCAGTGGATAGAGCACCAGCCCTGGATTCCAAAAGACCTGAGTTCAAATCTGGCCTCAGACACTTAACACTTACTAGCTGTGTGACCCTGGGCAAGTCACTTAACCCCAATTGCCTCACAAACCAAAAAAAAAAAAAAGTATTCAATTTCCTTAACTGACTAAGTGGCAGCTTAGAGCCTTGTTGGGACTTGCTAGTCACCTATGGATCCTTGGGTTTTCCTTTGTTGTCAGCCCCCTTTATGATCTACTCAGAAATGACCAACCAGAGCCTTTTAACTTGACTGGATTCTTCTATGAAGTCTTCTGAACTTTAAAGACCTCTGTCACATACTCCCTTCCCTCAGTCTCCCAAGTTACAAACTCTTTGTTTTCCTTTTTGTTTCTGAAAAAGGAGAGAATTCATATGCAGGGATTGACCCAAAAATATGGAGGACATTTATACCCTCTCAGAAATTATAGTAAGACTCTTGATCTGAAACAAGAGGACTTCCCTAGTTGCCTAAGAGTAGTAGTGGCAATGACCGAACTTGTTGATGTAGTTGCAATTCCAGACTCCTCCTTAACAGTGTTAGTCCCTCATGCAGGAATTTTTTTTTTGAGCAACATCAAAAATTTATTCCAAAGTACTTGATCAAATGTACAATTTGTAGTTCTAAAATATTAGTACATCCTCAACAGAAAGCTGAATTTCATGTATATTCCAATAAAACCCTAATACAAGACCAATAAATGAGAAAAAAAATGAGATACTAGTCTTCCATGCCACATGGCTCACTGCAATCTGCATTGCTGATCATACCTCACCCTTGAGGCTCACCACCCAAAAGCAGTCAATCTTGTTTTTCCATTTTTCAGTAAGAAGACCACATAGGGGGCAGCTAGGCGGCGCAGTGGATTAAGCATTGGCCCTGGATTCAGGAGTACCTGAGTTCAAATCCGGCCTCAGACACTTGACACTTACTAGCTGTGTGACCCTAGGCAAGTCACTTAACCCCCATTGCCCCGCAAAAAAAAAAAAAAAAAAAAAAAAAAGACCACAAAGGCATTTGATCCCCAGTAGGAGAGACAAAGCTGAATGTTCTGGTGGAAAATGACATTTTCAACATAGTACACTCTTTGAGAATGGTAAGAGCTGTGATCAATAAAATGACCATCCATGTTTCCAAAGGACTAATGATAAAACATATTTTCTACCTTCTGAAAGAAGTCATAGAACTAGGGTGTATGTGTCTATAAATACATACATGCATACACATACATATATGTGTGTGTGTCCCACAATATCTATAGGACTAACTCTTCCTCCACTGAATTTGTTTTTCTCTTATCTGTCTTTCCAACTTGGCCACAATCAGAAAAGGGAGAGGCACTAAGAATAGTATCTTTAAGCTAAATGAAGCAATCAGCATTGGAGGTTGCTTGATTTAAGGAATTTGCTACAAATATTGTTCTTTTGGCTGACTGCCAGCTATGATGGAGCACCCCAAAGCTCATGTTCATGACTGTTTGTCAATGCTCATGTTCTGTACCATTTAAAATAGGCTCAGAAGATACTATGGGAGGAGTTTTGCCTAAAATTAGTAGGGTATATAAGCATATAAACATTGCTTCGGTTTAAAAACCACCAGATCCCTAGGCTCTGGGTCTTTGCAGGCTTACCCCCTGCCAGAGACCAGCTTTATTGTGAGACAATCCCTCTCTCAATAAACTTATTTTCTATAGCTTGGAGACTTCACTATTTCTTTTTCTTCTTCAGACTTAGAAATTTTCGCAACAACAGAAGCTGGGCCCAGAAAATGGTGGGAATGGAGTTGGAATCCCTCCTCTTAGCTCTTCCATGTTCAGGAATGACTAAGGACTTCTGTTGTGAGGGCTTACCAAGCCATTTTCTGGACTGCTTACCTTTGGCTTCCACCTTGTTCCCACTCTATGGCTCCAAGAAATTGTAGCACACTATATTAAAGTAAACTATGTTGACAGACAGGCTAAACCATGTTGAAGGTGATTGACAGGCATGTGAAGACCTTTCCTGGTGGAATGAGAGCAGATGATAAAATTTGTTCCAATAGTCATGAAGGAAGCTGAAGCAAATGCTATGTAACATTTAGAATTTGATCAGACAATGAAGAAGCCAGGGTCATCCATTGCATCTTGGGCTATCATCAACTCTCTTGATTTTTGTCCTGCCTCTAGACTGTGATGACTTAGAAAGAGAAAGTGAAGCTAACGACTTTATGCAACTGTGCCTCACTTAAATCCAATTCAAGTACAAGCCAAGACATCACCCATGATGCCGTCAGCATAACTTTTAATACTAATTACATTTAGTCTGGTTGCTGACAAAATTAGTAGCATTACCTAGGACTCTGAAAATGACTTTGAACCAGAGAAGAAAATTCACTTGAACGAGACCATTTTAGAACTGTCCTGAGAGCAGGCCTGATCTGGAATGTACAAGGGAATATATTTCCAGGGACCAGAAAAATACATGAGACGTCTGTAACTCAAGATGAACTATGCTGATTAACTGAACATTGGGAATGGGTTAACAGGCTTCAAGGACAATAGATGTTATTTGATATGGATGATCATTATTGGCTTGCTTTGGTCTTTTCTTTTGTGATATTTATATTTAATGAGGGTTTGTGTGTGTGTATTTGTGTGTGTGTGTGTATGTGACTTCGCTGATATGTGAATCTCCCCTCTCTAATTTGTACATGGTAAAACCTCTAAATGGCTTGATCTGTAACCTTTCTCAGGTTATATATAAAGTGCATTTAACAAAGTTCGTCTCCTTGAACGATACATGACATTATGACTCTGTGTATCTAAAGTTATTCAACTGTATGACTTGATGGAAATGTAGGATAATGTTTATGATACTCATGAACACAGTACATTTGTTTCCGATTATAAGTTTAAGTCCCCTAGCTTATAGCCAGTAATTTATCACAAGCAGCAGAGATCAGGTGATACATCTGAGGATAAAGGAGTGGTCTAAGACCAAATGTGGTGTTGAACAATCTATCTATACATATACATGTAGATATGTGTGTATGTGTATACTTGCATACATATGTATACCCATACATACATACATGCGTGAATAAAGTTTTGTTGGTTGGCACCAAATGGGAGAATTATTGAAAGTTATGCTGACTCAGTGAGCCATTATTCCCAGATCTATTTATTATCCATTGTTGAGAGAGGCATCATTGAGTCTGCAGCTTTTGTATTACTTGCTATTCATTACATTTTCCTGCCAGTGATATTTCTAATCCTACCTGATAAACATCAGTATAGGCAATTGGGATGGAAGTTGAAATGGGCCAACCCCTTTTACTTACATGGACCTAACAAATTGTCTTTATTTAATTACACAAGTTATTAGTAAAAGCTGGCTCCATCTTGAATCCCTTGCTGATCTCCAGTGATCAGGCCCTGAATGTGTTGCTACCTCAATGCATTTTAATAAACTCCTTTTAATTCTCTTTGTCCTGACTTTTGCCTTGTTAATCAGAGCAAAGGCTCAAACAAAGAATTTTTCTTTTAACACAGCTTAGCCTGACTCAGAATACTTAAGAAGAGAAAAGTTGAAAGCTATTTTATACTCATATTCTATTTAAGTAATTTGGTTTTTTGTTTGTTTTTCACCTTTAGACGTGTAAGCTCCTTCTACATTTTGTGACTTACTTTCTATATTATTATGTTTTCAAATTAATATTGCATTTTAAATATCATACTATGAGAATTCCTTAATGGGATATAATTAGGTTGGTGGCCAATATTTCCATATAGAAACTAATCCTCAATTTAATATGAAGGGTAAAGGGACAAAAAGATTTTATATACCAAAAATTCACCTGAGACCACTTTTCAAGGATTCATGTGCCATTAAATGAGAAACACCTGTAATGACATAAAGCCCTACTAATCACAGGAGAAGCTATGAGATATTCACAAATGCCAAAGCACTCTGATTCCTCTGAATAAAAGTACTAAGTAAATAGAAGTTCTCATTATTCATAGATGAATCAAGAAAAAGAGGTAGAAAGGTAAATTTGTTATTTCTTAAAGAAAAAAGAGAAAAGAAAGGAAAAACAACTATGAATGCCAGGTGTCAAGTATATGAAGGTAATACCAAGGTAAAATTTGCAAAATGAAAGCCCAGGTGTTAATTGAGAACTCTACCTAACAGAAGCAATATCATGCAGGCATTTTAAATTGTCAGTTTAAACAAGCAAGATTTAAGTATCTTAGGTCTTTTAAGTTATGTTAGATTTTCATTGCTCTATTTTTTCCATAAAAAATAGTATCCTGTCATTACATTTAAAGTAGTGCACATGCTTCTTTATACGATTACATCAGATTCAGAGACACAATTGGAAAGCCTAAAACATCACATTTGGTGAGCATGTATTTTTTACTCTATATTCAGTACTGAGATAAGTTTTATAGAAAATGCAAACTACCAAGAAAAACATAGTGTCTGACCTCGAGGAGTTTATCATGTAATTACAGAAATAAATACCTACATGTACTATTAGAAGATAAAATCTCCACTGAGCTTTTGAGCAGAGTCAATAATAGGTGACTCAACTTCCTTTCCTCTTACTCTCTTCCTTACTCTTTGCACCCTGGCTTCTGTTCTCATCATTCTCCTCTCTCCAAAGTTACTAATGGTCTCTTAATTAACAAATTTAATGGCCTTCTCTCCATACTCATTTTTCTTAACCTTCAGGCCTTGGATACTGCATATGATCCTCTTCATAATACTACCTTCTCTTTAGGTTTCCATGACACTGTTCTCCTCTACTTCTCCTTCTATCTTGTCTGACAGCTCCTTCTCTGTCTCCCATGCTAGATCTTTATCCACATCACATTGGTTAGCCCTGGGAGTCCCTCAAGGTTTTTTTTCCTGAGTTCATTTCTTTTCTATCTCTCTACTATTTCACTTAATGTTCTCATCAAATTCCTTAGTTTCAATTATTATTTCTATATGGCTTAGCCAAAAACACTCTCCACACCTCCTATTAGACATCGCGTCTTGTACTGGATGTCCCATAGATATCTTAAGCTCAATATGACCAAAAAACTGAATTCCTTATCCACCCCACCCAAACTCTCCTCTCTTTTTAACTTCCTTATTACTGTTGAGAGTACCAAATCCTTCCCAGGCTTACAACCTAGGTATTATTGATGAGTTTTTTACTGTCTCTCATCTCCCCATATCCTATAAATTGTGGAGTCCTGTTGTTTCTATCTTTGTAATCTCTTATATATGCACCCTTTTCTCCTCTAACACTGCATTACCCTGGTGTAGACATTCATCACCTTTAAGTGCTCACAGGTGATTCTATAATGTACACATTTCCATTCAATTGCAATATCTTCTTGTTTCTATTTACACATCTCTGGCATCTGGAGTCTTTGTTCTACTCACATGGCCACCATCTTAGTTCAGACCCTTATCAACTCTTTTTTTTTTTTCAAGTGAGGCAATTGGGGTTAAGTGACTTGCCCAGGGTCACACAGCTAGTAAGTGTTAAGTGTCTGAGGCCGGATTTGAACTCAGGTCCTCCTGACCCCAGGGCCGGTGCTCTATCCACTGCGCCACCTAGCTGCCCCCTTATCAACTCTTGCCTACACTATTTAAATTGTTTCTTCATTGGTTCCCTTGCCTCAAGTCTTTTCCTTCTCCAATCCATCTTATGCACAGTTGCTGCCAAAGAGATTCTCCTAAACCATGGATCTGAAAATGTCAACCCCACCCCCATCATTAAACTCCCTATTGGCTCTAGGATTAGATATAAATTCCTCTATTTGGAATTTCAAGTCCTTTACAATCTGTTTCCAATCATATTTTCTACCCTTATTAGGCACTACTTCCCTTCCAGTACTGTACTTGGAAGTCCACCCAAACTGGTCTTCTTGGTAATTCTCACATTATAGCTTCCAGTTCTATACCTTTACCCTGGCTTTCCCCCACTTCTTGAAGTGCACTTTCTCCCCACTGCTTCATCATTGAGTCTTGATTTGTTTCAAATTTTTAAGTCAATGCTACCTTCTACACAAAGCCCTGCCTTATCTCTTACAGTTCCTATGCCCTTCACTCCTCAAATCTTTTTAAGTGTATTTTATATCTATCCTTCATGGATGTACCTTTCTTATCCCAGTGCATACAAAGCACATGTTCTAGCATATAGGAAGTACTTTTATATTTGTTTATTGACTGATACATATGATTGAATATTTTAGATCAATTCTAGTGAGCAAGTGTAGAAGGATTGCGCCCACTGAAAGAGACATAAAGCCAGCTCTTCTGGTAGCACTGAAGTTGGAAAGGGAGGGGGGGGATGAAAAGGGGAAAAAATAGAATGAGGAAAGGATAAAGAGAGTCATTGCTCTATTTGACCTCATAATTTATCTTAACCTTACAGCAATGATAATAGGCAAAAATTAACTAGGTGATATGTAGTAATACTTTGAAGAGATGCTTTCATGCTTGCTGTTGTTAGGACATCTTATACAAAGAGTTTCAGTAGGAATTATCTCCAAGTGGACTACTTAGGGTGTGAGAAAATAATAGGGTTTTGGGAATGCCCAAAGGCCCCTCCTCAGAGGGGATTGGTTGGATTAACTGACTTTGCTGATTAACTCACTTAAAATTAATCCAATTAAAACAATACCTGCCTGGCCCTCAAGAGGGTATGTTCTCAGAGAGTGTGAACTCGGACCTCAACAAAGGACCACCCTCAAGTTCAGTGAACCAATAGATTTGCATGATGCTAGCCAATTAGCTTGAAGCAGTGTGTAAGGGCTGCCTCTCCTCTGGACCCATAAAAAGATTCCACATGAAGTTACTCTCAGCTAGACTCTTGGAGGTACACTTGGTGGCAGAGGACTTGGAGGAAGAAGCTAGCCAGGCTGAGCTCTATTTTTCCTCTAGGCTAGAAGGTCAGGCTGAGCTCTATTCTCTCCTCTAGTCTAGATGGGCCTTTTCCTAACTTTCAGAGACATGTGTGCTCTCTTTACTAATATTTAATATACTTTATTTTGGGGGGGAAGGGGCAATGAGGATTAAGTGACTTGCCCAAGATCACACAGCTAGTAAGTGTCAAGTGTCTGAGTCCAGATTTGAACTCAGATCCTCCTAAATCCAGGACCAGTGATCTTTCCCCTGTGCCAACTAGATGCCCCAATATAATTTAATAAATGCTTAATGCCCCAAAACTGGTGCTAAAGCTTCTAATTTATAAGTAACAACTATGTTAGGAACCGCAGCTAATTTTCCCTAAACTTGGGACAGAAATAAGGTGACCACATATAGTTTTACTTGCCACAAGGGGGAAAGTCACAATATCTCTGCTTGTTTCCTAAAGGATATAAAATAGCACCCTAGGTTTTATTTTTTAATTAAAACATCAATATATGCTCAAAGAGCAAAAATTACTGTGCTGAGGGATTTTTATCTCTAGACTAGAATTCTTCTACCACCAACCAAATTTGAATAATTAAAGAAACACAGTCTCAAAAATGTGACCATAGTCACATGCACTATTATTTCATCTACAACTCAACTCCTAGACAGGATCCTGGTTTTAGAAACTCTCCTTGTAACATAGCTAATATGAATTTCAAAGGAGATAACCATTCTCTGAGTTCATTTATGAGTAAAACAGAGTAATCTTCTTACCATTCTAACTTTACAAAAAATGGGGAAAACGTTTTCTCTCTTTTTTTTTCCTCCCAAAGCTGTGTGTATGTATGTTTATATAAATATAGATAGATAGTTATAAATACACTGAAAGTTATCTCTATGCAGATTTTCTTCAAGAGAAACCTTCTTCTATAGTCAAACTAAGTTTATGCACCAGCAAAAAGATATAAGCCCCAAATCCCAAAATGCAAGATTTCCTTTAACAGAGGTATATAGGACAAGAACAAAGATTGTAGTAATACATTGAGGTAATTTCAATACAAACAAAACGTACTTCTGTCTTGCAAACTGTGTTTTCAAAACCTAAAACCATTCTCAAGCATACAAGGTCATAATGCATGGAAAAATGACATTTTTTTCTAAATACAAAGTTGTGTTTTTTGTTTTTTGCTTTTGAAACTCTGATTTGAAAATAGATCTCTTTCTGTTTAACACATACTTTAAAGTTCAACAGTTATTTTCTCTTGCTTGCCTAATGAGAGAAATCTGTAGTAGCACACAAAAATGTAAGAAAACTAATATTTAGGTCCCATAAGAAGGGAAAAATCTCATTGGTAAAATCTACATACTAGTAACAAATCTGGTAATCATTCTTGGTGAATTTTAGAAAAAAAATAGGGGGAGGGGAAAGATATTTAGATTCATTACTTCAAACTGAAAAGAGAAATACCAAATTCCTTCCCTGTGATATACAACTTGCCACTGGACCCAGATGGCTCTGGAGGAGAGAATGAGATTGGTAACTTTGCACAGCCCTCCCTCACTTAAATCCAATCCACCTCCCCATGTCATGGTCTTCTTCAAGAACAAAGGACAACAACAACAACAACAACAACAACAATAACAACAAACCCCAAAGATAAATTTCATCATAATCTTGCTGTTTGATGTTAAAAATCTAGAAAAGCTATTAGCAACAGGATAATTTCTTTTTTTCTTTATTTAGTATTTTTCCCAAATAACATGTAAAAACCAATTTTAACATTGATTTTTAAAACTTTGTGCTCCAAATTCTCTTCCTCTCTCCCTCCCCAACCCCCATTAATAACTCAAGCCATTCAATATAACTTATACATGTGTAGTCATGCAAAACATTTCCACATTAGTCAGGTTGTGAAAAAATTGGAAAGACATACATGAGCTGATGCAAAGTGAAATGTACTGTATACAAAATAACAGCAATAATGTAAGATGATCTGCTGTGAATAACTTAGTTATTTTCAGTGGTGCAGTGATCCAGGACAACTCTAAAGGACTTATGAAAAATGCAATCCATCTACAAAGAAAGAACTAATGGTATCTGCATACAGATTGAACAATAATTATTTTTTGTTAGTTCCTTTTTCTAAATTTTTTTGTCTGTTTTCTTTCCTTCCTTCCTTCTTTCTTTCTTTTTTTTTTTTTTTTTTTGGTGAGGCAATTGGGGTTAAGTGACTTGCCCAGGGTCATACAGCTAGTAAGTATTAAGTGTCTGAGGTTGGATTTGAACTCAGGTCCTCCAGAATCCAGGGCTGGTGCTCTATCCACTGCGCCACCTAGTTGCCTCTGTTTTCTTTCACAACTCTGCCCCATGAAATTTTCAGTTGTGAGAGTATATGCCCCTTGCTGGGAGGAACCTTTTGTGAGCTCTAGCCGGAGGACATAGCCATGTGGCCTTGGCTTCAGGAGGATGCTGCGGTCTCTTAGAAATAGTTAGATTTTTACCTTTCTCTCTGACCATTAAATTCTTATGCTCCTTAATAAATACTTAAAAGTCTAAACTCTTGCTAAAGCTTATAATTTAACATGATCACTCATTAGATTTTTAGACAATCTAGCTAGAATTTTAGCAACCTTACATAGTCTAGTGAGGGGACAAGACAGACATTACTATAATACACAACAATACATTGAAAGTGTTATGTGAGGCATGAAAGAGACTATGGCAGGAGATTATGGATGAAAAAGTGGCATTTGAGCTGTGTTATAAAAATTAAATAGGCATTCAGCAGATGAATAATTGACAGGGAGAAGTTCCAATAATAAAGGATAATATAAGAGGCAGTGTGATATGTTGTTGTAGAGTCATTTCAGTCTTTTCCAACTCTTTTGTGACCCCATCTGGAGAGCCACACCAACACTCATCTTCCTGATGCCAGGTTCAGCACCCTAACCATTGCACCACCTAGTTGTCCATGAATGTATGTATGTGTACATACATGAAAACACATGTGTATACATACCAACCTATGTATAGGTATACCTGCCAACATGTATATGTGTATATATACATGCATTCACATATAAAGGTTTGTGTGTATAATATATCTATGATCTACAATCCACATTTTAGTCATACTGTTCTCTCAGTTGTGCCAAATCCAATGTCTTCCTTTTCCCCCATTTCATAGGATCATCCATTTAGATATAGAAGGGACCTTAATGTTTACTCTGTCCAACTCATTTTACATCCTCTGTAACATTTCTGCAATTTTCAGCACATACCTCTTCAGTCTTATATTACATCATTCCCCTCAATGTACTCTGTGCTCCAGCTAAACTGTATGTTTCTGTGCTACATCTCACACTCCACCCCTGGTTCTCTCCTCTTGCCATACTTAAGCTGACCAAGTTTGGATTTTCATTTTTGTTTTGTTTTGAATTTTACAAAAAATAGAACTGTGATTCCATTGGTATAAGGAACTCCTAATGAGGAGACCCCCTCTAACAAAACACATTTACCCTGCTCTGCAATTTATAATCTTAGGTCACTGAGCTTAAATGATTTGACCCAGGGTCACACAACAAATATTTGTCAGAGGGAGGACTTAAAGTGATGTCTTTATGACTTCTGGTCTGATTTTCTAACACAGTATATATTGGGGGCAGCTGTATAGTGCAGTAGATAGAGCACCAGGCCTGGATTTAGGAAGACATGAGTTGAAATATCACCTCAGACACTTACTAATTGTGTGAACAAATTACTTAACTTTATTTACCTCAGTTTCCTCATCTATAAAATGAGCTGGAGAAGGAAATGGCAAACCACTCCAGTATCTTTGCCAAGAAAACCCCAAATTAGTAACAAAGATTTGGCCACAACTGAAACAACTGAACAACAATGTATGTGTATCAGATGTAGACTTTCTCAAGATGTTTAGTAGAGAAGATAAGCAACTTTAACTCCATGGAACAGAATGACCAAGATTTGGAGGATGAGAGATGGGATAGTGACTAGAAAGAATAGAAAAGTCAAGGTAATGGTTTTTTTTTAAGGATCCATGTGACCTGAACATGTCTATAAGCATATGAGAAGGACTCAGTAAAGGAGGTTCATGGTAGGGAGGGGATGACTGCTCAAATAAGATCTTAAGCAAGAGGGAATGGAATCAATAGCACAGGCAAGGATAAGGCAAAATGCATTCATTAAGTACTTACTATGAGCCCACCATATAGTTCCTAGGTAATTTCTTTTTTTTTCATCTATACACCAAAGATATCACTGGAACTATACTAAGGCGTACTTAT
Source organism: Dromiciops gliroides (assembly GCF_019393635.1). Lineage (NCBI taxonomy): Eukaryota > Metazoa > Chordata > Mammalia > Microbiotheria > Microbiotheriidae > Dromiciops > Dromiciops gliroides. Next base: position 112,476,326 of record NC_057863.1, read on the forward strand.
TCTCAGCATGCATACCTTCAATGACTTTTGGGCAATTCTGCTAATTTTATTCTAATTAGTGTTAAATGGTGAGACATAATAAATAGTTTTAAAAACCATCATGTGAGAAAAATTTGAAATATTATCAGATGAGAATTTCCTTGAAAAGGATTTTGGTTTAACAGTTTAACTCTAGCCATGTTTCATTACCAAAATATTTGGGAGCTCAAATGTAGACAAATTTACTCTCTGAGTTCCTTTAGAATAAAGTAATTTGTGGAAATATTACTCTTTTTTCCAGCAACAAACATTTATTTTATTTTCCAGTTACATGTAAAGGTAGTCTTCAACATTCATTTCTATAAGATTTAGAGTTACAAATTTTTCCCCTCCCTCCCTCCCTCCCTTTCCTCCCCCTCTACAAGATTGCAATCATGTTATATATGTACAATCCACAAGTGTTCTTTTTATCAGTTCTTTCTATAGGGGTGCAGAATATTACTCTTTTTAACAGATATTTCCTGTTCATTTTGAAAAAAATTCTAGTTAAAATTGTAGGTTTTTCTCCTACATCTACACGTAGTTTTCCACAAATTTTAAATTTATTGTAAGTGAAGAAAAGTATAACAGTTTCCATTGAAATATTTTTTGAGGCATTAGTCCCTAAGGGATATAAATTAAAAGATAATAATGTTAATGTTTGATTTCATTTTTACATCTCTATATTAAGATGAACAAAATTATTCCATAGTGGTGTCTATGATTCAATGTTCTATGCCTTCATCTATCTGGGTATCCCTTCTACTGACATAGATTATAGATATAGATATAGATATATATGTAGATATAGATGTAGATGTAGATAGAGATAGATATAGAACAAGCTCTCCATGCTTTAATAGATTCTTGTTTAATGAGTGGATTGACAAAAAAAAAAAGAAAACAACAATTAATTAAATAAATAAATCATAAGATAAACCTTATGATAATGAGATTCTCTGAATTCAGTTAGGCTTATATAGCATCAAGTAATAGACAGGTATTCTATCAAGCATCCTGAATTTCAGCCTTAGCAATTTGATAAGAGCTCCCAGAGACTAAATCTCACTGATGAAATCTTTGAGTCCATATTTACTTATACTCTAAGATAAAGCAAGATAAGGCTCTATTATAAGAAAATAATGCAATTTAAGGTTCTAATTTGTAAGATTACTACAGCTAAAATGATTGTTGTTGTTGTTTGTCCTGTGTTCTCTAAGAAGACCATGACATAGGGGTGATTTCATGACTTGCACTAAATTGGATTTAAGGGAGGCAGGGCTGTGCAAAGTCACCAACCTCACTCTTTCCTCCAGAGCCATCTGGGTCCAGTGGCAAAATATACATCAGAATGATTGGAGATAGCCCTGGATGCTTAAGCCAACTATGGTTAAGTGACTTGCCCAGGGTCACACAGCTAGTAAGTGTCTGAGGTAAGATTTTAACTCAGGTCTTCTTGACTCCAGGGCTAGCTCCTTGTATCCATTGTGCCACCTCGCTTTCCCTAGTTAAAATGATAGTGGGAAATGGATATGAGATCCAAAACTCTAGGAATCATCTTTCTACTCTTCTAAAAGGATGGCTCTGTATAGAGGTCAGCCCAAGACTAGGCAAAAAAGGTAGTTGGTTCCTTATAATTCCTTGCATTGTGTAAGATTTATGTCATCTCTATACCTTTCATTACTGTCCCAATACCTTATCATCTGACTTTCAAAATCTGACTAAAACAGAATGTACTCTGATTAGAGATTTGAAGATACCAGTTTTCACTTTACCATACTGCTTTGTGGAAGCATGAATAAAAGAAACTATTCAAATTGTACCAAATGTCTTTTTACTTACATTTTATCTTGAGTATACCTATTTTATCTTCCTTACTCAATGTAAAAATGGTGAGGGGGTGGCAAGAGGGCATTTCAGTTTTTATTGCTTAAGTTTCACCAGTCTGACTTGGGTATTTAAATACATTTACCTGAACTCATGTTTTGGATCTCAGCATTATTGTCATCCAGATCATTCTATTTTTTAAAATAAGAACCTCATTAAATTTCCTTCTTTCCACAACCCAGCATACATAAAAATCCTCTTTTTATTATTTTTCCAATAAAGGTATATGCTATGGGACCAAGATGATATTTCTAAAGTCATTGTGCAAAAAATGTTCAAAGTGGTAGGCTGAATTCTGGGTTGCTATTCAGAAGGCTAGATTGTAAAGTCTGTCATGGAAACCAAACTTGGCATTTTTCCATGTAGAGAATATCCCTTCTTTCTGGTTCCAGGGATGCTGTGAGAAGGCAGCCTTTAAGTACAGCCAAGAGGGGGAACCATGCCCACCTTATGTGTTTTGCATACAAGAAGTATTGAACTATGACCTTCTCTGAAAGATACCCTGTGCCTGTACATACTATTTCTGAATCCATTCCCACAAAGGATAATGAGTGTTCCTATTTTGTTTCCTTGTATTTTTTAATCATTTACCTGTCATCTGTAGTACAGGGCCCAGGGTCATAGGCAGGGACATAATTACTGCTGAAGAGCGATTCTTTGGACAATGTGAAAGACCCTTAGCTATTTATCTGTATTGTTCCATAACAGTGGCAGAACAAATTTAAATAAAGGTAGAGCCACAATTATTTATTGTTATCTTTTGGATTATTTTTTTTACCTGGGTAACACAGGAGATTAAATATAATCAGTTCCAGCTGGAAACACTTCTACAGGACGTCAAGGACAATGAGTTCACAAATTGACTTTACCTGCTATTCATGTGGCATATGAAAAAAAAGTCAGTTAAGGGGAATTTAATTAGAGCACCTTATAGTAGGAATAAATAGAAAGAAGAGAGAGTGTTGATTGCATTGAAAATGAGTTGTGTGCTGGGCTGTCAACAATTGAACAGAAGTAGTTCACTAGCATTTCTTTGGTCACAGTAATTTGAATACTATTAGATTACTACATATGAAGTATACAATGTATATGCTTTATTAAGTGAGGGTAACACTGAGAGTTTTTATTGTACTTATAACCATGGGGAATTACCTTACCCCAAACCAATGCCATGACAAGAATTGATACTTAGAGAATGAAAGTTTAAAAAAATGTTTTGTGAGGCAGAATTGTAGAGTAGGGATAAGGAATAAGTCATATATGTAAAGTACAAGGACCTTGGAAGCCCGCTAGTTAGGTTAGAAATCCTGGGTTCAAATCCTGGCACCTTCACTATCTATGCGATCTGAGGTAAGTCATTTAATCTCAGATTCTTCGACTATAAAATGAAGTGGTTGGACTAGATGAACTTAACAGTTCAAGTTCCAGTTCTAAATCTATGATTCAGTACGACTACTAAATGCCTATAGATCCAGGAAAGGAAAAAAATTATAAACAGGCATTTGAGCATCATATCCAAGTTCATCTTATATTTTTTTAAATAACATACATTTACATGGTGTTTTAAATATTGCAAAGTACTTTATATAACACTTTCTAATTTGAATCTCACGATAGCCCTGTGAGATAGATACTTAAAGTGTTACTATACCCTTTTTACAGATGAAAAGACTAAAACTCACAAAGAATAAATGATTTACATAAGGTCACACAGCTAATCCACGTTTGAGGCAGAACTCAAATTTTCTGATTTCAAATCTAGCACTCTCTCTACTCTACTGCACTTTAATATTAACTAAATTAAATGTGGTAGAAATCTTTGAGGTACAGTATCAGAGTTATTATATCAGAAATGGGCAAATTGAACTGCGTTCCCTTGCCTGAGAGCTGAAAGCCCGATTCCCTAATACTGGAAAATTCTGAACTCTTTTTTAAAGTCATGTTGTACTAACCTTTATACACAAAGTCTTACATAAGAGAAAATAAAATTTTAAACCTTATTGTAGCTACCTGTCCTACTGTCTTAATCAATTGACAAAGTACAGATAGAACATACTGCAAAATATATCACAAGATCTGGAAGGTCCTTGCTGCATTGAGATGAAATAATTTGCTTGCTCTGATGATACTTCCTGTCCCTGGTGCTGGAGATGAGTATTTAATGTCAGTGTTTGACCATTCTCCCATTTGTTGTATTTGAATTAGCCAATGGTCCAGCACATGAGCTGCCCAAAGAGCCACCAATAATCCTAATTTGAAATTCTGAGTTATGAAGACTCCAAAGAAGATGGATATAGTTGCTGAATGGAAATCGTATTATTGTTTATCTGCAGTGCTGAACATATGAACATTTTGAATTTTGCCACTAAAAGATCACCTACCAAAGGTTTGTCATAAATCTTCAAGTTTTAACTTACTCCTGAGCTAGTTCTCATTGCTTCTATTCTACTTAAGTTGCTTGCCTTTATTACAAATAGAGGACTTCCAGTATAATTGAACAACTATTCAATCTTCCTCTAGTTTCCTTCAAAACTCAGATTAAGTACCACTTTTTATATAAAGTTTTTAGCTTTTCTTAATTCCCTCAACAGCTAGCACATATTTTTCACATCATATATATATATGTATGTATATATGTATGTATATGTATATGTATATATATACACACATAGACGTATATACATATATGTGTGTGCCTGTGTGTATACACACACACACAGAGAATATGAGTGTATATCATATATATAATATACAAATATATCACAAATTTTTAATTTTTTGTATATAATTACATCACGCTGTCTCTTCCAAAAAAACTCCTGGAAGGCAAGAATTGTTTCTTTTTGGTCTTCATATCTCCAGTGCCTGGAATAGTTTCAGGTGAATAATTGGTGTTTAATAAATATTAATTGAGTGATTGATTGTTAATATTTACCATTAGAAATTAACTCTACAATATATATTTTTAAAACTTTGGGGCTGGGAGACATCTCTCTCCTTGGATGATTCTCCCTGTGGCCTCATAGTATTCTAATAAAACTTAGGAAACTGAAAAAAAAAAACTTTGGGGCTTACATGATATGACACATCTGTTGTGATGCAGCAGTTTTTAACCTTTCTTTATGTGTTATAGACCCTTTTGGTAGTAGTCTGGTGAAGCTTATGAACCCCTTATCTGAGTCATATTTTAAATGCATAAATTAAATAGTGGAATTAAAAGGAAACCAATTATACTGATATACATTTATGAAAATATATGAATGAAAAATCAAGTTCATGAACCCCAGGTCAAATACCCCTGTCATAAGGTGTGTTGTAGAAAAGGGAGAAGGGACAAATTCTCTTTTATAAGGAATCACATATTTCCTCATGAAGAGAAAGCTCATTTAAATTATTTTTTAATTAAATACCTACTATGGAACAGGCATTATGCCAAGCACTGAGCCTATAGATTAAAAATAAAATACTATGTACCAGATCCAATACTGAGTATTCCCAGTAGTCTGAAAACAGATTTTTCTTGTTTTTCCCGACAAGAATCTACAAAGTTATTAAAAAAACCTCTCTTTGGGAATTAATTCTATTGTACAACATACCCTAGAACTAGTGATTTTAAGTTGGGGTCTGTGAACTTGGTTTTTTCCTTCATCTATTTTGATAAGTATATTTCAGCCATCAACAGTCATATAAAAAATAGCTCTTAGCATTCTCACAGATCTAAGAAAGCATAAGATTTCATCTACAGTGGTAAATGGAGGACACATTAGGAATTATATTTCAGGGAGAGTTATTGTTATCACTATTCTTTACAATTAGAGGAAGATTATTTTATGAATATAGGATAATTTTAAATGTTTTGTGATTAAATGAAGTACAGGTTTCTTAGGGGATCTGCCTGCCTTCTTTTAAAAAAATGTGTTGAAAATCCATGTGTCTGACATACTAAAGTATTATAGTCCTGTGTGTTTTGTTTTACACATTTAAAAATATGAATCTGAGAAAGGCTTCAAAGGTCTACTATCAAAGGTGTCTGTGGCACACACAAACACAAAAGGTAAAGAATTCATGCCCTAAAACACTCAGCATCGTAAGACTGCCATGCTTGGAATGGGTTGTGAAGTACAAAGGAATGTGTCCAGTGCTTCTATCAAAAAGTATACAAACTGGGGGCAGCTAGGTAGTGCAGGGGATAAAGCACCAGCCCTGGACTGAGTTCAAATCCAGCCTCAGACCCTTGACACTTACTAGCTGTGTGACCCTGGGCAGGTCACTTAACCCTCATTGCTGAAGAAGAAGAAGGAGGAGGAGGAGGAGGAGGAGGAGGAGGAGAAGGAGAGAAGGAGGCCTACAGGATTGGAAGGTGAGCAGGAACAAGACAGTGAAGGAAATATAAAGTTTATCTAAGCAGAGATGCCTTCATAATAGAACTTACATTCTAGTGAAAGGATAAAATAACAACATGAATAGTTGCAATACACATTTTTACATGGTAAGTATGTTAAAGAGTAATAAAATATAATCCTATGTGACTAGGGACAGGACTAAACCAATGATTTCACTGGTGCCTGGAACTCCCAGTAAGAAAACTCTCTCTACCAATATAGAACAAAATTTTTTCTGCAACTTGAAAATTTGCCTAGAACAAAAAGAAGCAAAGTTAATTAAGTTAATTTGCCTAAGTTCATACAGTATTAGAGTTAGTACCTGAATCCTGTTCTTCCTGTGTTTGAAGCTAGATGGTAGAGTGGATAAGATTAAGGGGCTTGGGAGCAGCTAGGTGGCACAATGGATAGAGCACTGGCCCTGGATTCAGAAGGACCTAAGTTCAAATCTGGCCTCAGACACTTAACACTTACTAGGTGTGTGACCCTGGACAAGTCACTTAACCCCTATTGCCCCACCAAAAAAAAAGTAGAAGAAGAAGAAGAAGAAGAAGATTAAGGGGCTTAGAGTCTAGAAACCTTAGTTCAGATTTGGTTTCAGGGATTTAATAGTTGTGTAACTTTGGGCAAATCAGTTAACTGCTCTCAGCATTAGTTTCCTCATCTGTAAAGTGGAAATAATAGCCCTTTTTTGTCCCAGCGTGGTTGTAAGTAGTGAGATAACATGTATAAAGCACTTTGCAAACTTTAAAGTGACATAAAAATTCTAGTTATTATGATTATTAGTTTTTATTCAAAGCCAGGAATCTACTACACTGTATTGTCTTGTGAAGACTTGAGTCAAGACAATAACTGTGGACTGAGAGGTGATATTTCAATTCAAAAAGTATTTCTAAAGCACCTCCTATGTCCCAGGTACTATGATAAACACTAAAGATATAAAGATAAGAGCCCTCACAGAGCTTATATTATAATGGTGGAGAAAAATAAGACCCAAATAAGTAAATAGCAAATGAATACAAAAATAAAAACAGTAACAATGCTAATAATGATTACTAATAATAATGAAATGGAGACAAAGGTTAAGTGTCTTGCCCAGTGTTTCATGGCTATTAAGTTTGTGGAGCCCCATTTGAACTCAGGTCTTCATGACTCCAGTTCCAGCATTTTATTCATTTCATCACCTGCCTCAAGTAATTACAGAGAACATTAACATCAGGGGCAATACAAAAAGGGCTTTCATAGTAGGTAGCACCTAGCTGAGTCTTGTGGATATTTAGTGGTTACAAGAGGGAGAAGAGAGGAGAAAGAGGATTACAGACATGAGAAAACCTGTTCAGAAAACATACTGATGGAAGATGAAATGAATGGGCTGTGCTGGAGTCATCTCAAATGGGCTCATGAGAGCCCATTAATGAATTGAGCATTTACATAATAGAAATTGGCAAATGGGACCAATCAGGGCTTGATTTAGTGTTTTGTTAATTATCTAGATTTAAGAAAGTGATGAAGGAAATGTTGATAAGGTAGATTAAACTAAAAGTATGTCATGTGTACTTTGTCTTTTCTTTTATGGAGAGCCAGTTGTTAAACATTTTCCAGCATATCCCTATATATAGGCAACAGCAGGTGCACTAAGTTGACAGGAAAGTAGAATATAAAAGGGAGATTAATAATTAATCATCCTGAAAAGATTGTTGGAATCAGATTATGAAGGGCTTTAAATGGCCTGCAGAAGAGCTTGTACAGTATAATGTGCAAGAAGCAAAGTGTAGTGACAGAGTCAAACCTAAGCTGTAGGAATATCATTTGGGCACCTATATTGTTTAGCTTAGAACAGGAATTCTTAACTTTTTGTATGATTTTCATGTTTAGCAGTCTTTTAAAAATATATAATATTTAATTTTAACATTCTTCTTTTTTAATTTTAAGTTACAAATTCTCTGCCACTCTCCCATTCCTCCTACACCCATTGAGAAAGGAAGAAATGTGATATGAATTATATATGTGAAATCATGCATAACATATTTCCATGTTAACCATGTTGAAAAAAAGCAAGAAAAATAAAATGAAAAAATTATGTTTCAATCTGCATTCTCCATCAGTAGAATTTTTTATCATAAGTCCTTTGGAATTGATTTGGATCTTTATATTGATCAAAATTACCATGTTATTCACAGTTGATTATGATACAATATTGCTGTGACTATGTATAATGTTCTCTTGGTTCTCCTTAATTCCCTTCACATGAATTGACATGTCTTCCTAGGTTTTTCTGAAACCATTCTGCTCATTATTTCTTATAGCACAATAGTATTGCACAACTTGTTCAGCCCCTCCCCAATTAATGGGAATCCCCTCAATTTCCAATTCTTTGCCATCACAAAGAAGTGCTATATATATTTTTGTACATATTGGTTTTTTCCCTCTTTTCTTTGATCTCTTTGGGATACCAAACTAGCAGTGGTATTTCTGGGTTAAAGGGTACACACAGTTTTAATAGCCCTTTGTGCCATTCCAAATCATTCTCCAGACTGACTGGACTAGTTCATAAGTTCACCAACAGTGAATTAGTGTTCCACTTTTTCTACCTCTCTCTAGCATTTATCATTTTCCTTTTATGTCATACTAGCCAATCCAATAGTATGAGGTGGTACCTCAGAATTGTTTAATTTGCATTTTTCTAATCAATAGTGATATATATGTATATATATAGTGATAAAATAATGGAATTTGGCAGATACTCAAAGGCCCACCTGGAAATTAATCTAAACTGATTGAATTAAGTGAGAGTGATTGACTTTTCTGATTAGCCCACTTCAGCTTAATTAGATTGTAACCACACCTGGCTGGCCCTTAAAGAGGTATTGTTCGAAGAAGCTAAAGACTTTGAACTTAACTCAAAACCAACTCCAAGTCCAGTGAACCAATGGATTTGGATGACACCTACCAATCAACTTGAAGCAGTGAGTAAGGACTGCCTCTGCTCCAGACCTATAAAAAGCTTCCACACTCAGTTTGAGGGAGTCCATGGTTAAAGTAGGCTTGTGGTGGAGGACTTGAGGAAGAACCCGACCAGGATGGAACTCTAGGCTAGATAGGCCTTTTCTTAACTTTCTGAACTCCACATGAATGCCTGGTATGCTTTAATAAATGCTTAATGCCCAAAGACTGGTGCTAAAGCTTCTAATTTAAGGTGACCGCACATTAAATTTTAAACAACAGAGTATATGTGTGTGTGTGTGTGTGTGTGTGTGTGTGTGTGTGTGTGTGTGTGTGTGTGTGACTATAAATAGCTTAGGTCTCTTCTTCTGAAGACTGCCTATTCATACTTTTGTCCACCAATTGGGGCATGATTCATACACTTATCAATTTGAATCAGTTTTCTATGTATTTAAGAAATGAGCTCTATATCAAAGCAACTTGCTATAATTCCCCCCAAAGAAAAAAATCCTACTTTCCCTTTAATCTTGAACACATTGGTTTTGTTTGTACAAAACCTTTTTTTTTAATTTAATATAATCAAAATTATCCATTTTATATTCTGTAATACTCTCTCTCTTATTTAGTCATAAATTTTTCAATTATCTATAGATATGACAGGTATATTTTTCCATGCTCCCCTAATGTGCTCTGTGTGTGTGTGTCAGAGAGAGAGAGAGAGAGAGAGAGAGAGAGAGAGAGAGAGAGAGAGAGAGAGAGAGAGAATGCATTTTGTTCTGATATTGGCATTGGTCTGTATGGTATGAGATATTGGTCTATACCTAATTCTGCTAAACTGTTTTCTTGTTTTCCCAGCAATTTTTATCAAATAGTGATTTCTTGTCCCAAATCTTGGTTCTTTAAGTTTATCAAACACTAGATTACTATGGACATTTACTGCTATGTACTGTGTACCTAATCTATTCCACTGATCCACAGCTCTACTTCTTAGCCGGTTTCAGATTGTTTTGACTACTGCTTAGTAGTACATTTTTCATTGATTCCCTTGATATTCTTGACCTTTTGTTCTTCCAGATGAATTATCGTTATTATTTTTTCTAACTCTGTAAAATATTTTTTCTTAGTTTGATTAGTGTGGCATTGAATAAGTAAATTAATTTAGGTAGAATTTTCATTTTTATTATATTGGCTTAGCCTATCCATGAGCAATTGATATTTCTCCACTTGTTCAGATCTGACTTTATTTGTCTGAAAAGTGTTTTTTAATTGTGTTTATATAGTCCCTAGGTTTGTCTTGACAGGTAGACTCTCAAATAGTCTATATTGCCTGTAGTTATTTTTCTCTTTAATAATAAACATTTTTACTTAAAGTTTTGAGTTCCAAATTCTATCCCTCCTTCTCTCCTTCCCCTCACCCCTCTCTGAAGCATTAAACAATCAGATATAGGTTATACATGTCATTTTGTACAAGAAAATTTGAATAAAAGAAAAAAGAAAGAAAGTGAAAAATAGCATGCTTAAGTCTGTGTTCAATCAATATTTTTTTTCCTTTGGAGGTGGATGCATTGCTAAGAATAGTTAAGTTCAGTCACAATTCTTCATCAAACAACATTACCATCACTGAGTACAACATTCTCCTGATTCTGCCCATTTCATCATACATCAGTTCATATAAGGCTTTCCAAGCCTTTCTAAAGTCATCCTGCTTTTCATTTTTTATAGCATAATAATATTCCATTACAATCATATACCTCAGTTTGTTTACCCATTCCTCAATTAATGAGCAGTCCTATGATTTCCAATTCTTAGCCACCACAAAAAGAGCTGCTATAAATATTTTTTTACAAAAAGGTCTTTTTCTCTTTTGGGGGATGTCTTTTTTAGCTGATTCCCTAGGAGTCTTTAAATATACCATCATATCATCTGCAAAGAATGATAGTTTTGTTTCTTCATTCCCTATTCTAATTCATTCAACTTCTTTATCTTCTCTTTTTTCCTATTGCTAGCATTTCTTGTGCAATATTGAACAATAGTGGTGACAATGGGAATCCTTACTTCAACCCTGACTTTATTGGAAAGGCTTCTAGCTTATCCCCATTGTAAATAATGCTTGCCGGCGGTTTTAGATAGAAACTGCTTATCATCATAAGGAAAGCTCAAGTATTGTAAATAGGAGTTGGTGTTGTATTTTGTCAAAAGCTTTTATGGTACCTATTGAAATAATCATATGATTTTTGCTGGTTTTCTTATTTATGTGGTCAATTAGGCTGATAATTTTCATAAAATTGAACAAGTACTGCATTGCTAGTATAAATCCCACCTGGTAATTCTGTATGATCTTTGTGATATTGTTGTAATTTCCTTACTAGAATTTTATTTAAAATTTTTGCATCAATATTCATTAGGGAAATTAGTTTGTAGTTATCTTTCTCTGTTTTTGCTCTTCTTCAGCACCATATTTGTGTTTCAAAGGGAATTTGCCTAGTTAGAACTAATTATTTTTTTAAATGTTTTCTAGAATTCGCTTGTAAATACATCTGAACCTGATCTGTTTTTGTTTTTCTCCCTTAGGGAGCTAATTGATATCTTGTTAAATGTAATTTTCCAATATAGGATTGTGTAAATATTCTATTTCCTCTTCTGCTAATCTGGGCAATTTGTATTTTTATAAATGTTCATCTATTTCACTTAGATTTGTCACATTTATTGCCATATAATTGGGCCAAATAACTCCTAATAAATGCTTTAAATTTTTCATTGATTGTTAATTTACCATTTTCATGTTTGATATTGGTAATTTGGTTTCCTTCTTTGTCTTTTCTATCAAATTATCTATTTTTGTATATATATGCATATGAATATGTGCATATGTATATGTATGTATACATACATGTATATATAACTTCCTAGTTTAATTTATAAGTTCAATGGTTTTCATCTTTTCAGTTTTAGTAATCTCTCCTTTGATTTTCAGGATTTCCAATTTCATGCTTAATTGGGAATTTTTCAATTTGTTCTTTGTCTAGTTTTGTTTTGTTTTTTAAATTCCATGCCCAATGCATTGATCTGTCATTTCTCTATTTTATTGAAGTAAGTGTTTCGAGGTATAAATTTTCCCCTAAGTATGGCTTTGGCTCCATCACATAAATTTTTGTGAAGGTGCCATATATAGCTGAGAAAAGATATCCTACTTTCTATTGCCATTTAGTTCTCTCCAGAGGTCTATCATATCTAACTTTTCTAAAATTCTATTCATCTCCTTAACTTGTCTTATTTATCTTATGGTTAGATTTATCTAGCTCTGAGTTCCTCCACTAGTATAGTTTTACTATTTCCTCCAATAACTTATTTAGCTTTTCTTTTAAGAATATGGATGTCATGACTATTGATGCACATATATATTGCATTGATATTACTTCATTGTCTATAGTACCTTTTAGCAAAATATAGTTTGCTTGATGATCTCTTTTAAATAGTTCTATTTTTACTTTTGCTTTTTCTGAGATCATTATTGCTACTCCTGCTACACTTGCTACCATGGTTGAAGCATAATAGATTCTGTTTCAACCCCTTATTTTCTCTCTCTCTCTCTTTTTCCAGTATGTTTCTTCTAAACAACATATTTTTGGATTGCTTTTTAATCTCTTTTGCTATCTGCTTCTGTTTTATAGGTGAGTTCACCCCATCCACATTCACAATTACAATTACTGTGTATTTCCCTATATCCCATTTTTTCTGTTTATATCTCTGTATGTGTCTCTCCCTCTCTCTCTGACTCTGTCTCTGTGTTTCTGTGTGTGTCTCTCTGTCTCTCTCTCCTATCTGTCCCTCCTCCTCAAACGTCTTTTTTGCTTCTGAACACTACCTCCCTTATTTCTCTTGCTCTTCTATTAGCCTTCTCCCCTTCTATTATTTGCTTCTTTTCCTACTTCTCTGTTGGATGAGATGGATTTCCATACCCAACTGATTGTGTATGTTATTCCCTTTTTGAGACAATTCTAATAAGAGTAAGGTTCAAACCTTGCCTGTCCCACACCACTACCACTATTTTCCTCTCCATTATAAAACTCTTCCCTTTGCTTCTAATTTATGAGATAATTTCCCCTGTTCTTCCTCTCCCTTCCCCCTTCTCCCAGTACATTACACTTTCTTATCTTTTAATTTTTTTAATTATCCCATCATAGTCAACTTACATCCATGCCCTCTTTCTATGTATCCTTCTTCTAAATTTTTAATAATGATAAAGATCTTAGGAGTTACAAGTATCATCTTCTGACATCGGAATGTAAATAATTTTTTACTTTATTGAGTCCCTTATGATTTCTCTTTCATGTTCACCTTTTTGTGGTTCTCTTGAATCTGGATTTGAAAGGCATGTTTTCTCCTTGGTTCTAGTCTTTTCATCAGGAATGCTTGATAGTCCTCTATTTCATTAAAGATCTATTTTTTCTCAGAATGGATTGTACTCAATTTTGCTGGGTAGGTTATTCTTCATTGTAATACTAGCTCCTTTGTCTTTCCATGATTATAATCAAAATTTACTCCAGTACTTAACAAAACATTCTTCTTGGCCACCTCTCCCATGTATGTGGTATCTTCCACTATTAGAATATAAATTCCTTAAAGAGAGAGACTAATTGTTTGTTTATGTATTCATTTAATATTTTATTGCACATGTACATAATTCATGCACCTCCCAATTCCAACTACAGTGTAAGTACTTTGAGGAATTTTTTCCTTTATTTTTGTTTTCTTTTTTTTTTAACTGCCTTGCTTAAAAAACTATTAAAGCTTAAAACTATACTGACTTTTATGAGATCCTGAATAATGAAAGGCAGGATTCTGTTAGGGAATTAAGTACTGGTTTGTACTTAAATATATGGTTTGGCAGAGGGAATCGCAATTTGCTTACCTCCATCATTATCTAAAAGGAAATACTATGAGGTAATGCTGCAATGGCAGGATTGCACCAGATCTTAGAAGACACCATGAAAAACACATAAAAGGGGGCAGCTGGGTGGCACTGTGGATAAAGCACTGGCCCTGGATTCAGGAGGACCTAAGTTCAAATTCAGCCTCAGACCCTTGACACTTACTAGCTGTGTGACCCTGGGCAAGTCACTTAACCCTCATTACCCCACAAAACAAACAATCAAAAAACACATTAAAGACTTTTAACTAAAGCTATGAACAGTCATATAAAAATAGCTCTTAGCATTCTTACACATCTAAGAAAGCATAAGATTTAATTTCGAATGGTAAATGCAGGACACATTAGAAATTTTATTCCAGGTAGAGTGATTGTTATCACTATTCTGTACAATTAGAGAAAGATTATTTCATGGATGTAAGATAATTTTCAATATGTTTTGTGGTAAAATGAAGTGTATGTTTATTAGGGGATCTGCCTACCTTCTTTTGAAAAATGTGTTGGAAATCCATGCGTCTGACATAGTAGAGTATTAGATACAAGTCATAGTGACTGAGTTTGATTCTTGCCTGAGACACTTACTAGCTGTGTGAGCATAGACAAGTCATTTAGTCTCATGAATAAATTGGTAATAATAATAATTTATAAGTTATCTTGTGGTGTTATTGTAAGGAAAATGCTTTACAAATTTTAATGCAGCATAGAAATGAGTTATTATTATCCTTGTTTCTATTATCAGTTCTATAGGCCAAGTGCTTTGATCATTTTGAAAAGATCTCAGCAGAATTAATTAAATAAAAAAAGAAAAATGTATGAAGTTGGAAGAAACTGATTAAAGGAAGACTGTGAAATTTTACAGACGATGATTTGTAAAGAGAAATTAAAGTACATATGATATACATGTACGTATCATATACACACATATATTTCTTTCATCTAAAATGTGCTTAGGAAATTTAAGAGTAATATTATACAAATAACCACAGGAAATTTATGGTGTAACTTAATATAGACTGAATTTAGAGTCATAAGTCCCAGGTTCATGTCCCCACTCTTCTACTTAGTACCTCTGTGACCTTGAACAAGGCACCTCTCCTATGTTGATCTCATTATCTTTAACTGCAAAAATAGGTTGCTTGACTAGTATAACTTTAAAAGTTTCTTCCAGCCCCCCAAAATTACATGAACTTAGGAGAAAGATGGAAGGGCATTTCAACAAGGAATAATATTTTAAAACTAAATACAAATTCTATTTCTCTTAGATATTAGGAAAACATTTTGACAGGAAGTTCTAATAAACTTTAGAGACTTGAGTTTTGAGATTTTTAAAGAAAGTTTAGTTAAATAAATGGAAATAGAAAGTTCTTATTTGGAATGTACATGTCTTACAATCATGACATTTCCTTTCAACTTTATCAATTGTGAATTTCCATAGGCCACCATTCTGAATGTAATTGCCATTTTTCAGTAACAGATCTTTATTATCTTCTGTTTTGGAGATTCTAAAGTATAAAAAACAAAAACAAAGAAAAAAAATGTACTCTCTACAATCAGAGATTTCAAAGACTCAGGCTGTCAGTATTCAGGAGTCCAACCCAAACCACATTAAAAAATAATTGGGAGGGGCAGCTTGGTGGCGCAGTGGATAGAGCACCGGCCCTGGAGTCAGGAGAACCTGAGTTCAAATCTGGCCTCAGACACTTAATACTTACTAGCTATGTGACCCTGGGGAAGTCACTTAACCCCAATTGCCTCACTAAAAACAAACAAAGAAACAAACAAAAAAAACAAAAAAAAATGGGGAGTAGGTAACAAAATTAATTAAAAATACAATATAGGGGGCAGCTAGGTGGCGCAGTGGATAGAGCACCGGCCCTGGAGTCAGGAGTACCTGAGTTCAAATCCAGCCTCAGACACTTAACACTTACTAGCTGTGTGACCCTGGACAAGTCACTTAACCCCAATTGCCTCACTAAAAAAAAAAAATACAATATAACATAAATACTATTACATTTTAAAACTCTGTCAATATTCACCTAGCAAGGACCTTATACATAGATTAGTGATCCCCATTTCTATTTGAGTTGACACCACTAATGTATACATTCAATTCAACATGTTTGCTTGTTTGCATTGAGCAACAGGTTTAGAGTTAGATGTGATACATAAGGGTAATACAGAAGGTAGAATGCTGGAACTGGAGTCAGAACTGAATTCAAATCTGGTCACAGCCACTGACTAACTGTGTGACTATAGGCAAATCACAACCTTTGCCTCAGTTTCTTAATCTATAAAATGGGAAAAGTGATACCTACAACTCAGAGTTGTTATGAAGCTAAAGAGAACATTGTAAAGTGTTATATAAATACAAGTTATTATTATTAATTAGAATTACTCTCCTCGATTTACAAGGGTTCTATTTTCATCTGAATATTCATAGAAGAATTTTGACTATTATAGTGCAAAATACCACATGACAGTCAGACTTTGGATTGTCATCTCAGTCTGTGTCCTTTTTATGCACATTCCCCATTATCATTAATGCCAGGGATATGTCTATTTAAGAAGAAATTAAAAGTATTGTATAAGGAAAAAATAAAACAAAGTTTAGCACCTTTTAAGGGATACCAAAAGTTTAATGTGACTTTCACTTCTTAAATGTCACAATCTGGGAGGTAAAACATGAGATTAGTCACAGATCTGAAATAACTCATGGAGGACAATATTAAACAGTGTTATCTAGGCACAACCATATCACAAAATTTAGCTGTTTTTATTAGTTTCTTGCAGAGGCCTAAGCTTACTTATATCACTTACTGTGATCAAGATTTGAGTTTCAAAAGCATCTGTGAGAATGCCTAGAGCTAAAATGACCTCAGACTTACTGACTATGCAAAGGTATTCTTACATTATACTCCATGTGTTTTTTATACCACCCAGCCCAAAATTATTAAAGAAAAAGAATTGTAAAGGTATAAATTCAGAAGGATGAGTGATTGGGCCTATTTAGGTTTTGATCCATATAGGGCACATTAATATAAAGTAATTATATTTATTGTACCATATGTAATTAAATTATTGAATTCACTTGGGGTCAAGGTGAAGAAGAAAGATTTAGGGCATGGAATATGGCTTGATTTCATCTCCTAAACTCCACAGGGGTATACTAAAAGGCCTCAAAGGTCACAACAAGATTATCAGAGAATGGGAAGGAGGCATTATGGAAATGAAATTCAATTAAATTCAACAAGTTATTTGCTGGGCAGCTAGGTGGTCAAAGTGGATAGAGTGCTGGGCCTGGAGACAGGAAGACCTGAGTTCAAATCTGGCTTCAAACTTGTACTACTTGCATGACCATGGGTAAATAAATTAACCTCTGTTGTCTTTAGTTTCCTCATGTAAAATGGGAATAACAACACCACCTATTCTCAGGTTTATAGTAAGGATTAAATGAGATAATAATTGTAAAGGGATTAGTAGAGTGCCTGGCACCTAACAAGCACTACAGAAATGTTAGCTATCATTATTATTAAATGGACTACATGGGTAGAGAACTGTGCTAGCAGTTGGGGATTGTCTCTGCCTTCATTGAATTTATCAGCCTCAGACTAGGACTAGGGAAAAAGGAACAAATCTAAACTCTGGGGTAGAGAAGGTGGGGGAGGTATCTCTTTCATGTCATTTTTTCCTCATATCCCAAGACTGGGATGTGGACATTTTGGGGTGAAGATTGGAAAGAATACAAAACTAGAAGAGACCAGGACCTCTTTTTTTTTCCCCTAAATTCCTGGGCTTTTATGTAATGAGAGATTTTTCAGTTACTTTGGACTCTACTTGCCTGGGGCCATTATGCTTTTTGGGGAATCCTTGCACTAGATAACAGATTGGGCTAAGTGGTGATTTGGCTGCAGGGACAAAGCTTTAGGGTATCAAGGCAAGGGCAAGAACCCTGTTATTTTTATCTTTGTATTCCCAGTTCCCAGTTCTGTGATTTGACCATGGGAAAAAGCAAGACTGAGAGAATAAAGAACGGCTCAGAAATGTTATTAAGGATTCAACAGTGGCTGACTTTTTGACATTGTAGTCATCATTGACCAAACCATTGGTGTTCTCTATATTCACCCTCCCATCATCCTATGCCATAGACAGGCATGAAAGATTTTTCTGAGAAATAAACACAACAAAGAAGATTGCAAAAGTGACTCCCAGTGAAAGTGAGTCATGTGACTTAGATTTTCCAAAGTTACAAGACAAAGTCTTATTTAACACTGCCTCCTTCTAACACATCTAGCTCTTGTGAAAATATATACCTTGATTTACTTGAGCCCCACAATTATCCAGGGACCAGAAGAACTGCATGAGGATGGGCTGCATTGGCAGACATACCAACAATCCTTTGTGCTGACCAAGACTAAACCTGGTTGAACATGCCAAAAATCAGCAACTCCGAAAGCAATTAAGCTCATACCAGCTTTGAAGCTGCCCCTGAACCAATTGGTGGTTTATGGACCTTCAAGAGACATCCATGTCTTCAAAGATTTACCTGACTGAAGTTTATGAGACTATGCATAAATCCTGTTTAGGGTCTTTAGAAACCTTATCTCCAGCAACTCCTCTAACTTTGGTTATGGGACTTTCAGAATTATCCTGTTTTTGGAGACATCTATCTCCTTTTTAATATATCTCCTTATCAAGCCTTGAAGTATTAAAAGTTTATCAACAAGGATGCCTTCTGATTTGTATATCAAAGTCTACATCCTTGATACCAGAAATTCTTCATTCCCTCTCTCCTTGGGAACTGATGCATCCTTTCTAAGCCTACTCCCCCCCAACCCAGTTCCTTAATTCCCTTTGTTTAAAAGGTATATAAACTTTCTCCATCCATTACCTGGTGTCCAATTCATCATAGGCTGGATAGTACCCATGAACATGTTATTTTTTTTTCTTCCCTGCTTACTTAAATCTTTCTTTAATTTCATAGGCATCGTCTTCATTTGGTTTCCTTCCCTTTAGGAAAAAGGGGGATACAGATCTTGAGAACTGGCCTTTGTGCTCTCAACTTGTCTTCCTCTTTTAGGGGAAGAGAGATCTAAATTCCCTCAAGAGAGCATTTGTCTTAGTTTATAATCCGAAGTCATAATATAAGAAGTGGCTTAGGAGTATCACCAAGAGATCTGGAATCTCCTTATGCTACCTATCCATAGCCTCGGAGTCAAAAAGAAGTTGGTACCTGGTGAAAACTATTGGCAATAACTGCTGCTTTTCTCTTCCCACAACTAAACTACCCAGACTCCCTGATTCTAGTAAAATAGGATACTTTCCGTTTTCTTTCAACTCTCTCAAGCCCAGTGGATAAATATAAAGAATAAGACAAAGTTTCAGAGGCATCATTGTCCATCAAGAATGAATGTGCTAGAGAAGCTCTCAAACTCATGACATGATCACTCCAAAAAACATCCAAATAATGCCATAGGACAATCCCTGGAGCAGCAAAACCCACAGAAGAATGTGCTGAATTCATATTCCAACCAAGGACAGCTTGGAAGGTCAGAAGGAGGGAGCTGCTGTACTGAGACAGGAGTGGAGCCCATCTCCACAGTCACGCTGACACAGATCCAGTCCTAGGAAGGCCTCACCAGAGAAAGAGACTACCCAGAGCCTCTGAACCAGCTGTAGTGCCAGTGTTGTCTGGAACTAAGCTCACAGTCTGGTGAGAGGGCTGAACCCTTGGCAGGGGGGAGACTACAGGGGTCTATGCTGGTGCTGAGGCAGAACTTGGGGTTTTCACCCTTGCTGAGAACCAGGAGGTAAGCTTGAGTAGCAGTGGCCCAGGTGGGGGATGGGCACAGGCTCATCAGAGCTGACAACCACAACACACAAAGCTGATTGATTAGCAAATTGGTCTGGGATCACATACCAACCAGGTAATAGGCCAGGTAAGTGAAGAACCTACTCCTTCTTAAAACAAACAACCTGGGACCTCCTGAAGCTTGGGATAGTACAGCCTGGAAACAGTGCCCCACTTTAAGAAGCTAAAAGTCAAGTAAAAGAAAGGAAAGATGAGCAGACAGAGAAAGGTGAGGACCATAGAAAGTTTCTTTACTGACAAGAAAGATTGAGGTGCACCATCAGAGGAAGGTGTCAGTATCAGGGCCCCTATATCTAGAGCTTCCAAGAAAAATATGAATTGTTCTCAGGCCATATAGGGACTCAAAAAGGACTTTGAAGATAAAGTTAGAGAGGTGGAGGAAAAAATGGAAAGAGAAATGAGGGTGATGCAGGAAAGACATGAGAAAAAAGTCAACAGCTTGAAAAGCTAAATTGGCCAAATGGAAAAGGAGGTACAAAAGCTCTCTGAAGAAAATAATTGCCTAAGAATTAGGATTAAACAAATGGAACCTAGTGACTTTATAAGAAACCAAGACACAATAAAGCAAATCCAAATGAATAAAAACATAGAGGGCAATGTGAAATATCTTCTTGGAAAAACTGCTGACCTGGAAAATAGGTCCAGGAGAGATAATTTAAAAATTATTGGACTACCTGAAAACAATGATCAAGGAAAAAGCTTAGACATCATCTTCCAAGAAATTGTTTGGGAAAGATGCCCTGATATTCTAGAAGCAGGAGGTGAAATAGAAATTGAAAGAATTCACCAATCACCTCCTGAAAGAGATCCTAAAAGGAAAACTCCTAGGAATATTGTAGCCAAATTCCAGAGTTCTCAGGTAAAGGAAAAATATTGCAAGCTGCCAAAAGGAAAGAATTCAAGCACTGTAGAGCCCCAGTCAGGATAGCACAAGATCTAGCAGATTCTACATTTAAAGGACCAGAAGGCATGGAATATGATATTCTAGAGGGCAAAGGAATTGTGATTACAACCAAGAATCACATATCCAGCAAAACTTAATACAATCTTTCAGAGGAAAAACTGGGACTTCAATGAAAAAGAAGACGTTCAGATATTTGTGATGAAAAGACCTGAACTGAATGGCAAATTTTACTTTCAAATATAAGACCCTAGAGAACCATAAAAAATTGGAGTTGGGGGACATACCTGAGGTCATGCAGTGGGTGACTGTCTTTTGTCTGTGGCCAGGTTTTGGCTGAGATTGCCCTGGGTCCAGGGTGGATGCTTTGTTCACTGTGTCACCTCGCTGCCCCATGATGACAACTTTAGGATTCAATTGAGGGGGAAGGGGAATGCACCGGGGGAAGGGGAAGGGCAGAGGTGAAATCCTACATGAAAGAAACAGGAAAAGGCTTATGGAGTGGGGGAAGATATGGGGGAAGAGCAGGGCAGTAAATTAACTTTACACTCATCAGAATAGGCTGAAAGACCTTGATCTCATCAGAGCTGCCTCAAGGAGGGAGTAACACACACACACACACACACACACACACACACACACACACACACAATTGGGTGGAGCATTCTATTTAATCTGGGCATTAAATGAGCCTAACACTCATCAGAATTGGCTCAAAGAGGGAATAACGTACACACTCAATTGGGTAGAGTAATCTATCTAACCCTGCAGGAAAATAGGAGGGGAGGGAGATAAAGAGAGAAGACCAAAAGAAGAGAGGGCAGATTGGGGGAGGGAACAGACAGAAGCAAATCCCTTTTGAAGAGGGATAGGATGAAAGAAGATAGATAATAGAGTAAATATCATGGGGAAAGGAATAGGATGGAAGGAAACAGGTAACAATAGTAATCATGAACAAGAGAAAAGGGGGAAGAATTTTACAAAAAATATTTATAGCAACTCTTTGTGGTGGCTAAGAACTGGGAATGAAGAGAATATCCATCAATTGAGGAATGACTGAAGAATCCATGGTATATGATTGTAGTGGAATGGTATTGTGGTATAGGAAATGACAAACAGGATGATCCCAGAACAACCTTGAAAGACTCATATGAATTGATGTATAGTGAAGTGAGCAGAATTGGGAGGATATTGTACATAGTGACAGCAGTATTGTTCAATGAGCAATTGTGAATGACTTAACTACTCTCAGCAATACAATGATCCAAGGTAATCCCAAGGGACTAATGATGAAGCATACTATCCACCCCCATAGAAAGAACTGAAAAAAAAGAGCACTTGTGGATTGTACATATATAACCTATATCAGATTGGTTGATGTCTTGTGGAGGGGGGAGGAAAGGGAGGGAGGAAGAAAAATTTGGAATCTTATGAAAATGAATGTTGAAAACTACCTTTTACATGTAACTAGAAAAAATAACATGTGTTTGTTGCAAAGAAAAAAAATAATAATAATGAATGTGCTAGAGCATTACTCCAACATCTTTTGTGCATGTCAGCATACCAAATGGAAACAGGAGGGTAGGAAAGTACAAAAGCAAAAAGTGGAGAATAAGAGAGACAGACAAAGAGAGCTCATGAATGAGAAGCAACTATATATTTATTTCTTCTATGGAATCTTTGTTCTCCCTTTTCTCTTTCCCCTTTGGTCTCTTTATCCTTGGATTTCTCACCAATTTATAAAGATTCCAAATTCCATTTAAAAATTAACGCAACAAGCATCATATTTTTCAGATTTCTAGTGGAGGGGGGCGAGACAAAGACTTCCTCATACTATTTGCTGCCTAATGAATAATACCTAGATCCCATTTGTGTATTCAAATACACATGGTGTTTTTCTGCTTTTGTTTATCTGGTAGAATACCTAGTGAAATGACCCAGGCCATTATCTACAAGTGCTACAGCTCAGAAGACTGAAGAGTGGTCCACTGTCTTTTCTCCAGGGTACATATGAACCGACTCTTCAGTAGCTGATGTTTACAAAGCCTGTTGCTATCTGAAGAGCCACCTCCTCCTCCCCATGTGGTGCCACACAACACCTCCAGAGTTCTGATTGCTGTGTACCAGGTTCGGCTTTCCTGTGCTATTGTTCCCCAAGATTCTGCTGCTATGCTCCATTGCTTGAAATTGTTCTTCAGTGTGTCTGCAAAGAACTCCTTCACTTTGTCCTATTTGAATCTCTCCACTTTCGCTCACCATGCAGCAGCTGGTTAGGTACCCTGCTGGCATCCATTCTCCACACTTGTCCAGTCCAGTGGTGTTGGGCTGCAATGAGCATCCCTTCACTGCTGGTGGATTGGCTGTATTCCAGCCCTTTGTTTTGAGTAATCCCATCTTCCCTTGTGATGCTGGCAGCAATCAATGCAAATTATGAAGACTGATGTCACGATCAATTTGTTATCACTGCATATTTTAGGCATCTGTATTTCTCTATCCTGGATAAAACAACTTCAACTTTATGAAATTCTCTGAAGAGTGGATACCAGTTTACAGATTTCCTTCTGCATCATTAAACATCATTGTGTCAAATAAACTGAATATAACAGGATCCATTATGCAGTCCCTTTCTCCAAATAGACCACACAATTCTATTAAAGTTCATGAGATACTGATGCCATGCTTTAGTTTCAGCTATTTCACTTGCTTTATTGTAGTACTTAGAGCAAATTTAAAAAAATAGAGCCTCAGTTGCCTCAAATGTCAAATAAAAATGGTAATATGGTGGCTTTAAGGTAAGGCATTTCTTTTGGAATCAGAAGACCTGTGTTTGAATCCTAGTTTTTTCTACTTATAATCCATATGACCTTGGGCAAGTGATTTCATTTTATTCAACCTCAGTTTCCCATCTATAATAAAAGGGGTTTGGAATATCATCTGTTGTTATCTGAATGTTATTTGTTTTGGTTGTTATTGTTAAATGCCAGGTATTTTCCCATTTTCTATACCCCCACAGCCACATCTCTAGCTCAAGTCCTTATTACCTCTTTCCTAGATCTTTGCAAAAGCTTCCTAATTAATCTCCCTGCCTCAAGTCTCTTCCCTTTTCAATATATCCTAAACAAAGATACCAAAAATTTATTCCTAAAGCAGAAGTATGACCATGTCCCTACCCTGCTCAATAAACTGTCATGGCTCCCTTGACTTCTACAACCAAGTAGAAACACCTCTGTTTGGCAAAGCTCTTTCCAATATACTTTCCTAACTTTTCTTACACATTGCTCCTCCTTATGCACTCTATGATCCAGTCAGAGTACACTTCCTTACATTGACAGGGAATCACTAATACATTTGAGCTCTATACAAGGCATGCTCTTTGACATCAGTGAATACCTTCAACCATTTTGCATTTCTGTTTAGAAATAGTATAGGAAAGAAATATGCAGGGTTTTTTTTTTAATTCCAGTAAGTTACAAGTTGCTTAAACAATTTGTTCCCTAAATGTGTGAAATATATTGAATTAAGCCTTCCTCAGTGTTGGTATTCTGTATACTCGGCCATGGGCCAAGGGGATATTTACTTCTGAATTGTGACTCCTTAGGGAAATAAAGTTTTGTATTGGAAACACCAGCTGGAACCCAAGCTACCTGAGTCCTTTAGCAGATGATCCCATTACATAAAAGAACTGAATAAATGAGCTGCTGTTTGTGTAACCTGTGAAGCTCAGCATTCCCAGTGGGTTCCTTTAACCAGATCACTATCAGGTGAGCTAAAATGTTTAGTGGTCATGGTAGAATAGTTGTTCACAGGCTTTTCTAGCAGCTACTCTCATCATTGTAAAATGACACATTCTTAGTTGGTTCCGTGAGACACAATGAGAGGATTTCTGTTACTGGAAAACAGGTGAGTGATATAATGGTGCAAATGAATACATTCCATCAAATTAGACTTGAGATATTAGCTTTTAAAAAGCAAAAAGGGCAGGGCAGCACACTGGATAAAGCACCAGTCCTGGATTCAGGACGACCTGACTTCATATCCAGCCTCAGACAAAACACTTACTAGCTGTGTGACCCTGGGCAAGTCACTTAACCCCAATTGCCTTACCAAAAAAAAAAAGGCAAAAAGGGCTATAGAGTTTACATTTAGGGACTTACTTATTAAATGAAACATTTAAGATAAAATTGCATACACTGGGAATGTTATAAATCTAATTATTTTTGTATTTTATCAGAATATGAGGGGCAATAAATCATAGTGTGTAGAAAGGTAGTATCAGAGTCAGCAAGATCTGGGTTCGAATCCTGACTGATACATATTGGCTGTATGATAGTGTACAAGTTATTTAATCACTCGATGGGCCCATAAGAATGTAATGAGGAATTATTTCAGGTAAAAAAAAAAATCGAGTCGGGACATCTAGGTGGTGCAGTGGATAAAGCACCAACCCTGGAGGCACTAGGACCTGAGTTCCAATGTGGCCTCAGAAAGAAAACTTTGTCTTCCCAAAATTTCCAAACTTTATATAAACTGTTCAAAATACAGGGATAGTTTTAGGACCTAAACACAACTTTAGAAGGTTATTCTTAGCATCCCCAAAGGATCCATTTTGACTTTGTCTTACTGACTTGGCTTTACAAGGTGAAGAAAAAAAAGTGCCAGGTTTTTTGTTTTTTTTTTTTAACTGAAGAAAAGAATAAGGAACTATTTGAATATAATTTATTCTACCTGCAGTGTTCTTGGTCCAATTTTGTATAGAATCATATTTGCTTTGGCAGTATATGAACTAAAACTGGAAGTAGCAGGCACTCAGAGAAGGTGAAGCATGCTTCTTTTTGCATGGATGAAAAAATAGTGCACATGCTAGCCAAACAGTAGCTGACTTCAGTGGTCCAGTTTTCAGGTTTGAAATAGCTACAATCAAAAGGATGAAATTTTGAGCAAGTTGGCTTGGTTTTTTCATCTTATCAAAGCCAAACCATTCAGTAAGTATATTCCTGCCTTGGTATTTCTTGAAGAGCTATAAAAATTAAAATTCTATATGCCTATTTTGTAAGAGTCTATCACTATGCTATTCTGGTCTTTTCAACAGTTAGGGCATGAAAAAGGAGAATAGAGGCCATCTCTTTATTTGCCCCTATTGTTCAGACCATCATCGGACACTATTCGAAAGAGATACAGCTTGTCACAGATTCTTAAGAAATATTCCTATGACCTACATGAGACTAAGAATAGTTTATCCCCATAGTGTTAAAAATTGAAAGTAAACACTTCCACAAGCTAATCTCTTCCTTAGTATCTAGAGTCTAAAGGCATTAGATCTACTGTAATTCTATAGGGAAAACTCTTAATTCCACTTTCCTAAAGGAGGAGCAGTTTCAATTTGTAAAATGCTAGAATTATTATAAAATTAACAGAGCACAGGGGAAAAAAAGAAACAAGAGTAAAGAAAATAGGAAGAGCCATTTACTATGGAATAAGTGTACCTGTGGGAGAGGAGGAGCAGAGAATTTCTTAATTCAGAGTCAAGGCCAAAAAGGAGATTAAAATAACTTTTATGGTCAAGAAATATTTTTACCAGACATTATAAATCATGAATGCTAAAATCCTACATTCTAGGCCCCAAAGAAAGAAAAGAAGTTAGAAGAAGAAGAGAAAGAAGAAAGGGAAGAAGAGGAGGAGGGGACAAATGGAAAAAGGAGATGGGTAAAAGAAGAGAGATCTCCACCAGTATATCCTCTGCCTCCTCTCATTTCCTTTCTTGCTCATTTTCAGTACATACTTGGTTTCCTTAACTCCAGCACAATCTCTCTCCATCTTCTTGTAGCTCAGCTTGGTACTGCCCTGCCCTATAGCAATTTCATCTAGGTACTTTTTTTCCTCCTAAATGGATAGGGTCACATATTTAGAGTTATATGTCAAACTGAAGGCTGGCCTCTGCAAAACTCTCTAATATATTTGTACCAGGGAATCAGTTTAAAATGTAATTGGTAAATATTTTAAAAAATAAAAATACTAATCTAACAGACATAAGGTTATACCATTTGTATTTGATTTTGATACTACTTATCTAGTCCAATGCCCTTCTTTTGTAGATCTGTAAACAAAAGGCAATAGAGTTGGCATGACTTGCACAAGGTCACACAAGTAAGGTAACAAATCTGAGTTTCAAACCCCAGACCCTCATCATCATGGCTCATTTTTACTCTCTGTAGTTCTTTCAAGCTGACCTCCTCAAGCCCCATAGTTGGCACTCCTTTTTTTTAGACTCTCCCATAATGTAAGAACAATTTGCTTGGAATTTATTCCTTTGCACTTAATCAAATAGGAAATCTTATGCTGTCATTTTTGTCTGTCCTCAGGATGGAAGTGTGGAAATTTATTTTGATTTGGGGACCCTGCCTTTGGGCTGAGATTAAAAAGCCTTAGGCCCTTGGGTTTTTTTTGTGTAAGAGGGGCTAGGGCCCCTCCCCCTCTGTTTCAGCTGGAGGGAGGCCTCTGAGCCAGGCTAAACTGTGCAGAGGAAAACCCCAAGCCACAGATGTGGCACAGCACGGCACAGCCCATTGGCCCAGTTCGCCCTGTTGGCACAGCGGAAAGCCCCACAAAAACCCTCAGGAACACTGGGGTTTGCTTCACCCAGCCCCAGCTGCGGGCTCACAAAGCACAAGGCTGGTGACAGCGAGCCTGGGTTTCACCTGGGAGAGCAGGTTAATCAAAAGAGAGCTGACAGAGACAGAGGGGGTGCTAGGGAGACAGTGAAGGGCAGACACCAGAGGACTAGGTGGATGCAAGGAGGCTGGAAGATTAAGAGAACAGAGGGAGACAGTACAAAGAGATTGGAGAAAGTGAGGGAGGGCTATGATACAGAGATGCCAGGGGGTTGGCAACAGAGGTGAGGACTATGGGGA
Source organism: Dromiciops gliroides (assembly GCF_019393635.1). Taxonomy (NCBI): domain Eukaryota; kingdom Metazoa; phylum Chordata; class Mammalia; order Microbiotheria; family Microbiotheriidae; genus Dromiciops; species Dromiciops gliroides. The sequence goes on from NC_057863.1 coordinate 112,504,164, forward strand.
TTTTCATGGGGGGTCGATAAAGTGAAAGTTGGAGTGAAGGAGAAAAAGGGTGAAAGTTGGAGAGAACCTGTCCAAACAGCATACCCTAAGGCAAGAGGCGAGGCCAGGGCCCTTATTATATTAAAGGCAGACAGGTTGTATAATTTGCATTTCTTATGTTTTACATTGATTTGTATAAATAAATTCTGCTTTGATTATTTAATTAAGAGGCTTCTTAATCATTTGCTTATCAATGTGGGAGCAGTGTGGAGAAATTTTTAAACAGCCCATATTATATTAATAGCAGTCAGATAGCCAGCCAGTAAAAAATCCCCAGATTAGTCCTCCAGTCAGATTAGGCCCCCAAATAGATTAGGCCTAGTAAATTAAAACTATTCTTACAGAAGAATATAGTTATATATTCATAATAGAAAAGTAAAATTTAAAAAATTACAAAAACAGAACTAAACACCTCACTTTGACTCCATTATTTGAATTATTTCTTATGGAGGTTGTTTCCTTATGAGTTTTTTTGTTTGGTTTTTGTTTTGCTTGATTTAGGGATCATTACTTTGATTCTCATTACATTTTAAATGGGAAGACAACTTGTAAGAGGCAGGAAGGAAGAAGACCGTAGCAGCAAACTTGGCTCAGTAAGTTCTTAAATGTTTAATTCATTTATCCTCATGTATGACAAACATGAAGTAGTAGAAAGACAAAGACCTGAAATTAGTAAGGGGTGATCATTGTTTTGCCCCATGGTACCAGTATCAGGTGAAGTACATTCCTCTGTTTTTTGTCCTCTGATTCACACACTCCCCAGGGCCCTGTCACAATGATACCACATTCCTAATCCCTGACTTCCTTCATCATTGTGCTCTTCTGAGTTCTCCTGAGGGTTGGGTTTAGGCACCATAAGTTACCTAATATGGGTCATGGCTAGCCCCTGTAGGAGATAGGCTGTCTTCTTCTCTAGCATGACCTCACTAGGGACAGATTGTTCTTTGAACTATGACAGCCACTACTCTTTCTCATATGAATGCGCCTTAGGTTTAGTTTCTGGCTCTGGAAAGCAATTTTCTAATAGTTATTTTCTTCCCAAACAAATGGGAGGAAAAAACATTCTAGTTCTTCAATATTTTGTTATTGTGAGAAAATAATGAGTTTGGGGGCTCCCAGACACCACCCCATCCCCATCCCCATCCCCCAACTCGAGGGCCTAACTCCAGAGCCTTGCCTGTTTTAAGACCAGCCCAGAGTCAGTCAAGTTGGACCTTGGACTGTGAATAGAGACAATTGAGATTAAAACCACACCTACTTGGAGCAGCTAGGTGGTGCAGTGGATAAAGCACTGGCCCTGGATTCAGGAGGACCTGAGTTCAAATTCGGCCTCAGACACTTGACACTTACTAGCTGTGTGACCCTGGGCAAGTCACTTAACCCCACTGCCTTGCAAAAAAAAAAATCAAAACCACACCTACTTGAAAGTCTTTCCCTCCTGAAGGTCCGTCCTCTGGACTCTGACATCAGCACATACTGCTTATGGACCACCCTCAAGTCCAGAAAACCAATAGATTTGAATGATGCTAGCCAATTAGCTTGAAGCAGTGTGTGAAGTCTGTCTCTCCTCCAGACTGCAGGGAGCTTGTGCTCTCTCAAGCTCTCTTTGGCCTGGGATGGGGAAGGAGGTGGTCAGGCTGAGCACACTCTCTTCCCTCTAACCTAGGCAGGCTTCTGAACTTTCAGAGTCACGTACTCTCTCTTTACTAATATTTAATATATGCTTAATGTCTAAAACTGGTGCTATAGCCTCTAATTCTTTTTTAGTCTCTAATTTCTAAGTAACAATATATTAGAAACCCCAGCTAAATTAACTAAAACTTGGGACAGAGATAGGCACCCCCATAAATTCTCAAATGACACAATATGTAGCCCCAAAATAACCCTAATTGCCAAACTCGTATGTAAGAAGAAAGCCTTTTGTTATCTACATGAATGCTACTGCTGTATTCTACATGTCCATTAATCAATCAGCATAAAAGAACTGGGGCAGCTAGGTGGCACAGTGGATAAAGCACCGTCCCTGGATTCAGGAGGACCTAAATTCAAATCCAGCCTCAGACCCTTGAGACTTACTAACAGTGTGACCCTTGGCAAGTCACTTAACCCTCATTGCCATACACACACACACACACACACACACACACACACACACACACACACACACACACACACACACACACAAAATGAGGCAGCTAGGTGGTGCAGTGGATAAAGCACTATCCCTGGATTCAGGAGGACCTGAGTTCCAATCAGGCCTCAGATACTTGACACTTACTAGCTATATGACCTTGGGCAAGTCACTTAACCCTGATTTCCCTAGACAGACAGACAGACAGACGGATAGATAGGTGAATGAATGAATAACCATAAAAGAACTGTTGGCCATCTAATTCTCAGTACTCTGGGAATGAAAAGTGATATAATAGAAAAAAAGATACCATCCCTATCCACAAAGAGGTAAAGCATGTCAACCTTATAATGATACTTCTAAAGTGATATAGGAAACCAATATATACAAAAGAAATAGTTATGAGAAAAAAGAAGTTTTTTGCCTTTTTTTTTTCTGCTCAGAAGTCTTTCCATCCATGAAGGAAAATGATGACCTTGTTTGTGCCGGTTTAACATATTTACATTGACTACTCGTTTTTTTATGGAGAATGAAATCTCCAACACCCTGAGACAAAAGGAGTTTAGAAGGATAATGAATGATGGATGATGGTGCCCTCAACACAAATAGGGACATTTGGTAGAGTATTGAGTATATGGGGAAAGATAGTTTTGTTTTTGATATATTGAGTTATGAAATTTTAACTATAATAGATACACCTGAAAAAACAATTAATGATACCTGCATATATAAACAAATTCACAGAATAATCAGCATTTTATGCAATACTGAAAAAAAACTAGGAAGAACAAAATACAAAGAAATTAAATTCAAAGTACAAAATGCATAAAATATCTTGCAGTTAACCTACCAAAATATATTTATAGTTATATAAAAATTATAAAATAATCTTTAAAGAAATAAACTGAGACTTTAATAATTGAAGAGATTTAATAATCAGAGAGAAAGACTGAATAGGGGGAGAGGGAGTACTAACATGACCAGCTCTTAAGCTATATTATGAAAGAATAATTTTGAAATCTAAATAAGTATAACACCAATCCATTGTTCAAGAAACTCAAGAAGACAAGCTGCTATGAAAAATTGGTAACACTATTAAGCCACCTAAAAGTAGTTTGATCAAAAAAAACCCTTAAATCAAATGCCACAATGAGCTCTACATTGATAAGTCACACAACTATAAAAGGTCATATTATTTTTTAAAGCAAAGTTAAGATGTAACTTTTACAACTATGGTTGGCAGGAAGGATTTATAACCAATCAGGGGATATGGGAGAAAACAAAAGACAAAATATACATTTCTGATAATAAATGAGACAATATTTTTGCATATATTATATTAATACAACTGGAATAAGAAGAGAAGTGAGAACATATTTGTAAAAATACATTTAAGATATGTTTAAAATCCAAAATATATAGGGAATTAACACAAATATGCAAGATTAAAATCCAACCCATACATGGTTGAGTGAAATATATATATATACATATATATTTTTAGGGGCTATGTGGGGTTAAGAGACTTGCCCAGGGTCACACAGCCAGTAAGTGTCAAGTGTCTGAGGTCAGATTTGAACTCAGGTACTACTGAATCCAGGGCCGGTGCTTTATCCACTGTGCCACCTAGCTTCCCAGAGATATAATTTTAAAATATCAAATTCAGTTTATCAATTACCAAATAAAAATCTTAAAATGGATTTTCAGAAATATTCAAAACAACTCTGATGTTTCATTGCATACTCATTAAATTGGCAAAGATGATAAAAGATAAATAAAGTCAATTTTGGAAGGCATATGAGGCAGGAAAAAGGCACATTAATAGACTATTGGTAGAATTGTGCATTGATCCAATAGCTCGGGGTGTCTGCTTTGGAATCCTTTTATAAAATGATCATCTCATCTACCAGGAGGGTAATGCAAGAGAATCAGTCACAGAAATGACTCCACAAATACCCAAATAGTCATAACATCATTCTTTGTTTTTGTTTTGTTTTGTGTTTTTTGCAGGCAATGGAGGTTAAGTGACTTGCCCAGGGTCACACAGCTAGTAAGTGTCAAGTGTCTGAGGCCGAATTTGAACTCAGGTACTCCTGAATCCAGGGCCAGTACTTTAACCACTGCGCCATCTAGCTGCCCCAACATCATTCTTTGTATTGGGTGAAAAAATGATACAAATGAGGATGCTGATCCATTGAAGAATGAATATATAAATTGTGCCATGTTAACTTAATGTGATATTAACAGTATTATGCCTAAAAGAAGCATACGAGAAATTCAGAAAATATGAAAAAACAAATTCAAACATAGTAAAGAGAGAAGAAATGGGACAATAATGCATATAACTATGATAATATAATTAAAGAAATCACCAAAAAACAACAGAATTCAAATGATATTCAAGTTGTTCCAGATAACTAATGTTGGACCTCACTAACTTTCTCTCAGGAAAGCCTATGGTTGTGGAATATTTCACATTTTCAGTCATAACCACTATTTTTGATGATTTGGTTTAATGGTTTGGAGGGAGTATTATCATAAATTTGGAAATGAATGCTACATAAAAATTGCAAAATAAAGCATGCACAAACCAACAACTTGCTATTGCTTTTCTATGCTTCTTGTTCCACTTTTTGCTCACCAATTATTATCTCTGTACTACAGATGCTTTCTACCCACCATGAGTCTTTTCCTTGCTCTTTGATACACCTGAACTTTTGATTCTTTTGAGATCACTGCTTCGGCATGATTAGGGATGATACAAATATTCTCCTGAAAAAAAGAAAAAAGAAAAAAAGGAAAGGAACAAGATATTAATTTGAACCACATTTAGAGTTAAATGATTTCCACCACACGTATTTCTCATATGAGCCCAATTTTGATGGGAAACAACTGGTGAGCTCAAGTTTAATTTTACAAAAATGAAAAATTCTTAAAGGATTATTGTTGTCTTTTTCACTGAACATATCAGCAGCAAAATTCTTCAGCCCCTGGCAGAAGGAACAAATATAATCAAGTACAACAGAGTTTCTCTTAGAATCCTTCTTCTGTCCTCCAGGACTGTCATGTTTTCAATACTCATTTCTTTGCATGTCGTCTTTCAGTACAAGTCTCTATGCCCTTGTACAAGCTCGGTCTGTTCGTTTGAGATCTCTACCACAGTGAACTTCTGGTTTTCAAGAGTATTCAAACACAACTTTCGTTGCAATAATCTTATATTAAATGGACTAATGTTAAAATTTTGATACATCTCCAATAAATTTACATTAATAGAATACTAATATTTTTAAAATAGACTATAAATTCCTAGACAGAAAGGACTGTAAGTTCCTGGCAGCAAATTAGACTTGAGTATGCACTAGGCATCAGAAAACCTAAATACTCATTCTTGCTATGCCTCTAGCCATCTGACTATGGCATCATATGCATTCCAAATTCTCTCCAGACCTTAGCTTCCCCATATGTAAAGTTACTTAGTAAGAGTTTGTGTAGAATAATAGATAGAGAACTGGCCTAGGTGCTAGAAAGACCTCAGATCATTTCCTACCTCTGACATACTGGTTCTGTGACCCTGAGCAAGTCATTTAAGTGAATACTCTAGGCAACTTTCTAAGACTATAAAATGCAGAGAAAACACCACCCTTTTTGGTACATGAATTTCCTCATCCAGGAATTCCTTATTCAGGAGAAATCTCTAATTTGATCCTTTTTATCTATTATGCATATTTGTATAATTCCAAAAAAGTTAATAGGTTTTGGGGCAGTTAGGTGGCACAGTGGATAAAGCACTGGCCCTGGATTCAGGAGGACCTGAGTTCAAACTGGGCCTCAGACGCTTGACATTTACTAGCTGTGTGAGCCTGTGCAAGCCACTTAACCCCAACTGCCTCACAAAAAAAAAAAAAAAAAGCTCATAGGTTTCCTTTGCAAAACATTCTTTTCACATCTTCATTCATCTAGATATATTCTATACCATAGGCAAATTCAAAGGATAATTTGTCTATCGTCAAGGATATATATTTTTAGGATTATGTTATTTTTTTTCATGCTTCCTTAAATGTAAAATGGATTGGATTGGCTGATCTCTAAGGTCCTATTTGTCTGACATTCTATAAGTATGCTATTCACTCAATTGACCATATATATATATATATATATATATATATATATATATATATATATATATATATATATATATATATACACACACACACACACACATATACACATATACATATATAATATATATACATATACACATATATACATATATATATATATATACACACACACACACACACACACACACACACACACACACACACACACACTAAGAAAGCTTACATACAAACCTCATGGGAAAACAGGAAATCCAGAAAGATGACCATGGTAGGTGACTTTTCAGACATACTCTGAAGCTTCTTCTTAGCTTTCAGTAGGCCAAGAGCCACATGAGTAAAGATTTCTTGCATTTCATTGTACCAAAAAAATTCAAAAGGCAGATCCTCAACTAAAAGTAGTTGAATTTTGATGTCATAGTACCCTCCCTTCCTTGTAGCTATCTCTTTCTTCATTCTAAATTTTGTCTCTCCATCTCCATCTCACAAACACACATACATGCAAATATATACAAACGCACACTTATTTTTCTCTTGACTCACTATAAACTAATATTTCTTGAATCCAAGGTGATAGCTAAAAAAAACAAAACAACAACAACAAAAAAAACCTTTAGGTTGCTGACTCTCTCTGAAGTTAACTCTAATTATTAGTTGACTTTTAAAGATTGAAAAGTTTTTAGGATTTATAAGTAACAATTTTTTAAAGAGTGAAAATTAAGGAAGATAGAAAAGAAATTTGAGGGCAATAGGATTTTCCCAGAACCCTAATAATCCTATAATGTATATGTAAGTGGCTGTCTATTAAATCCACAAGCAAAGGCAGCCCTGGATATTCAGACCCATCTAATATAAGAACTAAAGAACAGAGGACTGTACTAAGTAGGTCATTCCCACAACATTGCTAATTTGATTTATCAATCATTTCGATAATAATGGATAGTTTTGTACATAAAACCTGTAGAATTTACTCTTGTCAGTTAACATTCTATTTCAGTGACCTTCAAGGGCTAATTTCATACACTCTGACAGGAGGCATTGTTGTTTTATGTTCTGGGTACATTGCATTTAAATTTCCTATTTTTACCTTGACACATACAATGAACTAAGCTGCTGTCAACTTTACAAAATGGTGATTAGATCAATGCTGACATTACCTATTTTTTAAATTCATTTCTGTCAGGGTCAGTGCTTTTTCATATAATAGTAACATCGTCACACTACTGGCCAGTTTATTGAAGAAAGTAAAACTTTTTCAAATTAAGGCCTTTTTCTTGATCCACTGGGAAATTAGTTTAATAAGGCAGAATTACAATCTAACAAGAATTCACATTTTTAGTTTCCTTCTTTCATTTTCTTTATACTGTTTGCTTCATAATTATTTAAAAATTAAATAAATATTAAAAATATAGATATTTATTAACTTCATGCCACAGAAAACCCACAATATAGTTGAGGGTTTCTCTATCCCATTGTATTTCCAAATAAAGCCACAAGGAAGACATGCAAATAACTACTTTCATGAGGTTGTTTGCTTTTTTTGGAGGGAGGGGAAGGTGGTGGGTTAAAGAGACTTTTCAACTTTCTCTCTCACTATCTGTTAATCTGTCTTATATCTGTCTTTCTCTTTCTGTGTGTGTCTCTGTGTCTCTCTCTCTCTCTCTCTCTCTCTCTCTCTCTAGTTTTCTTATGCTCCCCATCTTTATAGCAAATAAAAGTTAATTGTTTTTGTGGGCAATTTGGCAGGAACACCTTTCACTCCATTCATCCCCAGGGTCATTGTGGTTAATCTATCCAGCTAGCTGACTGGCCCCTTCCTCCTTCACTCTACCATTTTTAAATGTAATCTGTCAAAATGAATGACCTTCCACAACAAAGGGGTGCCTTTTCCCCATCAGTGTTATGGAAGTAGCTATGCCTCTTAGAAACTTCCAACAATGTCTTTAAAAATAGCCTCTTCTTTCTATCAACTACTAATTATTTATAGTTTCATTGTTATCCACTTTCATTTAGAGGTAAGTAATTATGTATATTTCAGAGAAGCAATATCCTCCTTTCCACTGGTGTCTGTAGCCTTTTCACATTGATATCTCCCTTTCAAATTCAGCTCATGTACTATCTGTTACAGGAAGCCTTTCTGGACCCTTGTAATCCTAATCTATTAGTCTTAGGTCTATTAGTGCTCACCCTCTTTTCAAATGGTCATATTTATAAATTGATCTGTCTGAATGTTCTACCCCCTGGTAGAATGTTAACTCCTATAAAACAAGGAATCTTTTGTTTTTATGTCCTAAGCACAATTCCTTGAAATAGTTGATATTTAAGAAAATAATGTTTGTTGACTTTAATTAATCTAAATTATGATACATGCAATATAGAACTTTTCTGACATTTTCTATTGCCTAGACAAGTTACTACTCTGTACTCCATCCCAAAGGAAATTATTATCCACTTGTTCATAATGAGAAAAGGTCTATTTGGGCTCCGGATTCATTTTCTCTCTTTCTCATACTTTCTTGACACCAAACCTAACTAATAATGTTTTGGGGAAAACTATATATTTTCTATATTTAGATATCACATTTCTCCTAAGATTCCAAAATACGTAATTTTAAATAGTGAACTATATCTCAGTTTATTTTTAAACTCAAACATATATATATATATATATATAATATATATATATAATATATATATATAATATATATATATAATATATATATATAATATATATATATATATATATATAAGAAACTTTCTACTCTGCTTACACGTGGGTTGAAGGGAAAAGAAAATAAAATGTTTCTTTTAAAAAGGAAGTACTACCTAAACAGGTATGTAGCTACCTCTATTGCTGATTAGAACAATTCAGCTAATCTACTCTGACTGATGTAGTAAAGAGAAAAAGTCTTTGATAAATTATCTCAGAATGGGGCAGAGCCAAGATGGCAGAGGAAAAGCTGTGACTCTCCAAGCTCCCAAAAAATCCATCCAAAAAGCTCCAAAAAATGCCATAAAACAATTCCTGGAGCAGCAAAATGCACAAAAGAATAGAGTGAGACCATTTACCAGTCAAAGATGGCTTAAATAGGCAGCAGAGATTGACTACTGTACAGGGTGAGAGAGGAGCTCAGTGTACAGCACAGATCCAGCCCCTAGCAGGCTGCACCTCTGAAGCCTTACTCTCATCAAAATTGGCTCAAAGAGGGAATAAAATACACACTCAAGTGGGTATAGTAATATATTTTGCCCTGAGGAAAAATGGGAGGGGAAGGGCATAAGTGGGGAGAGGTGAAGGAAGGGAGGGCAGATTGGGGGAGGATGCAGTAAAAAGCAAAAAAACTTTTGAGGAGGGATAAGATAAAAGAAGATAGAAAATAGAGCAAATATCAAGGGGAGGGAATAAGAGGAGGGTAATACAGTTAGCAATAGTAATTGTGAAAAAAATGATGAGCAGGATGCTATCAGAAGGATATACGGAAAATGCAAATTATCCACAGAGAAAGAACTGATGGTATCTGAATACAGATTGAAGTATAATTTTATTTGTTAGTTCCTCTTTCTAAAGTTATTTTGTCTGTTTTCTTTCAAAGTTGACTAATGTGAAAATGTTTTGCATGACTGCTGTGATAAAATAATGGCATTTGGCAGACACCCAGGAGCCCCAGCTGAAGATTGATTTGGAATTCATTGAATTGGGTGAGACTGAGAGACTGAGCACCTAGTTAAGGTTGATTAAATTGAGACCACACATGGCCAACCCTGAATAGAGTGTGTTCTCAGAGGCTGTGGATTACGATATGATCATGAGACCACTCTCAATCAATCAACTTGAAGAAATATGTAAGGACTGCCTTTGCACCAGACCTATAAAAAGCTTCCACACTCAGTTTGAGGGGTAGTTCATGATTGAAACAGGCTTGTGGCAGAGGACTTGAGGAAGAACCCAACCAGGCTGGAACTCTATAGTTCCTTTTCTTTTCTTAACTTTCTGAACTCCATGTGAATACCTGGTTTGCTTTAATAAATGCTTAATGCCCAAAGACTGGTGCTAAAGCTTCTAATTTAAGGCAACCACACATCTAGATTTTAAATATCACACTGCACATGTATGACTTATGTTGAATTGCTTGATTTCTTAGGGAGGGGTGAGGAGGGAGAGAGGAAGAAAATTTTGAAAGTTTTAAAAAATCAATGTGAGGGGCAGCTAGGTGGCTCAGTGGATAAAGCACTGGCCTTGGATTCAGGAGTGCCTGAGTTCAAATCCGGCCTCGGACACTTGACACTTACTAGCTGTGTGACCATGGGCAAGTCACTTAGCCCTCACTGTCCTGCAAAAAAAAAAATCAATGTGAAAAAAAATTTTTTTTTTACATATAACTTGGGGAAAATTCTAAATAAATAAATAAATTTCAGATTTCTGAAAATAAATAAATGGAAAGGTAAATGATCTCAGAAGTTATGAGTATTCTGTCCACCTGTGCAAATTGGAGCCATTCTTTATTTTCACCATCCTTTCCACTTCTTGTTCATATTATAAAGATATTCCATTAAAAAAAATCACTGGAAACACTAATATTCCACTTAATATGTTGCATATACCAATGAAGGACTCAAAGTGGGATCTGCATCTATTGTAGGCATTTTAAAAATATTTTTGAGTCATAGACTTCTTTAACAGTCTGATTCATTCTATGAACACCTCAGAATAATTTTCAAATGAACAGAATAAAGAGGATTATAAAGGAATACACACACATATAGATAGATAGATATAGAGATAGATATTGATATATTTATTAGAGATATATTTTTAATGTTTGTGGATCCCAGTTTACGAACTCCTCATCTAATGTCTCTGATATGTGGCTTGCCTACCTTCTCTTCCTGTTCTACCTGCCCTTAATGATCTCTTTTATTTTAGTCCTCACCTGATAGTCATTTTTGGTAATCTGCTGAAGGCATTAAAATAGAATAGAATTTTAGAACCAAAGTCAAGAATGATCATGAATTTATACCTCTTCGTTTTGCTCAAAAGATGCAGTAATTTGCCTAAGGACCTGCATCTAGTCAAGGACAAGAATCTGTCTTTTTCCTGAGCCCCAATCTAATGTTCTTTCCACTTCACTGTAGCATTTCTTAATTGATTTCTACTACTTCTCCTCTCTAGTCAGACAAATCCCAGAAGAAGGAAAGCATCCCCGGGGCATAGAGATTTACATTATCTTTTCATTCAGGGAGGTGCACAAATAGAGTAATTCTAGGTTCAAAAGAGTAGAATCTGACTTCATGAATACAAAAGTTGAAAAAATATTTTAAAATAACAGCAAAAAAGAAAATATGTAGTTTTTTTTAAACAGATAATAAATCAGTTCCAGTAAACTGAGAGCTTAGAAGAGATAGAGGTTTAGGTCATATGGGACACAAACAGATGACATCTTCAAACCAAAATGAAAATTCTCAGGAAGATAGAGGCTTTTTTATAATAAGCCAAAAGGAAGAGAATGAAAAATCAAAGAAGCAAAAAGAAATCACAAATGACATTCTGTAATACAGCTCAAGAAACAATACTCTTTTTTTAAAACAAATTTAGTGTACAAGACAAAGAAAGATAGAAAGCATCAAATCATTTACAAATTATAGTGGAGGCATTACATAAGGAGATAATTAAATAGCAAACTTTTAAAATAGTTGCATTGCTTTTATAAAGTTCTGACAAAGCTAAACCCCTCCCCCCACAACCATGGTCACCTGATAGAAGTATAACTAACTACTATATAGACAAAGCATTCTCAATCTGAGATACATATACCCCAAAGGGGAATAACAAAGCTTGTCAAGAGACTATTGGTAATCTTTACTAAATAACTATATTATCGTATTGAAATATTCCAAACACGAGTAAATATATGTATGTATGTATATATGTATGTATATATATATATATATGTATATATATATATATCTGTAGGTATATATAGCATGCATATACATACATATATCAAATAAAACTGTCCTTATGAAAAATTAATGTATTTTATTGTACTCCTTATTATGAATGATAAACTGTAGAACCTATTTCCTTTAATATTGAGTAGGTGGCATGGGAAGGTTTACTGCCAGGCAAATAGTACAGGGAATGAATAAAAAAGGTTGGAAAACATTGGGCTAGACCAATGTTTGATGTATGGGTTGAAATAACTCCATTATCCTATTTATATTACTTTTCCCTTCTTTAATCTAACAACATTTTAAAAAGAAGAAAACCCCTCATTCTCAGCTGGCACATCTGGAAAAAAATGTGTCTATTATTTTTATTATAAAAGTATTTGCCACAGATTAAATGTGGAAAGGGTAAAATGGCCTTCATATAGGCAAAATGATATGTGGCAGCACTTTGTTTTATAATTCCACCATTTTCCTATAGTGTTTCTACTGTAAGGGCAGAAATGTACATCACTCTTCATTGCTGATTAAGCATCTAAGTCTTGCCTTATTGTTTATAATCATTTCTATAATCAGTAGTGTTCCTTCTGGTACACTGAATTGTAGTGATAGGGACTACCTTCAATTTTATTAGTATAAGAAACTCTCAGGTGACTAAAGTCCTTCCAACAAATGCACGTCAATAACAGAATCTTGGAGCATTGTCTAGAGCAGGACTTCTTAAACTCTTTCTGCTCATGGCCCTTTTTTTGCCCAAGAAATTTTTGTGCTACCCCTAATATATAGGTTTATAAAATAGGTATACATAACCTTTTACAGTTGCCAAATTTTTCACAGCCCCCACATTGAGTTATATGACCCCATATGGGGTTGCAACCTACAGTTTAAGAAGCTAGGGCCTGGAGCACTGAGAAGCTTACCTGGCTTTGAAGCTAGCTATCACCCATATCGTGCTTCCTTATAGGAAATAATTGAGGAGAGGAAGGGGACAACCCTCTTCCCCAAGGAAATTATATAGCAGCTGAGGAAGCAGTATGGAAGAACATAAGGAATATTGACTCTGTACTCAGAGGACCTGGGTTCAAATCCCAGATCTTGTGCTTTTCTTTTTTTTAAACTTTGGTCTTGCTTTATGCAATTTGATTAATAAATATTTGTTGATTCATTGACTTAATCTATCTGGGCCAGTGTTTCTATAATTGTACAATGAAGGATTTGAATTAGATGTCCTTTAAAGATACTTTCAGTTCTAGATAGATGATCCTATAACCTTTATTCTATGCAGATCAAATTAGTAGAAAATATTTACCTTTAAATAATTTCATATTTTATTCCATCCTCAGTGATCCTCAACTAGATTCCCAAGGAATTAAGAATAAATGGCAGAACATGGAAATGAATTAAGGAATTATAAAGATGAGGTGGCTTCTTTCTGAAGAAAATGATGTGGTAATACTCTTTTTTCATTATGATTGAGATTTGTAAAATTTTGTAATAATGTAGCCATCAAAATAGGCTTGTTGTGGATCTCATTCCTTCGAGACCTTATTAAGTGCTTACCTAGCTAATCTGATAATCACTTTTGAGAGATGATATTTTTCATATTAAAGAATGCCCTCACATCTTACTGTTGCCAAATTATACCTTTGCAGTCCCTCAATGCCTTTCTCCCAAAGTACAATACTGTATTCATGAACAAAGGAGCCATCTTCTGTATAATAATACCAGCCCTGAATTTTTTTCATTATTTGGATGCTTTAAACCAAATAAATAAATAAGTTCAAATAAGTTTTATTTGCTGCACTTTTAAAACTGTGAGACATTTTACAATACCCCAAGCTTCCTAATCTTATACTAGGGTATAATTGGTATGAAATACTGGAAGACACTTAACCCTACATTTAGCTTTGGCATCTAAAAGCAGGGAAAGAGGAAAAAATGGAAGCAAGAGAAAGGATTTTGAGTTGGGAAAAAAAATAACTTGGAACATTTAGACGGGAAAGGATCCTAATGGCCACAATGAATAAACCTGTCTACCACTTCAGCTTCCATGGTATAGTTGTGATACCCATGAAAGTATTCAATATCCAATCCTAAAATTTAGTGCACTGGTGCTGTGCTGTCTGGCACATCATCAACTCCAAGCCTGAACTAAATGGCACCTATTCCCTCTTCACCCATGGTTCCCCTTCCATTTTGACCCACCCACCTCCAGCCTCTGCACGTCAGTTGTGCTTCACTCAGAAAGATACAAGTGCCTAACTCACTGTGTGGCTGAGGTAGTGGCCACAAGGATTAATTCAGTCTGTCGCAGCCTCTTCTCAGTGAATTTGTTCTGGGATGTGGCGAGAGGCACTGTGCTTTCTGGGATGAGTCTTTCTCTGAGAACTCCTTACTGTTAAGCCATTCAATTGCTTCTAGTGCTTGAGACATTTACTTAACAGTTTTCATGATTGTTATTAAAGCTGGCGGGCTTACCCTGGCTGCCTGCAGTGCATCAGTTTCTGTTGAAAGCCTGGAAGCAGAAGGGAGGACTGGCTTCTGTTCTGGAAGAGCATCAGGCTGACTTACTCCCAGGCTCTGACCTTGGTGATTTCTCTTCAGCTGGTCTTTGCATTTATTCAGTGTGCTCAGTGACTTATCCTGTCTGTCACTGCCCTAGTCAAGTTGCATTAGCTCTTAAAGGTTGGTGTTCAGAGGCTTAGCTCATCTATCTGTAATTCAACTTTTTACATTGACATAGTTCTGAGTTGAAAGCCAGCTAGTAACTCAGACTGCCTTATCTTTTGGTTAATGCAGTAAATCATTCAGCAAGCATTTATTAAGTGCCTACTATGTGCTAAGCATTGTGCTGGTCACTGGAGATCCAAAAACAAGAGAAGAGGAGAGGAGAGGAGAGGAGAGGAGAGGAGAGGAGAGGAGAGGAGAGGAGAGGAGAGGAGAGGAGAGGAGAGGAGAGGAGAGGAGAGGAGAGGAGAGGAGAGGAGAGGAGAGAGGAGAGGAGAGGAGAGGAGAGGAGAGGAGAGGAGAGGAGAGGAGAGGAGAGGAGAGGAGAGGAGAGGAGAGGAGAGGAGAGGAGAGGAGAGGAGAGGAGAGGAGAGGAGAGGAGAGGAGAGGAGAGGAGAGGAGAGGAGAGGAGAGGAGAGGAGAGGAGAGGAGAGGAGAGGAGAGGAGAGGAGAGGAGAGGAGAGGAGAGGAGAGGAGAGGAGAGGAGAGGAGAGGAGAGGAGAGGAAAAAAAGCCAAAAAAAAAAAAAAAGGAAGGAAGGAAGGAGGGAGTGAGGGAGGGAGGGAGGGAAGGAGGGAGGAACTTGATCAGGGTCCAGAGGGTTTGAACTTGAATACTTAACAGGGGATGCCCCGTCCAGATTAATCACAGGACTGACTGACCACTAAAGCTTTTCATTTGCAGTAAGAACATAATGTTGTTGACTAAACCTGAAAGGATGATTAGTACTAGAAAGTTGAGGATTGTGGGGAAATTCTCTGCCCCCTACCACACCCAGGATAAAAAAAAAAGTTCCAAAAAGCTAGATCCAGCAACCTTCTACAAAACCAATCAGTGGCTTACAGGCCAAAATCTAAAAGAAGGTATTACAGATGCCCCTTAAATTATTGGTAATTCATTTTTGTAGATGTTAAGGGCTAAAATTATAGCTAATCTGTCTAAAATATCTAATGAGTGGTCGCCAATCAATTATAAGCTTTAGCAAGAGTTAGACTTTTAAGCTTTTATTAAGGAGAATAAGAATTTGGTAAAAAGAGAGAGAAAGGCCTAGATTCCTATCTATTAAAGGGAGAGCACATTTCTAGCTCCCTTCTCCACCAGAGTCCCCAGGAAAGAGAGCAAGAATCAGAGTGCCAGCTCCCCCTTCCTCCTCCTACCAGCAAACATCACTTCCTGATGCCAAAGAAAAGCTGCATGGCCTTGCCCTCAAAGACCTTCCTCTCATGGCAGAGCTTTTCTACAGTAAGTCTCCAGCAGGTGGCGTCATTCCAATCGTTACATAGATGTAGGGAAAGAAACAAGTAGAGATCTTGAAATGTATTACTCTTTATTAATAGTGACAGAACTGGGGATAACAAATGTTATAGCATATATACTTTTTATTGTAGGAAGATTATATATTATTATTTTTAAATCTTACAGCAGGAATGTTTGAAAGACCATATGATTGGGCACATGCCAAAGATTTTACATACATATATTTATACACATACATACATATATATAAAAACCCTGTTCCATGATATATATCATTTATATGTGCATAGGATATGTGTTTATATATGCATATAATCATTTAACATATACAATATATGTATGTAAATACACATAAATACTTTTGAAAGGAACAATTACCATTTCCCTGAAGGGGGGCAGGGCAGAACTGGAGAGCAAAGGAATAATACAATAGAATCTTAGGAAAGGTAGTATTACTGTTCTGGTCTGTCTTTCAGGAAGTACAATGTACATCTCTCACCTCCATTTCTACTTTGATGTGTATGTCTAAGCATCTTCAGCCCCTTGTAAACCTTATTCATACTTTTCCTTTCTGTGTGTGCCCCTATCTTCTTAACTGCCACAGGTTCTTCTTATTCAAAGGTATTAAAAACTCTCTTCGTCTCCAGACAATCAATTATCTGATTGAGCTAATTCCCATTTTGATGAGCAGTGATTTTCATATCTTTGAGCTAAAATTTCCCCTTAGGAATCGAAACAGTTTAATTCTGAATGCTTGATACAGTTATGCTATTGTTTCCAAAGAAGAATCTGGATGAGTGTGAGTCATACACAATCTGCCAGACTGTACTCTTTCCTCTAATAAGAGATCCTAATTTCACAAGCTCCTTGGAACTTATAAAGAAAGCTAGATGTAGGCTTGTCAACAGGAGATTGGAAAGAAGAAAGCAGAAATTCAAGAAAGGAGACAATATCTACAATATTCAGCCCCCCTTTGGAAAATAGTATTTTTTTTTTCATTTTACCAGACCTTTATTTTTTTTTTCAAATTACATGTAAAGATAGTTTTCAATGTTGACTTTTGTAAGATTTTGAGTTTCAAATTTTTCTTCAACCCTCCCTTCCCAACCCCTTCCCGAAGCCAGCTAGTAACCTCATATAAGTTATACATTACAATCATATTCAACATATTTCCATATTAGTTGTGTTGTAAGAGTCAGAACAAAAAGAAAAAAAAAGAATAAACATTATCAACAACAGAAAAGCAACAACAAAATTGAAAATAGTATGCTTCAATCTGCATTCAAATGCCATAGTTCTTTTTTCTGTATGTGGAGAGCATTTTCCTTCATGAGTCTTTTGGCACTGTGAAAAAGAATTTTTTTTTGTTTGTTTTTTTGGTAAGGCAATTGGGGTTAAGTGACTTGCCCAGGGTCACACAGCTAGTAAGTGTTAAGTGTCTGAGGCTGGATTTGAACTCAGGTACTCCTGACTCCAGGGCCAGTGCTTTATCCACTGCGCCACCTAGCTGCCCCTGTGAAAAAGAATTTTAAGAGAAGACTGATCCCTTTTTTTTCCCAGTCAGTAAATCAAGAGGGAGTAGACAATAGAGAAATTAGTTTAACTAAATCCCATTGAATAAAGACGTGTGTGTGTGTGTGTGTGTGTGTGTGTGTGTGTGTGTGTGTGTGTGTGTGTGTGAGAGAGAGAGAGAGAGAGAGAGAGAGAGAGAGAGATGACAATTTGAAAGTACAGGAACTTTCAGAGTAGCTAATTCAGTAAAAAGTACATATTAACAACAACAACAACAAATATATATATATATATATACACAGACATACACATATTAACCAAAAATGAGAGAAAGAAGAGAGAGAGAATTTTTGGTTAATATGTATTTTTTACTAAATTGGCTACTTCTAAAATATATATATATATATATATATATACACACAAATATATAACTATATATACAAATTCTATAAAAATAATTATTAACAATAATACTAAGGACACAATGCAGACAAAGACAAATTTCAAAGAGTAATGGAATTAGATTACCCATCGGTATTTATTCTAGGCCACCCATGAAGCTATAATAATAGTTCACTTTTATATAGTTTTTAAGGTTTGCAAAGTTTAAAGTTTATAAATATCTCATTTTGGCTTTATAATAGCACTAGATGCTATTGTTATTATTACAAATGACAACACTGATGCTGAGAAGTGTTAAGTGACTTTCCCAAGGTCACAAAGCTTGTAAATGTTTGAGGCTAACTTTGAACTCAAGTCTTCGTGACTCTAAGTCCAACATTCTATCCACTGTACCACCTAGCTCACTCTACAAGATAAAAAACAAAGAGAAAAGTTGAAACAGTTGGTAGCAGATATTACTTTGCTCTCTATGGAGAAATTAAAATAAAAACCAAAGGCTGCTTTTTATATATGTTTCTCCTACTATGAGCCATGAGAGAGCTTAGAAGACAAGGGTGGCATACTTTCCATGAATTCTGGTTTAGTCAAGTCTTGCATGATTCTGTCTTGCTGGCATGTATATAGTCTAATCCTTATCATGACCCCAGATTTGGTGGGAACATATTTTCTACATTCCAAATACTCTGCCAGATATAAGGGCCATTGTAGGTGCTGTGTTTTGGATTTCTTTTAATTGAAAAAAAATTAAGAACAAAAGTTTTGACTCAAGCTGCTTAAATCCTATTAACAGAAAACTACCTCTTCAATCAGGTCACATGACCCAATTGCTGTATGTTTTAGATGTGTTGTTCTGTGAGAAATATGATTATTTCTCTTTTATATTAATAACCAATTGTTACTTGAGATTAAGGTTTTCCCCTTCTGTTTACTCAATCAGAAATATACCCCTATTGTTTATTCAGCCACTCTCTGAAAGGACATTGCTGATAGATGAGATTGCCCAAATCTTCAGAATATGTGCCTTTTAATGTTGGGTGGGACTCTATCCAACTAGAAGACCTTTAAACAGAATCCAGTCTAAGCTAGATCTTGCCTTTAGGGAAAAGAAAAAAAAAAGCTCCTGTCTGTCTGTCTGTCCTTGGAGACAGCTTCCATTAGACTTTAATGGGACCCAGCTTATGAAGGGGAAAACTAACGAGTGAGGTCAGGGTAGAGATGGATTCTTTGGCCCAGATTACTGGAGGCAACAAAGTCTCATAATTGGGTCAGGTTCTCTACCAGAAGAGCTGAAGAATGCCTACCTCCTCATAAATATGCTTACTCTCTTGGGGCAGCTAGGTGGTACAGTGGATAAAGCACTGGCCCTGGATTCAGGAGGACCTGAGTTCAAATCCGACCTCAGACATTTGACACTTACTAGCTGTGTGACCCTGGGCAAATGCCCTGCCAAAAAACAAACAAAAAATAGATATGTCTACCATCTCATTGATTCTTAACCAATCAGAGTTGATTTCCATCCTCAGGGACATGCCCTTTTTCAAAGGCTTTTTAAAATATTCAGTAGGTCTTTGGTTTATGAGAGAAAGCCAAATGACCATCCTTTTATTAATTTTTCACTAACAAAATTAATAAAATTATTAATTGCCCAGAAACTAAGTCTCTTGAACATTTTATAAGTCACATCTGATTGGAACCAAGTATTAACCAACTCACTATTCCAAAGCAGGAGGATTGTGCTAATCATGAGTGTGTAGGTAGGGTCCTAATAATAGTTACTCCATAGGCCAGTTAGAAGTCATGGGAAAGAAAAGGAAACCCAACATGGCAGAAGTGGGGTTACATACTAAAAGAGCTATAATGAGTAATGAGGAAATATCACCCAGTTATTTGTAATGCTGTTGTTGAGTAGGTAGTGGCTGCTGCTTTGAACTGTCCAGCTCATCTAAGCCACTCTAGGTAAGGTACAGCTCTGTCTGATAGAATGATACTCCTGTCATGTCATTATTAGAGCTGCAGATAAAATGGTAACATGATAATTACAGATCACTTTAATCTTCTACTTCCTAGAGAAAATTTCTAGCTCAGAATATTTCCAACTATTTCTCCCTGAAGGCTTATGAAAAGAATTTTATGTTTAATACTTACTTGTTACCTTTTCTTGTTTTCATTTCAAATAGATTTTATACATTTAGATCTTACTTTTCAACTATATTAACTGCAATTGTATTGTTAAATCTTTTATATAATTTTGAATAATGTGCATGTTTCTTGGAAAGGAATGAAAAATTTCCTTCTCATATTCTCATTTCCAATCCTGTTCATTATAAACACACACACACACACACACACACACATATATATATATTATATATATATATATTTGTTTATTTAGCTATTTATTTAAAAAAAACAACTTGAGATTGAATTGGTGTAGGAAAATCCCAACCCACCATATCCCAGAGAAAACTCTGACAATATCAGTCTGAATCAATCTCTTCAACTTATAGTTTTAAAGACTAGTTTGGAGCACTCAGAGGTTAAATGACTTGTTCAAATTCACAAGAGCAAATAGAATTTGAACTCAGACATTACTAACTCTGATGCTGGCTCTCCATAATGCCAAAGGGGTCAAACATGTAGATCACTGGCTCAATACAACTCGCAACACTCTAAAGAGCAGGCAAACCAGATTAAAATGTATTTGGGTAATATTTAACAAAATAAAATACAATAAAACATAGATAATGTTAATTTGTGATTTTCTAAGTCAATATGCAGCCCATAGGAGTCCTTTTGCATGGCTTAATGGCCCATTTCTATTTGAGTTTGACACCACTGCATAATGGCAATGCTGCTTACATGTATGCAGAAACACATTTGTTTTCCTTGAATATACAAGAGCTTCATTGTATTGTTTGTTTCTTAAAAGACTGGACTTAAAATCAAAAACTTAGATTCAAATCGCATTACTGATTGTTAATTGTGGTTCCATGGCCAAATCACTAAACTTCTCTGAATCTTGACTTTCTTGTCTATAATATAAAAATGATAATACCTTTATTACCTTCCTCACAAAGTTATTGAAAGGATAAAATGAAGTAATGTATGCAAAATGCTTCACAAATTTTGAAATGCTATATGAACGTCATTCAATATTATTAAAGGATTATTATTTAAGAGAAATTATGCTGTCATTCATGAAAAACTAATTGGAAAATGATTTAGCTTCTCTCCTCAAAAGCAAAGGAGACTAAAAAGTCTACCTCTGTCATTGTAGACAAAATGCTTGAATCATACAAATAATGGTCTTCTCCACAGCAATGGAATTTTTGCATACAAGAAACTACTGTAAATCTGTACCTCTTTTATAGCACTAATCTATTTTTTCATTGTATTTGGGTACATATGTATCTGTCACCTACCTCTTTGGATATTCTATGGGTTTGGTACTTTTTATATAGGAGGAGTTAACAAATGTTTCTGTTTGTTTGTTTATAATTGACCTGAATTTGTGGAGTATATCAACCCCATGCTGATGTGCAGTGATTCAGCTAAGTTGCATAGGAAATGGAGTGTCGGATTTGGAATCAGGAAGACTTTAGTGGAATCCTGCCACAGACAGTTATTGAGTTACATATATTCTTTTAACCTTAATTTCCTCATTTACAAAATGGAGATAACAATAGCATTGACCACCCATGATTGTTAAATGAACAAATGAGATAATGTTAATATTTGCTTTGCAGAAAAAACCAAAGCCTTATAGTATCATATCAACACTAGCTGTTTTTATTGTTGGTACAGAGTTTCCTTACCTGAGAATTCCTTATTCTAATGAAATCATAGTTCTAGAGCCTATGCCCTGCCCTATGCTATCAACTTTAGTAATATCTTTATTCATACAGAAGACAAGAGAACTAGTCTTATTTTTGATAATACAGAAAGAAACCCTAGTTCTTTTTTAGTATGATATTATGTCTTTTGAGCATTGCATTGGTATTCCACCATTCCTAAGATTATCTCCACAGCTCTATCAAGTTGATTTTGGAGTGATTATTTAAAAGTAGCATTTTATGATGCACAAAGTTGAGAGCAGTGTACCATAAGCAAACATGCCAAAAATGATGTATTCATTTATAAGGGAGACCAGTGTCTCTGAATTCTGATTAATTGCTTATTCTTTTAGGAACAACAAAGCACAGGCAAGACAAGAACTATCTCACATCAGAACCAGCAGGAGGATTTAAAGGACACACTAGAGTGCCTGCTGCACTTTAACTGATTTCAACTAATTTAATTGTGCTGAAACAATCCTCATATGCATTTACCTGGGGATTCTTCTATTGATCCCATAAGTAAACCATGAAAATGTGAAACTGAAGAGGCTTAACTGAGATCTCCACTTTTACCTGAAGTCCAATTTCAAAACTGCAGCCAATATGAAACTGGATGAACTGCCACAGTGAATCTGCCACTTTATTTAATGATATTTTTAAAGTGTTCTATTTGATAGCATGCTTCCTTTGAACAGGAGCAAAATCAGCCAGCCAACTACACTACTGACCTTTGCTGCATATCTAGATTTTGTTGTATGCCCCACTTGGCTTAGTAAAGCAGATTGGTTTACAAGTGAGATGAAATAATTGAAAGGTGTTTTGTTTTGTTTTTTTTAAATCAGTCCTTTCTTTTCCCCACAAAACTATGGGAAGCTGTTTTCATGAAACCCTGGAAAAGTTCACAGAAAGCTTGTTATGGAGTTGAGAAGTTCAGTGTATGAACAGACTATATGACTCTAACTGAGGTGTACTGTGCTATTCATGGCACATGTTACAAGAAAATGGTTCCAAAAGTTCTCAGTCGGGGTGAATCGGTCCTCTGGGTGTCTAACAGGCATAATTAGTTTCATGTAAAATGACTGGTTTTCAACTTTATTATATATGAATTTAATATACCAAAAAAGATAGAATGCAAGAAATGATCAGTGGGAAAATTTCAAAGGATTTATGTATCTCTGGTGAGCACAAAAATAGTCTATCCAGCAGTCTTCTCAGTTGCCATGAAATGTATAATACTATAAGTTTTCCCACAAGTGAAGTGATTAACTGTTTCATGAGGGATTTTTCACTCTCATTTTTTCCTTAAAGAATAAAAAAGAAAAAGTGAACAAAGTTGCTAATTTTTTTTTAAATTAAAGATAATTTTAGAGGATGCCTCCTTCATGATAGTTAGAATTAGAAGAGTCCTTTAAAAATATTTTTGACAAAGAATGGCTTGTGTGTCCCTTTGAGACCAGTTTGCTATTTGTTGGTTATACAAACACATCAAAGAAATTAATTCAATGAATTTGTGGTTCTTATTAAAATTATTCATTATCAAATATTTGTTACTATAGTCATCCTTTAGTGAAAACAAAACAAAACAAAACATGGAGAATATACCCATGTTTTAACATCTTTTCCCCCTAGTTCAGGCATTAATTTATTCATTAATTTAGGCAACATTTATAAAGCACTTACTGTATATGGTGTACTATTAATTGTAGGTAGGAGTTCATTACTTTACTTCACAGAGAAGCAGGGAAAATGATTTACTTGTTTCACTCTGCCTAGTATTCATCCATCCATCTGGCACAAGATATTTATGGGAAGAAGAAGCAACCAGAGGCATCTTATGTTACCTCTTGGTACAGAAGTACAAAAACCATTGACCTTCATGGGAGTTTTTCCCTTTTGTTGAGATGGCTTCCTATTCTCCAGTGAACTGAAGACATATTGCTGCAATGTTGTTGGAAGTTCTTTTTGAGAATGATGAAGCTCAATCTGTCCAGTACAGTAGATGATTATATAAATCCAGGTTGATGATAATAGAGGACTAGTGGAGTCAGGAATCTGGAGTCAGAAATCTTGGAATCAGGAGAACTGAGTCCAACTTCTCTCCAGAACAGCAATTCTTCTGTAACTTTTGGTCTTAGAAAGTTGTCTGAAGCATTGAGAGGACGTGACTTGTCCAAGGTCTCACAGCCAATATGTGAGTCAGCATTAAGACTTGAATCCTCATCTTCCTGGTTCCAAGGCTACTGCTTTGTCTAATATACCACATTTCTAACCTTACACATAGTGATGTATTTAATACATGCAGAACCGAATTATGTATTTAAATATAATCCTTCTTTATTTGGTTACATATCGCTGACTTCTTTACTGGGTTCCAATGGTTTCCTCATTTTTAAACACTAAAAAAGCTACATTGTGAACTTATTATAATTTTTTAACATTATGAATATCACACCTTGCCTACCACCTGCTCATAAATATCAGAAACAAAGATAGGATTCTTATTTATAATCTCTCCTACCAAATTTCACAGCAATGACTGTTGCTCAATCTTTATATTGTTTCTTAGAAACTAAAATGTTGAAAAGAGGATTTATTCTTTTAATTGGTTTTGAATCTGTAATGTAATAAGTGTATTCCCTAGTAACATCTGGGAAAATGACCCTAAAATGAAATACATGCTTATGTAAAAAAATGAAATGTTTTAACAGAATTTGTTTTCTTCCTCCCCTAACTACCAATCATTTAAATTAACATTGAGGGCACCATGACCTTTCAAAGCACCCAGGTTCATAACCTCAGAGCTATTCTTGACTTTGTCACCTCCCTCCCTGTCCCCAATCCAGTTAGTTGCCACATTTTCTCAGTTCTACCTCCACAAGTTCCCTTACATCCATCATCACCATCTGAGACACTCACAAAACTACCACCCTAATACAGGTCCTGATAGTCTCTTTCCTGGACTATTGCAATAGCCTCCTAATTGGTCTCCCTGCTCCAAGTCTCTACAATTCATCTTCAACACAGCTGCCAAAGTAATCTTCCTAAAGTACAAATCTGACAAATGCCATTCCCCTGTTCAAGAAGTTTCTGTGGTTACCTATTGCCTGTAGGATAAAATACAAACTCATCAGCTTGGCATTTAAGACTCTTCACAAGCTTGTTCCTGCCTTCCTTTCCAGACTTATTTCCTAATACCTTCCTTCATGTACTCTCTGTTCCAGTCAAACTGACTTAATTGGTGTTCCCAGAACTCAGGATTCCATCTTTCATCTCAGTGTCTTTTTACCAAGCTATCTGGTAATTTGAAATGTATTCCCTCCTCACCTCTACCTCTTAGAATCTGAGGCATCTTTCAAAGTTCCACTCCAGGACCATCTCCTATGGTCAACCTTTCCTTGTCCCTCTATCTCTTGCTGTTCTCCTTCCTCAACTTATCTTATATAAATTTACAAGTTCATATATGTGTTCCCTCTATAGAATTCAGACTTCTTGAAGACAACTCCAAATTTTATTTTATTTTCATATCCCCAGAAACAAGTGCTGTCTGTGACTTACGTGGAGTAAATAATTAATAAATGCTGAATTTAATGCTTGTTGAAAGTATAACATTGATGTTGAAAAATCCTGCAATTTTTTTTTATAACAGGACCAATTAAGAAAATGTGAGACCCACATTACTTAAAAGGAAATAGCTTATTGTTGTGGGAAAACACTGGATTTGGTGTCAGAGGACAAGTCTTTGAATTTCAGTTTTGCTACTTCCCTTGCAAGCAAGTTGTTTAACATGTCTTGGCCTCATCTATAAAATGAGGAAGTTGGACTAAGTGATCAATGAGGTCCCTTTCTTTCCAAATATATGAATGAAAGAAAGGAAACGTGAATTCGTTATGTTCCAGATACTATGCTAAGTGGTTTTCAAAGATTATTTTATTTGATCTCACAAGCCTGAGAGGTAGGGGGTATTATTATGCCCATTTTACAGTTGAGGAAACTGAAGCAAACAGCTATAAAGTGACTAAGACCATGTTTAAACTCAGGTCTTCTTGACTCTAGGTCCAGGGCTCCATCCAATCTAACTGCCTCTAATCTTCTGATTCTATGAACACATTTCAGATCTTACAGAAATCAGTCACAAAGACAATATATATATATATATATATATATATGTGTGTGTGTGTGTGTGTGTGTGTGTGTGTATAATTTTCTGATGAAAGAAAATAAATAACAGACATACTGCCATCCTTGCAATGGAGAAATGGAGGAACTTCTGTTGTTTAATCATTTCAGTCATATCCTACACATTTGTGATCTCATTTGGGTTTGATTTTTCTTTTGTTTTGTTTTGTTTTTGGCAAAGACAATACTGGAGTGGTGTGCCATTTATTTCTCCACTTCATTTTACAGATGAGGAAACTGAGGCAAAAAGAGTTAAGTGACCTGCTCAGGGTCACACAGCTAGTAAGTGCCCGAAGTTAGATTTGAACTCAGGAAGATTACTGTTCTTGACTCCAGGCCAGGCACTCTATCCACTGAGCCACCTAGCTATCTGCCCTAGAGGAGAACAGAAAAAGAATCTAATGAAAACTAGTATAATCCTCATGAATTGTTGTATATAGTTTTTAAATTTTCAATTATGACTCTATGATGACACAATGTCAATTTGGGATAGAAAATGGGATTGGGAGTATGGGGATAGAAATTAGTCATAGATTCAAATCCAACTTGAGAGGAGAAACTGTTTGGAGTGTGTAATTTTGCCAGTCTTATTTGTTGAAGGAATTGGCTCAACACCATTTTGAGTTATATATTTAAATAAAGAACCTGTATGATATTAGGAACCCTTGGATTCAATTCCCACCTACAACAACTACTAGCTATGTGACATTTAGTCAGTCATTTTGCCTTTCTGAGACTCAGGCAGCTCTCCAAGACTATTAAGTATCAATGGAAGGACGATCCCACACCAACGAAATCACGGGTTCTTAAACCCGTCCAAAATTTATATTGATGAATGCAGAAATGTATACATATATATACATACAACTAAAATATGTGTTTTGAATGTATATGCATATATGCATGTCTTTAGTTCTGGGTATGTGATCTATGTTTACTAATTTCCTATAGATTCAATTATACACATTCTTGTTTTTTCATAGACATTCATTTTACTTGGATTGGTGTTTGGTGGTTTTTCCTGTTGTTGCTTTTTTTCTTCTAAAGAGTATATAAAAGATCTAGCAGTTTCTACGTTAAAGGACCAGAGGGCATGGAATATGATATTCCAGAGGGCAAAGGAATTGGGATTACAACCAAGAATCACCTACCCAGAAAAACTCAGCATTATCTTTCAGTGGAAAAAATGGGACTTCAATTAAAAAGAGGACTTTCAGGTATTTGTGATGAGAAGACCTGAACTGAATAGCAAATTTGACTTTGAGATACAAGACCCTAGAGAACCATAAAAAAATGGAGTTGGGGGACACACCTGGGGTCGTGCAGTGGTTGACTGTCTTTTGTCTGGATCAAGGTGGATGCTTTGTATATTGTGTCACCTAGCTGCCCCATGATGACATCTTTTTGTTTTTGTTTTTGTTTGTTTTTTGCGGGGCAATGGGAGTTAAGTGATTTGCCCAGGGTCACACAGCTAGTAAGTGTCAAGTGTCTGAGGCCAGATTTGAACTCAGGTACTCCTGAATCCAGGGCCGGTGCTTTATCCACTGTGCCACCTAGCTGCCCCCATGATGATATCTTTAGGGTTAAACTGAGGGGTGAGAGGAATGCACTGGGGGAGGGGGAAGGGCAGAGGTGAAATCCTACATGAAAGAAAGAAGAAAAGACTTATGGAGTGGGGGAAGAAATGGGGGAGGAGCAAGGCAGTAAATGATTTTTACACTCATCAGAAAAGGCTCAAAGACCTTAAACTCATCAGATTTGCCTTAAGGAGAGATTAACACACACACCCTACTGGGTGGAGTAATCTATTTACTCTGGGCAGTAACTGACCCTGACACTCATCAGAATTGGCTCAAGGAGGGAAGAACATACACACTAAATTGAGTGGAGTAATCTCTCTAACCCTGCAGGAAAATAGGAGGGGAAGGGGATAAAGAGAGAGGGGCAAAAGAAGGAAGAGCATATTGGGGGAGGGGACAGACAGAAGCAAATCCCTTTTGAAGAGGGATAGAATGAAAAACAATGGATAATAGAATAAATATCATGGGGAAGGAAATAGGATGGAAGGGAAACAGTTAACAATAGTAATCATGAAAAAGAGAAAAGGGGGAAAATTTTTACAAAAAAATATTTATAGCAACTCTTTGTGGTGGCTAAGAATTGAGAATCAAGGGAATGTCCATCAATTGAGGAATGACTGAAGAATCCATGGTATGTGATTGTGGTGGAATGGTATTGTGCTATAGGAAATGACAATCAGGATGATGCCAGAAAAAACGGACTCATGAACTGATGTATAGTGAAGTGAGCAGAGCTTGGAGGACATTGTACATAGTGAGAGCAGTACTGTTCAATGAGCAATTGTGAATGACTTAACTACTCTCAGCAATGCAATGATCCAAGACAATCCCAAAGGACTAATGACAAAGTTTACTATCCACCATCATAGAAAGAACTGATAAAAAGAGCACTTGTGGATTGTACATATATAACCTGGTTGTTGTCTTGTGGAGGGGGAGGAAAAGGAGGGAGGGAGAGAGGAAAATTTAGAACTCTAAATCTTATGAAAAAGAATGTTGAAAACTACCCTTACATGTAACTGGAAAAAATAAAATAAATGTTTGTTACAAAAAAAAGAGTATGTTAAATCAGAACAGACTAATTTGAAAAATAATAATATTTTTCTATATGCAAATCTGAGAAGCAATGAGCTTAATTTCTTCCCCAATATTGTGGTGAGATAGAAAATTGATTAAACTAATAGTCCCCTATTCCTAGAATGAATAAGTCATCAGCCATTCATTTCATCCATCCATAATCCCAGTGTTCATTCAGCAAATACAGTACTTAGGCACAGCATCACTTTCATTCAATTCCCAGGATGATGGTGCTTTCTCCCTCCTTAAATTTTCCTAGAGCATTTTTTTCTGATCTCTATCTATGAACATATATTATTCTCCCATATTATTTAAGCTCTTTCTGTCTCTCCAGAGCTAAACACAGTACCTAGGGTGAAGTAAGTAGTTTAATTTTTTTTTCTATGTTTACTTTATTAGCTTACAACATAGGTGCATCCTGAACCCCAAGACACTCTCGCCTAAGTTGTGTCCCAAAGAAAGCTTTGAATATGTGGAGAAAATAGAAAAATATTCAAAGAGATAGCTATAATGATCAATTGTCTTAGAATGTGGTATGTGGAAAAACTAAAGGAATTAGGTGGACCTAGGGGAGTTTAGAGAGGAGAAAGCTAAGGAATTACAATTACTGGCTTCAAATATATAAAAGGATTTTGTTTGTTGTTGTTATTGAAAGGATTCCTTTTTTTAAGTAAAGGTCGATCTCTGTTGATTATTAATTAAAAAGATTTTCTTAATTTTCAAGGGGAAAGCACACCCTGAATGGTCATAGTGCTTCCATACATGTAGTTTGGATTTGTCTACTGAGGCAGGTGGGGTGGAGGAACAATCACTAAATTTAGAATTAGAGGAGGTGGGTTAAAATCCAGGTTTTCTCTGGTGTTGCTTGTATAAGTCATCTCACCTATTACCTCTTTGGGTTTCAATTTCCTCATCTATAAAATGAAAAGGACAAACCAGAAGACTTATTAAAATTTACATAGGAAGTGCTAAGGAAAGCATCCATGCCAAAATGATGTTATGAGTCCTCCCACAAAATGAGTCACCCAGTATGGTGACAAAAAGAATAACAACTCTTTTGAATACTTTGGGACTTGGGTAACAGGACAAAAGTTATATGATGGATCCTTTGGGAAGATAAAACAATTAAATTCTGAATAGGTGGGAGCTCTCCTCATGCTACATGTTTCAAAATAAAAAAAGGAGACTCAACTTTAACCTGACCCTTATATTCCTACTAGAGGCAGGGGCTAAGTAAAAATGATTACATTGAGATGTTCCTACTATTGTCACCTTTGAGAGGAAAGAATTCCTGTGGAAACAGATTTATTCTTTACCTAAGTCTAAACAAAGAGAGAAGGGTAAAGACTTTTCTTCCACTCTCAAGGAAATATTGACACAAAGAGAAAATTAAAATTTGTAGTGTATCAGGGACAGGAAATTGTTCCCAAAAATGTCAATGTTTAGACAGCATAATAGCTGATTTCCACTAATCATCCAAATATAGTATTAACATTAAATAGTAAATTTTGCAGGCCTTGCTTGATTATAAGCTCACCTGAGTCATCTCTATGCCCACCTAGATCTTAATTTTCTTAGATCAGGTACTGGATTCCCTCTACAAACAAAATGACCAGTAGGACTATTCCTATTCAGGCCAAATCACAGCATGCTACAATAAAGCTTTTGTGAATAAAATTGTGATTTTTGCCAGTCTGTTTGAAAGCTTCATGGACAGAATGCATAAGTCAGGGAGATTGCTGAGCCTCGGACCTGAGGGATTGCTGTCAGTTAATTGCCATGCTTTTTCTCCTTTTATACTGCTGTGTCATCTCTGGGTCCTCTTGGTCTGCTGGTATGAGTTCTGTTGCTCACTTCTTAGTGCCTACTGAACAGCTGCTAAATGTAGCAGCCTGGAGTGCTGAGAATAGGCCTTAGAGTCATGTTTGCAGCATATATTTTTACACGGCTTTCATTATTTTAAAATGTTTTAAGAGAAGCCGCCTGACAATGGACTGTCAACTTCCAAAAGCAGTGAAAATGTCTATTGTTCTCTCACTTTCAAAAAACAAGTGTAGATGCATATATATAAGCAAAAAGAATATTTGACATTTGTGAAACCCACATTTTCTATAAATATAAAAATTTAGTAATTAAAACTGGAATTATTCATTTATTCAAAATCCCAAAGCAGATACATGTGTATATATGTGTGTGTGTCCTTACATATCTCAAAGGCAAAAGGCATCATCATTTTAAAAGAAAAAATGTTATTTTATGAAGATAGTCAGAGGTTTCTAATGGGCCTTTTATACCTCCATCCTTGAAGTAATTTTCAAAATTAGCCTTGTTTAAATGCTAGTCTCATAAAAAGAAATTACTAATTCTTTGTTTTAGTTTTTAGCACTGGGTTTCTCTGTCTCACCAAGCCTGGAAATGCAGGGGCTCCTCCTGGGCCCCATTCTATCATTGATTAGCATGGGTTCTTTGACCTAATATGTTTCCAACCTGGGAAAATTTGTTCCTCCTTAAGGAACCTGGTGCCCCCTCCCAGACCGACAAACTTAATGCAGTCACTACATGAGTCACCCATTAAGAGTTTACTCTGAGGGGCAGCTAGGTGATACAGTGGATAGAGCGCCGGCCCGGAGTCAGGAGGACCTGAGTTTAAATCCAGCCTCAGACAGTTGACACTTACTAGCTATGTGACCCTGGGCAAGTCACTTAACTCCAATTGCGTCACACACACACACACACACACACACACACACACACACACACACAGAGTCTACTGTGTGTCAGCCACTTTGCCAAGTGATGGGATACAAAAGAAGCCATAAGATAGTCTGGTCTCTCAAGGAGCTCCCAAGCTAATGGGAAAGATGACAGATGCAAAGAAACTAAAAAGAGAGGGTATAAGGTTACCCCATTTGGGGTGGGGCTTGATGAAATCCAATGGGACATGATCTGAGGAAGTGAGTTACAGAGTTGAATTCATCTAGCAGAATGATGGGTTTCATTATCCAAGACAACTCTGAAGGACTTATGATGAAAAATGCTATCCATCCCCAGAGAAAGAACTTAAAAAGAAAGTTCTGAATATAGATTGAAGCATATTTTTAAAATTTTATTTTTCTTGATTTTTCTTGCCTGTTTTCTTTCACAACCTAATATGGAAATGTTTTGCATGACTATATATGTATAACTTACATTGAATTGCTTGCCTTCTTAAAGGAGCGAGGTGGGGTAGGGAGAAAGGACGATAATTTAGAACACAAAGTTTTAAAAATGGATGTTAGAATTGCCTTTAAGTGTAATTGGGGAAAATCATATTCTAAATAAACAAAAACAAACAAACAAACAAAAGAATGATGGGTTTCTTAAGATTATGAAATCCAGGAGATCAGCTGGGTGGTAAATGATGAAGTGAATTCCCTTGAACAGATTGGCTGAGATAAGTTCCCAGATGTCCACCCTTCATCTTTTCCAACCAGACAGGCAAGGGATGCTCAGAAGGTGTGCCTTTGTTTCACAGTGGATTTCAGACATCCAATTGGCTTAGCCTGCTTAAGCTCAGAAGCCCCTGACCCATTAAGAGTCTCTCTAGCCTCTATCTCCTGATCAGCTGGGATTACAAGCATGCAACAGCATACCTGGCTAATAATTTTTAATAAGTAGAGTTTTCAGAAAGTGGACTTTAGTAGAAATCCTAAAGCTTATCTTCTGCCACTGTGAAAAGGATAATGTTTCCACTGTCCTCATTGAAATTGGACTCTTATATAGGGAAATATTGCATGTAATGTACACGTGTATGCATACATGTATATACAAACTTGTGTGAATGGGCATGTATGTATGCACACATGTGTGCATGCATGTGTACACACCACCCCTAAGTAATTACTTTGCTTCATCTCAGGATACAGACAATTGGACTAGCTTCTGTAAACTATCCCTCCAATTCAAAAAAATAATCAGAGATAATGGAGAAATAAAACTGGCAGTATACTCAATCAGGTATCTCCAGGTGCACAACTAGAGGCTTCATGCACCTGATGTTCATCAATTTCTTAAACAATGTCAGTGCCACTGGAGAAACTAGCTGATTGGTAAAGAAGTTGTTGGCTCAGTGAGTGAAGGAAAGGGAGTATTACTTCCTTGGTAATGCAAAATGCATTTTGAGTACCCCCAAAACAAAATGGAAGAATGAATAAACAAGTGTATATGCAAATATATTCATTCAACTTTCATCCCAACTCATCAATCTTCAGTATATTATCTTGTATATATATATATCTCAGGCAATGGTGCAAGGTGTTTTACTTTGGAATATTTTTGTGAGGATGGGTGGTAAATATGGGTTGTTTAGTATTTTTTTAACCTATTATTATTCATTCTCTCTACTCAATACCTACTTGTAATCTTCAGGGTGATATGAAAGTATTGATAACACAAAAATTCTGCTAATAGTTTGGTGGCAAAATAGAGTGCTGGACCTGGAGTCAGGAAGACCTAGGTTCAAATACCACTTCAGACATTTATTAGCTGGGCAAGTCATTTAACTTTTGTTTGCCACAGATTCTGAAACTATAAAATGAGAATAAGAGTACCTATTTCTCAGGCTTTTTGTAAAGGTCTTAGCACCATGCCATAAATACTTACTATATCCCTTCCCCCAACAGACACCATATTTTCCTAAGCTGGAAAGTTCTATTGTATGGTTCTGTTAATTGACTGTATGTCTGTTGTCTGAAGACTGGCTAAGATTGGATGGCCTAACAACAAGTTTAAATATTGTGTTGTGGCCGTCAGCCAAAGCAAATCTTGAAGATCACCTACTAAATTAGCAGTTAGATGGAGGAGTAGGTCAAATATTGGATTTAGAATGAGGCCGACCTGAAATAGATCCCTACCTTAGATGCTTAATAGTTAGTGACCATGGGAAAATCACTTAATCTCTGTCTTGCCTTAGTTTCCTCATCTGTAAAAGGAGATAATAACAATGCTTTTGTCCAGGGTTTGTTTTTGTTTTGTAGGATAAAGGGAGGTTACATTATGTCAAGGGCTTTTTTATAAAGAGCTAAATAAATATTGATTACCAGTAGCATCAATAAATTATACAGAGTCTGCAATCTGTATCAATGGAATCAATAACAAACCCAATGAAATGAGAAGGCTTTGAAATCTTTAAGAAAAAGAACTAATTTTCTTCCTAAATTAGTCATGGAGTCTTTTTTTTTTCCTTTCCAAATTGGTGAGAGTGATATGGAAATCAAATAAACTGTAAAACTGGCTCAATAAATGATTGCATCAAACTTGCAGAATGATTCTATTTTATATATAATATATATAACTGAACAGGACTATTACACCATTATAAAGTTAAGCTTTACATGAAGAATCTCTTCTTCAGGTAATGAACATTTATGAAATTTATATTATACATCTTCTCAAGATCCCATTTTTTAAAAAAAATCTATATGCCCTAAACCTCATTGGTATTCAAGTATCTTGAATAGGTACTCTTATTCTCATTTTATAGTTTAAGGCTTGAGTAGGAGTGGCCCAGGTGGGTGAGGGGCATGGGCTCGTCAGAGCTAACAGCTACAACACACAAAGTTGGTTGATTAGCAAGTTGGTCTGGGGTCATCTAAGGACCAGGGAACAGGCCAGGCAAGTGAAGAACCTGATCCTCCTTAAATCATACCATCTTCTTAAGCTTGATATACTGCAGCCTGGAAACATTGGCCCACTTTAAGGAGCTAAAAGTCAAGTGAAAGAAAGGCAAGATGAGCCAACAGAGAAAGGTGAGGACCATAGAAAGTTTCTTCAGTAACAAGGAAGACCAAGGGGCACCCTCAGAGGAAGATGTCAACATCATGGCCCCTATATCTAAAGATTCCAAGAAAAATACGAATTGGTCTCAGGTCATAGAGGTGCTCAAAAAGGACTTTGAAGATAAAATTAGAGAGGTAGAGGAAAAAATGGAAAGGGAAATGGGAGTGATGCAGGAAAGACATGAGAAAAAAGTCAACAGCTTGAAAAGTCAAATTGGCCGAATGCAAAAGGAGGTACAAAAGCTCTCTGATGAAAATAATTACCTAAGAATGAGGACTGAACAAATGGAAGCCAGTGACTTTATGAGAAATCAAGACACAATAAAGCAAATCCAAATAAATAGAAAATAGAGGACAATGTAAAATATCTTCTGGGAAAAACTGCTGACCTGGAAAATAGGTCCAGGAGAGATAACTTGAAAATTATTGGTCTACCTGAAAACCATGATCAAGGAAAGAGCTTACACACCATCTTCCATGATATTCTCAGGGAAAATTGCCCTGAAATTCTAGAAGAAGAAGCTAAAATAGAAATTGAAAGAATCCACCAATCACCTCCAGAAAGAGATCCCAAAAGGAAAACTCCTAGGAATATTATAGGCAAATTCCAGAGTTCTCGGGTCAAGGAGAAAATATTACAAGCTGCCAAAAAGAAAGAATTCAAGTACTGTGGAACCCCAGTCAGGATAGCACAATATCTAGCAGCTTCTACATTAAAGGACCGGAGGGCCTTTGGAATATGATATTCCAAAGGGCAAAGGAAATGGGATTACAACCAAGAATCACCTACCCAGCAAAACTCAGCATTATCTTTCAGTGGAAAAAATGGGACTTTAAGGAAAAAGAAGACTTTCAGGTATTTGTGATGAAAAGACCTGAACTGAATGGCAAATTTGACTTTCAAATACAAGACCCTAGAGAACCATAAAAAACTTGGAGCTGGGGGACATACCTAGGGTCGTGCAGCGGGCAACTGTTTTGTGTCTGAGGTCGGGTTTTGGCTGGGATCCCCCTGGGTCCAGGGGTGATGCTTTGTCCACTGTGTCACTTAGTTAGGTGATGACATCTTTAGGGTTAAATTGAGGGGTGAAGGGAATGCACTGGAGGAGGGGGAACGGCAGAAGTAAAATCCTAAATAAAAGTAATAGGAAAAGGCTTATGGAGTTGGGGAAGAGATGGGAGAGGAGCAGGGCAGTAAAGGAATTTTACACTCATGAGAAAAGGCTCAAAGACCTTAAACTCATCAGAGCTGCCTCAAGGAGGGACTAACACACACACACCCAACTGGGTGGAGTAATCTATTTAATCTGGGCAGTGAATGAGCCTAACACTCATCAGAATTGGCTCCGAAGACCTCAATCTCATTAGAATTGGCTCAAGGAGGAAATAATGTACACACTCAATTGGGTGAAGTAATCTCTCTAACCCTGCAGGAAAATAGGAGGGGAAGGGGATAAAGAGAGAGGGGCAAAAGAAGGAAGGCTAGAGTGGGGGAGGGGACAGAGGGAAGTAAATCCCTTTTGAAGAGTGATAGGATGAAAGAAGATGGATAATAGAATATCATGGGGAAGTGAATAGGATGGAAGGGAAACAGTTAACAATAGTAATCATGAAAAAGAGAAAAGGGGGAAAAATTGTACAAAAAATATTTCTAGAACTCTTGGTGGAGGTTAAGAATTGAGAATCAAGGGAATGTCCAT
This sequence comes from Dromiciops gliroides, assembly GCF_019393635.1. NCBI lineage: Eukaryota > Metazoa > Chordata > Mammalia > Microbiotheria > Microbiotheriidae > Dromiciops > Dromiciops gliroides. The sequence goes on from NC_057863.1 coordinate 112,540,480, forward strand.
CAATTGAGGAATGATGGAAAAAGCTGTGTTACATGATTGTAGTGGAATGGTCTTGTGCAGCAAACAGAATGATCCCAGAAAAACCTGGAAAGATTAATGAACATCAATGTATAGCAAAGTGAGCAGAGCTGGGAGGACATTGTGCATAGTGACAGCTGTATTGTTCAATAAGCAATTGTGAGTGACTTAATTACTCTCAGCAGTGCAATGATCCAAGACAATCCCAAGGAACTGATGAGGAAGCTTACTATGCACCCCTATAGAAAGAACTGATAAAAAGAACACTTGTGGATTGTACATATATAACCTAGTTGCAATCTTGTGGAGGGGGAGGAAAGGGAGGGAGGGAGGGAGAAAAATTTGGAACTCTAAATCTTATGAAAATTAATGTTGAAAACTACCCTTACATGTAACTGGAAAATAAAATAAATGTTTGTTGCTGAAAAACAAAATGGGCATAAAAGAAAAAACAAGTACTATGCTAGGCATTGGGAATATAGAAAGCTTTTCCTTGCCTTCAAGAATCTCATATTCTATGAGGGGTACACAAGTACATAAATAGAAAGTATATAATTAATATATAGCAATCTCACGAGGAAAATAGAAGGGGAATAAAGAAGGGGATCAGGAAGGCCCAGAGCAGGTCACAACTAAGCTGTACCTTGAAGGAAGCTAGAGATTCTATTAGTAAGACAACTGTAGGAAGTGTAGGAAATTTCACCCTACTTTCTAAATAAGTTTAGGAAATTTATCCCCACTCCCTCAAATAAGCATCAGCTTATTGGGGATAGGTGCATTTCTCCAACCTTCTGCCACATATTAACGGGACTTGTTCTGCATTTGTAAAATGTTACAAAAAGCCATATTTTAATTGTTTTCCATAAATGGGATATCAAGTGTAGGAAGTGTTCCACTTAAGAGGATTTTCTTTTATTTTTTTGTTTTGTTTTGGTTTTTTGTTTGTGTGTTTTTGGTGGGGAAATGAGGGTTAAAGGACTTGCCCAGGGTCACAGTCTCAAGTGCTTGAGGCCAGATTTGAACTCAGGTCCTCCTGAATCCAGAGCAGTGCTTTATCCACTGTGCCATCTAGCTGCCCCCAAGTGAAATTCCAAAAGTTGAGTCACACCACTCAATTCCTCATAGAGTTTATGTATTATCAATAAGAGTGTGATGAGATATCTTTACATTTTTAAATGGTGCTGTTTTCAAATACACTTCAAGTGTTTCAGCAGGGGGTAAGGAAGGTAGATGATCTGGTTGCTCAAGAAATGTAAGGTGGTCTAAGTAAGTTCTAAATACTGTGTATGGCAAAGAACAGATTCAACTGTAATTAAGAAATGGCCAAAAGAGTTGGAGAGAGGGAAAGAGAATTAAAGCAAGTGAACAACTTGTTTGCTAAGATGGATTTTTCATGATTGATAGAATATCACCATCATCCTGAATTTATACCTTGTACAACTGGGCAAAAATAACCTGGAAGATCAAGGAATGTACAGTTGTAGGAGGAAATTTAAAGTCCTTCTCTAAGTTTAGCAATGCTCTCTTTTGTGACTGGGACTAGTGGTTTAGACAGCTGTCACTACGTTATCAATGACCAAATTAACAGTGGTATCAACAGTGATGCTACAGGGGTTTTTAATGCTCAAATGACAAGAAGCTCACTGAGGAGCCACAGAGAGGTCAGAGGCTGATATCTCTTGAATACTTGAAAACACTGCAAATGAAAGACTAAATGTTTTCCTAAAAGCAGATAGGAAAATCAAAGTTAAATTAAGTAGTGATTGATAACAATTGAGTTTAGTGACCCATACTCAACAAAAGAAAGGAAGAAGGAAGGAAGGAAGGAAGGAAGGAAGGAAGGAAGGAAGGAAGGAAGGAAGGAAGGAAGGAAGGAAGGAAGGAAGGAAGGAAGGAAGGAAGGAAGGAAGGAAGGAAGGAAGGAAGGAAGGAAGGAAAAAACCAAAAACCCAAGGGCTCTGCTCTGAATAAACTTAATTGAATCAATCTGGTTTGTAGAAGTGGGTCCTATTATAGTGAGATCTATTATAGTTGGGTTCATTGCACGCTTTACATAATCATATCTAGAAGATAAAATAAATAAATATATCTCTAAGTTATTATAAAAGTATTAGATAAAAGTATTATAAAAGTAATAGATAGAGAAAAATAACTTAAGGCAGCTATTGTATATCTCATTTTAAAAATCTGAATAACATATAATATCATGTTCCAATATCATATAAATTTTCTAAGCCCTACTTCCTTCAGAGTCAAGGGGCAGCTAGGTGGCAGTGGATAAAGCACTGGCCCTGGATTCAGGAGGACACGAGTTCAAAGCCGACTTTAGACACTTAACACTTACTAGCTGTGTGATCCTGGGCAAGTCACTTAACCCCCATTGCCTCTCAATAAAACAAAACAAAACAAAAGAGAGTCAAGGTAACTTCACGTAGAGGTAATAGTCATTATGTAATATGATTTGCAAAGAGAACAAAAATAAGCCATACTTGAAAATGCATCCCCTCTACAAATGGTCAAGGAATAAGGTGATAAACAGTATTAAGTCAATGAACGCCTGCTAAGTACTGTACTGGATATATGTTTTAAAAAGCCACTGCCATAGCCCCACTTTAAAAATAAAGGCCCTGCTCCCAAGCAGTTCATTGTCTGGTCGCAGGGAGAACACATGACACAACCATGTACAGAAAAGATATTTAAAAGGATATATTGGAGATCATCTCTGAGGGAAGGTACAGCAGTACTATGGTACAATGCACAAGCATCATCCCAGTATCACATTTCTGGAGACAGAAATGACCAGGTTGCACAATTAAGCTCTGAAAGCAATATTATATTAAGGAAAATTGTGATGTAGGCAAAGTTGTACTCTTACACTTCACTTACCATTCTTTTCTTTGCTCTAGATGGCATCAACTTTTCCCATTCCCTGTCCCCAACTCCAAGTATCTATACCATATGCTATTTTGTAAATTTTCTTTCAATTAACAGATAAAATTTGCGAAGGTGTTAAGTGTTGGGAATATCTGCCTTTTACAAAATCTGTCATGATGAAGAAAAACCCCACTACTCTAAATAAAGCTCTCTGGGGACAGGTATTACAGTTCTCTTTGTGTTCCTATCTCCAGCACATACTACCATACCTTGCACATACCAGACATTTAAGTCTATTAAATTGAATTAGATAGAATGGAGAAATTAACTGTGAATAAATAAACAAATAAATAAAATGAATGAATGACTAGATAAATAAATGAGTGAGTAAATAAATAAATGGGTTAATAAATAAATAAATGGATGGATGGATGGATGGATGGATGGATGGATGGATGGATGGATGGATGGATGGATGGATGGATGGATGAATGGGTGAATAAGTAAATAAATGAATGGCTGCATGAGTGAATGGATGGATGATTGAATAAATAAAAAATAGATAAGCATTTATTAAGCATTTTATGGGTCAAGCACTTTTGTTAGTTGCTGGAAATAAGAAATGCAAAAAGGGAGACAGTCAATGACTTCAAAGAACTTACATTTTGAACCATTCTAAAGGGAAGACCATATTGGGGAACCAAGGAAGGAGGTTTTCATTTGAGAATAGGAAATTGATCAGTAGAGCAGTCAACTGAGAGGCCCCTTACAAAAGAAATGATACTACTGATTTGATTTTGCCCACAGCAAGAGGTAGAAAGGGAGGGGAGTGAAATAGCAGGAAAGAAAGTTGTATTCAGCAGAGCAGATAGCAAAATAGTTGGTGGTCCTTCATTCTTGAAGAGGACCATGACAGATGTCATAACTTGCAATGAATTGGATTTAAGTGAGGAAGGGTTGTATAAAGTCACCAGCTTCACTCTCTCCTCTGGAACTATTTTGGTCCAATAGTAAGATATATTATCAGGACAATACGAGATGGCCCCAGATGTTTAAGGCAATTGGGGTTAAGTGGCTTGTCCAGGGTGACACGTCTAGTGAGTGTCTGAGGTCATATTTGAACTCAGGTCCTCCCAACTTCAGGGCCAGTGTTCTATCCACTGCCACATAGCAAAATAGACTGGGCAGATAATTGGATAGAATGTGAAGAATAGTCTAATAGACTTCTAAGTGACCCAGGTCAGTATTTTTTTTCCACAATAGGAATTGATTAAAGACTCTTATAATCACACCATATAAGCCACCTACTGTGTAAACTCATAAGGCTGTTATTGAGAGTATATTCTTATAATTGTCTTTTAGGGCACATTTTCTAGCTTTCTCATGCTCTAGTATAGAGCCTTCTCTAGACAATCTCAAAGTGTTCATGGCTTACTTTTCCAGATGCTATTGATAATCTAATAAAGTAGTTTGAGACTGAAGTCAACATATTCTATGACTATAGCATAACCTAGATCTGTACTTATATCTTCTGGAAGGTGGTGCTGGGGGAAAAGGAAGGAGTAGACTTTCATATTTCTTAGTAATATTGTTATCACTGAAAAAAAGATGAGACTATTGTGTCTTTTGAAATTCAAAATATGCTAATGATCACATTTGAGCCATCTGAGTTGCCTCTGAAATATGTGTTTTCTTTTTTCGATAGTTAATTCCCAAGCAATCTCAAATTTAATTGGAATTTACAATTAGTAGGCAGGTGTCTGCCTCAGATAGCAATCCAAATTCAATAACGTCTAATGGCTATTTGATTGGCATCATCAATACTGTACATCTCTTTGCAGGCAGGCACTTGCACTCTCAGAAAAAAAAAATAACTATTACAAATTAGCACCTATTGTAGGCTTAGCCCAAGGGTTAATCATTTCCTTCTTTTCAGGACAGGACTGAGGTTAACTGGTACAGGTAAGTGTGGATGGCTTTTCTGTTACTAGGATCCTAGAAATAAAACAAAAACCTTTACTTTCCAATACTATCAGCATGGTCTTTGTCACTAATATGCAATTCTTTTTTTCTCATTTTTTAAAACAGAACCATATACCCATCTTCCATTGCAATTACTTCAGAAAAAGAGAGATTGAGAAATAAAAATGAAACATTTCAGGGATGAGTGGGCATGGAAAATTGGTAAAGTGGCAGGAAAGTCCAAGTTTGAAGAATGAAGAAGTGAATGTGCCCACCTTGGAAGAAGGGGTCGAGAAAACATTTTTAAAAAATGATATTTTACTGAAACATCTGTTTTCTATTGCTAAAAATTTTTAGCATTTAAATGTTCTCATTTAGTGTCTGAAGTTAGCACTTCCCTGAAGTAGTTCACACCTTATTCTATTGCTCCTGTTCAGCTGCAGATTATTTTATGCAAGGCTGGTTTTAACAAGAAAATGGTGCATTAATTTACAATGTGATGAGTATTTTAGGAGCACAAAAACTAGGCTTTTGTGAAATTTTAGAATCTGAAGAAAATAGCCATACTTATGGAAAGCTCTTAAAACACCAGGATCCCCAACTCATTTGTATCCAAGACATTACAGTTTACATGATTATGGTTATTAAACAACTGAGTTATAAATATGTACTGGCCTCTAAGGAACTGTTGTTCTCTACCATCCTTCTGGTGCTCTCATTCCACACTCTAGTGGAAAGCACAAACAAATAAATGTATGCGCATTATCAGAAACAAGATAATAGATGTATGTATTTCTCAGTGGCTTTTGTTGTTCCTGTTTGTTAGATTTGGTTCAAAGCACTCAGTGGCTGCCTTTCTGTGGGTCTTGTGAGATGGCTTATTAAAATATGGTCTACATTTGGAAGGACTGTCTGAAGTTACTGCTTCCCCTCTGGGGTGTTCCTGTTTCTAAGGGATTTCAATATAATTTCTTGTGCCATAAATTCCTCATGGCCCTCAGTCAGAGTTTCTAGAAGAAGCAGTCTAGTATCATAGGAAAAGGACGAGCTTGGAGTCAAGTTTAGATCCAGCTTCCAAAAATAGCCAAATGGTCCACTGCAAGTCATTTAACCTCTGCTAGTCATCAGTTTCCTCATCTGTACAATGGAAATAACAATACCTAAATGTGACAGGATTGTTTTGAAACTCAGATGAGCTCAAATAGGTAAAAGCACTTTTCAAATCTTAAATCGCTGTGTGTCGTAGTTATTACTCTTACCTAAAAGCAGATCTGTAAGGTGTGATTGACAGGTGCTATGATGGGATCTTAGAGTAGCTCAGACTCAAATCTTATGCAAAATTTGTAAAAATTGCAAAAAGATTATGCAGAATAGTCTGTGAAGTCATCACTCTACCATTATGACCACAAAGATAAAGTCTTCACTAAAGGAAAGAGTAATATGACTGTAAGATATAAGGGATTTCTGGATTCCCTGTTCTCTCCTTTAACATACAATTGACACTTACTAGCTGTGTGACCATGGGCAAGTCACTTAACCCTCATTGCCCCACAAAAAAAAACAAAAAACATACAATTGCACAATAAGGATGTTAAGTGGATAAGATGAAGAGGCTCGAGGATAGATGGGTAGGTGGATGAATGGATGAATGGATTGATAGATAGATAGATAGATAGATAGATAGATAGATAGATAGATAGATAGATGATAGATAGATAGATGAACAGATAAATGAATGAATAGATAAATAAATGTATTAGGGATGTATCAATTAGTCTAAAAAATTGATCTAAAGTCTACCAGTAGGAATGTTGAGCTTGTTGTCAAATGTTGAATACTAAGATAAATCACACCGAACCTTCCCTACATAAACATTTTTTCTACCAGCCTTGAATAGGGAAAAGTTACAGAAGGGCATTAGTCATTGGATTTGGAGTCAGAGGATATTAGTTCAAATCTGTGCTCTGCCATTTACTATCCAAGTGACCTCAGGCAATGCACCTCTTTGGGCTTCAGCTTCTTCATTAATAAAATAAGAAAGTTGGACTTTATGAACTCCAAGTGTCAATGATCGAGGACAGCTAGGTGGTGCACTAGCTGTGTGACCCTGGGCAAGTCACTTAACCCCCAATTGCCTTACCAAAAGAAAGAGTCAATGATCACATAACCCAATGACCCTAAGGCATTGTGAGAGGAGGAGGACAAGCAGAATAGAGAGAAAGAGACAGGAAAGAAAGCTTATGGGAAGGCAAAGGGGTAGGCTTGGTCTTGGTGCCTGAGGAAAGGTGTTAGAGTTGATGGCTATATACCAGTTTCTATTTTACCATCAGCTGTCCAAATTCTTGAGTCACCAAGTCTCACAAGAATCACCCCACACTTCAAACCAGGGAAAGGCTGGCTCAATAGACTAAGAACTCCTAGAGGATATACAATATCATTTCCTGTAAAGAAGTTAATCTGTCTGGCAGACTATGAGAAGGCTGGTCATTCCTATGTTAAAGTGACTAAACATTTACTTAAAGATCTGGCTTTAGAGACAATAGTAATTGCAGATAGAGCTTGGACATGTGATTTCAATGGTATAAAGAATTCCTTCTACTAACGTAGGCTGGCATCTCCTATATAACTTAGTCTTAGAGGGATGCATGGACCACTGAAAGGCTAAGCAATTTGCTCACAAGCACACAGCCAGTATCCCTTAGAGGCAGAACTTGAACCCAGGTTTTGCTGGATCAAAGGTCAGCTCTCAATCCACTACAGATACAGAAAATATGTGGGAATTTGTATTCATAAAACAGGGAGGTATAAGAAAAAGAATTCTGCTTCTTTATTACCACTTTCTAGCTATGACTTTTTACATATTTATGCAATATCTCAGACACAAAACACATATGAAAATGGGTCAGCTCACTCATTGCAAGTGAAATTCTAAAAAGAAAAGTACATACCATCTACTGGCCCAGCCATTCTGTTCTCACTATGAAACAAAAATAGAATGATAAATTCAGATGCCCCATAGAAGGATGACATTGCCACAATCTGTGTGTGAAGTTGTTGGGCAGCAACAGGAGTAAGATCTTCTGTTTTGTTTCCTCTCCTCCTCCTTGTGCATCTGTCAAGCCAGACTTCCTATTGTTTCTTTTCTGCCTTTTTCTGTTTCTTCCTTCCTCTGGTCTCACTTTTCACACGTTTTCCTTTTCCTTTATTGTTTTTTCTTAGCCTATCCACCTCCAATGAAAACAGAAACAAACAAACCAAAAAAATGCAGATTATATAATTTGTAGATAGAGATGAAAGGTTCTATGGTATAATGCATAGAAGATGACCTTGGAGCTCAGAAGATCTGAGTTCGAATCCTGCTTCTAACACATATGTTCTCTGTTGCTAAAATCTGAGAACACCATGAAACAAAACGTTTCAGATTTCACTTGCCATATGGTGACCTAGGCAAATTATTAAAGCTCTCAACATACTAATTTCATTGGCAACTATAAGTTGCAAAGGAAGTACCAACCCATATTGGTAGAGGGAGTTTCTTCATCAGTGGTGTGTTGCTAAAGGTGTGACAACCTGCTCTATGGGGAAAAAAACAAACAAATGATGTATATACAACACACCTTTAAATTGAATCTGCCTTCTTAACATTTTCTCCATTACCTTCTTATGTTCCAACAATCAATAAAAAAATAAATCAAGCCCTCATTTGTAACATTTGTCCATTTCCATGTATAAATGCTCACACTGAAAATCTAACCAGCAGTTATGAAGAGCCAGCTCAAACTGCCTCCAGCACACTCCTTACTGGATAGAGACATAAATTCAGATGTCAGCATGGCTATCATAGATATACTAGAGAAATAAACATAAATGTAGCTGTAGTTACAGGTAGTGATGGAAATTGAAACAACAGAGATATAGAAAGAAATGGAGATAGAGACCGAGAAAGAAAAGTGTACAATCTGTCATGCTTGCTTGAATAAAGAAAAGGCAATTTTGTTTATTAGCAAGTATCCATGCAATTCCCTGGGACACTTAATTAAGAATAGCATTTCAACATATTATAATCTTTTGATTTAGAAGTAGAAAACCAGGTCTCTTATTTTACAGATGAGAAAATTAAGTCCCTTATAGGTGATGTGACTAATCCAAGGTCATTTTGATTCCAAATAGTAATCTTTCCATTCAACTGACTTGCCACCTCCATGAAGCCTTCCTTGATCTTTCTAGCTAGAACTTATTCTACCTTTTCTATTTGACCTCTGCTAGTTCCCTTTGCACAGTCTAACTTGAATTATAAAATTACATATTGTCCACATTATACTGCCCCTACAAATCTGGAGAGCTCTTTAAGAACTATGTCTTTTGGGGCAGCTAGGTGGCGCAGTGGATAGAGCACCGGCCCTGGAGTCAGGAGGACCTGAGTTCAAATCCGGCCTCAGACACTTGACACTCACTAGCTGTGTGACCCTGGGCAAGTCACTTAACCCTCATTGCCCAGCAAATAATAATAATAATAAATAATAAGAAAAAGAACTATGTCTTTTGGGAAATCTAGGTGTCACAGTGGATAAAGCACCAGCCCTGGATTCAGGAGGACCTGAGTTCAAATCCAGCCTCAGACACTTGACATTTACTAACTGCGTGACCCGGGGCAAGTCACTTGACCCTCACTGCCCCACCAAAAAATAAATAAATAAATAAAGGAAAGGGTGAAATAAAAAAAGAACTATGTCTTTTTTCATCTTTATAGTCTCCATGCATGGCAGTGTCATGCATATTATCGGGATTTAATAAATGTTTATTAAAGTTAATTTAATTGAACTATAGGTATTTCAGGCTACAAAAAGCCTTCTTTTTTATACTTCTGAAACCTGTCAATGTAGAAAGACTATAAATGGTCAAGGAATTGCAAAAATCAGATTCCTCAAGCACAGTCTTCCTAAGCACATTCTCCAGGTAGAGACACAGAATTGAACATATCATTTAGGGCTATATAAAATCACAGCCACTTTCTCCTCACTTCTATCCCTTAGGCTATGGGTCCTTAATCTTTTTTGTCTAATGCAGGGCTTCTTAAATTTTGTCTACTCCCAACTTCTTATTGCCCAAGAACTTTTTTTTTGCATAACCCTGCCATATAGGTATATAAAATAAGTATATATAACCTTTTACTATTGCCGAATTTTTCACAACCCCCACATTTAGTTACATGACCCCATATGGAGTCATGACCCACATCTTAAGAAGCTTTGGTCTAATGGACCCTTTTGGCACTCTGGTGAAACTTCACAGAATGATATTTTTAAACATATAAAATATATAAGATTATAGTAGAAACCAATTATACTGAAATATAGTTATTTTTTCTAAAGTTCATGGAGCTCAGGTTAATAAACACAGGTTTAGTCCACTGAAAACCTTTTTTCTAAGAAGATAGCATGAATGGGGGGAGGGAAGCAGTTGTAACAAAAGAAACAAAAACAAAAACAAAAAACCCTTGCCTCTGCCTTAACTCCTTCCTTTATTTCTAGCTGATGGAATCCTGCTGATTCAATCAGTTAGGTAGAGCAGTTTAATCTTTTCACTACGACTCTCATCTCTACTTCTTCCTCCCATTTGTTGGGAAATCTTTAACATCCTATCACTGCAGCCATCCTCCTTCTGGAAGTAAGAGATTAAAAGATTTGAATGGGAAAATAGCCTAGGGGGAAGTAATAATAACTCATTTATATAGCATTGTACAGTTTACAGAGAACTTTCCTCACCACAACATTTTCTAGTCCTTTACATTATTATTTCATTTTATTTAAACTTAATAACAACCCCTAGTAGGTGATACTATTATCTCTATTTAATATTATTATGCTTATCTGCAAATAGCATACTGAAGCTTAGACAGATGATTTTCCCACTGTTGTTGTTGTTATTGAATCATTTCAATCATGTCTAACTCTTCATGATCCCATTTGGGGTTTTCTTGGCAAAGATACTAGAGTGGTTTGATATTTCCTTCTTTAGCTCATTTTATAGATGAGGTACTGAGGCAAACAGGATTAAGTTACTTGCTCAGAGTAACACAGCAAATGAATGTCTAAAGCAGGATTTAAACTCACAAAGATGAGTCTTCTTGACTCTAGCTCAACCACCTAGCTGTCCCATTGTCACACAAAATTTAAGTTCTGGGGTTGGTACCCAGGTCTCCTGATTCCAAGGGCAAGGTTCTTTTTGTTACACCACATAATGGTTGGTGAAAATGCAGAATAAGAATGGACAATGGATGCCTCCACCACCATCTTATATCCTTTGGTTCTACTTGAGGACTACTATCTACATCCACTGTCAAACTAGTATTTTAACTCTCTAGATAGCACGGAGTGACTGGTAGGATAAAAACAGGAAGTCAGTTCCTTTCTTGGCTACTCTACATTCTCATTTTCCATGAAAAAGCACTGCATAAAAGAGGCAATTGGTATTATTTACTTCTGGTTGGAGAAGTAACCCGGAGAGGATGACTGTTCCCCCTTCCTCCCCCATAAGGGGTCAAAATCTAGGGCAATGCATTAATTCCCCAAGGAAGTATGATTATTTTATGGCCAATGCAGAAACAAGCATTCTTGAACTTCATGCCTTGAAGTATTTCACTAAACTATACCACATGAAACACCTTTACTCCTTCATTTAGGCTGGGGCAACACTAACACTAAGTCCTATTACCATGGCACCTTTTTTCTCCCAGCCCCCATGGTAGCACCAGGAAGACTCTTTAGGGAACATTTACCCTCCCCTGGCACAACTGCACCTAAGGCAGTCTTCTGTATAAATATGATGGATAGCAATATTGTAGCTTCTGGAGTTGAGTTGTTGAGCTGGAATTGAGCTCTCATTTTGGAGAATGAGGAGTAGAATAAATTTCTATCACCTCAAAACTCAACCACTGACCAACAACAGCTACACATTTGACCCACATGAATAACTCTTCAGTCTTCAGTGAATCAATATATAATAATTCATTATGTGCTAGCTACTATTATAGGCCCTAGAGCTACAGACAAAAAGTAAATGATTCCTGACCCCAAGGAATTTATAATCTATTGAGGGAATGCCTTGTATGCATATAACAAAATACAAAGTATATATGATATAAATACATAGTAATTTTGGAGGCCACTAATAGCTTGGAGAATCAAGAAAAAGTTCATATCGGTGTGGTACTTACTGAGCTAAACTTTAAAGGGAGAAAGGAATTCTCTGGGGCATAGAAGAGAAGAAAATGCATTCTAAGAATAGAGGTTAGCTTATACAAATTATTATAAAATAATAGCTAGAATGTTGTGTTCACAAATGCTTTTAAGCAATTCAATTTTAATACTTCTGTTATTGCACAGTATAAATCTGTACTTAGCAAATCCCTTCTCATTTCTTATCACTGAAGGACAAGGAAAAATAGATGTGTTTTTCCCCTTAGTCTTTGACAAAAATACTAGCTAATTTGGTGTTTAATCCCTTCAATACCCAGCTGAGGTACCACTTCTGCCATGAATCCTTTTCTGATCCCCACCATAGTTGCAGTAAAAGTGAGATTTCCCACTTTAGGTTTCTCAATATAGAAATTTCTCTGGACCTCTCCTTTACATTTATCTCACCAAATTTTCTATGTGCATGCTTTCAAAACCATTAGACTGTAAACTCTGAATCTTTATCTCCAAACTCCTGGAACAATATTTTCCCCAAAGTAGTTGCTTAATAAATGTTTGTGGAACTGAATTGAATAACATGTTGATATTTTGTTTTATCTATGCCCAGATCTTCCACTGAAGTTCTAGTTTGATCTCTCAGTGTGGTATAAATATGACCCAAAGTTGTGTAAAGCTATTCCAATTGACAAGAAACTGATCGATCCTATCAAGCTAAGAAGAAAAGTCTTCTATTTGGGTGCCTGCAATTATGTATATGAACTTCTCTCTTTGATGTTCCCTATACCTAGGTAAATAGATGAATAGATGTGGATAGATAGATAGATAGATAGATAGATAGATAGATAGATAGATAGATAGATAGATGATAGATAGATAGATAGATGATAGATAGATAGATAGATAGATAGATAGATAGATAGATAGATAGATAGATGATAGATAGATAGATAGATAGATAGATAGATAGATAGATAGATAGATAGATAGATAGATGATAGGTAGATAGATACATAGATTAGATATAGACAAACACTAATAGTCAAATTAATAAAGTGAAATCCAGTCCCTATCCTCATCCTATTGGATGATATGTCTATCATTCAAGGGCCAGTCTAGTTTAGTTTGGAGAGGCTCATCACCAGAAGTTTGGGTCTGCGTTATTAATTTTGTTTTGGCCAGAAGACCATCTACTAAAGTGTCAAAGGTTTTTGAGCTGCCTATGTGGAGCAAGTACCCATACAGACATAATCATGAATCACTGGATAAAATTTGCTCAGGTCAATATATGAGATAATTTATGCAAAGTACTTCATAAACCTTAAGGTGATCATGGTCATGGCCATCGTTCTCTTCATCTCCTTGAGCCTATATTTCATAAATGTAATTTCATAAATCCCCTTGATTAAATTCTTGATCTAAGCACTTCATACAGAGCCACATGTTGTAGGGGATGCCTAACAATCTTCATCACAATATTGATAAATGATAGAGGATGTGTCCATCAACAGTATGATAATGGTGGTTCTTATTGATCTTTGACCTAAATGAAGCAAAGTGACTGGGCCTATAAGATGATGAGGGAAATGTCTTTTGATGTCAAGAAATGACCTGTATGATTTTGTTTCTTAAAATGGTCTTTGTTGTTGTTGTTTTTAATTTGATCCTCTGTATTGTCACTTATTTAAGATTTTGCTTTAGTCCTATGAGTAGGTCAGGGAAAGGTATCTGAGCAATACTACTGGATGTGATTTTCTCCTATCAGGCTTTTAATTACCAGTGAACTTAAAGAAGCTTTTGAAGTTACACTGGCAACCTCTGAAAGCTTAATGTGACTTGTGACAATTAGAAATGGCTTATACTCATTGTTTAATCAAAGAGAATGAAGCTTCAGACACATTGACATATTTCACATCCAATAGAGCCCTTTGAAATTCAGGGCTTCTAACTATTAGTTTTGCCTTATTCTAAAAGAAAAGCCTATGTTTAAACATGAAGTTTCAGTCCCCTTCAGCTGCAAAAATAGCCTTCACTATGTAAATCAATGCAAGGCTGTCACACTGAGCCTGCAGCCAAACAGACTAAAACAATAATATGACCAAAGGTGATCATACATTTCACATATTAATGAAGCATTACTTTAGGAGTAAAAGCAGAACCATTTAAATATTAACACTATTAGGCAAGTATATCAAAACAAACACCTTCCCTTGATACATATTTAAAAACTTAGAGGAGATGAACGATTAAAACAATGGGCTGTATTCTGTCTGTAGTATGGGGAGAAGCCCCTCTGGAGAATGGGGTCTAATATAGGTTAACCTTTTCCTGAATGCCACATCTCACTGTAGGTTCACCACTTGCTACTGCTTATGACAGTTATATAATGATTTTTTTTTTCATTCTCCCTGATGCTTTCCCAAGGCAGACTTCAAACTTTTTATGCCCAGCATGGTGTAATAAAAAAGAGTGCAAGATTTGGAATGAGAGGCTCTGATTTTAAATTCTCTGCTACTTACTACTCATTTGACTTGGGAAGTTGCTTGATTTCTCCAGAGGTGAATTTCCTCAACTCTAAAACAAAGGGAAGGAAGAATACATGACTATTATGGGCCAATCACTTTATCAATGTCATCTGATTTGATCCTCATAACAACACTATTATTATTATAATATTATTATTATCATCTCCACTTTAGAACTGAGGAAACTGAGGGACAGAGGTTAAGTGATTTGCCCCAAATCACATAGCTAACTAATATCTGAAGCTAGATTTGAACTCAGGTATTACTGACTCCAATCCTAGGGCTCTATCCATGGCACCAGACTAGATGAACTCCAAAGTCCTTGCCAGCTCTAAATATAAATTTTATGAAATGTTCCACTGTCAGTACATATGTTTATTCCATAGAATTTAATTTGTAGAACAGTTCAGTCATTATAACTATCATCAATCATATCTGTCTACATTGTACCTGCAGAACACTCTCTTAGGTACCATTGGGAATGAAACATATTTGACAAAAGTAGTAGAAGGGTCTTGATGGATCACAGGCAAGAATTATAGAAAACTACTTATGACATGTCTTGCCTTGCCTAAGTTCCTTAGTTTCATATGTGCACTGACTCTGGAATTGCATTTGGTACTTGGGTTTTTAAAATGTGGAGTGATAGTCAATTTGAATCCCCTTATGGTACATCCCAACAGGGCAGGAAGCTTAATCAGAATAGCAAAGTGTTTAAGTAGGATAGAGGAGTAAAGTAAATAAGAGAATAAATTCAAGCAATGGAATCGTTCCCAGAACCCTATATACCAAGAGAGATAATCTCCCACTGACTCATATACTAAAAGGAAAGCAAAATCCTTTCAAAAAAAAATTCACGCCTTTCAAGGTGAAGAAAATTTTTGGCCTCACTACCCACTACCTTGGCTTGTGACTGTAAACTGCTGCCTGGATCATAGCTGATTGGGGTGATCTAGGATCTCCTCAGCTTCTAAACTCTACTTTGTACCCATTCAAGCCTAGACAAGAAAAACTGATCTGCTCTAAAGCTCCACTAACCCAGACATCTAGCATTAAATCCCTACCCTCTCTTTTGACATTTCCCCTACAATTTCCTATTGATGCCTCAGGCATGCATTTTGGTTTCTTGTACCACTTTTCTGAAGTAAGTCAACATAACTTCAGCTCTATTGTAAATTAGTCCTGTAGTTTCCACCCAGCTGATAAAGAAAAAGGTCCTTCAGGAAGTCATGAAATTCTGTGTTCACCCATCTCAAAAGAAAATTCCCAGGGGCAGCTATATGGTGCAGTGAATAGAGCGCTGGCCCTGGATTCAGGAGGACCTGAGTTCAAATCTGGCCTCAAACACTTGACACTAGCTGTGTGACCTTGAGCAAGTCACTTAACCCCCCACACACACACACACACACAAAAGAAAATTCCTAGACCTTAGTCCTAGGTGAGTTAGCAAGTGGGAATTTCTTTACTTTTAAGATGACTTTCAATTCTGAATGATACAATGATACCAGGGTGCAGGCTCCAATGGGGTTCCCCACTCGGATAAAAATCTTCTACTGAGTCATTCTGACACAGTGAACACCTACATATCTTTCCTTTTGACCCTAGTAAATAGTACGTGGTCATAGAAACTGTCTTGAAGCTTGGATAACTCTAAAGAACGCATGAAAAAATACTTTAGTGGGGAGCTAATGCAAAAGTTGGCGTGCAAGGACTAGAGACAGGAAGACATGAATTCAAATTCAAATTCAAATTCAACCTCAGACACTTACTAGTTATGTGACCCTGTTCAAGCCACTTAACCCTGTTTGCCTCAGTTTCTTCATCTATAATATGAGCTGGAGAAGGAAATGGCAAACCAATCCAGAATTTTTGCCAAGAAGACCTCAAATGGGGTCACAAAGAGTTAGATACAAATGGAACTGAAACAACCAAACTTCACCAAAAACATCTGAGCCAAGCGGCAGTGCTCTTTGTATGTGTAAATTAAGGTTTTGAAGAGCTTAGTTTACATGTCATGGAAGGAGAACTCCATGTGATAATCCCTGCTTTGGCAGCCTTTGGGAACATTTACCTGCTTAGGTTCATCATAAATAGTGGCTTATCTATTTAATATTTCTGAGTCATGATTATTTTTTGTCCCCTGCACAGCACAGTCTGCCTAAACATACACACACACACACACACACACACACACACAGCTATATGTAATATATACCTACATATACACATACATACATACATACACATAGTGTGTATATGAATATATATACATATATACACACTATGTATATGTATGTGTGTACATTTTTTCCAATTGATATGGAGCATCATGGAGAAAGAGGGGTCTTCTAAGTCTGTAGAATTTAGATAGGTAATGAAATACTATTTGGCTTGTGTAATCAAGTAAGGATTGTTTGTCCTTGTGATAGGCCCAAACACAATAATTGGATTTTCTTTACTACTAACACAACCCCTCCTTACCACCCAATCAACACTTACTGTTTTCCATTTAGTGGATAATTTTATGATTGTAATCATGAAACACTTGGCACACTTCTTTGCACTCCATACTTGTTTGCTGAATTCCTGACACCCCTCAAAGTGTTGAACAACATTTATTTTTTTAAGTTGAAGTAAAATAAAATTAATTTACTTTGAGATTTTTTTGATTTTGACATTTTGACATAATTGTAGTTACCCAGGGATATTCAAAAAACAGTTTTGGGAATCACTTCTTTCATGATATGACTTTCTATCTATTAGAGATAGGCAGTAGGGGGTCAGTATTAATCTATCTGATCTTTAAGTATATCTTCTTCATTTCTATAACACAACTTTGGATGATGCTAAGAAATTGTGAATAGATTTCATAAAATATTGATATAATATTATTTATTCCTTGAAACTGTAATACTTAAAAGGAAGATATGATAGTAATTCGCAATGTACTACCACTCTTGATGTTGAGAATTTTGGTCCACTTATTAAATATTCTATCTGCTTTCCTTTTGGAGTCAATTATTTTTGTGTCATCCACTAAAGAATACTTGCAAACATATCCAGAATCAATGTAATAATAATATGCTATTGAACTTTAAATACTAAAATCTTTTTCCAGATGTTGGTATTATCTTCAAACAATTATTTAATGCAATCTAACAGATATGTCTTCATGATATCTGCAATGAATTTCACCTATTTAAATGGATTGTCTTTATCATTTGTGAAAATGTTGGATGGCAATATATTAGTGAAAATGAAAAAAAAAATGTGCCACAGCATGAAAGTATGAGTGCATTTGTAACTTGACACAATCAAAGCAGAAAAATCTATCTTCATTTCGTCTAGAACATTTGTAATTATTTAAATATGTATGTATTATCTTTTTTTCCCCAGGGTCACATAGCTAGTAAGTGTCAAGTGTCTGAGGTTGGATTTGAACTCAGGTTATACTGAATCTAGGGCCAGCGCTTTATCCACTGTGCCACCTAGCTGCCCCCAAAATGTATGTATTCTCATCTAGACTTGGGGTGTGGGTGTGGGTGTGTGTGTATGTGTGTGTGTATGTGTGTGTGTGTATTTGTGTAGACATACACATACTATACTTAAAAATAAACCAAAATCCAGGAGGAACTAAAAAAAAGAGAATCAGAGAGACAGAGAGAGAAAACAAATGAGGGAGGAAAGGATAGGGAAAGAATAAATTATATGGTACAAAATTAGAGATTGTTTGGAAAAAAAATTCGACATCTTTCATTCTTTTATCCTTACTCTTTATTTTACTATGTATACTTGTGATAATCAACCAGCATTTATTTAGTGCCTACTATGTGAGAGGTACTATGATAACTACTATGGATACCCCAAAAAAGGACAAACCCCACCCCCAAAAAAGCCAAGATTCCTGTCTTCAAGGAGTTTGTAATCTAATACCTCTAACACCTGTTTATTGTATTTATGTTTCTGCTTCATCTTTACTGTGATAAGGTTCACTTTCCTACTCAAAAGCTTTAAATGTTTCTACATTCTGTTGAGAGTAGTGTTCTAACTTCTGCTGGTAGTCGAGACTTTAGGATCCATATCACCTTTATAGCCTTGGCTTTCTCATATCATTCCCTATGGTTCTAGGGAAACTCACCTACCTGCTAGCCTCTAAACTTGTCCTGCACGCTACTGCCCTTGTGCTTTTTTTCCATACTTTCTCCCTTGTATGAAATGTATGTTCTCATAATATCAATTGAAAGTCTTTCCTTTAAGGTTCGTTTTGGATACTATTACTCTCTTCACAGAACCTGATTCCTCCTCGAAGCTGAAAGGGATCTATCTCCCTCTATTTTAATCTCTCATACCACTATGCTCTAGACTTTGCACCTTTCTCATTTGTATGATAACTTTTTATGAGTATAGATTTCCTATAGAACACAGCCAAATCTCTATCTCCCCTACCAGACTACAAACTCCTGGAGGGCAGGGAGTGTGTCTTTGTTATTGCTATAGCCCTGGCACCTAGCACAGAGTCTGGCACATCACAGGTGTTTAATACCCACTGAATTGCTCTGGACTATGTGGATACATATGACTTCTCATAATCCAGACCATGCCAGATCCCTTGCCACTCATCTTACCACTACATAAGTGTAATTTTCAACTCTAAAATAAGATACAATAAAAGAATAAATTCTGATTTCCCCCAACTGCTACTGCCTTTCTCACCCTGGAAATTGCCTTGGATTTACATTGTCTATATCTCGTGTGTAAATGCTGTTTTCTTCCTCAGAAGATAATCTACTTGAGGGAAGGAATTATTTATTTTTTTACTCTATCTCCCAAGAACCTAACAAAAAGCCTAGCATGCAGTAGGTACTTAATTAACTCCTCTTGATGGATCGATTGACTGAAAGAAATCACCCATGAGCAAGAAATTATTTCTTCTAGACTATATAAGCTCCAAATTCAAAATCCACCAATCCTATTCCTAATGATATCATTTTTCATGCATGACTGATTGGTAATATTTTTTAAATCTTCATTGTATTGGATACACAGACAGCTCCCCACCTTTTAATCTTGTCCTGTGAAAACTGGTAACTGACCTTTGGGAACACTTCCATTTTCCCTCTAAAAGCAGGAGTGGAGGAGGCTGGGGGATAGGGGGCGGTGGAGAGGGGCTACTTTCCTGACCCAAAGCAGCTGGGCAGGCAAGCAGATTGTTGGGCTGATGATTTTCACTTTCTTCTGTTCCTCTGTTCTCAGCACAATGTGACAGACTTGAACAGCATGGGGGAGTTGGTAGACAGCAAATTGTGAGGAGAGAGGCAGCTGGCTCACCCACACGGCAGGTTCAGGAGCACAGCATTTGGGAGAGAGTCAAGATTTCTTGAGGTACTTTGGTGCCCCCACAGAAGGCAATCAAAACCTGCCTATGATCCCCTCCTGAAGCAAGAGATTTTTGGCTTATGTAACTTTTTTGTTTTTAATGTATCCTTTACTTTTATTCCCCCTACCTGAATAAACAGACAGGCAGATCCACATTCTGAAGAAAGCTAAACAGAGTGTGCTCAAGATTAAACAACTGATGTTATTGGTGATCAATATCCAGGGAAGCACCCACAGGAGTACTATGATTTATTTCACTAGACTTATTTTCAGGAGTCTGGTTTTTATTTTACATCTTCAGTGACAGAGGAAAGGATCACAGAGTAACAAAAGACATCTTAGAGAAGAGGTGCCAAAATTCCATTTCAGCAAGAAGGCTGCAAAACTCCCAGGTTCAGCCAGAATCAGATTAAAATGCAATTGGGAAATGTTTCATAAAATAAACTTTAAAATAAAATCCAACATGAAAATATTAATTTGAGGTTTTCTAAGTCAATAGGCAGCATGCAGGAATCCTTTTCTGTCTGAGTTTGACATTACTGTCTTAGTGGCCATCTAGGCCTGACCCTCACTTCCATAATGAGGACACTGAGGCTCCAAACAGTATCTCACCCAAGGTCACACAGCTAATTAGCAAAACTATGTTGAGGATCCATGTCTTCTCATTTGAGATCTAGGGCTTTGTTTTATTTCCCATTACAGTGCTTCATGAGGGCTTTGTTTTGGGGGAAGGGTGGAGATATACACATGCATATGCATATACATGTGCATTGCATGTACACACACAAAAATGTAGCTGCACACACATGTATGTACAATGCATACATGCATGTACATTTATGCATACATTTTCATGTGTGCATGTCCATGTGCCTTTGTATTTTGTGTGCATGTGTATAAGCATATACATGTGTTCCTGCATGCACATGTGGATACATGTACAGTGTGTGCGCATGCGTATATGCCTATCTGTACAGCCATGCATATATATGTATGCACATGCACATGCACATGCACAGAGAGAAATGTGTATATGTATATGTATGTATATGTGTGGGTACACATTCATATATACACACATATATAAATATAAATTTTATGTGTGTGCATATACAAACATCTATACATGCATGCAACTTTAAAGGGGGGAAGGGAATGTGTTTGAAATTGCTGATCAGACTACAAAGATGAAAAGCATAAGACTTGGGAACTTGAGGGTGGAGGCAAAATGTATAGGCTTTTATTTCCATCTACTAAGATCCAGAACTTTCCCTTCAACTATCATTAAAAAGGCCAGGATAGCATTGCTTTTGATTGTTTATTTTGAAAATAAAAGAATCGTAAAAACCTTATTTGACATTAAATTACCATTTTATTCCTCATCTCCACCTTATACAATCAGTCCATAGTTTCTTCCACACTCAGCTCAAATGGTACTTCCTACATAAGGCCTTTCCCCATCTGTACATCTGCTACAGCCTCCCTTCAAAATAATTCTCATCTGTGTGTTTTATATCTATTTGGTATATATTTGTATGTGTAAATGTTGTCTTCCTGTATGGAATAGGAGTTCTTTGAGGACAAGGATTATTTGATTTTTTTTCTTTGTATTTCTAATTCCAAGCATATAGTAGGCCTTCATACATGCTTTTTGATTGATTCCAAATATACCATTTTAAAATTGTGATTTTGAAAAATCAGTTTTCCTAATTGAAGATTCCAAAAAATAGAAATGATTCATCATACCAGCCTAGAAATTCCTTGAGGGCAAAGACTGCATCATATATATATATATATATATATATATATATAATATATATATATATATATATATATATATATATATATGCTTCAGTGTCAAAGATAGTATCCTGGCCATAGTAGGTACTCAATAAGTATTTAATGAATAAATGAATTATTTTAGTTGCTATTAATAGAAATCTACTCAAGATGTTCCAGAAACTCCAAAGTTGTACTTTTTAGAGTTCATTTAAAAAAAAAATTGTGGATAGAATTAGTAAAAAGAAAAAAAAAAGAAACAAAATAGATTACATTGGTACTACCTTTTCTCAGTCATCCCTTTTCTTATCTAATGGGAACAGCAGGATATTTCATGTGTTCCTGCTGAGGCAACCTGGCCTGACTGTTATTAGTATTCAGCTTGACTTCCCATGAGCCTAAATCTTACAATAGATAAGCATTGTCTAATGCAGATTCTTCTGCTTTCTATTGCTTGTTCTGAATTTTAACATTAAGCCCCAACATAATCTTCTACAGAGTCGCTAATACTATATATCAACAGGGAGGGCCTGATTTTTTTTTTGCTTCTCTATTTATGGCTGCTTGACAATTAAGTTTATGTGGAGAAACTGACACAGATGTCTAAGCCGCACATAAAACTAAGGCACGTTATCTGAGAAGTCACATAGATCACTACAAATAAAACATATTGCAAAAAGAGATAAGGTATTTCATTTAATATGAACTCAGATCCACATTCCCCACTGACCTTCCCAGACGACAAGATTACCTTTGGGGAGTAAATACTCTGAGAGTACACATTAGTACATGCTATAGTCAACAAAGTTATCAGAATATTTTATGTTAGAGGGCATAAACTGATACGATTGACCAGGACCAAATGGGTTCATCCACTAAGACAACAGTGAATAAAATGCAGACTCCCTAATGTGAAAATGATAATTTACATTTCCCTCTTATTATTTGGATTGGGGTGTGTGTTTGGGAGTAGGGTGGGGATATGGATAGAATTTGACACTACAGATAGCTCAGAAACTACGTCCTTCCTACATTTAACAAATCTGTAAGAATGGCAGACTCTATGTCTGTCAATGTACCATTAACCTAGACCTATAGGGCATTTCAACAGGTCAGGTTTTCAGTTACAAACTTTTTATGTAGGCAGAAATTTTCTTTAGGATCTAGTATAATTTATTTCCTTTCCTCAATCTTTTCTAATTTTCAAAGATTACATAATATATGATTTTGTTTCCTACAGAGGTGAAAAGCATACAAATACAAAAATATTACAATAGCTGTTAAACTTACTAGCAAGCCAATGGAATGGTTGTCTCACAAGACTCAGAGACAATACATGTCCTTGAGATTGTCTTCTCAAATGGGGGACTATCAGGGTGTAGCCAAAATCAAATCTTTTAAGATCATAATATTGATATTTTATCCTGCTGCAAAGGCATCATGAAATATAAAAGATTACTGGATTATCGAGTCTCCATCTGTCTCCCAGTTAAACACACATTTCTTTTCTCACTCTTCTCTGTACAGAAAGGGAGCAATACCTCAAATAAACATGATTTCGTCCAATTGGACAATTTTGAAAATAATATCAGTTCTCTAGGAGGTTTTGTAAATGGGAAATTATGTCTTCAAGAGGGAAGAAGTCTGATGACAAAAAGTTTCAAAGAAACATCTTCAACATTTAACTTCTCTAATCCTGAGACAAAAGATACTATAGATTGTAGAGACTATTATAGCCGCTGTTTATTTGAGTATCACAATTGTGTTTGGCTCATAATAAGAAACTTGCTTTCTAACATGGCCTATTCTATTTATTATTTGTTTTCAAAATGTGTAGTAATTGGAATTCTCATATCTGACTACTATCTTCATTCTATTTAGGGTCAGGTTGGAGATGAGGAGTGGAGGAAGAAAAACATACCTGTGCTTTCATGTATATGGAAAGCTTCCTTTCTTTTGTCAATGTAAATTGGCACCTTGCCACTGTGATGTTTGAAATTAAACGTGTGGTTGCCTTATTCCTGTCCCAAGTGTAGGGAAAATTACATAGGGTTTCAATTATAAATTAAAAGCTTTAGCACATGTTTTGGGCATTAAGCATTTATTAAAGTAGAGTAAAAAGAGAACACCTGGATCAGAAAGTTAAGAAGAGGTCTATCTAGCCTAGAGTTCCAGCCTCACATTGTTCTTCCTCAAGTCCTCCTGTTTGAGAGAGATGAACTGATTGTGGAAGCTCCTCCTGCATGCTGAAAAGAGGGAGTCCTAAAACACTGCTTCAAGTTAA
Source organism: Dromiciops gliroides (assembly GCF_019393635.1). NCBI lineage: Eukaryota > Metazoa > Chordata > Mammalia > Microbiotheria > Microbiotheriidae > Dromiciops > Dromiciops gliroides. The sequence continues at coordinate 112,564,491 of NC_057863.1, forward strand.
TTGGCTAGTATCACCCAAATCCATTGGTTCACTAGTCTTGAGGGTGGTCCCATGTTGAGGTCAGAGTACACAACCTCTGAGAACACACCCTCTTGAGAGTCAGGCAGGTGTAGCTTCAATCAAGTCAACTTCAAGTGAGTCAATTAGCTGAGTCAGTCAATGAAATCAATCCCCTTGAGCTGGGGCCTTTGGGCATTGGCAAAACCCATTATTTTCTCACACCTACAACTTATAGCTGCCCAGAGGCAACAAAGTGGCAGTGGGTAGAGTGCTGGGCCTAGAATCAGGAAGAACTGAATTCAAATGCAAGCTCAGATACTTCTTAGTATCTAGTATGTCTTAGTGTGACTGAGCAAGTCACAACTTTCTTTTGCTTCAGTTTCCTTTATTGTACAATGAGGATAACAGCACTTACCTTGCAGGATTATTGTTAGGATCAGATGAGATAATATCTGTAAATAACTTAAAAGTTCCTAGAATATGGTGGGTACTCTATAAATCCTTATTTTCTTCCCCATTTAGTTGTAGTTGCCTGGGGCATTCAAAGATTGAGTGATTTACTCTGTGTCAGAGATGAAACTTGAACTCAGATCTCCATTATTTAACCACTAAGTCTTCCTGATTTGGATTCTCTCAGACTAGCTATTAAAGCTGCCCTTTAAAAAATATATTGAGGAGGGACAGCTAGATGGCACAGTGGATAGAGCACTGGCCCTGGAGTCAGGAGTACCTAAGTTCAAATCCGGCCTCAGATACTTAACACTTACTAGCTGTGTGACCCGGGGCAAGTCATTTAACCCCAATTGCCTCACATAAAATAAAATAAAATTATATATATATATATATATATATATATATATATATATATAGAGAGAGAGAGAGAGAGAGAGAGAGAGAGAGAGAGAGAGAGGAGGGAAGTTAAATAACAGTTCTGCCCATTACTCCCCTACTAAAACAACATCCTAAATCCTTAGAATAACAAGGTTCTACAAACCCCAACCTACCTTTCCAGCCTTTTTCTCTCACTTTGGTCTTAGTGCTCGCCTTGTTCTGATAACATAGTCTACTCTGTTTTCCCCAAACTTTGTGCGCCTCTCGCTCTCTCTCTCTCTCTCTCTCTCTCTCTCTCTCTCTCTCTCTCTCTCTCTCTCTCTCTCTCTCTCCCTCTTCCCCCTCCCTGTTTTGGCCTCACAAATGGCCTGTTGAGGGGCAGCTAGATGGCGCAGTGGATAGAGCATGCAGCACAATCTCTCATATAACAACTCTATGAATGTCTATTGAACTGAATTGAATACTTGGACTATAACTTATGACTTTCACAACTTTCTGTTCATTTCTACTGTATCATTCCCTCAAGGAGGATCATAGGGCCATAGATTAAAACCTGCAATAGACCTTGGAATTTAGTTAGTCCAATGAGTGCCTCATTTTACAAATGAGTAAACTGTAGAAAGGTGACGTGATTTTCCAAAGGATACATGGAAGATTAATAACATAGCATCATGAAAGAATACTTATAAATAGCTTTCCAAACTCTTAAACATTATATAAATGCTAGTTATTATTATTATTAAATATTATTATTTCAAATGCAATTACTTTGGTGGTAAAACCACCAATCTTTCCCTCCTATTTCTAATTCTTTTACTTATTGGTTATGAGAATTTTACAGCTACTCTTTCTAATTTCAGTTGGCTGTGCTCATTTAATCATTCTTGCATTTTGTTTTTGCCAATATTCAAGTCAGCATGTCATTGTGTTTGTGGGTGAAATCTTACAATTCTGTGTTGAAATAAAACTGTGAATTTGTTTCAATAGTTTAATGTTCAAGTTTCACTGCATAAATCTACTACTTCCACATCATTTCTACACACAATTTGTACCCTTAGGTCTCTGAAATGGTATCTCATGAGGTAATAACCATGATTTTAAAATAAGAAAACTATTTCTGACACAGGGGAGATGAAATTTTTATAAAATAATGGAAGGATAGAGAAATGAAGAATATCTCCCTGCTGTGGTCAGGTGCATGGCTCTGTCTCAAGAGGCCTTTGCACAAACTAAAACAACTGTAGTGAAAGGATATGGGCAACATGAACTCAGCAACACGTTCTTTCAACTAGATTCCTACTTTATGCAATACCTTGACACTTGTAATCCCAATGGGGCTTTGTATGAGTATAGATGCATTTGATATATTATAATATTCTTTTTTCCATTCACTTTTATACCCTTTTCTAATCATTCAAATATCTTTGGGAAAAGGAAAGCACTCAGATATAATTCTGAAACATTAGTGGTTTGGATTTTCAATAGAAATGTAACTTTAAAGAGATTTTAGACTGGATATCAATCTGAAAATCATTTCAATTTCATAATCTTCCCATGTTGGTTGACAAAGGCACTTAGAATTCTACTCAAAGAAGCATTACCCTACTATAATATATTTCTATCTTTTAAAAGTCATTAACTCAATTGTAAAAAAACACAGATAGGTATACCAATTAGAATGGAGGAAAGATTGACAGCTATCAGTGGATAGATTTTGGTGCAGCAACATTCTATTTTTAATTAAAGGAGGAACAAAAACACAAAAGGCTTAGAACAATGGAACCTGTATTCCAGAGACCTCAGAAACTATAGCTTATTTCTGAGTAGCTACTATAGATAAAGAAAAAAAAGTAACAAAGAGTACCAAGTATAAAAATGACATAAAACAGTGTTGTCAAACTCAAATAGGAATGGAAGCCACTAATTTGTACATAAAGATCCCTGTGTGCTGCTTACTGACTGATTTTTAAAATGTATCATTTATGTTTTATTGTATTTTGTTTATTTTCTTATATGTTTTCCACTTATATTTTAATCTGGTTCAGACCCTGGCTGTTTGACACTTTTGATGCCATTTAGCAGGACATACCAGAAAGTTTATAAACTTGGAACCAGAAGATCTGGGTTTGAGTTATGCTTTAAGCACTTAGTAGTTATGTGTCTAACTGGCAAGTGATTTAACCTTCTACACTATCAATATTCTCATCTGTAAGTGATATAAATGTTCATGGCAATATCTACATTATTGGTAAGAAACACATTTTCAGGCACGTGGTTTATAAAGAATAATATCCACATTATGTACATGTGTGTGAGTTATTATTATTATTGTCCAATCTTAGCTAATTATACATGGTTGCATACCAGTGAGACCTCTTTATAATAAATTCCCATGTAATAAAACTCAGAATAATGAAAGAAGGCCCATGTTCTTGGCATCTTCTGTTTATTTGAATGATATTTGATATAATTGAATATAAGTCATCCATAAGAGTTTGTTTAACTAGGGTCTGACCTATAATATGTCCTTTAACTCATTAAATTTGTTCAATGTAAATATTCATTTCAGAAAAGGTATTTCCATATATTTTTATCTGACTATGTGAATATTAAATGCAAATATGGAATAAATGCACAAAGAAATGTAAAAGTCGCTCTAATGAGAACCAAGTCATTGTTATAACAAGACCAAGAAATAAAATTGCTTTGTGAATTTATAGCTAAGCTTCATAACATCTTGAAATGGCTGACAAGTAACATTGCGATTTCAAGAATCAAAGTCAGAGTTTAAATAATTCTGGCCCAAGCAAATGGAGCTAAGAAAAGCAATAATGCATAGGCTTATAAAATGATTAAGAAGGAGTTCAGGGAGAGGGAAGAAGAACAATCATTTGCTGTCTAAGGGATCATTTTTCTTTCACTGATAAAGGCATGGCATACATGTACCTACTTTATAAAGCTATTCCAATGCATCAAATAGACCAAGCATGATATGAGGTGCTGGGCAATTTAATTCAGCATGCATTTATCAAGCATTTAATATGTTGAGACATGCTGAATTCTTCCTACCATCATTTATCATTATTCAACTGTAATGTTTTTTTAATCTTTCACCTTGTTTTTATAACAACAACAACAAAATATTTTTTTATGGAAAGAAAGATTCCCCTCCAAAAAAAGGAAATTATCTTCAAATAACAATAAACAGACTGAAGATGGATAGATGGAAGGATGTATAGAGGGATTGTGGGTGATGGTGGATGAAGTTTGATCTCATCCATTGGGACACTACTGCTTATAGGATGGATTGCAATCAATTCATACCTTTGCAACCCATGACACTCTTGTTCATGGACGCCTATGAGTGCTCAACAGTAGAGTTCAACCAATATTGGGAGGTGGGTAAAAGGCTTTTTCTAGATTTATTGACATTGTTTGACTACTAAAGGAATAAAGTAGTAGTCAATTAGTTAACTCTTGCTTTTACAATTTGTCCTTTTTTCCAGTCATACATTTTCTTTTTGACCACTTTTCATTCAGAGTTTATTGTTGTAAATACATGCTACTGAAATCACAACTGCCATTCTTCTCATTGTCCTTTCAGCAACCTGAAATTTTTAATTCTTTGGATGTTGAAAAGTAAGTAGCAATTCTAAGTATATTTTAAATCTATATCCACTCAAATATACAGTTTTTGGAGATGAGGAAGAAATCTGGTGAATTTTTTTTAAGAGTTACTAGTTATTTTTGAAAACTATTTTCATGGATTCAATCATCTTTATTTTTTGTTTATTTGTTTTTTGACATAGCCTTTTTGTTACAAAAGTGTATATGTATAAATAATTAATGATGTACTGAATATGTTATCAAAGGAGACATTATATTTTAAGAAATATAACTATCTAATGCTTATTTTTCCCCCATACAATGAAAATCATTGTGGGTCATAAAAAAGAAGCATGACTTAGCTCCCTCCTGCAAGGACTTAGGGTCAAGGGAAGAAAAGATGGCCCCGAAGTGTACAATTGCAATAAGAAATTTAAATATTTGTTTAAGGAAGTAATAAGGGAGTTCATAAGGCATTAACAATAATAATAACTATTATTATAAGTTATTTTGATATGGTACTTTTAGATTTATACAGTACATAAACAGTTGCTTAAGGCATGATGCAGATGATTGTGCAACACTTGCTGCAATACATATCTGTTCTTCATTGTCTCTTGGAAAACAAAAGCAATCCACTCTATTTTTTTTTTTAGCAATAAGGGACCTTTACAAGAGAAGAAACATTGTATATCTGACTATTTCAGAGTTTGAACTAGCAGTTCGCCATCTTGTCCAATTTGAGATCGCAGTGAGAGGGCATGAAAGAAGGTGAGTGTGGGTTTTGCTTAAATTCTGAAAGAAAAGAAACTGACCAGTCCATGATTTAATCTGGTCCCATGTGTGCCAATCAAGAGACCATTTGCCTCTCCTGATGATTAGGAAGTAAATATCACTTACCACTCACCATGAAAGGGGACCAAGGGAGGTAGAATATGATAAGGCAATCCATCTTCTTTCCCTTGTGACAGTGAAAAGTAGAAAATGTATCATCAACATTGTGTGTTGATCAACTGTGATAGAAAAGATTCTTCTCACCAATCTAATGGTACAAGAAAGTTCCAAAGGACTCATGATGGAAAAGGCTCTCCAAATCCAGAAAAAAAAAAAAAAAGAAACTGTGGAATATGGACGCTGATTGGACCATACTATCTCTTTTGATTTTGGTACTTTTGTCTTTTTTTTTTTTGAGGTTTTTCCTTCTTGCTCTGATTCTTCTTGTATAACATGACTAATGCAGAAATATGTTTAATGTTATATATCAGTTTACCTGCTGTCTAGGGGAGGCGGGCAGGGAGGGGAGGAAGGGAGAAAACATTTGACATTGGAAATCTTATCTAAACAAAGGTTGAAAATTTAAATGAATTAATTAATTAAACTTTAAAAAAAGAAAGAAAGAAAAGTGGACAATGTAAGAATGTTGTCCCAAAAGAGGATGTTTAGGCATTCCTTAGTGGAAGAAAAGTTGAGGAGGAACAGGAACAGAAGTAAAAAAAAAAAATGGAAAATGCAAGATTTCAAATATTGGAGAAGCATTGGAGTATATAGTTTTTAGAACCAATATTATTACTTTTCCATTGAATCTATATAGGAGTGAAGGGTTCTTTGGGTCTTATTGAGGGGAGAAAGTGAAGGAGTAGTAGCTGAATAGGAGAGAGCAAAACTAGTCAAGCAAGCTTGAAAGAGTAGTTATACCCCATAGATAGAAACCCAGAAATTGAGTTAATTGAAGAGACACAAAGTATAGGGCTATACATCTACTCAAGGAGTAACTAAACTAGTGGTTTTGGTCTGGGAGAATGTTAGGCCCTTATCATACAAGCAAAATGAAGAGAAAAGCTTAAGCCGAAAGCACCCAAGTAGCTATCTAGGCTTCCCTTCTTAATGCCATCGTTACTGTGTATTGAGGAAGGGACCCAAGCAATGGTACTATCAGTGACAATTATTCTTAGACATGATTTTGTTTTCTAGGGAACAGATGGGCAAAACATTGTACCTCTTAAGTCACCCTTTCTTTTTCTTTTTTTGATCATAAAAATCTTGAAATAAATAAGTCATTTAAAACATCCCATAGAAAATACTTTTGATCTAAATAAAAATATTTTATTCATTCTAAAAGTACCCTAAACTTAGAAAAACACATGTGCATATATACATGTCCATGCATGTTCAGTATATATATCAATAGAAGAACTATAAGCATACACTTTTTACTTAACTCTGCTTTTCCAAATCCACAAGGATTCTATGCAAGAAATCAGATCCCAAACTAGAATAAATGGCTTTTCTCTATAATGTGTGTTTTAAAAGTTGCATTCATGTGTGAGACTTGAAATGATATAGTGTGAAAATAAAATCAATTCAGTTAAAGCAACTTGGCTCCATCAAATCACTGGGACTTTTGAGTATTACTGTTTGAAGAAACCACTTAAAATTGCTTAAAGTGCAGGGTAAATAATTTAAAACACAATCCTGCACGAGATCGTATTTGACTTGGTTTGCTGTATTTTCTGCTTATACAACACATACACAAAGAAAACTGGAGCATAAAATCGGTTACCTTAAATTTACTGCCATCAGGTAAAACTAGGGGAGCCTAAAAGAATGCTTCAAGACTGTGTGATGTGATAAGTTTCACTGAGGCAAACATAAATAAATTTTAAGTTTTAATATATACCGTATTCTTTATAGATTTTTTTTAAATCTCCATCTAGGAATTAATCAGTTTCTCCCCAAGCTCTCCCCAACAAAGAGTGCTTCAGTGGCACTATGCTTCTCTGGCCACATTCTTCCCTTACATTTGACTGTGTTCAACCTGGTCCTCATGAAACTTTTTCACGTTTAAGGATTTGTCCTAGTTCCTTTTTTTCTCTCATCTATTTTGTACCTTACAGACACTCACAGCTATGTCATTAAATGGCCATATTGTCTCATCATGTGCACAGCACATGCAGTAGCCAGGTGTATAGAGTGAATACTCACCATAATCAGTGTCAATAGAGCATCCCACACTTCATATAGGCCACACAATGGTACAGCTGTCAGGGAGCAAATGTCTGCAATTATGCAACTGGAAAAAAAAAAAAAAGAATGGAAAAATTTAGGATGGTGAACTCCAGAGCGGTCTGACTATGCTGAAATAGGTTGCTGAATAGGTTTTTCCAAAAGTTATCTAAAAAATGAAGCATAAAAATTTCAAAATGATGCTGCTTGTAAGCATCAATCCATCATTACTTTAATCTTCTGCATTTGCATAGATATCTTTTAATTCAGATCACTTCATCCACCTACAAAAACAATATTTCTTCCCTTAAACCTGGGAAGCAGGAAACGGATTAAAATACATGTAACAATTTTCATGAGAAAGTTCATATTCTACCTTTTTTCTCAAACTATTGTCAAGATACACCTAGTTCCTAACTTATTTACTATTATAAAACTCGTAAATTAGCTGAAAATCATAATATTCTAGTGGGGTTAGAGAAGTAGGAATAGTTCCTAATAAGTTTTTCCTCGACATAAAGAAAGGCATTTAGAGAATACTTTAAGAGTTATCTGATAAATGCTTTAAAATATATATATATAATATATATATATATATATACATATATATATATAATTCTATGGCCTTCTTTGGTGAAAGTGAACAAAGGATCAAGGAAACAAAACCTTGTTTGATAAAACTTTGGAATTTGAAACTATGCCAAAAAAATCACTAAATTATGTATGCCCTTCAAACCAAAGGTACCACTGTTTTGAGGGGTTTTGGGGGGTTTTGGGGGGGGATTTTTGGTGAGGCAATTGGGGTTAAGTGGACTTGCCCAGGGTCACACAGCAGTAAGTGTTTTACGTGTCTGAGGGCCGGATTTGAACTCAGGTCCTCCTGACTCCAGGGCCGGTGCTCTATCCATTGAACTATTTAGCTGCCCCATAAGGTACCACTGTTATGTATATGCATATAAGAGATGAAAGAAAGAGGAAATGAATTGGTGAAAGAGCATGTTTCTAGGAGTGACTCACTGTGCTCAGATGCAAAATGGAATAATTTTTTTTTCACATGGCCAATGTTGTTTGTTTTTTTTTTACACAACTAAGCATATTTGTTAAAAGGTTTGGGTTTTTTGTATTTTTGAATTTTTTTTATTTAGAGAGTATGAAAGAAAATAAATGTTAATAAAAGAAGAAATAAAATTTAAGGAAAATATTTTTAAAGGAACAAAATCTCAGTTTATTTGGTATAAGATTGAAGGAGTGTGGTAAGACAATATCCATCAATGCCACTTTCCCTACAAGGAATAAGCTAATTTCCTTGTGACAAAGCTATCCCTGGGACCTAATTGGCCTCTGTATCTCCCTTGATAAAACTTCTTTATAGCCTCTGACTATAGTGCTGTGACATAATAAAGGTCCATCCACTGAGCCTTTCTGACTTAATGGATGTTTTAAGACTATGGGAAGCACAACACCTTACCTTGTTTACCAGACTTCTTTCTATAAGGAGATGGGAGTACTTATTTAACCAAGGAGATAAGGAACCAAAGCCAAGTATTACTGCATCCTGGCTAAATCTCCAGTTTTCTAGGAACTTTTAGATGAAGGACATAGCTATAGAAAAATCTGGAATCATCTCCATGCCATAATGAGGGATCAGATTAAGACTTTAGTGAAGAATTCTTGCCTATATAGTGGGAACATAGGTTGCAGTTATCACCCCTACCACTAATCTAGCTTGTATAAAACCTGACTATGGCCCATAATCACAGTAATCTTACAATGTATATGTCTGTATATGTATACAAACACATATACATTCATGCACATGTCTATGTATGTATGTATTTTAAAGACTTCATTTTATTGGTAGGTATACACTCAAATTATTACAATACTATCAGTCACTGTGTCTTATTGCTTTCATGTGAGTCAGATATCAAGACTATGCTTATACAATATCAAGGCATGTACAAGGAACAGCAATTAGGCCAATGTTGGTAGGTCCTAGAGTATATGGAAGGGTATACGGTATAAAGTATAAGACAATTGGAAAGGTAGAAAAGGACAAGATTGTGAATGGCTTCAAAACCAAACAAAGGATTTTATCTTTCATCCTAAAAATAATAGGTAATCACTGAAGTTTATTGAGTAAGGACCAATAAAAATGAATATTTGAATTTACGAAATTAGAGATAGAGGCTTTTTTCCAAGTTAATATTTTTTTTAAAGAAAATCTTTTTCAAAAAATTTAAAAGAGAAACAATCCAATGATATTATGTACATAGTATCCATAATAATCCTGTTCATTTAGAGTATATTTTGGGGTCTTTTGCAACCGGGAATATATGTATTCTGAATAACTGCAGCTTTAAGTATATAATCACTCTTCCCTGCTGTCTAAGGGGAGGGGGCAGGGAGGGGAGGGAGGGAGAAAAATCTGAAATTGGAAAACTTGTATAAACAAAAGTTGAGAACTATCTTTACATGTAACTGGAAAAAAATAAAATACTTTCTTTTTTTTAAAAAGTATATAATAACTTGTACATGTTCTATGCCAATGACTAATAAAGGTTAGGGTGTAATGAATAGCACTTTATGTGACCCGATGCTACCTTCTATGAATCAAGCATAGAGGCCCATATTTTGCACACAATTGTTGAACCCCAAATGTTTGGGAGTGGAACAGTAGAAACCTGTGACAGGAAGTGTAAAACACTCAAATTATGCAAGCTACAGAGGAGCAAACTAGACTCAGTGAATGGATAGAAGTAGGAGGCAGATAGATTTTAGCTAAATGTAAGGAAGAACTTCCTATTAATGAAAGGTATTTTTCCAATAACTGCCTCATTAGGTAGTTAGCTCCCTATTTCAAAAGATCTTCAAGCAGAAACTGAATGAACACCTATGAGATGTTCCAGAGGCAATTCATCTTTTGGGTTAGAAGTCACACTATGGGATCTTTTAAATCCCAGTCCATGATTGCCACAACAATTGTGAAATGGAGAAAGGTTGCTTTGAAATCCCTAAAATTTTATTCCTTTGTCTTTCTTCTTTCCTTTCTTTTCCCATTCAGAGTTATGATTGCTGACACTATATTTCCTTCTGTCCTATTCTTTTATATTTATCCTTCTCTTTTTTTTTTAACTCTCTGCCCTCCTCAAGAGTCTGTTTTGCTTCAAAACACTGCCTCCCTTAATATACATTCTCTCATATCCCCATGAATCCCCTCTTTCCTTCATACTTCCCTGTTGGGGAAGATGAATTTCTGTACTCAATTACATGTGTGTGCGTGTATTTTTTTTTTCCTTCCTTGAACCAGTTCAGATGAGAGTGAGGTTTGGATGCTCCCTGTTCACTCTATTTTATCCTCCATATGTGTTGTGTAAGTTCTTCTTTACTGTCTCTTTATGTGAGATAATTTTCCCATTTTTCATCTCCCTTTCCCTTTCCTCCCAATGCATCCCTCTTTCTCACCCTTTTATTCTTTTGAGATCATCCCAATATAATAGACTCACATGCTCTCTGTCTAAGTAGATTCCTTTTACCTTACCTAATAATTATAAGTTCTTAGAGGTTGCATGTATCATTTTTCATATAGGAATATAAGCATTTTAACCATATTTACTATTTAGTCTTATGTTTTAATGCCAAACTTTCTATTCAGCTCTGGTCTTTTTCATCAGGAATTCTTGAAAAGCCCTCTATTTCACTCAATATCCATTTTCCCCCTATAGAATTATATTCACTTTTGCTGGGCATGTTATTTTTTATTGTAATACTAGCTTTTACTTTCTGAAATAACATATTTTAAGATCTCTATTTCTTTATTGTGGTAATTGCTAAATCTTGTGTGATTCTAACTATGGTTCCATGGTATTTGAATTCATTCTTTCTGGTTGCTTGTAATATTTTCTCCTTGAACTCTGGATTTTTTGTTATAATATTTGTGAAGTAAATTTTCAATTGGGGATTCCTTTCAAGAGTTGAACAGTAGAATCTTTGAATTTCTTCTTTGCTTTCTGGTTCTAAGATATCTGTGCAGTGTTTATAATTTCTTGGAAGATGATATAAAGGCTCTTTTTTGTTGTTGCCTTTCCTGGATTAAAGTAGGATAATAATTTTATTTTTATTTTTTTAGGATAATAATTTTTTTTTAAATTATCTCTCTTCAATCTATTTTCAAGTGAGTGGTTTTTTTCTTATAATTTACTTCACCTTACTTTTTCTTTTTGTATTTTAATTTTGTTTTATTATTTCTTTATGTGTCATAGAGTCATTAGATCCCACCTGATCAATTCTAATTTTAAGTATTTTCTTAAATAGGATTTGTATGTCTTTTACATTTAGCTAATTCTAATTTTAAGGAGTTAATTTTCTTCAGTATTTTATTCCTCTTGTACCAATCCTATCAATTCTCTTTCCCTGATTTTCTTGTATAGTTCTCAATTCTTTTGCTATCTTTTCCACTACTATGATTTTTTTAAAATCTTTTTTTGTTCTTTTTAAAAAATCTATCTCTTTAATTGGTCTATGAGAATTCTTACATCCAAGTTGCATTTTTTTCTTTGTGGCTTTGGTTGTAGATATTTTCAAGTCATTGTTTTCTTTTGAGTTTGTGTCTTACACTTCCCCATCACCATAGTAGCTTTTTATGATAAGGTTCTTTTGTTGTTCTTCTTCTTGTTTGCTCATTTTTCTAGCTTACTTCTTACTTTGGACTTTATGTTAGAGTTGGGTTCTGCTCACCTCAAGAAGTGTATTTATGAAGGAGAGAGAAGGGGAATATCTGGTCTGGGCCTTCTATCTTTTGTGTCCTTCTGTTTTACCATAGCTTGGTCTGAGGGACTGTAAGTTTTGGTGCTTCCAATGTGATGTGATCTACAAATAGGTCTATTCACTGTCCTTCTGGTCTGTGCTCTGGTCCTGACACAGGAAAAGGCCCTACTCCCACTTGACCATGACTCTCTGTCCTGAGACAGAAGTAGTAATGGATGACAGAACTATTAAAAACCACTCAATCCAGTATCCAGTGCTAGCACAGGGGTCCCCTGGAATCTCTTTATGCCCAGCTCTTCAGTCCCTTTTCCATCCTGCAGGCTATTCTCTCTGTCTTTCTATCCTGCCCTAGATTAGACAAATGATATATTGTGACTTTTTCTTGGCTTCCCCACTCATAATTTGGTTTTCTGTATTTTCAATGATCTTGAAAAAAGAGGTTTTATGGAAGGTTTGACAGTTGCAACCTTTCACTCTGCCATCTTGACTCTGCCCATTCCCTTCTTTTCCACTTTTTTCCTAATATTCTCTTTCTAATCAAGGGCCCAGGGTGCCCAAGGTTTATCTTATAAAAACTTGAGAACAAAAAATTGCAAATTTATTCAAATCAAAATGTTAATGACAATAGTTAAAGATATTACCTTCTTAAGGGAGATGGCATTCATGTGTTAACAGGGATCAAAAACTTCAAAGAAAAAGAATAAGTTTTCAAGGACTGATAAATAAGCAGAACTAGTTTGGTAAAGAATACTAGATATACCTAAAACCATTTTATATAGTTTACTATCTATTCTGTTGGGTCAAAATCTGACTATGGCTTTGCCTCTTAGTGAATCTCATAAGTAGCAATGAATATGTGCCAGATAAATAGATTGAAAGAAAGAGCTTTGCCCCAGGGGTGCAGTAATCTGGCAAGTAGGTTTTCATTTTTAGAAATGAACGTTGTCCTAATGTTTCACCTTAGAGCTTTCCTCTGACCTGAGCTTCCAAAGTAGAACAACCACAAATCCTAGGGTTTTCTACCTATGATAATTCCCAACAGTTATTTGTTTTGTTTTGTTTTATGTTTCCTTTCCTCCTCCCCAAAGTTTTGTTGGATTTTTTGTTTGTGTATTCATTTGTTTTTACATTTCCATTAATGGTTCTGTCAAAAGTGAGTTTGTTTCTTCTTTCTGCTGCATTGCAGCTGGATGATATCTTAGAGAGATTTTTTGGCTGTATCTGAGTGACAGAAATTTTGAATTCTGAGAGCTGATTTCCTAAATTCCATGGGGCAATTCTTTCCTTTCTCTTTATCTTCTTTCCTTTGTTTTAAAAAGATACCATATCATACTGCATATTTCCCTTTTTACATTTAATTGTTATTTTTTCCTCAATTACATGTAAACAAATATTTTTAACATTTTTAAATTTTTGAGTTTCAAGTTCTTTCCCTCACTTTTCTTTCCCTTCTTTAGAAGACGAGCAATTTGATATAGATTAAACATGTGTAGCCATGCAAACCTTTCTTTCTTAAAATAAAGGTGAACACCACTCTTTAGCAGGAGGATCCACTTATTACTTCTATTTCCCACTTACTAAAATATTTGCAAATTCAATTTCATTATTTTCTTTTTAGAGGAGCCTAAATGTGAATTGCAGCTGCCTGATGCCATCCTACATTTATAATGAAGGAGTTTATTTCACATTCAAAAGGAAGGTACATTTCTCTAATGGGTTGCATGTCAGAAGAGCCCCTGGAATGACAATATTGATTCATCATCCTACTGTTTCAGTTGTACAATTATCTAATTATAATGTGGTTTTTTGGTCTACACATTAGGTATCTAGAAGATTTCTAAGACCATTGAGTTTCACCTATCTTTCTAAATCTCAACTGGAGAGATATACATAGGAAATAAGTAATTTATTCATTTTTCTGTAGTAAACTCATAAAACTGGATGCTTCATGATAAAAATTTCTCCCCTTAAGGACAAAAGAGAAACTTCCTTCTCAGTACTCCCTTTTCAAAGATGATGTTAGTGTCTAGGATTGTTATTTATACCTAGGGAGAGGGGGAAGTTGTAAAGACTAATATATAACCAGGAGTACCTTCCGTATGCACACATGAAGATTACTCTTTGATTTGTAGCTGCTATTTGCAGCTCTTTTTCTCAGGTTCACCACAGGCCCAAAGTTCCCTTTGCTCAAAACCACTCACCTGGTGCTGATTGTTTCTGCCTGTCCTGATTGCTGCTGTTTCTATGTCCCTGATGTCCCCAGCTATCTTGCTATTGGAAGCTCTACTACATTGTGTATTTAACATGTTTCTTTGGCCCATCTGCCTTCCTCCCCAACATCTGAGGATGCCTTTTTCCAATTGAGTATGAAGTACTAGCTTAGGCAATCTGTCAGCTTCCAATGTCCATAGTGTTGCCCAATAAAGCAATCGTTTCTAGGACTATCCCTTACCTGATCCATTCCAAGACATCACTGATGATAATTCAGTAATTTACTTAAACCATTCATCAAGGTACCAAATGATTACTCATGACACTATTTAAGAAATAAGAGTAAAACCAAAGATGTAAAAATCAGTTTCAAATCATGCCTCAGATATTTACCATTTGTGTGATGCTGAGCAAATCACTTAACCTTTTTCTCTGTCTCAGTTTCCTTGCATATAAAATGAGAGGGTTAGATTGGATGGTCTTTAAAGTTCCTTTCACCTCTAAATCTATAATCTTTTGATCCTATAATACATAGGTCTCTACAGTAATTAGAAAGTTGGATGCTAGCATTGCTTTATAAATCTTTGATGTGATGTGATTAGATGTATGATGCTCTAATAATCACATCCCACTTTCTGGCAGTGTTTACTGGACTGTTTTCTTCAGTTTTCAATTTCTTGGCTTTCATCATACATACTGTAGAGAGTGATGCATAAGTGGCAGAATTCAATTCAAGCCAAGTTAGCATCTTTTATTTAAAAGAACTAACACGTGCCAGGTACCATGCTAAGCTCTGAGGATATAAAGAAAAACAAAAATCAATCCATACCCTCAAGGAGATTCCAGTTTAATGAGGGAGATGACGTGAAAACAACTATAGGCAAACAAGATATTTGTTGTTATTGTTTTAGTCATTCTGGTAGTGTTCCAACTCATCATGAACCCCATTTGGGGTTTTTCTTGGGAAAAATACTGGAGTGGTTTGCCATTTTCTTCTCCAGCTCATTTTACAGATGAGGAAACTGAGGCCAACAGGATAGAGTGACTTACCCAGGCTCACAGCTAGTAAGTATTTGAAGCTAGATTTGAGCTGAGGAATATAAGTCTTCCTAACTCCAGATTTATCACTCTATAAACTGGAGGTGATTTTAGAGAGAAATAATTATGATTAAAGAGTTCCAAGAAAAAGCTTCTAGTAGAAATTGGGATTTTAGTTGAGACTTGAATGAAGCAAGGGGAACTAGGAGGTAGATGTGAAGAGGGAGAGAGTTTCAAGCATGGAGGAATGCTGGTAAAAATGCCCGGTCAGGAGACAGTAGCTTGTATGCCAGGAAAAGCAAGAATAGTGTTATTAGACTGTAGATTATGCAGAAAGAAGTAAGATGTAAGAATACTTGAAAGAGGGGGCAGCTAGGTGGTACAGTGGATAGGAACACTGCCTTGGATTCAGGAGGACCTGAGTTCAAAGACCACTTAACACTTACTAGCTGTGTGCCCTAGGCAAGTTCAATTAACCCCAATTGCCAGCCAAAAAAAAAATAATAATAATACTTGAAAAGTAGAAGTCACCATTTTAGGAAAGGGCTTGAAAAGCCACATTAGAGGATTTGATATTTGATCCTTTAGACAATAAGGAGTAGTCAGGCTTATTCTTTTTTTTTTTTTTAAATGTATGAGGTATTTTATTTTTTCCGGTTACATGTAAAGATAGTTCTCAACTTTTGTTTATACATGCTTTACAATTCAGATTTTCTCCCTCCCTCCCTTCCCTCCCCCCTCCCCTAGACAGCAGGTAATCTGTATATAGGTTATATCTCTATATCTCTATACTATAACTTATAGATAATATATATATACACACACACCATATACATATATACACATAATAACATTAATCTATTTTCTGCATTAATCCTGTTACAAGAGAAAGAATCAGAGCAGTGATGCAAACCTCAAAATAGAAAAAAAAAAAACAACAGTCACCCAAAACAAAAGAAATAATATGGTTCAATCACCATCTATACTCCACAGTTCTTTCTTTCTTTTTTTTTTCTTGCTGTTGGAGATGCTCTTCTATCATGAGTTCCTGGAACTCTTCTGTACCATTGCATTGGTGAGAGAATATAGTCCATCACAGTACGTCAACACTCAATGTTGATGATACTGTGTACCAATGTTCTTCTGGTTCTGCTCATCTCACTCATCATCAGCTCACGTAAGACCCTCCAGGTTTCTCTGAACTCTTCTGCTCATCAATTTCTTACAGCACAATAGTATTCCATTGTATTCATATACCACAACTTGTCCAGCCATTCCCCAATTGATGGCACCCCCTCAACTTCCAATTCCTTGCTACCACGTAAAGAGCAGCTATAAAATATTTTTGTACATGTTGGTCCCCTTCCCCCTTCCCATGATTTCTTTGGGCAACAGACCCTAAAAGTGGGATTGCTGGGTCAAAGGTATGCACAGCTTTATCGCCCTTTGGGCATAATTCCAAATGCCTCTCCAGAATGGTTGGATCAGCCACAGCTCCCCAACAATGCATTAGTGTTCCAATTTTCCCACCAGCCTCTCCAACATTTATTATCTTCCTTTTTTGTCATTTTAGCCAATCTGATAGGTGTCAGGTGGTACCTCAGAGTTGTTTTAAGTTGCATCTCCCAGGTTTATTCTTTTGATAACCATTCTCCCTCCACCAACTTAAGTCTTTTTTAAATGTTCTATTGTAACGATTGGAATGGACGCCACCTGTTGGAGACTTACTGTAGAAGAGTTCCACCCATGAAGTGAGAAGGTCTTTGAGGGCAAGACCAGGAGTCCTTTTCTTTGGTGTCAAGGAAGTGACGCGGGCTAGTGGGAGGAGGAAGGAAGAGACTGGCGCTCAGTCTCGCGCTCTTTCCTTTGGACTCTGGTGGAGAGCTGGAGCTAGAAATGTGCTCTCCCTTTAATAGATAGATGAATGTAGGCCTTTCTCTCTCTTTATCAAATTCTTATTCTCCTTAATAAATGCTAAGTCTAACTCTTGCTAAAGCTTATAATTTATTGGCGACCACTCATTAAATAGTTTAGACAGTTTAGCTAGAATTTTAGCCCCTTAACACTATCTACAATGTCCTTCACACTTTAGGCACTTATTAAATGTTTATTGAATTGATATTTAACCCACAGGATGAAAGCATTGATTACTATTCCTGGTAAGATACACAAATTACAAATAAAGCATAAAGGGAAACTGAAGTATTACAGGATATGGTAGAAAGAATAGTGAACTTGAAATCAAAGAAGTATGAGTCAAACTCGAACTCCATTAACTAGCTATCTGAATCTCCATGAGCATTTCATTTTGCCCCTGTGTCCTTTGGTTTATTCATCTCAGTTGGCAGGTGGCCAGCTGGGGAAAGGCTGGATTGAAGGGGCAGCTAAGTGGCACAGTGGATAAAGCACCGGCCCCAGATTCAGGAGGACCTGAGTTCAAATCCAGCCTCAGACACTTGATACTTACTAGCTGTGTGACCCTGGGCAAGTCCCTTAACCTCAATTGCCTTACCAAAAAAAAAAAAAGTGATAGAATAAGAATAATTGGTATAAAGCATCCCCCCCCCAATTCTTAATCTTAGAGAGTATGTAGGGAAAATGAATAATTCACAGTTCCTGGGAAAGGCTGGATTGGAAAAAAATAGGAAATGAAGAGCTGTTATCTGCTAAGAGATGATGCTTGCATTTTGATAACTGAAGCCACAAAAGTGTGGAAGATAACCCAGGGAGAGCATTTGTGAGCTGAATGGGTAAGATGAAGGAGTCAGGAAATGGATGACAAAGGAATTCATGAGGGAGAGTTTAGATGGGGAGCAATATAACCCAGAGAGAAGGGTACCCCACAGACCAAGGAATAATAGAATATCAAGAAGGAGAGAGCCTGGTTAACAATAGTAAGGTCAAGGAGGATAAGAAGTAAGAAAAAAAAAAAAACATTGCACTTAACAACTGAGAAGTAATATGGTGACAAAAAGGAAAATTTCAGGGATTGATGGATTTGAAAGGCAGACTGTAGTTTTGAGAAATGAGTGAAGAAGTAGAGGTAAAGAGAATATACCATTATTTCTCCTTAGTCAAAGGGATTTCATTTAGTATAGGGAATAAACAAATATGTAGATAATACAATAAAATTATAATGGTATACAGTGATTGTAACATAGAATGAAAATTATAGATCATCCCGGTTCTGCCACTTACTTGTGTGAAGTTGAGTGAGCCAATTAACTTCTGGCTTCAGTCTCCATATTTATGAAATTAGGGGAGGAGGTAGATTATACTACGTCTAAATTCCCTTGACCTTTAAATTCAACATTCTAGGATAATTCTTGTCTGTGTTTCATTCAATAAGCAATGTTGAGCCACTAATGATTTTTGAGAAACAAGTTACTTGGTCAGCCCTGCAAATTAGAAAGATTATTCTGATACTCTGATAGCTGTGTCAAGGATTGATTGAAATGGGAAAGGACCAGAGTCAAGCATATCACTTAAAAAGATATTAGAGCAACCCAGTCAAGAGCTCATGAGGGCTTGAACTGGAATACTAGCAATGAAAGTGAGGAGATGATAGATGAAAGAGAATTCAAGATGTAGTATCCATGTAACACTTAGCAAATGATCGACTCAGGAGTGAGAGAGCAAAGAATCAAAGATGACTTGGAGTTTTGCTTTATCTTTTTTAAATTTAATTTTCGTTTTTATTAATTAAAAAATATAACAAATTTGCATATTCAAGCCAAATAAATTTCTACAGTGGCCATGTGAAAAAAAAAGTCTTATTCTATACCCCAAATTAGTCACCTCTTTCTCAAGATGTGGACAGCATGCTTCATCAACCACCTTATGCAAATATGAGTGTTCATTTCATCTATCAGACTTCTCAAGTCTTTTAAAGTCCTTTGTCTTTAAAAATCAGTCAATGCCCCATGTATTGTATAAATTGTTCTTCTGCTTCTACTCATTTCACTTTACATCATTTCTTAGAAGTCATCCTAGGCTTAGTTGAATCTATTCTTTTCATCATATTTTACAGAACAATAGTATTCTTCCGCATTAATATGTAATAATTTGTTCAACTCTTTCCCATCTGGTAGGTATCCACTTAGTTTCCATTTCTTTGCAAGTACAAAGAATAACTAGAATTTTATTATATATAGGTCTTTTTCCTCTTTCTTTTATGTATTTGGGTAATGATAATGTTGGGTTGTAGTTTGATAATTCTTTGGAATAATTTCAGATTGTTTTACATAATGGCAAGACCAATTTAGAGCATCATCTGTAGACTGATGAAGAGGGAAGTCACATTGCAAGTGACTAAGGAGTGGCAAGAAAGAGAAATAATAAATGTAGACAGTTTTTTCTAGCAGTCTGACAATGAGAGCATGAGATCAAGAAAAGTTTCTTTTTTATCATTACGGAATACAGGATAATATTATTTTTAGGACAAAGGATAGCTGAAAGAGTCTATAGATAGCACTTAAAAATCAGAGAAGAGGAAGATATTGAAGATAAAAGAGAGCATAGATCATTGATGGAGTGAGGAAGAAATTGTCTCCTTGGCACTGATGGAGAGTTTACTGAGTAATGGGAAGGAAGACATCCATCCACCTCATCCTATGAGATAGGAAGAGAAGGTGGATATAAAACCCTGAACATGTAGTAAGAAAAATTTCTTGAGTCTCAGCTTCATCATATCCAGCATTTCTGAGTTGAGGTTAATATACTGCTTTGTGCCTCGGTTTCTCCATATGTAAAATGAAGATAATAATACTTGCACTACCAACTTCAATATGATCCTCATTTTGAGATAATGTCTTTGTAAACTGTGCAACACAATATAGATGTACACAATCATTATCCCCCCTGAAATCTTAGGATTATAGCTCTAGAGTTAGAAGAAACCCCAGAGATAAATTTGACCAACCCCTTCACTTACAGGTGAGGAATAAGAGCAAGAGAAGTGACATAAATTGCCTAAGGATGGGCAGGTAGTGAGCAAACTAGCAGTGGAATATGAACCTAAGTCTTCTGACCCCAAATTATTTTTTCCCACTGCACCACATATTTTATATAACCTTACTATCATAATCTTGTTAAAGTAGGTACTATTGATTCCTTCAATACATATCATTAACTTGCTATTCTGGTCAATGCCCCATGCTTGACCCTCAGGATGCTTGTTTGCAGAGGAAGACTTCACAGGTAGAAGAGAATCATTCTGTGGTCAATAATAACAGATGATAGAAGCCCTTAGATATAATCCCAGGATTATAGCATTTCAAAGCCAGAAGGGATTCTGCAATTAAACCTGAACCTGACCTATAATTGCCACTACAATACACCCAACAAATAATTATTCAGTCTCTACTTAAAGATACACAATGAGGGCAAACCTACTGCTTTTCAAGGCAGCTCATTTATTTTACATCAGCTTTAGTTGTTAGAGAACTAATGGTGATTAGGAATGAAATCTTAACTTGTATCCATCATAGAAGAAGACAAAACAGCAAAGGAAGAGAAAAAGAGCCAAGTTTAGTTACCAACAAACACAGCTGCTACTCTCCCAGCTAGTTGACCAGAAAGGAGCCACTGTTAACGACAGTGAGAATTATGGCTACTTACATTTATGACTGTTCCAGCCCCTTCATCCTTTTTAGATCCTTGTCACTGTCTCTCAAGTGCCTGAGGGGGTCCTGGGAAGGCAAGGCAGGCAGCAAATACCTGTAGTACCCTTACTCTGAGCATTGTGGTTGGCCTGTTATAGAAATACTGCAGGCAGTCTAGAGGGAGGGAACCTTTGAAAACCCCCGAAGCTGTCTCCTATCTGCCTGTGGGCCCAGGAACCCTGGGGAAGCCCGTCTGGCAGAAGCAGCTTTTGCTGCCGTTTCTGTGGTTAACTGTGCCCCGCTTCAGGCAGGATGAGGGGGAACTTTTGCAGGGCCCCTGTAAGTCTCTCACTGTTTCTCTCTCCTCAGCTGCCTAAGGACCACAGTGGCCTGGGGAAATAACACTTGCATAGAGTGCTATTGGTGATGCTACTGATGATGGTTCCCTCTAGGTTATATGTCCATTGACAATGTCATTTGTAATATGCTAGCTTACATCAAAGACAACTAAAAACTCAGCTAGAGATATAATCATTTCCCAAACAAACCCCAAACAGATTGTAATGTCAAAAATGGTAACTGTGATGCCAGAAGAATAAAAGGGATGAATAAGCTAATTTTCATAAGCAAGGAGTTCATTTTTACAATAATATTATTCAAGAACACTGAGCAACTGTGGGTTTGGGGTGCAGAAAGGAGTAGAACAAGTGGTATGAGCTTTAAAAGAATGACAAATATAAGGACTATGTATCTAAGTCTTTTGTTCAGTCACTTTTCAGTCATGTCCAACTCTTCATGAGCCTATTTGAGATTTTCTTGACAAAGATACTGGAGTGGTTTACCATTTCCTTCCCCAGGTCATTTTACAGATGAGAAAACTGAGGCAAACAGGGATAAGTGACTTGTCCCGGGTCACAAAGCTAGTAAGTGTCTGAGACCAGATTTGAATTCAGGAAGATCAGTCTTCCTCACTCCAGGCCCAGCAGTCTATCCCCTGGGCCACCTAGCTCTACCCAACAGCAATTTTTCTATGGCCTTAGCAGCTCCGTAATTTCTACATCTAATTATCTTCACTGTATTTTTAAACAATTATCCCATAAGCTACAGATTGAAAATTTGTATTTAGATCTGACCATACTTATAGGTGGATCAATCAATAAGTTGCGAGAAAATGAGTTTCAAAGACACAAACAACAAAATCTTTCCTACTGGCCTATGATAAAGGGCTAAAATTCCAACATGAGCAGCATTCATTCTTTTCCGTTAGACATTGCTTTTTCCCTCTGGTCTTCTTCCTGATAAAACACTCCTGCCATGAGGGATAACATACTAAAGTACTAATAATTTTGTGTGAATTTGTTTATTAGATTCCTTCCTAACCTTACTTGTAGAAAGGGTATGCTAGAGTCAGCTTGAACTGTCTCTCAGACCAACTGTTAATTTTTCCATGTAAATATTTTTTAATTATGAAAATTTAAGAAAATGATGGAGAAAATGTCAATAATGCAAGCCAAAATTAAAACTATGGTGTACACATACATTTTTCCCCCCAGAGAGCTAGTTGTTAAACATTTATCATCACACTACTAGCTGCATGTGAGGTAAGGAAGAAATCATTTGCAAAAGTCAAGGAAGGAGGGAAGAGGAGAAGTAAGGATATAGAAAAAGGAGAGCTAGCTGTTGTGACTATAAAGAGTGTGAAACTTGGATTCCAGAGAGAAGGGTTCATATCAAAGGTTGGATACTAGCTTATCAGCTTTGTGGTCCTAGAAGAGTCACTAAGCTACAGAGAATCATAGAATTAGAAGGAATCTCCCAATTTGTCCGTTCAAACATTTTAGAATGTTCCACTTTAGATAGTGCTAAATCTTAGTAACTATTTCCTTATAGGTAGTTTTCTGCTACTATCATCTCATGCCTAGAGGTCCCTAAAGGGCACAGTATATAGAGCACTGGGCCTGTAGTCAGTACTTGAGTCCAAATTAAGCCTCAGAAATATACTGTGTGGCCCTGGGCAAGTCATTTAACCTCTGTTTACCTCAGTTTCTACAACTGTAAAATGGAGATCACAATAGTACCTGTCTCTCAGGACTATTGTGAGGATCAAATGAAATAAAATTTTAAATTTCTCAGCACAGTGCCTAGAATATATTAAGCACTATATAAGTGCTTATTCCCTACTCTCCATATTTCTCCTGATTCTTCTCATCTGCAAATTAAACATCTCCTTTTCCTTCAAGAACCATAGACATAACAAGTCTATAGCTTATTATTGTCTTTCTCAAAATTTGACACCCAGAACAGAATCCTATATATGATATATAACCTAACCAAGGCCAACTTTCCTCAAGTTAAATGAAACTTACAGGGATTACTATAAATTCTTGCACTTGAGTTTAAAAGAATCAACTTTACAAGTACTGGATGACACTAGCATGAGATAGCACTGTTTGAAAAAAGATCCGGGGGCTTTAGTGAATTGCAAGCCCAATAAGACTCAAAAGTCACAAAAGCTAATCCAATATGAGGATGCTCTAAGCGAGGAATAGTGTACAGAACTAGAAGATGATAGTCCTGCTGTACTATCATCTCACTACACCTTCAATTCTAAATAACTCATGTTAGCTTTAGGAAAGGGGTTCCTCCTCCTTGAAAGTCTTTCGGCAAAAGCTAGATAACCATTTGTCAAGTATATTACTCCCTTTTATACACCTTTAGTCTAGTTAAAAGATCATCTTGCTATTCCTTATATACCACCCTTCATCTTCCATCTCTGTTCCTTTGTATAGACTGTTCTACAGGCCTTGAATGCCATATCTCTTCTCCTCTGCCTAGTAGAATCCCTCATTTCTTTTAAACCTCAGCTCAAGTACCATCTTCTAAGTGGGGTCTTTCCTGATCCCCTAACTGCTAGTGCCTTCCCTGACCATTCCTTTGTATTTATTTTGTAGAAAAATCTTGTATACAGTTACTTATATGCAGATGATCTTCCCTGTTAAATTGTAAACTCCTCAAGGACAGGGACTGTTCTTGGTTTTATTTGGGGTTTTGTTTTTTTTGTTTGTTTGTTTTTAATATCTTTAGCTCCTAGTCTAGTGCCTGGTACATCATAGATATTTCACAAGTGCTTCTTGTTGATTGATTAATTGACTACTAACTAATAGAAAGGATTCATTTTTCAGGCATGGGCTGCCCCAGATAGTCGCTGAGGTCCCTTCTAATTCTGAAATCTCATGAGTCTGAAGAGTACTTGGTAAGGTGTTCAGTAATAGAAAACACTTAAAGGCAAAAAGTCAGGAGTGGGAAAGTATAGCATAACCATTATCTTACCTGTGGATCATACTTTTTAATGAAAATTGCCCACAGCCTAATTCATTTCAGGTCTAGCTGAATTTCAAAACCTGGATCTGCAACTCCATGATAGCTTACATAGTCACAGTAACCTATTAACAGGAACCTTCTTAAATTCTTCTATTTCTGTTACATATTATAACGGCTCATCACTGGAACCTACTTATCTTTCCATTATGTAGGCCAAGCCCTAAGGCTTTATCTAATCTTTTTTACACTTTACATACTCAATTTTCAATGTCTCATATTTAAGTTACTAAAGTTCCATGTGTAAAAAAACTGTCTCCTATAAATGTAGTCAATGTTTCTTAATAATGTAGAAAAATCTTTATTGGGATGACACATATACCACCATTTTTTCCATCCCAGGGCGTAATTTAACTCGCAAGATGTTTTCCATAGCTAAATAGTGTAGTGGATACACAAATGGAGTTTAAGTCAGGAAGAACTGAGTTGAAATACTCTCTCAAATACTAGCTGTGTGACTGTTGACAAATCAGTTAACTTCTCTGATCCTCAGTTGTCTCATTTGTAAATTGGGGATAATAATAATAATAATACCTAACTCATGGGATTGTTGTATGGATTAAAAAGATGGTATATTAATTTTTTTCACAAATCTTAAAGTACTATTTAAAATAGTAGTCGTAGTAGTAGTTGATATTGATGTAATTGTCGATGTTGATGTTGTTGTTACTATCTCTAAGCCACAGAAACTCATGAAACCACCTGTGTTGGTTTTGCTTATTTATAATATTTGGAACGGAGGAAAAATACTGCAAGAAAATTCAACGATCTTCTGAGAATGCCCTCCACCAAAACAGATTAAAACCCATCTATGACTCAGCTGATAAATCCTAAGGAGTAACCTGATTTACAAAAGTTTAGATTATTTTCATAGGCTCACACAACTAGTAAGGACCTGGGATCATGTTAGATCCTAGGTTGTTCTGACTCCAAGCCCAGTATATAGTCACTTCACTATTATCTCTTTTCTAAAGTACTGTTTAAATAATAAGCATTAATTCATTTTTCTTTTATTATTATTTTCTTTTTTATATTCATTATTTTCTTTTGAGTTCCAAATTCTCTCCCTCCCTCCAACTCATCCCCACCCATTGCGTAGGCAAACAACATGATACCTATTTTATATGTGAAAACATGCAAAACATATTTTCATATTAGCCATGTTGCAAAAGAAAAATGAGAAAAAAAAATTTTAAGTGGAAAAAAATCTTATTCATCAGTTCTTTCTCTGGAGGTGGGTAGCATAGAGGCATTATTTCTTTAAAAAATGCTTGTGGTTAGTAGAATACCTAAATACTTGCTGTCTTCATTTCAGCATGAGGCTTTGATGTAATATCCACTTCTGTCTAACTCCTCCATTTTAACAAGCTAGATTCCAGTTTTCTATGTGCTTGACATGCTTGAAATAGTTGGACAGAAATCTATTCTTTGCTCTAGAAGGAACCCTGTCAGCTTGAAAATGTGGGCATTGTTGAGTAAAATATATATTGCCTCAATAAGAGATGTTAAATTACCTACAAAGAAAGAAAGAGTAAGAAAAAAATACAGCTTTAAATTCTGAGGAGACATCCTTATTCTCCAGAGTCCCAAAACTCCATGCAGTTCATAAAAGGATAGCTAAATAAACATCTAAGGTGCATTCTTCCCTGGGCTCCCATAAGGCTAAGAATTACTTCTTAGCACTTCTAAGCATCTTATGTATCTCTCTGACATGTAGGTAATGCTAAGTAATACAATAGTACCCCTGTGCCTCAGAAAATTATATTACTGTTCTGGAAAAGACAGCCAAAGGTGGGTGATATCCCTTTTTCCTATTTTGGGATATATGTACAAGATGAAGTGTCATGGGATGGGCGCGTTTGCAAGTTTTAGAATGTCTTCTTCCATTTTTCCCATAAGGTATTGGAAGAAGTGATATATCTCAAATTAGGCAGACAAGCCATTTAATATCTTAGACAAAAATCAGTAATCTCTCATTCTGTGATACATCCACTTATATTTGTCAAGGGGGTACCTTACACAGCCCCTTCCTCCTACTTTAAAAATCCTCATCATCTCTCCACTTCTTACCATCTGATGTGATGTCTACTACTAACAGGATGTCCAAAAGTGCCACAAACCAACTCTATCCTTTTCTAATATTCACAGACTGTCTACTTATTTCCTCCTAACAGTATGGGTTTAAGTACTGCTTCTGACAGGTATTTAGGTGGCATAATGTACAGAGCATGGGACTTGGAGTCAGGAGGACTGAGTTCAAATCCAGCCTCAGATATGTGTGGCCCTGAGCAAGTCTTCCAAAAGTTTTCATAAAAAAAAATAAATTAATGGGAAAAAAAGAGAAAGACTCAACAATGTTAAGACAAGTAATTTAGAATGGCCATACTTTGTGTTCTATGATCTATGCTCAGGTATTTACTATCTGATTAATTAGTGGTAGCTGGAACTAATTGATAAATGTAGTGAAAACCAATATGAATCTGTCTAGGGAATCAAAGACTCAAAAATAAGTATATTTAGATGGTTTTCAGGGACTCCTAGACAGTGTTTGGCAGGAGGACTATAGCATCTGCAAACTCTTCATTAACACAATCATGCATCAGGGAAGCTAGGGGGTGTAGTGGATAGAACACTCGTCCTGGATTCAGGAAGACCTGAGCTCAAATCTGGCCTCAGATACTTGACACTTACTAAGCTATATGACCCTGGGCTAGTCACTTAACCCCAATTGCCTAAAAAAAAAAAAAACACATTCATGGGTCCCCAAAACAAACTATTGTTTTGTGTTTTTTTACAAAAAAAATTGGAACCAATTTTTCCAAATGTGTTTAACATAGCATTGGTAATATTCCTGGGTATGAGCCCAGATTGATCAGGGAATCTGACATGAAGATAGAATAGAGAGATCTTTTGACTCAATTCTTTAAAAATATTTGTTAATGTTTTTTTTAGAAGAATCATTCCAGTATCTCACAAGCTTAAAGCAAAATGTGTTCACCAGACTGATTAGAAGATATTCTCATTTCATTGTGGAAGAGAATTGGAATGTAAAAATTCTAAGACACCGCTCTTCTGAGTTGTGTCGGGAATTAGATAAAGGGTATTAAATATCTGTTTGTAGCTTGAAAGCCTCAGATCAGACTTGAAAGATAGAATGTGGAAATGATGTAATACCCTTTTTCTGTTACTTTCTTGTCAACAGATCAGAATATCATATAAATAGTTGTTTTTAAGTGGATCTCTAAAAAGTGCACCTTAGAAATGGGAAGAGTAAGTGCTTGCTCACATGGTACTATTTTAGGGGCTCCAGAGAGGTAACCCTACCCACTCACACTAATTGCTACAGCTACTATAGTCCAATAATAGAGATTTTTCATTGCCCTCTACAAAAATTAACTATCGCTGGAAAAAATATCAATTAAGTCACTAACACCATAGTGACTAATAATTTATCAGATATTCTCTCTAAAAATAAAGATCTCAGCACAAGGACACTGTTATGACCTGGTCACTAATAATCATCTGATGTTATTCACTCTCCATTCACTAGATTTCCCTTTATCCCTTCTCCCCAGGACTTCTCTTCTCTTCTACCCTCCCCCCCCCAAAAAAAAAAGACTAAAGGAAATTTAGAAACATGTTATTCACACATGCTTTATAAGACAGAATCTAAACAAGCTTTTCACCATGACTTTCCAATTCGGTTATTACTGTGAAGAGTGGGTAAAACAGGCAAAAGGACCTAGGACACAGTCCAGTCCAATACCTCTCTCATGTTCACAGAGTATCTTTGCACCCAGCATGGCTTCACACCCCAGCCCTTTTATAGTTTTATTCTCATTCTTTTTCCCTCTCATTCTGGCATATACTCATATACTCACTAGTCCTATTCCATCATACCACATAAACCATACTCCCAACACTCATTTACATCTCCAATTCTCAATGAATTTCTTCTGTCCCACATAAACTCACTCACACAATCATTACTTACTCTTTGTATTATTTGAAGTAGCCAGGCCTTGTGCACAGGACCTACCCATGTGGTCAGTACAACACTTGGAAGTGACATCTGTTATGGCATCAACATCCCATTTTACTCTCTCTCTAAACTGGTTATCTTCACATTGACACATCACTTTTCCATCCACCTTGTTTCCCAGTATGAACCAGCTATCTCCATGTACCAACTCAAACTTTCTCTTAAGGTGCTATGGATAACCCTAATGTGGAAATGGCATATCCCTACTACATGCTACTTCCTAAGCCCTAAGTGGCATACTCCCCATTTATACAAAATCAGTCATCGCAGCACTGTTTACTCTTAAGCATGAAGCATTTATTAAACAAGGGAAAAATAATAAAGAAAGAAAACATTCACTCAATGGAAGACGGGAGCAGAAATAATCAAATGTTTACTTCTAGAAGGCAAGAATAGGAATGGTTAAAATATAACAATTGACCTATAAATCTTGGCTAAACTCTCCCACCAGCGCATGTAGTTTTCTTGGGAACGAGTGGGAATATATGTATAGATACTTAGAGGGGAAGCATATGAGTAGGAAAATGTGTGTTCAAGGGTATCTCACAATTCTGGACTGCAGACCCTAATGTCCTTGGACCCTTCAGGAACAATACCCATCAATACTAAACTGCTTCTCTGTTAGCTGCTTCTCTTCTGGTTTCAATGATTTCTTGCTGGACAAATCCACTCTGCTTTGGAGCTGCTTAGAACTTTATCCTCTTTTACTGTCTTTCCTTCTGTTTCTTCCTCACCCACCAAAGAGGGCAATAGAGGGCAACCATACACTCCTGACAGACACTCTCTTAGACTGTAGATGGCACTAAAGAGCAATAAATTAGCAGCCTTGTACACAGTTGAAGAATTTATCTATTATTAACACAGTAACTGATGAGCATTATTTCACATTTGATTCAGCCTTTCTCCAGACATTCAGTAAAACAGTCTTTCTTCCAATCACTAGGCTCCCAGAAAGGCAGTTTAAGTCAGATTAAGTCAGACACCTCAGAAGCAGATTCTTTTTTTAACCTTCCTTATCTTATGTCCCTGAAACCCTGAGTATCTTTCCCTCCCAGACTTTCTTTCCCTTCCTTCCTTCCTTCCTTCCTTCCTTCCTTCCTTCCTTCCTTCCTTCCTTCCTTCCTTCCTTCCTTCCTTCCTTCCTTCCTTCCTCTCTTCCTTCCTCCCTCCCTCCTCTCTCTTTCTTTCTCTCTCTTTCAATTAATTCATGTATTTGTTTTGACTAGTAAAGGAGGACCATTATTTGACTCACTTCTTACCTAGCCTTAATCACTGAATGGACATTTCCTCAGGCAAATTGCAACCTGGAAAAGACCTTAGCTTAAAAAGGTCAAAGTCTCCCAAAGTCTCCCACTGCATCTGGGGCTATCTCTGCCATCCTGATGTATATCTTGCCACAGGACCCAGATGACTCTAGAGGAGAGAGTGAGGCTGGTGACTCTATCCAGCTCTCACCAACTTAAATCCAATTCACTGCCAAGTCATGACATCACCTCCCAATGTCATGGTCCTTTTCAAAAAAGAAGGACAAATAACAATAATCCTGACTTATTGTAACTTTTGTTTTCATCTTAGACCTTTGAGTCTTCTGTCTATGTTTTGCTCTGGCTTCTTCTGCCTCTTCCTATATCCTCTAAAACCTCAAATATGTACTTCCTCATCTCTAAATTATGATGTGAAACTCAATAATTGCACCTTTCTATTAGGGTTTATCCCAATAGTCCTTATGTAATCTTTCCATAATGTCCAAACAGTCATTTATTTGTAATTTGTCAGTTATAAACTTTAAAATAAAAAAATCAGAAACAAAAACAACCCAGACACATAAAAATAAGTTAATGGACCATAGCGTTCTGTAGTTATCATTACCATTGTTTTGCATTCAAATAAGTTCTCTCACTACACTCATCTGAGGGACAGTTCTCTATCTAGTCCTCATAACAGGCTGTGTCTCTCAAGCATTTTATCTGAGAGGCTGTTTCTTTTAAAGCTGTTATCATCGATTTACTTTATACAAATGTTCTTTATCTTCTCCTTTCAGTAACAAAACTGTTCACATATGAAAAGGGAAATATCTTACATTTATATTGAGACTAGTTTCTCCTACCACACCTTTACACTCATTGTGAAATGTTCTTATGTATCTTAAATACATCTGGGGGTTAACTGGCATCAATGAATGGCTAATGTACCCCCTACCAAGTTTCAGGCATATAGTCATTGCTCCAATGGTAGCAGTCCTGGAGTCTGAGTAAGTGGAGGGAGAGAGAGAGAGAGAGAGAGAGAGAGAGAGAGAGAGAGAGAGAGAGAGAGAGAGAATACAAGTGAAAGTGGGGTGAATAAAGAAAAAAAAAGTTCCAGTACTGAAGATAAGCTTTGAACTTCACAATTTTGCCTGAGGTTTTGCCAGACTTTTTAGCCAAGTGGTGACTAGGTTATGTCAAAGAACACAGTATAAAAAGGGAAAAAGGATAACCTACTTCTCATAGTTAATGCCTCCCTAGATGCAAAAAGAGATCAAGTCCATTAATTTCGCTATTACTATGTCAAATGGGATCATGTAAAATTGATTCTGTTTCTCTTTTTCCAGATCTTTCTTAAGGTTATCATAAGAGGAAATGATGATAAATACTCGTGTGTATGTGTGTATATGATTTTTTCCCCTGTCCTTCAAGCCTCTTAAATTTTAAAAATATATCAGTGTACTGAATTAAAACCACAGAAAAGGCAGGAGTTCATAAACTCAATTAATTATGAGCAGGCTTTTTCTTTCTCATATGTTATTCATCTGTGTTGTAGGATATGAACCCAACATGATGTAGCCTAACCAAGAACATCTTTCTTTTCTACTCAAATGTATTTTTGCAATTTGACATTTCTCTTTCCTCTCATCTCTTTTCCTCTTGTCAAGATTCTTAATATTGCATGCCTTTCCCCTGCCTCTATTCTTCAGCTATTTAAGGGAGAAGAGCTGCAGTAACATTCTAGCTTGACTGGTTCTGAACTGAAGTGTATGCCACTATGAGAACCAAAGGTATTTTATATAACCCAGTTGCACTTTAAATCTTAAGACTTGTCATAACCAGATAAGACTCGATGACATGGGTTTAAAACCCACGTTTGGATTTTGCTCTCTTATCATCGCTTTTATTTGCTTTATGAATATCAGAAAACTGTGGGAATAATGACATTAACCAAATCTATTTTTAAAGGAAATTTTCAAAAAGATGTATAGAAAGGTATAAAAACCCATCCATTAACTGATCTCATCAAGTGAGTATAAGCCCATCCTAAAGGAGAATATTGCCTCTATCCTCAAAAGATCATTCCTCAGAAAATAAGTCAGTTGGATATAAGATCAAGGTTTAGGTAGTTTAGCATCTGATTAATTATTCATCAGGATAGGAATCATAGAAAAATTTATCACTAAGAAAAGCAGTGTCTTCTCTGTAGGATCTCACTCTCCTCAGATATACACTCAAATGGACCTGTGATTTTCATTGCCATGGACAGTCCTTCTGAGAATACAGAAAACAACCCATCCATACCTGCCTATCCTGTGTGACTCTTGCCCATCTCTTCGCATAAGATCAGCATAGTATATACAGTAAACATACCTAATACCTTTTTTTCCTTTTCCCTTGACATCATAAGAATAAAAATGGATCACCTAGGGGACGGAGCCAAGATGGCAGAGAGGAAGCAGCAAGCTGCCTGAGTTCTCCTTCTGTTCCCTCAAAAAGAACATTAAATCAAGCCTCTGGATGGATTCTGAAACTACAGAACCTGCAAAGAGACAGAGAGACACAATCTTCCAACCAGAGATAATTTAGAAGACTTCAGGAAAAGGTCGGTCTGACACGGGCAAAAGGGAGGCCCAGCGCATTGCAGCAGCCCAGCACTGAGGGGGTCGGGGTAAGTCAGCAGGAGCTGCGGGCCACAGCTGAACAAATGAGGCCCCTGGAACCTGGCTCAAAAATCTGGTGGCCAAGAAGGACAGTGGAAAAACCTACCTGCACCACCCGGGAGGGCAGGCTGCCAGCTGTAGGGCCACGAACGGGACAGGTGGGATCAGGTGCCTGGCCTAGGGCGCTCATACAGGAAGTGCAGGGGGGCGAACTGCACAAATTATAAAGGCCTCAGAGTAAAAAGCCGGTCACGCAGCACCTATACCCCTGCACAAGAAGCCGAAAACAGGGACCCTGGTGCCCCCAGAGCAGACCTCAACTTAAAAAATAAATAAATAAGCTGCAATAATGAGTAAGAAGCAAAAAAGAGCCCTCTCCATTGAGAGCTTCTGTATCAATAGGGAAGAAGTCAATGCAAACTCAGATGAGGACAATACCCTCAAATTGCCTACATGTGAAGCCTCACAAGGAAAGGTGAATTGGTCTCAAGAACAAAAAGCCTTCCTGGAAGAGCTCAAAAAGGATTTAAAAAATTAATTGAGAGAGGTAGAAGAAAAAATGGGGAGAGAAATGAAAGCAAAACAAAAAAACTATGAAAAAAGAATCAGCAGCTTAGAAAAGGAAGCACAAAGATTGACTGGCCAAATGGAAAAAAAGTGCATAATTTCACTGAAGAAACCAATGCCTTAAAAAATTCATTTGGCCAAATGGAAAAAAGAGGTGCATAATCTAATTGAATAAAACAATGCCTTAAAAAATTCACTTGGCCAAATGTAAAAAAAAAAAGGTGCATAATCTCACTGAAGAAAACAATGCCTTAAAAATTAAAATTAGACAGTTGGAAGATAAGGAATCCATGAGACACCAGGAATCAGTCAAGCAGAATCAAAAGAATGAAAAAAATAGAAGAAAATGTGAAATACCTCATTGGAAAGACAACTGATCTGGAAAACAGGTCCAGGAGAGACAATTTGAAAATCATTGAACTGCCTGAAAGCCATGATCAGAAAAAGAGTCTAGACACCATATTCCAGGAAATTATTAAGGAGAACTGCCCTGATATCATAGAATCAGAGGATAAAGTCATCATTGAAAAAAATCCACCGATCACCTCCTGAAAGAGACCCCAAAAGGAAAACTCCAAGGAATATTGTAGCCAAAATTCCAGAATTATCAGGTGAAGGAGAAAATACTCCAAGCAGCCTGAAAGAAGCAATTTAAATATCATGGAGCCACAGTCAGGATTGCTCAGGACCTGGCAGCTCCAAAATTAAAGGACTGCAAGGCTTGGAATATGATATTCTGGAAGGCAAAGAGCTTGGATTGCAGTCAAGAATCTACTACCCAGCAAAAATGTGCATTCTCTTTCAGGGGAAAAGATGGACATTTAATGACATTGGGGACTTTCAATCTTTCCTGGTGAAAAGACCAGAACTGAATAGAAAATTTGATCTTAACATACAAGACTCAAGAGAAGTTTAAAAAGGCAAACAGAGGGAAAAGAAAAAGGTTACTCAATTAAGTTAAATTGTTTATATCCCTACATGGGAAGATAATACTCATAACTCTTAAGAACTGTAAATGTATTTGGGCAGAGAGAAGGACTTTAAACAAAGTGTATAAATATAAATTGTCTTTGATGTGATGATACAAAGAAAATTAAGGGGTTAAAAAGGGAGTCTATGGGGAGGAGAGGAAAGGGAAGGTGGAATGGGGTGAATTATATCATATGAAGAGGTGAAAAAAAAATCTATTACAATAGAGGGAAAGAAAGGAGGGGTGAACATTGTTTCAACCCTACTCTCATTAGATTTGATTCAAAGAGGGAATAACATATACATTCATTGGGATAAAGAAATTTAGCTCATTCTTTAGGGAAGCAAAAGGGGAAGGGAAAGGGGGGGACTGATAGAAGGGAGGACAAAAGCAAGGGAGAAAAGGGTAAAGAAAAGAGAGGGGGGTGATAAAAAGGGAGGGCAGATTGGGGGAGGCAGGGGTAAGAAGTAAATGTCCATGAGGAGGAATAGGGTGAAAGAAGGGAGGAAAAGTACAAAGGGGGTAAATAGAATAGAGGGGAATAGACAGTCAGTAATAATAACTTTGAATGTTAATGGGATGAACTCTGCTATAAAAGAGAAGCGAATTGCAGATTGGATTAAAAACCAGAATCCTACAATATGCTGTTTACAAGAAACATATTTGAAGCAGAGAGATACACACAGAGTAAAGGTAAAAGGCTAGAGTAGAATATATTATGCTTCAGCTAAAGTAAAAAAAGCAGGGGTAGCAATCCTTATCTCAGACAAAGCACAGGCAGAAATAGATCTCATTAAAAGAGATAAGGAAGGAAATTACATCTTGCTAAAAGGTACTATAGATAATGAAGTAATATCAATATTAAATATGTATGCGCCAAGTGGTATAGCATCCAAGTTCTTAGAGGAGAAGTTAAATGAGTTACATGAGGAATTAGACAGTAATACTATACTAGTGGAGGATCTGAATCCCACCCTCTCAAAATTAGATAAATCTAGCTGAAAAATAAATAAGAAAGAAGTGAAAGAGGTGAATAGATGACTAGAAAAATTAGACATGATAGATGTCTTAAGATAATTGAATGGGGATAAAAAGGAATATACCTTTTTCTCAGCAGTACATGGCACATTTTCAAAAACTGACCATGTATTAGGGCACAAAAACATCATAGTCAAATGTAGAAAGGCAGAAATAGTAAATGCATCCTTCTCAGATCATGATGCAATAAAAATTACATGTAAGAAAGAGCCAGGGAAAAGTAGAATGAAAATCAATTGGAAACTAAATAATATCATTCTAAAGAATGAACGGGCCAAACAACAAATCATAGAAACAATCAATAACTATATCCAAGAGAATGACAATAATGAGACAACATACGAAAATCTATGGGATGCAGCCAAAGCAGTGCTTAGGGGAAAATTTATAGCTGTAAATGCTTACATGAATAAAAAAGAGAAAGAGGAGATTAATGAATTGGGCAGGCAATTTAAAAAGCTAGAAAAAGAACAAATTATAAATCCCCAATTAGATACTAAACTAGAGATCCTGAAAATTAAAGAAGAAATTAATAAGATTTGAAGCAAAAAAATTCTAGAATTAATCAATAAAACTAAGAGCAGGGGCAGCTAGGTGGTACAATGGATAAAGCACTGGCCTTGGAGTCAGGAGTACCTGAGTTCAAATCCAGCCTCAGACACTTGAAACTTACTAGCTGTGTGACACTGGGCAAGTCACTTAACCCCCATAGCTCTACAAAAAAAATAAATAAATAAAACTAAAAGCTGGTTTAATGGAAAAAAACAATAAAATAGACAAAATACTGGTTAATTTGATTTTTTAAAAAAAGAAGAAAACCAAATTAACAGTATCAAAAATGAAAAGGGCGATGAAATTAAATCAATAATTAGGAATTATTTTGCCCAACTCTATGCCAATAAACTTGATAATCTAAATGAAATGGATGAATATTTACAAAAATACAAACTGCCCAGGTTAACTGAAGAGGAAATAAAATCCTTAAATAAATCCATTTTAGAAAAAGAAATTGAACAAGCCATTAATGAACTCCCTAAGAAAAAATCCCAAGGGCCAGATGGGTTTACAGGTGAATTTTACCAAACATTTAAAGAACAATTAATTCCAATATTATACAAATTATTTGGAAAAATAGGTGAAGAAGGAGTTCTACCAAATTCATTTTATGACACAAATATGGTGATGATACCAAAACCAGGCAAAGCAAAAACAGAGAAAGAAAATTATAAACCAATTTCCCTAATGAATATTGATGCTAAAATCTTAAATAAGATATTAGCAAGGAGATTACAGCAAGTGATCACCAGGATAATACACTATGACCAGGTGGGATTTATATCAGGAATGCAGGGCTGGTTCAACATTAGAAAAACTATTAACATAATCAACCACATCAATAAGAAAACCAACCAAACTCACATGATTATCTCAATAGATGCAGAGAAAGCTTTTGACAAAAGACAACACCCATTCCTAATAAAAACACTAGAGAGTTTAGTAATAGGTGGAGCTTTCCTTAAAATAATAAACAGTATCTACCTAAAGCCATCAGCAAGTATTATATGCAATGGAGATAAATTAGAGGCCTTCCCAATAAGATCAGGGGTGAAACAGGGATGTCCATTTTCACCCCTATTATTTAATATTGTCCTAGAAATGTTAGCTTTAACAATCAGAGAAGAAAAGCGAATTAAAGGAATTAGAATAAGCAAGGAGGAAACAAAACTATCACTCTTTGCAGATGATATGATGGTGTACTTAAAGAATCCTAGAAAAAAAAAAAAGAATCCTAGAGAATCAACTCAAAAATTACTTAAAACAGTTAACAACTTTAACAAAGTAGCAGGATATAAAATAAATCTACATAAATTATCAGCATTTCTATACATGACCAACAAAGTCCAGCAGCAAGAGATACAAAGAGAAATTCCATTTAAAGTAATGGTAGATAATATAAAATACTTGGGAGTCTACTTGCCAAGAGAAACCCAGGAACTCTATGAACACAATTACCAAACACTCTTCACACAAATCAAATCAGATCTAAATAATTGGAAAGATATCAATTGCTCATGGATAGGCAGAGCTAAAATAGGAAAAATGACAATACTGCCTAAATTAATTTACTTATTCAGTGCCATACCAATCAGACTACCTAAAAATTATTTTATAGAGCTAGAAAAAATAATAACAAAATTCATCTGGAAAAAACAAAAATCAAAAATATCCAGGGAAATAATGAAAAAAAAATTCACTGGAAGGTGGGTTAGCAGTGCCAAACCTGGAGCTTTCCTATAAAGTGGCAGTCATCAAAACTATCTGGTACTGGGTAAGAAATAGAGTGGAGGATCAATGGAATAGGCTAGGCACAGGAAACGCAGTAGTAAATGACACTAGTAATGTAGTGTTTGATAAACCCAAAGACTCCAGCTTCTGGGATAGGAACTCAGTATTTGACAAAAACTGCTGGGAAAACTGGAAGATAACATGGCAGAAATTAGGCATAGACCAACATCTTACACCTTATACTAAAATAAAGTCAAAATGGATACATGATTTAGACATAAGAGGTGATACCATAGGTAAATTAGGAGAGAAAGGAATAGTATACCTATCAGATCTTTGGAAAGGAAAACAGTTTATGACCAAACAAGAGATAGAGTATATTATAAAATGCAAAATGGATGATTTTGATTACATTAAATTAAAAATTTTGTACAAACAGAAACAATGCATCCAAAATTAGAAGGGAGGCAGAAAGCTGGGAAACAATTTTTATGGCCAGTGCTTCTGATAAAGGCCTCATCTCTAAAATATATAGGGAACTAAATCAACTTTATAAGAATCCAAGTCATTCCCCAATTGAGAAATGGTCAAAGGATATGAACAGGCAGTTTTCTGATGAAGAAACCAAAGCTATCTATTCCCATATGAAAAAATGCTCTAAATCTCTAATGATTAGAGAGATGCAAATTAAAACAACTCTGAGGTACCACCTGACACCTATCAGATTGGCTAAAATGACAAAGAAGGAAAATAATAAATGTTGGAGAAGCTGTGGAAAAATTGGAACACTAATGCATTGTTGGTGGAGCTGTGAACTGATCCAATCATTCTGGAGAGCAATTTGGAATTATGCCCAAAGGGCGATAAAGCTGTGCATACCCTTTGACCCAGCAATACCACTTTTGGGTCTTTTGCCCAAAGAAATCATGGAAAGGGGAAAGGTACCTACATGTACAAAAATATTTACAGCTGCTTTTATGTGGTGGCAAGGAATTGGAAGTTGAGGGGATGTCCATCAATTGGGGAATGGCTAGACAAGTTGTGGTATATGAATACAATGGAATACTATTGTGCTGTAAGAAATGATGAACAGGAGGAGTTCAGAGAAACCTGGAGGGTCTTGTGTGGGCTGATGATGAGTGAGATGAGCAGAACCAGAAGAACATTGTACACAGTATCATCAACATTGAGTGTTGACGTACTGTGATGGACTATATTCTTCTCACCAATGCAATGGTACAGAAGAGTTCCAGGGAACTCATGATAGAAGAGGATCTCCAAATCCAGGAAAAAAAAAAAGAACTGTGGAGTAGATGCTGAATGCACCATACTATTTCTTTTGTTTTTGGTGCTGTTGTTTTTCTATTTTGAGGTTTTTCGTCATTGCTCTGATTTTTCTCTTATAACATGACTAATGCAGAAATATGTTTAATGTTATTATGTGTATGTATGTATATATATATATATATATATATGTGTATATATATATATATGAAACCTATATCAGATTACCTGCTTTCTAAAGGAGGGGGGGAGGGAGGGAGGGGAAGGAGGGAGAAAAATCTGAAATTGGAAAGCTTGTATAAACAAAAATTGAGAACTATCTTTACATGTAATGGGAAAAAAATAAAATACTTTATTAATTTTAAAAAAATAAAATAAAATAAAAATGGACCGTGTGGGCTATGCATTAGTATCCATCACTCTTGTTATCTAGCCACATGAATAGCCCATTTTTTAAATTATACATTGCTTTGGTGCCATAATTTACACTGCTCTTCTTCATTATTCCTTGTTTATAATAAGCCTGTTTATTCAAATAGCCTTTCCATTGTGCCATCTCTATAATGCTTTATTGTCAACAAAGCACTTTGTATTTATTATCTCATTTGATGCTCATAACAAATGTTTGAGTTAGATGGTATGATAACCTTAATTTTACATCTGAGGAAACTGGTTACAAAAGGTTAAATAGTCACCCAGCTAGTACCTTAAGAAGATCTTAACCTGACTTCCTGACTCCAAGTCCAAGGCTCTACTACATGACCTAGCTGTATCTTCAAATGTTGTGGTATGACTATCAGCCAGAAAATAGCAGGTAAAGAATATTGGTATTAAAAGGATGGGCCTTTGATTCAGAAAAAAGCTTAAGGGTCATTCAAGTAACTTTGCAATTTCCCAATGGCAGTTCATTCTGATTTGTTCCTTCTGTTCATGTGAGAGCCATAACTAAGTTTGTTACACTTAAATAGTATGTTATCAAGATCTCCACTATTTTGTGACCTGCCTTAGCCCCACAAAGTAGAGAGGTCACAGAGAACATGGATTCTGATGATACAGAAGCAAGGACACTGTGAGAAGAACACTGTCAACCAGGGTTCTCCTTTGTTAAGGGTTAAAATTCTAGCTAGTCTGTCTAAAATATCTAATGAGTGGTCGCCAATAAATTATAAGCTTTAACAAGAGTTAGACTTTTTTTTTTTTTTTTTTTTTGCGGGGCAATGGGGGTTAAGTGACTTGCCCAGGGTCACACAGCTAATGTCAAGTGTCTGAGGCTGGATTTGAACTCAGGTACTCCTGAATCCAGGGACAGTGCTTTATCCACTGCACCACCAAGCTGCCCCTAAGAGTTAGACTTTTAAGCATTTATTAAGGAGAATAAGAATTTGGTAAAGAGAGAGAGAAAGGCCTACATTCATCTATCTATTAAAGGGAGAGCACATTTCTAGTTCCGTTCTCTGCCAGAGTCCCCAGGAAAAAGCCCCAATCAGAGCGCCAGGCTCCCCCCTTCTTCCTCCCACAAGCAAATGTCACTTCCTGACGCCAAAGAAAATACTCCTGGTCTTGCCTTCAAAGACCTTCACTTCATGGCAGAGCTTTTCTACAGTAAGTCTCCAGCAGGTGGCATCATTCCAATCGTTACACCTTCCTTCCATTCCCTACCCCCAACTATATGGACTAGATTTGTTTTTGCTTGATTTGATTTGGTTTTACCCTGAAAATCAACAGTTGTCCCTGGGATTTGATTGGTCCAGTGGTTCAAGCCTTAAGCTGAATCACCCTTGACTGTGCTTTCTCATGCCCTTTGGCCACATTGCATGAACCTAAGGGCCCTCATGCCCAGAAAGATTCATCAAGGGAGGTACAGCTTGAGTGTTTACCTCCTGTTCCAATCAAGTCCAGGGCCAGCTTTGTCATCTCTCGGGGAAAAAAAGAGCCTAAACCATGAGAAAGTAGGGAGAAGGGGAGAACACATCCTATCATTTTGTTGTTCAGTCATTCAGTCTTGTCCAAGTCTTTGTGACCCCATGGACCATAGCAAACCATGCCCATCTATCCTCTAATATCTCTCAATGTCTATAGAAGTTCATGTTCCTTTTTTCCATGATACTATCTATACATCTCATCTACCTTTCCCTTTTCCTTTGGCCTTCAATCTTTCCCAACATCTGGGTCCTTTCCAATGAATCCCATCTTCTCATTATGTGGCTGAAATATATACTATGATCCTGTCAAACCCCTCTCTATCATAGCAGGTTTTATAGGCACCTGTGAACCTACACACAATAAATTCTGACCCAATTAAACTTGGAGGATATATGTAAGTCAGTCTGCTTCTTCTATGATGTAATACTTGGAATGATGACACCTACTGGAGACTTACTATAGGAAAGCTCTGCCATGAAGTGAAGGTCTTTGAGGGCAAGACCAGGAGTCTTTTCTTTGGCTTCAGGAAGTGAGGTTTGCTTATGGGAGGAAGAAGTGGGGAGCCTGGCGCTCTGACGGGGGCTCTTTTCCTGAGGACTCCGGTGGAGAAGGGAGCGAGAAATGTGCTCTCCCTTTAATAGATAGATTAATGTAGGCCTTTCTCTCTCTCTTTACCAAATTCTTATTCTCCTTAATAAATGCTTAAAAGTCTAACTCTTGCTAAAGCTTATAATTTATTGGCGACCACTCATTAGATATTTTAGACAGACTAGCTACAATTTTAGCCCTTAACAATGAGTTATTCTCACTAATAGTTAAGTATAAGTAAGGACTCACAAAAACCTGAGAGAGACAGCCAGCATTTGCCCCATAAGTAAGACTTAGGCATTTAGTAAAGGGACTCACTCAGAAGCTACATCTGTATTTTTCCAAATCTATATAGAAACATGTGGTCAATAATAAGACTGCACCCACAAAGGAATTCAGCTCTTTAGGGAACACAGAAGACCTATATATTCAGGTAAAAAAATAGGACAAATACATTGAGAGGACCAGGTTAAAATGGGGCCTGTTTTCACATTTGGAGGGATTAAGATTCCTTTGAAGTTTAGTTTTATAGAGTGCTCTTATTCATAGTATTAATGTCCACTGTTACTATTCAGGAGAAAAAGAAAAAAAAAATCTCTCCTGCTGCCCTGGAAAAACTGTCCAGGGCAATGATAACTAGCAAGACACTGAGCTTCTCTCTAAGACATAATAAGCACAGCCAAGTTGGTTATTCTAGAAAAACCAAATTGCAAGTCTCCTAAATTTGTCACCCTATTGTGTCAATTATTCATCTTATAGCAACATGAATTTTCAGATCCTAGACAATGTCTCTATAGTTCTAATTTTCAAAAAGAAAAAATGATAGATTCTTTAAACCCTAGTCCAATGAGTTAACTTCCATCCCAGAAAAAAAAAAAATCTGAAACATTTTTAAATGGATATTTTTTGTGTCAATAGAAAGCAAAGTGAAGACCACAGGATCATAGAAGATGTAAAGCTAGAAGGGACCTTATAGGCCATTTATTCCAAACTATTCATTTA
Organism: Dromiciops gliroides; assembly: GCF_019393635.1. NCBI lineage: Eukaryota > Metazoa > Chordata > Mammalia > Microbiotheria > Microbiotheriidae > Dromiciops > Dromiciops gliroides. The sequence goes on from NC_057863.1 coordinate 112,606,535, forward strand.
GATGAGGAAACTAAAGCCCAGTGGAATTAGATGACTTGGACAAGGTCATGAGGGCAATGTCAAAAGTGAAGTTTAAATCTACATTCTGACTCCAAAGTACATATTTTTTTTTCCCACTGAGTCACATTGTACTGACTCAGAGTAAGCTTAGCTTCCTTGGGAACTGGTTTTATTCAGTTAGCTTTAGGAAGCTAAGTGGCAAAATAGATAGTATTTGACTTGCAATCAGGAAAACCTGAGTACTATCTTAACTACTTCCTTATTACAGAACTCTGGAAAAATCACTTAACTTCTAAGCCTCAGATTCCCCAACTATAAAGTGAAAAGAATACTAGAATCTGTTTCTACTAGGTTATTGTGAGGATCAACTAAGAAAATCAAGCAAACATGTATTGGTTTTTCAAACCTTGACATGTTATAAACTCAAGGAAATGACACAGAAATGTATTTGAATTAAAGTAAAATATTTCACAAATTCTTCCCCAAAATCTCATAGACAAGATGTGAGTACCACATGATGATAGTACCATTGGGTAGATTAAGAATTTATTCAAAAAGCATCCCCCCTGCCCACCATGTTCTATGCCCTGATCAAGCTACAGGTCAAATGTTTATTCAGTTCTGGGTCCCACACTTTTGGACTGATATTGAAAAACTATAGTAGTCACAAAATGAGCCAAGTGACACCATGAGAGAACTACAAACTATGCTATATGATGCAAAAAACTGGAGATGGTTAGACTAAAAATGAGAAGTCATGGGCAATTACGAAGGAGAGAGATAGAATTATCACTACCTTTAAGTATTTGAAGGACTCTAACATGAAAGACTAATTTTGCTTATACTCAAGCTGAACTAGAAGCAATCTGTGCAAGCTGAGGAGAGGCATTTTAATTCAATGTAAGGAGATATTTCTAAACAATTAGATCTTTCCAAAGGTGCAATCAGCTGCCTCGGGAATTTTGTCAAAGATTTTCCTGTTTGGGTATGGGTGAAATTAGGTGACCTCTGAACTTCCTTATAAGCCTTGGTTTACTTCAGTGTAGTTAAAAACAAACAAACAGGGGCAGCTAGGTGGCACAGTGGATAAAGCACCAGCTCTGGATTCAGGAGGACCCGAGTTCAAAGCTGGCCTCAGACACTTAACACTTAGCAGCTGTGTGACCCTGGGTGAGTCACTTAACCCCCATTGCCCTGCCAAAAAAAAAAAAAAGAAAAACAAACAAACAAACAAAATATAACACTGGGTTTGAAGTCAGAGGATCTGGGCATGAATCTCAATTTTACTGTTAACTATAAGACCTTAAGTCATTTAACTTCTCTGGGCCTCAGTTTATTCATCTGTCAAATTAAAGGATTGGACTACAGATCATTCTTTGAGAGGTATCATGGTAAAATAAGAAACCTGGTGCTTAATCCTGGCCCAGATACTCATACTTGTGTGACTGTGGGCACACCATAGGAACATAGAATCATAGATTTAAAGTTGGAAAGGAACTTAAGGGTGAGGAAGTCCAACCCCTCATTGTAAGATGAGGAAAGTAAGACTCAAAGAAGTTAGTTGAGTGCCTAAGGTCACAAAGCTAGTAAGTCTGAGAAGGATTTGGAGTCAAGTCTACCCAACTTCAAAATCAGTGCCCTAACACTGTGACTCATGAACTCTGAGCCTTTGTTTCCTCATCTGTAAAATAGGGGTGATAATTTGGTAGTGTCTACCTAACTGGACTGTTGTAAAGATCAAATGAGATAAAAAGCACTTTGAAAAAGTTAAGGAGCTATATAAATGCTAACCTGTTATAAAAATGTATGCAAAGCTCTTTCTGATCTACATGATTATTGTTGGTGACTTGTGTTTAAGGAATAAAATATAAAGAAGAGGGACCCAAGGTCTTGAGATCACAGGAGCACACATCTCACTGCCATATATGCTCATCATAGCCATCATTGGGGGGGGGGGAAGGATTGCTCCAAAGCAATGAGCTCAAAAATAAAAGTTGAGGGGAGCATTTCTTATAATATGTTCATAGTGAAGCTCTTCTTGTCCCAGTCACCAGTTATTTTCACCTCCCTTTCCACTCATGAAAAAATTAATCGGAAGCCACTGATTGCATAAATCCATCTGTTTTTGTTTGTTGTTTTTTTTTTAGCAAGAAACCAGAGTACATATCCCACCAGATAGCTCCAGATTACATGCTCATGGAAAATGCTATTGAAAATGTTCCAGGCTAACCTCTACTACATTTTGAACATGTACAAAATTGTTTGGTGTAGTTGTCTTTCTTTTTCTACCTCTGGATAATTTGTCTATGAGGAGTCAAAAGAAGTCAAAAGAGCCAAGTAGAAATGAGAATGATAAAGCTGAACAAGTCATAGACTTTCTAGGCTGTTGTTTTCAAGAAATACTTGGCTTGCTCAAGGTCTCAGAACAAGTTAATGGCAAAGATCGTATTATTTGACCCTAAATCTCCCATTTTAATACCTACTACCACTCTAACTACAGTCAGCTATGGGTTAATTAAGCAATATTTAAATATTTCTATGCCTATCTAATCTGGATTGTTTCACTAAAGCCAATCAGGAAGGCTCTGTAAGGAATACCTTTTCTCACTCAAATAAAACCTGGGGAATAGAGACTTTTAAAAATAAAATTGGAGACAAATATGAAATAAAATGAATAAATTCCTGTGCTCCAACACTGTCACCCACAACCATAAATACTCATTTATTTCCTGTTTTCTCTTATGCTGCTTTGTCATCACAAATATCTTACTTGGAGGATTTTTCCTACTTCATTAAAATTTTTTCACAGAGTAGACATTCCTCAATTTGTACACTGGTGTTGTTCCAAAGTTCATTTGTAAGTCTCTGGGTCAGAGCTCACTTTCCCAGAGAAGTGATTAGTTATAAATGGTAGCTTCCCAGAAAGCCATCCAAATTCTACGTGAGCCATAATATAGTTAAAATATTGTACATTTATAATGAAGAACAGCAGAAAATAAGATTGTAATTGTGCTGGTAATTAATCACACAGAAAAAATGAATTATTTATACATTTACATACATACACACATATGTATACATATAAACACACATTTCCCCTCCTAATCTTTGAATGGCAAGTACTAACATGTTTTATATGTATGTATATGCACATATGTATATGTATATGTGTGTGAATATGTGTGTGATTACATTTACATATATAAACATGTTAGTACATAGATCTATACATCTAGATAGATACATACATACATAAACATGTTAGTACTAGCCATTCAAGGATTAAGAGGGGGAATGGACAATTTTCTGTGAAGGACTCTTAGGTACTTTCAAGGACTTTGGAGATTAGTTGAATAGATTTCTTTTTGTTCTGGTATGATTACTCTGAATTTTGTTGTTGTTCATGAAAAATGAGAGTGAATTTCATGACGTGGTTGAGTCAGAGTTAGAGGAAAGTGAGAAGAGAGTATAAAGAGAAAAAAGCTATAAAGAATACAAGTGTACTAGTGAGAAGGATATTGACTAAGGTAAAGGGATCAAAATATGTGTGTGATCCCCCAAGGGAAAGGAGCTTTAGGAAAGATGATAAGGATAGTGAATTAACCATTCTGGACGCCAGGTGGCACTATTGGCCCAAAACAGCTTGGTTGAAATTTTGTATAGCCTTGAAATGGGAGGGGTCAGGGAGGAGGAGGCAGTGCACAATTTTATCATCATAGATGTGACCCTTGCAAGTCAAGTCCCTAGAGATCCTTAGCACCATGACAAAAGATGATACTTAATTATTTAGTATTTATTTTTTTTTAAGTTACTTTGTTTTCATTCTACTACACAGTTACATTTATTTTATTCTATATGTATGAAAAACAGATTTAAGAAGTTGTATCCAAGGTCAGATTATTACTTCAAGAAATATTAATATAGCATGGCATGGTGTGATGAATGGAAGTCCAGATTTAAGAATGAGAATACTTAATTCTAATCCCAAGAATTCAGCTTAATTTTGGATAAGTCATTTTACCTCTCTTAATTTCAGTTCCTAATCTTTAAAATGACTATATTAAACAAACAACAACCAAAAAAAAAAAGATGGCCCTTAAGGTTCATCTTTTAAATTCTATTAATACCAGATTTCATTCATATAATAATAGCTTATTAAGTATCAAATATATGTAACTAGCATCATTGAATGATAATCAATATGTTGCAGTACAAAAAGCATTTCAACTCTAGGGAGTGGGTAAATTAAAAAAAAGAAAAAATATATATATTTAACTTTCAACCCCCCCAAAAAACCAACTTCTTAGGCAACTCTTAAAGTGATATATAGAGAGAGATGTGTATGTATGTATGTATGCACATACATATACATTTATGCATATTTGTATACACATATATACACACGTGGATCATATATACGATATATTGTGCACATGTACACATGTGTATATGTGCATGTAAACCTAGATGTACATGCACATTGTATGAATAGTGTGCATAGTGTTCTTGCAAATATATGAATATGTATGTGTGTATGCAGGCGATCTTTGTTAGAATGAAAGCTAATTTGATTTCCAGTAAAACTTATTCAAGTTCTAGCTTCTAGTATTTTGTCACAGACTTTCCATATATCAATAGCAGTTAATGATTTAAATTGAAATGGGGGGGGTGGGGAAGCAGAGAATTATTCTGATTTTCTATGTTATTCCCTTATTTTTTATATCTCTGAATTTCAATCCAGTTTCAGAGGGATCTGCCAAATATGGCTTACACCAACCTCCGAGTCTCCTTGTTACACTTCTATCCAGGGCAGCATTGTTTGCCTTTTTGTCTGCTCTCTGATTAAACTGACATCATTTTGCCTTCTGTGACTCTGGTGTCATTTTCTGTTGACAGTGTCTAGTAATGGTAACAGACTAGTGTCCTTGTGGAAGGGGCAGAAACCATTGATTGGTTAGGTGTATTAATGTAGCCCTGTTAAATGACATGCAGGCATGTCTTTGTGCTAAGTGGCAGCTGAATGGGTGCCAGTGAGAGAGGTTATTAAGCACAGATAAGAGGCAGCACCCTCTATTCACTGGCAATGTCACTTTCTCCCAGTTGAGGAGAGAAATTTGTGACTTTTTTTTCTTCCTCCAAACTGAATCTATTCAAGGTATAAAAGTTGCTGTCTAACTTGCCATATGTCTGCAAGAATAGCCAATCTCATGAAGGTGAACTTTAGAGTGGTCCATTTAAAACACTTTACATTTAAAGCCAAACTGCAGAGAACAGAAACATTTAAGTGCAAGCCCTTGTGATTACTAATTTTGTCAAAATTACAGGCAAAGTTCTTTAATAAGAGATGTCATATATTATTTTGTTTTATAATTTGCAAGTAAAAAAGTGACATTTTGGTATCTTCATTGAAGCATGAAGATTCCTCATCAGTTAAGTCCGCGGAGTTAAAACATGATTCTTCATCAAATGGTACAAATCTTTATATAAGTCCATGTGTTTTTCCTGTGAAATTTGAATATCTCCATGAATAAAATTTACTTTCATGCTTAATTAATATTTAAATTAAAAATTGTAGGCATATCGAAAACTGCAAATAAATTTGCACAATTATGGGGGGAGGGCAGGGCAATGAGGGTTGACTTGCCCAAGGTCACACAGCTAGTAAGTGTCAAGTGTCTGAGGCCAGATTTGAACTCAGGTCCTCCTGAATCCAGGGCCGGTGCTTTATCCACTGCGCCACATAGCTGCCCTTGCACAACTTTTTTAAGGGCAATTAAATTGCATGCAAAAATTAAGCCTAAGTTGTTTTGGGGTTTGTTTTTTTTGGCAAGGCAATTGGGGTTAAATGACTTGCCCAGGGTCACACAGCTAGTAAGTGTTAAGTGTCTGAGGCCAGATTTGAACTCAGGTCCTCCTGACTCCAGGGCCAGTGCTCTATCCACTGCGCCACCTAGCTGCCCCAGCCTAAGTATTTTAAGACCTTTTTTAGTCATGTTTTGAAACCTCTATCCACTTGACCTACATGTACCTATCTAAGTGGTATGCAAGGACATAATAACTATTTGCCAGCAAGGATTATATCCTTTATTGCATTTGTATCTCTACTGCCTAATACAGTATCTGTCACAGTGTTGTTCAATTATTTTCACCTGCGTCTGACTCTTTGTGACCCCATTTAGGGTTTTTCTTAGCAAAGATACTGAAGTGCCTTTCCATTTTCTTCTCTAACTCATTTTACAAATGAAAAAACTGAAGCAAATAGGGTTAATTGACTTAACCAGGGTCACACAACTTGTAACTCTTTGGAGCCAAATTTGAGCTCAGATCTTCCTGATTCCAGGTCCAGTATTTTATCCACTGTGCCACCTAGCTGCCCCTTAGATAGTATTTATTAAATGCTTACTGATTTATTGATTGATACTAGATGGGTCCCATAAATAGTCATAAGATACATAAAAATAGAAATTTCTTTTTTGGACAAAGATTATCACCAAGTAACACCTAGGAATTCCCAAATGGGTTATAGGCCTCAAACTCTCCAGTGTTGCTATGGTTCTTGTAAGAGGACTAATAAGTACAGTCTCCCCTTACTTCCCTCCTTCTCAACGTATATTAGACTAGATTTTCAATAAAAGGTAACAAAACACGCATTTAATTGGTGGGTGGGAGATAGTTGAGGCTCATGCTGTGCCTTCCTGTCACAGTCACAGGGGGATCTCTTTCTTATTCATTGCCAGTAGGATTCTTGCCAGAGTCCTCTTAAATAGACTGATCCTTAATCTAGAAGATGGTCATCTACACAAGAGCCTGTGTGGCTTCAGAGAAGGCCAAGACATAGCCGGTATGGAGTTGGTTACCTGACAACTCCAAGAGAAATGTCAGGAGCAGAGCAGAGGTCTGTACATAATGTTCACTGATCTGACCAAGGCCTTTGATACTGTCAGTTGTGAGGGCTTCTGGAAGAACATGGAAAAATGTGGTTACCTAGTGAAGTTTATCAGTATTATATACCTCTTGCATGATGACATGCTTACAGGGGTCCTAGATAATGGGTGATGCTCTTGCCCTTTCCCAACCACTGATGGAATGAAGCAAGTCTGTGTGCTTGCTCCCATGCTTTTTAGCAATGATGTTTTCAGCATTGTTATTGCATGCTTTCAACAAGGACGAAAATGGCATGAAGTTCAGCTACTACACTGATTATTTAACTTAAAAAGGCCAAGACTAAAAGACTTTAGGCAAGACTAATATAGAGTACAATCAGTGCAGCCTCTGAGGCTGAAATGCAATGGAGTATGGATAGATTCTCTGTATTTATGCTAATTTTGTACTGTCAACTAGCAGGTGACACTCAGTATTTTATCATCCATACATGGAGCCATCTATTACAACAAAAGAACACATTTTGAATGCTGTGAATAAATTCACTAACCTTGGCAGGATGCTTTTCACAGATGTATACATGGATGATGAAGTTGATGCATGCATTGCCAGAGCTACCTCTGTGTTTGGGAGGCTCCAAAGGAAGCCTCAGGAGAGAAGTATTAGGCAGTCTACAAAACTGAAGATCTACAACAGAGCTGTTGTGCTGACCTCATTATTGTATACCAGTGAAACCTGCACAGTATACCAGTACCATTCCAAGAAACTGAATTATTTCCATTTGAATTGTCTGAGGAATATTCTGAAGATCACCTGGCAAGATCAGGTCCCAGACACTGAGGTCCTTTTCGTTTGTTTTTTGTTTTTTGCATGGCAATGAGGGTTAAGTGACTTGCCCAAGGTCACACAGCTAGTAAGTGTCAGAGACTAGATTTGAACTCAGGTCCTCCTGAATCCAGGGCTGGTGCTTTGTCCACTGCACCACCTAGCTGCCCTAACTGAGGTCCTTTTTGGAGCTAAACTTCCAAACATTCCAACTCTACTGTAGAGAGCATAACTTAAATGGACTGGCCATTTGCTTAAATGCTGAACATACCTTTGCCTAAAAGACTATTTTACAGAGAACTCACACAAGGCAAGTGCTCCCATGAAGGTCAGAAGAAGCAATACAAAGACACTCTCAAAGTCTCTCTGAAGAACTTTGGAATTGGTTGTAAAACATAGGAGACACTGGCATAGGACCCTCCAGTATGGTATGAGTTCATATCAAAAAAAGGCTCTGTGCTCTACGAGTAAAGGAAAATTGCAGTAGCTTAAAAACAAAAAGTGAGATGTGCAAATATAGAGACATCACCTTTCCAAATGTTCATATGGAATATTTGTGTCTGAACTGTGGGAGAGTCTGCTGAGCTCTTATTGGTCTGATCAGCCACAGTCAGACACACTGTACCTTGACTACAACTTATCGAAGTCATTTTGGTCCTCTTGGAGCACAAAGGACAACAAACAAACAGCTTTCCTTGACACAGCTTCCAGACAGACTTGACCTGAATTTTTGATTATCTACTCTACTTTGCATCTGTTATTCTGACTTGTTTCAACTCCACAGAATAAAATGCCCCTCCCAGGTTAAGCTTGTCTCATCACCACCTTGCAAACTCAAGTCTTGATTGACATCACCCCTGTCAACTTCTCCCCTCTGATTGGAGGGCTGGAAAGCAGAGCACCAAACTCCTCCCAATGCTTTCCTTTATGGAGGGCAGAAACTAGACGTTTAAGGCTCACTTCACTATGCAACTACTACTCTACACACACACACACACACACACACACACACACACTTCTTTTTCCAGTGGAGCATGGTGGGGTTCAGGTGGGGCCAGAATGAGAGAAAATAGATTTTATTTAGTTACAAATATATTTTTAAATTGGAAAAAATGCCTATTTTCTTCTGTGTGAATTTTAATATACCTTTCATCAGCCTATAGAAACCTCTAGTTAATTTTTTAAGAGTTTTGAAGATTCCAATAGCTTGTCAAGTTGATAATTTCCCAGTGGATCATGACTCACTTCGAGTTTCATTTTTTGCAGTCATATATAAAATAACTGAGTAAGACTAGACCTCTTACAAGGCCCTGAATCACCTTGTTGGTGACAGAAGTTGTATCAGACAGGACACACAGCCAGGAAGTGTTTGAACCAATATCTTCCTGACTCCCAGCCCAAACCTCTACCCACTACATCATGCTGCTTCTATGTTTTCTAAAAATAGTGTGGCAATCTGGTGATGTTTCCAGCATGTTTTATCTTTTATGAAAATAATATTGTCCACTGTCCTCTTCTGTAGCTTAAAACCATCTTCTCCTTCCTAGAGAACAGATTTGACTTTTTAAATTTAATTTTTTTTTTTTTACAGTAAGCCAGTCTAGGAAAATTCTTGTCAGAATCTTGCCAAAAACAAAGGGTGGCAAGATTCCACAGTAGGATAGATGACCTAGAGTAAATTATTGTAAAGGCAATTTTTAAAATCTGTTTACTATGTTCTTATGCATTTACTATCTTGTGATGCAGAGGAATGGAGATATACTCTGAAGAAATTAATCTTTGCTGAATGGCTTGTTCTCATGGTTGTAGATGTCCACTATGGTCATATTGAATAAGATTTTACCTCACAATTCATAAAACTATCTTCAAAAACTTCTATGATGGAGATCACAAACATATTATTTATCTACCTATTGACTTCTCTGGCTCTTTTCAAGTCCCAACTAAAATCCCCAGTTTGGGGGCAGCTAGGTAGCACTGTGGATACAGCACTGGCCCTGGAATCAAGAGAACCTGAGTTCAAATCTCACCTTAGACACTTACTAACTTGTGACCCTGGGCAAGTCATTTAACCCCAATTGTCTTAAACATCTGGGTCCATCTCCAGTTGTCCTGATACATATCTTGCTACTGGACCCAAATGGCTCTGGAGGAGAGAGTGAGGTTGGTGACCTTGCTCAGTCCTTCCTCACTTAAATACAATTCACTGCAAGTCACGACATCATCCTTATGCCATGGTCCTCTTCAAGAATGAAGAAAGAAAATCACCTCTTCTACAGGAAGCTTTTTCCAGACCCTCTCATTTCTTGTTTCTTCCTTCTATTAATTATTTCCTATTAATCCTGTATAGATTTTATTTGTACATATTTGTTTGCTTGTCTCTCCCATTAGATTGTGAGTTCCTTGGATACAGGGACTGTCTTTTGTCTCCTTTTGTATTCCCAGCACTTAGCAGAGTGCCTACATATAGTAAATGCTTATTGACTGATGACTAACTAGACTATACAGAACACATGTATATGTGTCCGTGTCTGTGTCTGTGTTTGATTTTTCCCCCCAGGTATCACAGCTGGAGTAATGAGTACTGTGGGCTCTTTTGTAGACAGGGTCCTGCTTAATGACTATCCATATATTGACTATTTGCTTAATAAATACATGATAGAAGAATAAGCATTTTAATCCAAGCCTTTTTTCAATGAAATGCCACTTAAGTACCATTTTACTATGTATGTGCTACACTGTTACATGAAGTTTTTCATATCTGGTTTACTTTTAAAATGCCTATGATATTATATGATAAGGTTTTTAAGTGTCAAAAATGTATCAGAGATAAGAGATTTTCCTGCTGTCTCATAAGGCAGACATATATACCTTTGCTTCCGTCCTTAATTTTGATGCTGGCTCAGATTCATTTGCATCCCAAGCCGGAAAGGAATTTCTAATCCTAAATCAAATAGTTATCTGAGACAAAGGAATATGAGATCAAACATAGACATAGTGATTTGAATAAAAGACTTTCTTAGCTGGGTATATAGTGGCTTATAGTCTTTAGATATTATTAAAGAGCTGTCACCCTGCACATATCAGGGGTAGACCTTCTAGTCACCACAATTTAATAGAGTGGTAATGAGATAGCTAGCAGTTAACCCTGAAGAGATAACACTCAAACCAGTGGCAAGGAGTGATGCCCAGATGTGACCACAAGATTAATGGAATGATATAGCCCACAAAGATCAGAGAAAAGAGACAGACAGACAGACAGAAGCAGAAAAATAGATGCAGAGGCAAAGGTACCATGCAAGAAATAAAAGAAACATGATGCCAATTGAGGAATAACTAAAAAACAAAGATTTTTTTTTTAATCTAGTACTGGTCTAAAGAGAAACACAACCAGAAAGAGCATCGGAATGACATGACTGAAAATTTTCAATGCATTTGTACTTTCAAAGGCATATGATACCCTTCCTAGTTTGCCTCAGCAACATGTATTTACACACACACACACACACACACACACACACACACAGTGTGTGTGTTTGTATGAGTAAGAATTCTTCCACACATGTACCCTTGGCACACATCTTCCCTATTTGTATGTGATTCCCAAGCCTATATCCTTGTCATAAGTATTTGTGTCCCCTTGAATGATCCTTGTGCATGTCTATTGTTCCTAATTATGCTATGTGTATTTATGTGATAGTATGTCCTAGGTTTGTGTGTAGAATGTTCTATTTCTTCTCTCTTTACTATTTCATTAAAGGCTTTTCCTTTGAATTAATTGGGTCTTCTAGCTGAATATTAAAAGTAAATATATCAATGAGGTCTTATGAGCTATGTTTGTGAACAGAAACAAACCCAAAGAAAAATTTGAACTTCAGTTAGTTTTTCTGTGGACCCTGTCCACAACAGGGCACATAGAAGTAATTAGTCCAGTTATTATACCTTGTAAACACATACACACATACACACACATACACATGTACACGTACACGTGCACACACATATATACACACACATACACCCTCCTGCTCAATATAGTACAGTCAGTCAATAAGCACCATTTTTGTCAATTGAGTCCATTGAAAACCTATTATGTGCAGGCACTGTACTAAGAGCTGGAGATAAAAAAAAGAGGCAAAAGGGAGTACTTGCTTTCTTTGTTGTTGTTTTTTTTTGTTTTGTTTTGGTGAGGCAATTGGGGTTAAGTGACTTGCCCAGGGTCACACAGCTAGTATGTGTCAAGTGTCTGAGGCTAGATTTAAACTCAGGTCCTCCTGAATCCAGGGCCAGTGCTCTATCCACTGCGCCACCTAGCTGCCCCATGGAGTACTTGCTTTTAAGAAGCTCATAATTAAGGGGGAGACAAGCAAACAAATGCATATAATATGTGCAAACAAGCCATATACAAGATAAATATGAAATAATTAATGGAGGAGAGATACTAGCATTAAGAGACGTTGGGAAAGGCTTCCTGCAAAAGATGGGATCTTAGTTGGGACTTGTAGGAAGCCAGGAAAGTCCATAGGCAGGGATGAAGAGGGAGAGCATTCCAGGTATGGAGGGAGGACAGCCAGAGAAAATGCTCAGAGCTGAAAGATGGACTATCTTCTTCGTAGAACAGCCGGGAGGCGAGCGTCCCTGGATCCAACAGGATGTGGTAGGAAGTCAGGTCTAATTTGAATCTTGTTAAGGTGCCTGTGATTCTTACGTTTGGATGGCATAAATAGAACAGCATTGGTTTCTTCAGTGTATTTAATATATACCCTTGGAGTTATTTACTGATGGATATTTTTTGTTGCTGCATTTCCCATTGTTGGGAGAACAGTGATGACTATGCCACTCTTCTTTCAAGGCAATTAAACTTTCAGCCCATCTGTTTAGTAGCTTTCATAATATTTTCAAAGGGCACAGAATGTTTTTAATATTTGTATCACTTTATTTTTGCTTGCTAAGGGACCTATTATCTATCTGAACTTTGTTGGAGTAAGATTTTCAAGAATGGTTAGCGAAAGGGGACATTAAAAATGTCACACAAGCAATAAAAGAATATAACTGATGTCGAACTTATAAATAACCTACAGGACATACTTTCCAAAATGGAATTTTAGACCTCTGGGTTCAGTGTTTCTCCTATGATAATTGAAGACAGCATGAAAATCTAAAGTGGGGTGGGATGTATTACTGTAAACAATCTCTATAGTTCTGGAAATAGCAGTTGCTGTACTTGGAGGAGTAGCCAAATTGGGGAAAACAAATTCACATAAAACCAAATTCTCTCCAGTGTCAAAGTCAAATCCTTTAATTAAGTTAATACTTAGAGAAGTTTGTTCATATTTTTAGCTGACAAGTTAAATCTGATATTTAGTACTTAGTAGCTTTATGACCTTGGGCAAGTCACTTAAAATTCTCTGAGACTAAAATGCATCATCTGTGAAATGAGAGGGTGTTCTCAGTGATCTCTGAAATCTCTTACAGCTCTATATCTTAATGGAACACCAAGCCAAGAACCCTAAGCCCTGGGTTTTTTACATAGTCAGAACTCAGTCTTGGGAATGAATTAGCCCCAAATCTATCTTCAGAAGGCCAATTACAAAACAAGTAGTTTCAGTTCCCAAAGGTACAAGCTAATTAAATTTTCTCAGTCACTGATGTTGCCCTAGCATAATAAATAATATCATTGTAGCCTGAGAGTTAGTATATTAACTAAGTAAACATATTACTAGCCAAAATGAAGTAAAATACTACAAAGATTACAATCTAAATTTTATATTTTGAAATATTATTTTAATTTTGAAGTTTAACCAAGGTCATATCAAGTTACTAAACCTTTTCATCAAAAACTACCCTTAAAACCAACTTAAGATGGAATAGATTGTTTTGTCCTTTCTAAAGCTGCAAAGGGGTAAAAAGTTAAAGGCGGGGGGTGAGGATGCGGGAAGAAGCCAGTGTATCTAGGAGTGAAAACCAAAGGTCCTGTCCCTTTGGCCTATTTCCATAGAGCAACACCAACTAGCCCTTCAAGAGAAAGCTAGAGTTGGGTGTATCTTTAGAGAAATAAGGGAACTATTCTTCAATGACTTTCTGTCATCATGTAAAACTGCATGGAATTTTAAAATATTTGTCCTTTTGCCCCTCCATTTTTAGAGGAATATTAAGCATATTAAATTTTTGAATGCCATCTTGAGCAATTCAGGAGAAGAATTACCATGCAGATTCAATAAGTAATTGTGTAATAGGAGGAAGGGTTATGTTGGATGCTGTCAGTGCTTTTGAATATCAATTCTATTTAAGCTTACTTGAAAATCACTACTATTCAAGAAAATAGCCATGAATAGAGACCAGATTGAGGGTTAAGGCTATATCTATGGAATGTTACAAATTTTAACATTACTATGTATGATAATCCTTTCTTATTGAAGAAGGCAAATAGATGGAAGTAGAAACCTCCTTCACATTAGGATTCTTGCTACTCTCTTAAGCCTAAACTTTTCCCTCACCCACTCCAATCCTTCAATCTACCTCAGCGAAATAATCTCAGAAACACATTTATACCACTGTTCTTAATAAAGCCTCTATGTAGTAAAAATAGACGGAATGTTGGACTTGATGTTAAAAAGACCTGTGTTTCAATCCTGCCTCAGACATTTAATAGGTGTGTGACTCTGGACAGATGTCATAGCCTTTATCTGAAAAAAGGAACAAATACCCCACAAGTTTGTTGTGTTCAAATGAAATTATATGCACAAAATATTTTGTAAATCTTAAACAGCTATATGAATGTTGCAATTATTTGAACCTAGGGTTAATTTAGCCCATGAGAACTTCCCTACCGGATTGCCCTTTAGCTAGCAAATCCTTTTCCCTGTTAGTACTTCTACATTCTTATGCTCATCCAACTTAACCCACCTGTCTCTAGCCCATGTCCTCTTCTGCTTTCTTTTTCTATTGTGCCTTCGACAACCCCATCTCCTTTCTTGATACATTTCTCTTCTTCCTAAATGCCCTCCTTTCTTGCTTTCTATGTTCTGGCACTCACAGAATCTGGATTTTCTATTCCTTCAAGGGACTGCCTGTGAGGCCTTCCCAGATGCCCTCAGCTGAAAACATTGTGTCCTCCCTTAAATATTCCTAGATCGCTTTGTCCATATCTTTCACTGAATCCCATGTAACTTATTTATTTACCTGGTTATGTGTTTTATCACTCACCACCCACTTTTATTCCCTACTCCAGTAGCACAATCTATTCTCTTTGAGGTCAAAAGTACTTTTCCAATTTTTTTCCCCAATCTCTATGTTCCTAGCACAGAGAAAATGTCTTGAAAATAAAATGTACTTAATAAATACTTGTTGAATTCACAGAAAGAACAGTAAGTTCTTCTGTAAGTGTATGGGAGTTTAGAGCATAGATGGTTTAGATGGAGAGAAACTTGAAATGGACTGCTCTCTGTCTGAACAAGGCTAGAGAGTCACTACCCATGAGTTTCACTGAGCCCCCTCTTTTCAATTCTAGCCAAGCTACTCTTTCAGTGCTTCTGATTAGGTGAAAGCTTAACATTTCAAAATCCCTAATTGTTTCAAGAAAAGAACCTTCAGGTGCTTATGGCTTTATAAAAGATCAAACTTGTGATTGTCTTTCACCAAGGAAGGTATTAATTCTTCTACCAAAGACATCATTAGGGAAATGCCAAATCTTATAGGCACATCTTAGTCTAAGCTTTAAACACTCCTCTAATTTAAGGAAAAGGGGAAGGTGAATACTAAAAACTAGACATTTCAAATTATTTAATGGTACTAACATGATAAATAGGCAAGATTAGATTGTGTTTGAAAACAGATGAAGAGAGGAAAGCTTCAAGATAAGCAGATTCCAAAGTAATAAAGACTTACTGTTCCTACACCATCCTTTTTATCTTGGCTGTAAATAGGAATAGGTAGAATCTCGCTATTTTTTATTTAGTCATTTCAATATACATCCTAAGGCAGACAGATTTAAGAGCTATGAGCACCAGTGCCCATATTTCATATGATATTAGTAGACCACTTAGTGGAAATTCAGCATAAGCATGAAGAATAAATAGAAGTTCTGCTTAGTAGTGCCTACAAGGCTGGGTTCAAGTTTGGCCTTAATATTATATATACCCATGAGGGCCAGCTAGGTGGTGTAGTGGATAGAGCACTGGCCCTGGATTCAGGAGGACCTCAGTTCAAATTCGACCTCAGACACTTGACACTTACTAGCTGTGTGACCCTGGGCAAGTCACTTAACCCTAACTGCCCCTCAATAGATAGACAGACAGACAGACAGACAGACAGACAGACAGACAGACAGACAGACAGATAGATAGATAGATAGATAGATAGATAGATAGATAGATAGATAGATAGATAGATAGATAGATAGATGCTATATATACCCATGATCCTGAGCAAGCCACTTAAACTCTCAGTGACCTAGGCAATTCTCTAAGAGTATAAAATTCAAAGAAAGTACCCACCTGCTTTGGTATAAGGTGTTTCCTTATCCAGGAGGTCCCAATATGAGGAAAAATACATTTGTATTTTGTATCCTATGCAAAATAGGTACAATGTAAATACCTACAAGTGACTGATGTCATGTTTTCTTAGTAGAGTAAAACACCACATTGGCAGAGACTGAAACAAATCTTGGGGTGGAGACAGAATATAACCATTGAAACTGATTCTACTTTTTAAAAAATGGATTTAACCATATTAAAAACAAAATAGTGCAGTATGTTACTTCCTTTACCTTGGGGAAATGCAGATTACAAGCTGACAATTTAGGTGAGTGCCAGGGTGTTGCCTGGTACACATAGAAGTTAAGTAACTACAGAGCTAGTTAGTTCAAAGTATAGTCTCTAAGCCCAGCACTGTATTCACTATGCCCAGCTGCCTTTGCATGGTCCAAAGTGTACTGAATTTCAGTCAAACAACATGTGTTTTGAATTTTATCTCTGCTACTTAACTATCTTCGTGACTAGTCAAGTCTCAAACTATATGTCCTGTTTTTTTCACAATTATAAAATAAAAGTTTAAATCATATGATTATTTGGTCTCTTCCATATCTAAATCCTATCAGTTTTCCATAGGAAAGTATTCTGATTACTTAGATCATGTTCACAAATAGATGCGACAGAATTAGCTATCAATTAAAGCCGACAACCTATCCTTATTTCTGTTTTTGTGTTTGTTTTGGTCATGTTTTATTTTATAGTTTTTGCATTTCTATTGAGCTAGAAATATATTTGTATATGCATCATAAACAAATCTATTTATCTATCATCTATCTATCCATTGAAAAAAGAGAGAGAGAATCATTTTCTCTTTATGAATTTGGCACTTTGTTTGCATGAACAACTATGTAAGGCAATTTACCTATACCTATGTGTGTATATGTGACATAAACATATATATCAAGCCTATGTAAGTATGTGTGTGTTCGTGGACACCTGTGAATTCTTCAATGTAGAGAATACCATTTGTGGGTAAGTCTTCCACCACTGAGGATCACCAAACTTGTTAGTAGTAACTGACAGTCTCGGAGACATGTCTGGGGGAGTATAAGTATAAATGTCCTTTCGATGGTGACATGGATATTTCTAATGCATATATCCTCCACTTGAGTCCTACTCTGATGCATCCTCCTAGGATGGAGATAAACCTAAATTTCTGAAGGGTATAATTTATACTTTGATACTACAATGGGTCTGTGACTTCATTAAGGTAGATACTCTCTCCAGAGATGTATATTACTATCTACCCATGCCTTTTTACCCAGTAAGACTCCCTTACCCTTGTCTATAATCTTTAGTAAAGCATGGAGGAATGGGGCCTGCAAAACTGCAAACCACATGATATTATTCTTTCTCAGATTTTTTTGGCTTGTGTTGATACCAATGGAACTTGCAATACAAAGGAACTGTGGTGATCCTTTGCTCTCTATCACGACTCTTTATGGTCATACATGTGGAAGACATCTTGGTACACATCTCCTGCCTAACTTCTTTTTGATAATGTGTTTATCAGGCCTGTTCATGCCAATAATGCAGTCTTTATTATTGTTCTTGGGGAGACCTACAATTTTAATTCTTTGAATGGTGATATTCATGAACTCAAAGCAATAAACATCACCAGAAGTATGTGATGTTACAAAAATGGGCCTTTGTTTCAGGGAGAACTTTTGTGTCACTGCACAATTTCAAGAGGGCTATACTATACAAGGGTGTGTTTATATGTATACATATAGATACACATACACATACTGAATTCAGGTGTACGACAAATGTTGGAGAAGACTACAACAGACCATCTCTAAGGAAATATTTCACAGAAAGCTAGGGTACTTTATAGGTGAACATAAAAACAAGGATTTGGGGAAACAAAGAAAATTCTGGGGAACAATATGGTGTCAGCCTTTATATATCAGGAAGAGAGAAAAGAGCTTAATGAGTATTATTTCCTGTGATCAGAGGCAAGGCTAGAATTGAGCTATTTTTGCATAGCAGCTTATTTCTAAAAGCTGCTAAATGGAGCTGTGTAAGCTCAATAAATATTTGAATAAAGCCGGTTTCTTCTGCATTGGTCTTGAGCCCAGAAGGCCATTACTGAGGCAGGTTGGGAAGCAAATATATATATATGTGTGTATGTGTATATATGGTCTGTGTTGTGTGTGTGTGGCTTATGTATATGTATGTGCTTATATAAACATATATATGTATACACACATTAATATGCCAATATATAATATATGTACGATTATATATTGTTGCTCAGTCATTTCAGTCATGCCTAACTCTTTGTGATCCCGTTTGGGGTTTTCTTGGCAAAGATACTAGAGTGATTTGCCATCTCTGTCTCCAGCTCATTTTCTAGAAAAGGAATTTAGGCAAACAGGGTTAAGTGACTTGCCCAGGGTCAGATAGCTAGTAAGTGACTGAGGGCAGATTTGAACTCAAGAAAATGAACTCTCCTGACTTCAGACCCTGTACTCTATTCACTGTATCACCTAGCTGCCCAATATGATATATACATGCATATATTTATAAATATGTGATACACACACACACACACACACACATATATATATATATATATATATATATATATTATATTATATATATATATATATATGATGGCTAACACTTACATAGTGTTTAATATTTGTAGTGTTTTGCACTTACTTTTCTTATTTGATCCCCAAAACAACTCAATGAGTTTAGTGCTATTTTATCCCCATTTCACAAAAGAGGAAACTGAGATGGAGACAGCTTAAGTGACTTGACCATAAGCACACAGTTTATAAGTATCTAAGTTAGATTTTAATTCAGAACTACATGATCCCAAGTGTAGATCCCTATGTACTCTGCTACCTAGCAGCCTACACATCAATGCATACAAACCTGCACTTTTAAAATCAAGGATTAGAAATCTATTTAGACATTTCCTGAGTAGTCGGGGCCTATATAGGCGACAGTGGGGGTCCTGAGCATAAGGGATCCTGGTGTGAATTTTACATGGACCCCGAAATAAAAGTATTCGAATAAGGAAAGACACAGGCAACCTGCTATGAGAGTGATATAACTGTGGTCTCTCAGACACAATACCAGCAGAATATAAGTCGTTCCAGGTCTTGTAGGTCCTAACAAATTGGGAAAAGTATGATTCTAGTCGCAGGTTATACCAATTCCATTTGAGGACAAGCCTAGCTAGTCTGGAAAACTTACTAGCAGGTTGATCCTAGGTGGTCACTTTTTTAACCCTACCTCCAAATTCTCTTAGAAGAGTGTGCTAAGTCTTAAGGAATTGCAGTGTGAACCACTGGTAGTGGTACTAACTGACAAATCACAAGCCCTTGAAATATTGAAATATAAATAAGTAGGGAAAGAGCACTACATGGGAAGTTAAGATACCCAGATTATGTTTCCTGCTCTGACATTAACTACTTGTTTGACCTTGGATTGGACATAATTGACCTTCACTAGCCCTCAGTTTACTCATCTGTGAAGTAAAGGATAAGACTATAAGCTTCCTTTCATTTCAAAATATTATTACATTCTGCCACTAAGATTAGGAAAACAGTTAAGTAGCTTACAATAGCAAGGGCATTCTAGGTTGTGAATGATTTCTGAATACATAACTAACTATGCCCCACTTTTAAATAAACAGCCTTTTATTGATGTGAAGAGCATGTGTCTCCTGATATAGGAAATCAAGAGAATTTGAAATATTAAAGCTAACATTCAACCATTCAAGGTATAAATAAGTAGTCAGAGAATGAGTAGGGGCATCACTTATTAGCTGGTCTACATTTGATGCTTATTTACCAAAGGCTTAGGGAAAAGAAACATATTCCATAAAGCTGGACAACAGCATGTGTAGAAAGAATTAATCAAACAGAATTAGCAATGAAAGGAAGAGTGACCCATGGTGTGAAGATCAGTGGAGGCAGAAATTGAAGGGATGTTGTCAACAAAGAATCATACAGAACACCTGAACAGAAAGAGAAAATGAAAGGGTTTTGGGAAACTGCACAAATGGGACACAAAGGTATAATAAAATAAAGAGAAGGGACTTTTATAATCCAGGGATCAGCTAGAACTCTTTCTGTCAAATCGAATAATTCCTTGAATTGCTTTAATGACAATCTCATCCTTTCAAAGGTAGAGGAAGCACCAAGGGGAATTTTTTTTCTAAAGCTGATTCTCACCAACAAAGAAGATGGGGAGGAAATGATGGGAACCCTAGAAGGAACTGAATTTTAGAAGCCAGAACAAAAAAAGAAAGAAAATAACTTAAGTATTCATAAGTTCTATCAGATTATTCAGATTTATCAGCTTCTTCAGGAATGTATGTGAGAAAAAGAGAAGCTCCTATGAATTCTAACATGAGAAATATAGAATATACTAATTAGGAAATTGGTAGCTTAGTTTGTGTTATATTATAAAAGGCTTCTTCAATTTTTCATATTGATACATTTGTATATTAGCATGCCTGAAAAATTGTCCCTCCATACAGAGGATTTAAGGTGACTCCCATAAACATCCTCCCTCTTTGTTAAATGGGAGGATAGCAATTCTTTCAGCAATTTGTTAAAATGTAGTTAAAGGAAAAAAGCCTATAAACTATTTGAAATATGGAGAAAGTAACAAAAATTTATTATGTAATATATAACTGATTTATTTGGAGAATTGTGAAAAATTATAGGGCT
Source organism: Dromiciops gliroides (assembly GCF_019393635.1). NCBI lineage: Eukaryota > Metazoa > Chordata > Mammalia > Microbiotheria > Microbiotheriidae > Dromiciops > Dromiciops gliroides. The sequence goes on from NC_057863.1 coordinate 112,627,467, forward strand.
TACTGAGTATTATGGAATATATGGACAGTGAGTGGACAGTTGCAATAAGTTGACTGGCACACTCCAAAGTGTCTTTACTTCTCCCATCTATTAATAATACTACTAATCTGAAAATGTTGAGAAAAGGGGCAATGTAATGAAAGAGAGAGCTGATGATGTTTATGCCTTTGTGTAGGATGTTTTTGAATTGCCATAAAATACTGATGTATGTAATGACTTAGGCCCATAATTTCATCTACTTTGGAGGTATCCTTGAAGTTTTTTCTGGGAAAAGATCTCACCAGGTACCCCAGACCAAAGAACATAATCCTAAACATCAGCCTTTCAGTTTTCTACAGTTGAGAAATTAATATACAAGTTCCTAAGCCTCAGAAATATTAATCCACATTGGCTAATTTGAACATGCACCTTTCTGAATGAGAACATTTCTATGCAGGCTTTTTCTGTGTAAAATCCTGGAATGTGTTATGCTTTTTAAAAAATAAATTATTACTATAAATTGATACTGAAATGGATATTAACCATGAAAAGTAGAAAACTAGCTTTTAGAAAATAACTTTTAAAAGCATGATCAGTAGAAAAGATGGATATGTCAATGACTATCACATACTATGAACTTGTTGATATTTATCTAAGAAACAACTACAGGGCAGCTAGGTGCACAGTGATAAAGATAAAGCACCAGCCCTGGATTCAGGAGGACCTGAGTTCAAATCCGACCTCGAACACTTGACACTTACTAGCTGTGTGACCCTTGGCAAGTCATTAACCTTCATTGCCCCTGCAAAAAAAAAAGAAAGAAAGAAAAAGAAAAGAAAAGAAAAGAAACAACTACAACCATGCTTTAAGTTGTAACCTGGAAGAGTTGTTGTGTGAAATGGAATTTACTTGGTCTATAATTTTGATCTGATCTCAGTTTGGATGCAAGTAAGGTGTTTATGCTGCTAAATCTATAATCCAATATGAAGGGGCAGCTAGGTGGCCCAGTGGATAGAGCACTGATTCCGAAGTTGGGAGGACCTGAGTTCAAATTTGACCTCAGACACTTATTAGCTATGTGACCCTGGGCAAGTCATTTAAGCCCAATTGCCTTAAACATCCAGGGTCATATCCCATCATTCTGATACACACACATACAAACATACACTCACATCACCACTGTACTCATATAGCTCTGAAGGAGAGAATGAGGTGGGTGACCTTGCACAGTTCTCCTTCACTTAAATCCAATTCACTGAAAGTCATGACAACACCCAGATGTCATGGTCCTCTTCCAGAAGGAAAGACAAATCAATTTGCAAGAGATGATGCTAACAACTGACCTCTATGAGAGTTGCCTAGCACCTCTAAATGTAAAAGTCAGATATTAGATTTTGAATAATGTGAATGTTGAAAAGTTAAACACTGGCCTTTCCTAATTCAGTTTCCTTTGTGTTATTCTTCCCTGAAAAGAAAAATTTCCCCTTACACCAAGGGTCTCACTAAAATATTCTTGGAATATGTAGAGTTCTGTTACTGGAATTGGCTATTTTTTTAAAATGTTAAGGGGGCAGCTAGGTGGCGCAGTGGATAAAGCACCGGCCCTGGAGTCAGGAGTACCTGAGTTCAAATCTGGCCTCAGACACTTGACACTTACTAGCTGTGTGACTCTGGACAAGTCACTTAACCCCCATTGCCCCGCAAAAAAAAAAAAAAAAAAAAAGTGTTCGACCATTTACCTGGAATCACATAAAGCTGAGGGAATCTTGTCTCATCACACCAGTAATAGGTCAGTCAATGGCTTTGAGGACTAGACCTAAAAAAAAAAAGTTGTGATGTGGTTATGATGATGCTCTTTTTCCTCCTTTCACAGAAAATTCCTCTAACTGTGGCATGAGACATATGAATGTTTTATGATCAGTCTTACTGATACTGTCATGTGGCACCATTGAGCCCACATTGATAGGGCTTATGGGGTAGAAAAAATATTCTACAACTTTTTTGATTTTCTAGGATTGTTTTGCATCCCTAAATCTAATGAGCTCTAGTTGGTTTCAGTTGCCTGGGATGACCACTTATGAATATAACCAATACAATCAGGGGTGGAATAAGCTATGGCTAGTCCTATACACATTACAAGGAAGGGAGCAGGCCGTGTGACACAGATAGAATTTAAAGGGACACATCCCTAGGTTATACTACAAATAGAATTTCAAGCTCTCTATGAACTATGGAATACTGCTGACCAGGTAAGCCCTGCCAAGCAAGCAAGCTAGAGAACAAAGGCATCTTTGTTTCAAGCATGCCTGAAGGCTTTACACTCTTGTTCTAGCACCCAGCAGTCCCAGAAACTCATAAAAGGGAATCAACTTGAAGCCCCTTTGTTCCCACACACCTGGCAGTTTCCTTACCCCACATATGCTGTATTAGCCACCATTCTGAGCCCATCATCTTGGGAAAAAAAGAAAGACAATGGGAAGGCCTGAAGCATACCAGACCAGAATGCCAGCACAATTTCTTGATTTGTAGCAGACAATTATAATCTTGCAAGCCAAACCAACCTAATTTTATACCCCCTTGCTTGTATCCAGTCAGTAATTTATTCCAGTCTGATCCATGAGTTTAGGACAGTTCCTTTAGCTTTCTACAACAGACTTCATGGAATAAAATTCTATCTGTGAAGTCAGTACAAGAGAGTTGAAAAATTCTGAAGAATGACATTGTACCCTTTGACCCAGAAATTCCACTACTAGATATAAACCCCAAGGGGGTCATTGGGTTATGAAAAGAAAGTCCCCATAGAAACCAAATATTTATAGCAGTACTTACAGCAATATTAAGCAGCATTTATAGTAAAGAAATGGAAATAAAATAGATTTCTAATAATTGGAGAATGGCTAAACAAATTCTGACACATTCATGTAATAGACTATTATTATACTGTGAGATACTGTAAAAATATACTCAAGGACAGACTTACATGAACCAATGCAGAGTGAAGTAAGTAGGACCGAGAAAACAACATACTCGGTGACTAAAATAACATAAATGTAATAGATATAACCTATATCAGATTACCTGCTGTCTAGGGGAGGGGGGAGGAAGGGGTGGGAGGGAGAAAAATCTGAAATTGTAAAGCATGTATAAACAAAAGTTGAGAACTATCTTTACATGTAATGGAAAAAATAAAATACCTCATACATTAAAAAAAAATAAAAAAATACATTAAAAAAATAACATAAATGTAAAGAACAATCATAAATTAATCAGAAAATAGATGTTTCTAGATTACAAAGAACAAACGTGGATGCCAGCGAAGAGATATGAGAAAACACCTTTCCCCAACTCCTTTGCAGAGGTGGAAGTTTCATGGAGGTGAAACATTGAACATACTTCTAGAAATTTTTGATGTATTAATTGGTTTTGATTATTTATTCTTTTGTTCCTCTTTTTCCTTTCCTTTTTGCCCCACATAAAGAAGAAGGAGAGGGGAAAAATTTGGTGATATAAAAAAAATAAAAATAAAAAATAAAAAGATGTTCTGATTAATGTTCCTGATATTTCTCCTGTTTCACTTTTCGTTCTTACTTTCTTACCTTTTAAAAGGCTTTGTTTATTAAGGTGATTTTCTAGGAGGGAAGAAGTAGAAGTATATAAGATAAAATATAAATGCTGTAAAAACAATATATCAAAATTAATTTTAAAAAAGTGAAATTCTAAAGACAAAGAGCAATAACGAATGAAGAGGGGGAAAATGCCTAAACAATGTGCATACACAAGTAATCTCAAGTCAATTTAGATATCATACATATATATATATAAAATTTTATTTTCCCCAATTCATGTAAAAACAATTTTAACATTTTTTTTGGTGGGGCAATGAGGGCTAAGTGACTTGCCCAGGGTCACACAGCTAGTAAGTGTCGTGTCTGAGGCCAAATTTGAACTCAGGTCCGCCTGAATTTGGGGCTAGTGTTTTATTCACTGTACCACCTAGCTGCCCCGAACATTCTTTTTTAAAACTTTGAGTTCCAAATTCTCTCCCTTCCTCCCCCCCCAAAAAAAAAACCCCTTAAAAATAAATTAATTAAAAATAAAATGCTTCAATCCATGTTCAGACACCATCAGTTCTTTGTCTGGGGACACATAGCATTCTTCAAGATAAGCCCTTCAGAGTTGTCTTATATCATTGAATGGCTAAGTCATTCATAGCTAATCATTATTCAATATTACTGTTACTTTGTACATAGTACATTTCACTTTTCATCAGCTCATGCAGATCTGAGAGCATCTTGCTTATCATTTTGTACAGACCAATAGTATTCTATTACAATCACATCCCACAATTTGTTCAGCCATTCCCCAATTGATGGGCATCCCCCCAATTTCCAACTCCCTGCCACAAGAAAAAGAGCTGTTATAAATATTTCTGTAGGTATATGTCTTTTTCCTTTTTGTTTCTTTTCTTTTTTTAAATTTAGACATAGTAGTGTCACTTTTAGGTCAAAGGGTATGAACAGTTTTATAGCTTTTTGGGAATAGTACCAAATTGCTCTACAGCATGGTTAAATCAGTTCACGACTCCACCAACAATGCATTAATGTCTCATTTTCCCCACATCCCCTCCCACATTTGTAATTTTCCTTTTCTTTCCTATTAACTAATCTAATAGGTATGAGGTAGTACCTCAGAATTGTTTCAATTAACATTCCTCCAATCAATAGCAATTTAGAGCACCTTTGAATAGCATAGATAGCTTTGGTTACTTAATCTGAAAACTGTTCATATCTCTTGATCATTTATTAATTGGGGAATGGCTCCTATCTTTGTAAATTTGGCTCAGTTCTCTATATATGCGAAATGAGGCCTTTATCAGAGAAACTTGCTTGAATAATTTTTTCACAATTAAAATTGCTAACTGTATTTCCCTCCATCCTATCCTCCCCATTTATTCTATTCTCTCCCTCCTTTTACCCTGTCCCTCCTCAAAAGAATTTTGCTTGGGGCAGCTAGGTGGTATAGTAGATAGAGCACTGGCCCTGGAGTCAGGAGGATCTGAGTTCAAATCCGGACTCAGACACTTAACACTTACTAGCTGTGTGACCCTAGGCAGGTCACTTAACCCCAATTGCCTCACTTAAAAAAAAAAAAAAAGAATTTTGCTTCTGACTACCACCTCCCCCAATCTGCCCTCCTTTCTATCACCTCATCCCTTTCTCTTATCCTCTTCCCCTCCTACTTTCCCGTAGAGTAAAAGAGATTTCTATGCCCAATGGAATGTGTATGTTATTCCTTCTCTGAGCCAATTCTAATGAGAGTAAGGTTACTCCCTCCCTCTCCCACCTCTTCCATCTTCCTCTTTACTGTAAAAGCTTTTTCTTGCCACTTTTATGTGAGATAATTTATCCTATTCTACCCTACCCTTTCCCTTTCCTGAAGTTCATTCCTTTCTCATACCTTAATTTTACTTTTTTGGATATCATCCCTTCAAATTCAAATCACACCTATGCTCGCTCGCTCTCTCTCTCTCTCTCTCTCTCTCTCTCTCTCTCTCTCTCTCTATATATATATATATATATATATATATATATATATACACTCCTAAATGCCCTAATAATGAGAAAGTTTTTATGAGTTACAAATATTATCTTCCCATGTAGCAATGCAAGTTAAATCCCTTATGATTTCCCTTTCCTGTTTACTGTTTTACACTTCTCTTGAGTCTTGTATTTGAAAGTCAAATTTTCTATTCAGCTGTGGTCTTTTCACCAAGGATGCTTAAAAGGCCTCTATTTCATTGAAAATCCATTTCCCCCCCTGAAGGATTATACTCCATTTTGCTAAGTAGATGATTCTTGCTTGTAATCCTAGCTTTTTTGCCCTCCAGAATTTTATATTCCAAGCCCTCTGATTCTTTATTGTAGAAGCTACTAAATCTTGTGTTATCCTGACTGTGGCTCCACAGTACTTGAATTGTTTCTTTCTGGCTGCTTGCAATAGTTTCTCCTTGACCTGAAAGCTCTAGAATTTAGCTATAATATTCTTAGATCTCTTTCAGGAGATGATCTCTGAATTCTTTTAATTTCTATTTTGCCCTCTGGTTCTAGACTATTAGGGAAGTTTTCCTTAATAATTTCTTGAAATATTATGTCTAAGTTCTTTTTTTTTTGTACAAAAAAGTTTAATCACAATTATAAAAATGTGGCATTATTTCCAAGGCATCTGTGCTATAAACATATGTATAAAAGAACCAAGACAAAAGGAATGAGGAGATAGAGCTGGGGTCAAATCCTGGGAGCCTATACCATCTGTCTTCTCTCCAATACCTTGCCACTTAGTCTAGTCATTTAATGGGGGTAGGAGTTTGAACCTGGCCTTTTGAAGAAAAAGTACAGAGGCAGCTTAGGAAACAGAAGACACCCTCCCATATCCCAATCCAGACCTGTGGCCTCAATGCCTCTAAAGCTCAAAGCCAAGGTCCAGGTTTCAGATTAACCATTTTGGCCCCTAGTAGGCTATTTTCTTGATCATGGCTTTCAGATAGGCCAATAATTTTTAAATTTTCTCACCTAAAGTATCTATTTTCCAGGTAAGTTGTTTGTCCAGTGAGATATTTTACATTGTCTTCTATTGTTTTCATTCTTTGATTTTGTTTTATGTTTCTTTTTTTTTTTTTTTTTTTTTGCGGGCATTGGGGGTTAAGTGACTTGCCCAGGGTCACACAGCTAGTAAGTGTCAAGTGTCTGAGGCCAGCCGGGTTTGAACTCAGGTACTCCTGAATCCAGGGCCGGTGCTTTATCCACTGCGCCACCGTTAGGCCGCCCCCATTTATTGTTTCTTAATGGCTTCCATTTGCTCAATCCTAAGTTTTAAGGAATTATTTTCTTCAGTGAGCTTTTGTACTCCTTTTCCATTTGGCCAAGTCTAATATTTAATAAGTTTGTGTGTAGTGTTTTGTTTTGTTTTTTCTTCAGTGAATTTTTGCATCTCTTTTCCATTTGGCCAGTTTGGCTTTATAAGTCATTCTTCTCACTGGCCTTTTGTACCTCTTTTACCATTTGGCCTGGTCTGTGTTTAAGGTGATATTTTCTTCAGTAATTGTTGTGTGGTGTGTGGTGTGGTGTGTGTGTGTGTGTGTGTGTGTGGTCTCCTTACCAAGATGTTGACTCTTTTTTTCATACTTTTCTTGCATCACTCTCACTTCTCTCCCCAAGTTTCTTTTAACCTCTCTTAGTTGATTTCAAAATCTTTTTTGAGCTCTTCCATTTCTAAGTACCTATTCATATTTTTCTTAGAGGCTTTAGATGTTAGAGCTCTGACTTTGCCATGTTCTTCTGAATTTATGTTTGATCTTACTGGTCAACATAGTAATTTTTTATGGTCAGACTTTTTAAGTTGTTTGCTCATTTTTCCCAATCTATTTCTTGACTTTTAACTCTTTGTTAAAAGAGTTCTTCCACGGGGGATAGTGTGCTGTCCCATGATTCAGGGGTTTTGTGTACTGTTTTCAGAGTACTTTCTAGGGACCTGTAAGTTTTCAGTTCTTCCAAGGTGGTTATGATCTAAGAGAGATGTGTTTACTACTCTCCTGGGCCATGCTCCAGTCTATGAGCAACCACAAGCTCTCTTTTATGTGCTGGAACTGTGAGGAGGGTGCCTGCTCCACTGTAGCTGAAAGCTCTGGTGTGCTCATGCTTGTACTCCTCCTCACCCTGAAAATGCCATCCAGTACTACAACCCATATCCAAGTGTGGATAAAGCAACAGAGTCCTGCTCAGTGCCAGCAAGGAGACCCCTGTAATCTCCTTCTAACCAGTTGTTCAACCATCTGTGGGCTGAGAACTCAGAAAGGAGATGTTACTGCTGCTGATTCAGTGGCTCCCAAGGCCTGGTCCTGGTTGGCTGGGTCCAAGTCTGTGCTGGCATGGCTGTACTGTGCTCCACTCTCACCCTGGTGCAAAAGACCTTTCCTGCCAACCTTCTAAGTTTTCTTTGGCTGGAAAATTATTTCACCCTGTCCTTTTTTGGGTTCTGCTGCTCCAGGAATTATGGTAGTATTTAAAGGTATTCAAAGGGGATTTGGGGAGAGCTTCAGTGAGTAGCTGTGTTTTCTGCTCTATCTCAGCATTGCCTCCCCAATTTAGATTTTTAAAAGACATTTTCAGATAATGGAAGCAAAGTGCCATAAGGTATGATGAATAGAAAAGCTTTGTAGGATGCTCTCAGTTGAATGTCAGGAATGCTAAAGCTCCAAAAAAATTTGAGACCATCCAGAATTCTATTGACAACATAAAGTGGTTTTCATTTGACATTATTTGGTATTTGCTGCATTAGGAGGAAGATAAGGGAGGTGGGGGAGCAGGAGCTGAGCACTAGTTCTGCACATAAGACGAGAAGATGATAACAGATGAGGGAGAAAAGACAGGGCTATTCAAATTTTATTTGCTTTGATCTTTACCCCTGGTAAGGACAGCATAAAAAATTGATAATGGTGAGTTAATACCTAAAAAAAAACATGGGAGATATTAGAAAGCACCTAGTTGCCCTTGAAGATTTCAAGTCATATGACCCATATGAACCTCATCCTAAGGTACTAAAAAAATTGGCAGCTGTTATTTTGGAGTCAATTTCACTGAGTTGTGTAACAGCGTAAAGAACAGAAGGGATATTGAAGGATCAGAGAAGGGCAAATATGTCCTTGAATTTTTTAAGAAGGAAAGAAAATAAAGTTTGCAAACTACATTATAGAGCAGTGAGCTTGACTTTGATTTCTAGCAACATTCCCAAATGTATTTATATAGAAATGGTTTCAAATTGAACTAAATAGCTTCGAGATCCTTTATAAACCCTGAAATTTGGTGATTTATGTGATTCCACATGACTGTTCATAAATCAAAAGGAATACCAAAAGGGAAAGGGAGCCCCCTCAAGGAAATACATAAAGTAAATATTTGTTGAGTGTCTTCCTGGGCCTAGATGAATGGACCTATTATGGTTCTAGATGCTGGAGGTACAAAACTAAGGTGAAAACAGCCCCTAAATCTCAAGGATATAACATTGTATTGGTGGAGACAGAGGTAGGGGACTAGAAGCTTAGGACTTGGAAAAATATCATGTAGATGGGGCAGCTAGGTGAGGCAGTGATAAAACACTGGCCCTGGATTCAGGAGGACCTGAGTTCAAATCTGGCCTCAGACACTGACACTTACTAGCTTGTGACCTTGGGCAAGTCACTTAACCCTCATTGCCCTGCAAAAAAAATATATATATATAGTATATATCATGTAGATGTTTTTGCTTGAGCTTGGCTTGGGAAGTAAATGATTCTAAAATGTAAAGGTAAAGACTGCAATTCTAAGCATGAGAATGACCAAATCAAGTATGGAGATGAAGTGTTGTGCCAGGAATAGCAAGGCATTTTTCCTATTAAAAGGTCAAACTTCAGCCAGAACATAATGGGTTCCATCTAATCCATTACATATTATTAAAAGCATCTGACTTTCTGCATCATGGTGTTCAATAACAAGCAGTCTTTGTATTTAGTTTAGGAGGAGCAGGGTGGGGATTCTGCATAACAATCTATTATAAAAGAATCTACTTGTCTATGTAACAGTTGGCTACAATGCAAGTTGTAAAATAGAAGATAGTCACAAAGGAAGACACACTGAGGGATGTGGAAGGGAGATAATAGGTTAGAAATGACTTTGGACGTTTTTTAAAGTATTGAGAAAGCTTATAAAATGGAATCACAACATTTCTTGAACATTAATATCTCTAAGAAGCTTTGGGATAACTCTACTTGTTTCTCCCCTAACTCCACTCCAGGGAAGGAAGGACTCTAATAAATAATCACTATAGGGCATTTCAGCATGGTGCTTGATTTGGAGGTATTTGATATCCAGCTGGAAGTACCCACAATTATTTACATATTTATGTGTCTCACAACTATTTCTTGGGCTCCATTCCTGCCTATAGCCCTGGGGAAGGTGTAAATTGAGCTGATTAACTTATAATGTGGATATCAGTTTTGGAAACACATTTTCTGGACCTTGGGCAGAAAGAGAAAGTACTACAGGATATTTAATATCTTGGCACTATTGGTCAGTCATACAGGCTGTTGTTTATGGGATATTAGGAGCCAGGAAATTCTAACTTCCCACAGCAAGGTGCTTTTATTTTAGTCAAGTTATTCTCTGAGTTAAGATGAAGTCATAATTTTTTCAATTAGCAACTGGGTATTTTTAACCCTTTTATTCCAAAATGAGTAGCAATTAATGAGGCAGGGGCAGCTATGTGTGCAGGTAGATAGAGCACCGGCCCTGAGTCAAGAGGATCTGAGTCAAATCCGACCTCAGGCACTTGATATTTACTAGCTGTGTGACCCTGGGACAAGTCACTTAACCCCAATTACCTCACACGACAAAAAAGAAATTAATGAGGCAGATAATATCATTAATATCATGAAAGAAACAAAAATCCAATTATTTATTTCCTAGAATCCATCAGAAAGAGAAATTTATAAAGAGTTAGCTGCAGAGTTGAACCGTGTGTGTGTGTGTTGTATGAGTGAGATGTATGTATAATATTCACATATAATATATATACACAGATAGATATGTTATTGTGAGTGTAATGTATATACATACAATATGTATATACAAATACACATACATGGACAGAGGCCATTAGTGTGTGTATACACACATATATCTTACGTATGTCTCATAGATATTGTTTCTTATAGTGGGAATGAACATTGGTCCTTGGGAGTCAGAGGACCTACCTTTGAATGTCACTAACAACAATTATTCCCTGTGTGACCAAGGATGAGTCCATTTACCCTTCTATAAGCCTCAGTTCTTTGTATAAAAATCGGAATAGCAATACTCGCTCTGCCAGCTTGAAAGATTGTTGTAAGAAAAGCACTTTTAAAGCATCAAATAAGTACAGAGATGTTAGCTATTAGTAGTGAATACACATAACCTATAATCATTATAGTAAATCTGTTTTAATTTAGTCTGCTTTTTAAGGGTTTTCTCCTTCAATTTCATGTAACTTTGCAGGAATAGAAAAGGCAAGCCATATGTGCCAAGAACCACAAGTTTGAAAAGGTTACAAATATTAACAAAATGTACTTTAATTATCTTAAACTTGTTACTGGTTTTAAGCACAATTCATTTTCTGAATTTCTGAATTTTTCAACCACCTGCTATTTTTTGTGCCTTATTCACTAAATTTTACTTAACACATTTTGCCATGTTGACAGAAAAGAAATTCACAGGCAGTGTCTTGCTCATTTAAGGAAATTCACTTTATGTTTCTCCAACAGGGATCTCACTAGTGGCTCAGCACTTACATTTGACAGGATTCTTAATATTCTCAGCAGGGTTAAAATAATTGTTTTAGGTATTTATTGTTGTAATAAATCAATAATGGCCAGAAATAACTGAACATATCGGGAAGTTTTGCCAAAACAGTATCAGTCCAGACCTTTGGACCTTTCCATATTCAGATATTTTCATTTTCCTTCTAACCAGATAAAGTCAGTCGAAATCTAGCTCTAATCTAAACTTTTTAATTTAATCTTTGGCAATACTACTTTTACCTAAAGATAAATATATACAGCCTTTTTCAAAAACATATAATGGAGGACCTTTGTAGAGCTGTCCTTTATTATGTGTTTAATAATCCTTTTAAATATAAAACAGTACAATATGGAAATATAAAAATATTTCCAATAAAATGTATACACAATTAGAATGCATTTACAGATATAGATAAAATATGAGATCATTTACAACATATTGTTAGAGTTGGCATAAACCTTCAATGTCTTCTAACCCAATGTACATTCAAATGTAGGAATCCCCTCTACTTTCAGCTTCAGTTTGAAGGCATCCATCCAAATCTGAAGAGCAAATAGGTTTTGAAGACTCACACCTTCGGTGTCCTTTCCCCTCTTCTCACCATCCTCCTCCTCACTTCTCTATGACTGTCAAGGGCACCCCCATCCTTCCAGTTACCCAGGTTTACAAAGTGGATATCACCCTTCCTTGTCTCTTTACTTTCCGTTTCTGTATTTAAACAGTTACTATTCCCTGTCCATTGTTCTTTCGCAACATATCCAGTATATGTTCCCTTCTCTCCTCTGACCCTGACACTAAACCTGGTTCAGGCCTTCATCATTTCATATATGGAATATTATAATAGCCTCTTCTTTGGTCTCCCTGACTCAAGTCCATCATCCATTTATTTGTCAAGTTGATCTTCCTGAATTGGAAGTATGATCATGTCACTCCCTCATTCAATAAACCACTTTGGCTTCCCATTACCTGTATGTATGTATTACACACAGAGACACATGAACATGCACATGCACAAACACACACACACATACATATTTCCTTTCTCTGTTGGATATAAATACCTATGACAAACATATATCTCCATATGACTCACTTGATATTTATAATCAAGGGTAAATGAACAAATACATCTGTGTTCTTTCATCTATTAAGGAACATTTTGTTCCCGTGCTACATCCAAGAAATATTGGAAGAAAACCCTTAAAGCTGCATTTTATGTTTCCAAATCACAAGCCTTTTTTCTACTTAACAAATAAAAAGTACACTGAACTCTTGTATTATGTGATAATTGTTTTATTGTATAGATATAGTGCAATATTGTGACACAAATTAAAACTTGTGGTTTTTTTCTGATGTGTGTTTCATGGAGAATATATTTGGCACACAATCTCAATTAGTTTTGCATAGTTTTAATACGCAAAAAAGGTTGGGGGGGGGGGGGGTACACTTGGTAGTTATGGATATTCATATTAGTCTTAGCACAGTGGGACTGCACAGTGGAGATGCTTAATAAACACTGGTGTCCCTGCCCTATAAGCTTATTACAGTTTGATAGAGGTAATGAGGGGCGTGATTTTTCTAATTATCTGGGTTTGTTCCCCTATTTTTATTTCTAAGATTGTAAGCCTTCAACTCCTTCATATCGGTATCATTTATACACAGCTGTCCTTTGTGTATTTTGGGGCTAGTCTCGCTAGCCTTCCTGCTTTAGGTTTTCTTTAAAGCCACTTCAGCTTTTCCGCATGCAGTCACCAGGTCTATTCCAAGGTGGGAGGTCCCATGGCCATTGATAGAAAAAAATAGTATATTGTAGAAATATTGCCACTTCCCATGTTTTTCATTCTTCAATTTCATCCTTAAATGTTCTTGGATGATATGGCTTAGCTGGGTTTCACTCCAAGGATTCTATAAGCTAATTTTCCCTCTTATTGCTTCTTGAATTTTATGAGATGATACTATTCATAATCTTCCTCCTCCTCCTCAGTAGGATTTTACAAATTTTTCTTTTATTCTAAACTTGGATGTTATACCTCTCAATTTGGCAAAAGGAATAAGTATTTCCTGGCTGAAGTGACTACTAGCAAGAAGTCATAGTCCTTTAATACTCTTAGCAATTTTATTCTATCCAATAAACTTAACTAAAGTGTATGTTGTATACTTGGGGAAAAAATCTAATAAACTGAAAATTGTCTTTGCCTAATTCAGTTTTTGAAGCTTTGTGTTCATAAAATGATGAGGTGAATACACACCCATGCATTCAAATATATGTGTATGTATCTGTGGGTATATAGTACAGTGTATGAACAAAGAATTAATATTTTTATACGTATAGAAATACTTGCACTGATATGTAGTGGGGAAATCTCTGATTAATTTACACTGCATTCCACCCTCCCCTTCTCAGCATGATATAGATAAATAGCACAGTGTAGAGGATAGAGAGATGACTGACCAGGAAAACCTGGATAAAAATCACATATGGACAATGGGATCCTAGGCAAGGCATTTAACTTGATTGTTCTAAGCAACTAAGACAACTTGCAGAGAAGGTATTGATTTGCATTGGGAGATGGAGTTTCCTCACTTAGGAGTCCTCTTTAACAATTTTCCATTGTTATCCCTATCAGTTCATGATCTCATTTTCCCAATATATACCAAGCTTAATCTGGTCAAATGTCTTGATTTATACAATTTCTGAACCCTGAATTCAGTTTTCCAATCTCTGTGCATGTCTAATCTCTCTGGATCATCTAAGGACCATCTCTAACCTTCCCCAACCACCATAGGCCCCGTTGATCTTGCTTCAATCTGTACTACCCATTTGTGAAACCCCACTTAATACTGGTTTAAACTATCAAGAGGCAGCTACGTGGTACAGAGGAGAGAGAATAAATGATCTCCTTGAAATCAGGAAGAACTGACTTTAAATTCTATCCCAAAGATTTAGATCTTTGGTAAGTCAGCTCATCTCTTAAATCAGTTTCCTAACTTGTAAAATGGGGGTTCTAAAAGCATCTACCTCAAAGGATCAAATGAGATAACATATACAAAGTGATTCAGAAACCTTAGCCTTAATATAAATGCTAGGTGCTATTGTTCAGTTTTCTCTATGTATCTTATCTTCACAATGAAAATATAAGCTACTTGACAGAAAATACCTAGTCCTATGTTTCCTTTGCAACCTTTATAGTGCCTAGCTCAATTCTGACCATATAGGAAATGTCCAATAAGTACTTTTGGTTTAAGTAGCTTAAAGCCTAAATCTGTAGAGTGACATTTTTGGGGGGTGAGGCAATGAGGGTTAAGTGACTTGTCCAGAGTCACACAGCTAGTAAGTGTCAAGTGTCTGAGGCCAGATTTGCACTCAGGTTCTCCTGAATCCAGGGTCGGTGCTTTATCCACTGAGCTACCTAGCTGCTCCCCGTGACATTTTATTCTTCAGTCTGTTTATTTTTCAAGCTAGTTTTGTTTGTTTGTTTGTTCTTTTGCTGTATAGTGAACAAAGATTTTGATTCAAAGTGCTTGCTTGTTGTTTTTTTGCACCACCAACCTTGACTGTAGGTTTAATTTTTCAGCTGTTTAAGGTATTTCAAAAGTCTTGATGCATTTTTAATCTTTAGTCATTTCAACTGTATATAGATTACAAGCTTACTAAAAAAATTTTTAAAGATTAAATCTTTACATTTTAAAATATTGATGTTTCTTAAAATTCATGATAGCCACCATCTTTGCTATGCCAATTGACTATTTTTGAACTTTTAAAAAACTTTTACTACCTGTTTTTTTCAGTGATTGGAAGAATTGCATTTGTAATCCTAGCCTTCAGATCATCCACTGAATGATGTTTTGATGTATACATTACAGTTCTGACATGAAATCATTTCAAAAAAATCTGATGGCGATAGATATTCCTACTCATCTGAGATAGTAATTCTGAGTGATCTAGTCTGGTACACAGTGAATAACAGCGTTCCAACTTACTCAAATTAACTTTTTTTTATTCAAAATTCACCAAGCTAAATAAATGTAAAAAAGAAATTTAAATAATTAGACTTTCAAAAATGTTAAGTCTATAACATTTGTACTTTTGAAGTTATTAAAACTTAAAAGTTCATTAAGCCTTTGGGGACATAATATATTATTCATTTTCAGTTGATATTGTCATAATCAATTTTATACTCTCATAGAATATCAGAGATAGTATAAGAATATCTAGTTTTGGGTTCACCATGAGGTTATAATGAGAAACTCCTACTGTCTCCTCCTAATTGGACAGTGCCACAAGGGACACTGAGGGACTAAAATATATCCTGCTGAGTTTATCATAGCCTCTAAATTCTACCCAAGTCATTATCTTTATCACTACTTTCACTGAGAACATTTTACTTACTTTAGATTCATTTCTGTATTCCAACTTGATAACAAGTATGAGGGATCATTCTTAAGGAGAAGAGAGCTTTCACATAATGTAGTATGCATTGAATTTGCTAAAAAAAAATAAATAAATAAAACAAAACTGTGGCCTTGGTTCGACAATAAATTTGGATAGTATGTACCTCAAAAAAGGAACGTTGCTGAGTGATGGTGTTAGAGTCTAGAAGTACCATAAGAGAGCAAGGAATATTCTGATTCTACCACAACTGGGGCAGGAAGGAATGAGGCATAAGAGAACTTGTAAACACTGGAAAGGGTGGCAAAGGAAGCAGGTCACTAGCAAAGATCTGGATCTCAGTCTTTAGCCAGTACTAGAAGACGGACAGAGGGAGAAAGCAGGAAGTTTATCAGCTATAGAGCATGCATTCCAGAGGGCACAATAGAAAGGGTATGCAATTCTGGAGTAGTGCATTAGATATAGGAAGGGGATTTAGATATGTTGTAGAAAGGGAGAAGACTATTAGTGACCATTGTACACTGGTAGCCTTGATAGCCTAGGGTTCAAAATTATGATAGGAATGAGTCCAGGCAGAGTATCAATGGTTAAAGAGAGATTCATTCAAGGATGAACATTATTATACTGTTCAAGATTCTTCCTCAAGGTCTGCCAAAATGCAAGGTGGTGATGCTTTATCTTAAAAATCCTTAGTAGACCATCCTCTCAGCAGAAAAATGTATGAGATTCTAGTCAAAAGGCAGAGTTGTTTATCATGTCCTGTCAAAGGCCCTGTTGGGTGGGAAGATCTTGTTGCAGGTCAAGAAGCCAAAGAAGCAAGGAGATAGATGGGCAGTCATGCCCAGCACAGGAGATGTCCGATGCCCTGGGGCAGGTCTATGGGAGTCGGGCTATAGGAATCTTGTCCCAGGAGGGTAATCTGGAGTAATAGATATGGAGCATGACCTTTAAGGAGGTAAAAAGGTGAAACATGTCTTGTCCTAGAGAAGATGAGAAATCCCAAAATTTTGTAGACTCAGAGCCTGATGATTTCCAAAGAAACAAATTCAGAACCAATAATATGGCAGCTAAAGAATAGTTTTGCTAAATTAAAAAAAAATTACAGAATATTTAAAGTGTGTTGTCTGAGATCTCTAGGGCTCCATAGAATATTGATTAATATATTGCTGCCCAGTATAGCAGAATCCTATAGGATCCAAGAGATAGGAAGCTGCTGAAGATCATATATTTAGCTTGTGGTGAAATAAGTCTTAATCTGGCTTTAGTCTGCATTATGGAAGTACCAAAAACTCTGTTCCTTTTTTTTTCTTCTTCTTCTTCATCATCATCATCATCATCAGTAGAATTTTTATAGTCAATAAAAGTTTCAAAGTGCTTTTACAATAATCTAATTTTGTTCTCACAATTCTGGGAGGTAGATGCGATTATTATTCCCATTTTACACAAGAGGAAACTGAGACAGGCTGTTTAAAAGATGTATCCAAGAACACACAACCGGTACATGTCTAAGGAATTATTTGAATTCAAGTCTTCTTGACTAAGTACAGTGTCCAGCTCACTCTATTCCATGCAGTAACTTCTGAGTAGAAAGAAAGCTGCTAATGTTTCACTTTTCTTTTTCTTCTTTGATTGCATAAGCAAAGATTAAAGGTTCTTTTAAAAGCAATTTTGCCTTGGCAATTCCAAATTTCTCTCCTTACTTGTGTCCTGGAGCTGTAGTATCTTATAATGGAGCTCTAAGTGGCCTGAAGACATGGAGAGGAGTTTGGGTAATGACAAGCATTTTAAAGACAAAAATCTTTAAGTTAGATGAAGAATTCAGTCACAAATAGAGTGGTATGGCAACAATCATATATATTATATTTTATTATAACTTATAATATATGGGGCAGCTAGGTGGTATAGTGGATAAAGCACCAGCCCTGGATTCAGGAGGACCTGAGTTCAAATCCAGCTTCAGATACTTGATACTTACTAGCTGTGTGACCTTGGGCAAGTCACTTAACCCTCACTGCCCTGCCCCCCCCAAAAAAGTAAAGAAAAATAACTTATTATATCTTATTATAACATTGATCATGATATAAATAATCAAGTAGGACAAGTGGTTGTTTTTTCCCCAATAACACAGTATGATTTGAAAAACTTTCCTTGTGTAGATGCCTTCCAAAGATACATTTTATTAACTTTTCCAGATATTAAATATATATAAATGCATATATATATTTATATGAATGTGTCAAACTAGTGCTGTCACAACCTTAAATATAGTGTTGTAAACAGCACCATAATAATTACATAGTAAGTTTTTCATCTGTTCAAGTGCTAATTTTGAAGTGAATAGCTCCCTGTGGGACACAACTCAATTATACATCAGTTTTACTTGTATTATGATGAACTGTTCTATTTTTTTCCTCAAGTTATTAAGTTTCTATTTCAATGTATCTGCAGGCTAGAAATACACTTTTGTCTATTGCCTAAGTACATAATTTATTTCCTTGTGATTTGTTAGATTTACATATTGCATGTTCTACTGCACCTACCTTCTGAACAAAAATCACTTTGATACCGAAGTTAATAGTTTATGAAACATTGACTAGGAAGTTATGTCTTCAATACTTGTTCCATGTAACTAGTAAAAAAAAAAATAGTATGGATCCTCATGACATGAATATTTTTCATTTAAATATATTTTAGGGGTTGCTCATTTTTAAATACATCTCCATTGTTGCACATACCAAATGTAGTTATTAAGTAAGAAACAGATTAAGATGTTCTTTATGCCCTAAATGATTCAGTCATTGAAATAGTACATGTTCTCTGTGTACAGCCAAAGATATTTATCATCAATTTATCTACCAACTGTCAATCTCTCTGGTATTTTGCTAAGTCATTATAAACTATATGTGCCTCAGTTTCTTCATGTATAATTAAACAACATTGGATCTATTGAAATTCAGAGGTATCAAACTCATTGCCAACAAATGTCCTGAGTGAAGTCCAGCCAGATTAATACATAATTGGAAAATGTTTAACAAAATAAATATATAACTAAACAAATAAAAAATAAACAAAATAAATTAAAATGCAATAAAATGCAGATAATATTGATTTGTGGTTTTCTAAGTCACTATCCAGTTAGCAGAGATGTGTTTCTATTTGAATTTGACACTGTTGAATTAGATAATAAACCTCTTTCCATGCTATAGGATACTATGATTCCCCTCCCCCAACCCTAAACTGGCCTTTATTTAATTTTTTAAAACTTAGAAAATATCAGTTCTATACATCTGTAACTAATAGGGAACTGGGTGAGATCATCTCTAAAATCTCTTCCAACTGAAATAATATAAGAGAGATGAGAATTGTCTAACACTCTCCCAAATAACTTTCAATTTAACAAATTTATGTCATCAATTAATTGATGGTTATTTTAGGACTATTTTGATGTTATTAAGGGATTCATTGTCTTAACTATGTTTTCTCCATTGATGCAGGGATTTGGAGATAAGATAATTTTCCTTTTTTAACCTAAAAATATTCATCTAATGTAACTTGTTGAATGGTCTTATTCTTATTCATTTTTCTTGAAATTTTTAGTCTATCTGATAGCTCTTATATACAATATCTGCATTCTTACCCACCTGGAAGGTTGACAAGGAATAATAAAGATAATTACTATTCTATTCTCTTTATAGTTACATTTTCTCAGGTTTGCATTGGGCTTCATTTTTCACTTCATTCTTTCAATATGTTTAGCCATCTACCTAGACAGGAAGGAAAATATAAAACTATGGAAACATAGTTTTCTGTCTAAGTTTCTAAAAGCCATCTAAGAAAAATGTTTTTCTGACATATAACTAATCTTTTCTGGAGAATATAATACTAATGTGCCACAGTTTTCACTCGATTTACCCATAATCCCTCCAGTGGTTATTCGAGTCTATTTAAACCTATTTTCATTTATCCTACACTTTATAAAAGAGCAGTTGTACTAAAAATCCTTCAATTATTTTCTCCTTATTGTTCCTTTCTTCAAACACACTTTTCCCTTTTAAGAGTTACATGGCACATCAAATCAAATCAACAAAATTTACTGAACATCTATCATGGGTAAAGTATCATGTTAAGGTTAGGTTTGAAGAAGAATTGAAAGTCTGTCCTCAAGAAACTCTTAATCTAATTAGAGCAATTAGTAAATGACTGTTCAATACAGCAATAACAGTAGTTAATTTGAGAAATGAATTTTACAAAAAATGAAGTTTAGCAGAGAGGAGAATAAAAGGGGGAATGTCAAACACTGGAATGATTTCAGCAAAAGAGTAGAGAGATGGGGTAAGAGCATGTCAGCTTTGACAAATATGAATCAATTCATCTGGCATGAGCAAAAGCATAGTTGTGGGAGGGTAGCAGAAGATAAGCCTAGAAAAAAAAATTATGTCATAGAAGGATTGTGAAGACTTTTAATACTGGGATAAGGAGTTTGGGCTTTCTCCTGTGCTTACTAGGCAGCCTTTGAAAGTTTCTAAGCAAGAGGAAACACAGAAAGAAAAAGAAAGGAAGGAAGGGAGAGAAAGAAAGTAAAAGAAAGAGAAAAAAAGAAAAGAAAGACAGAAAAAGGTGAAAGGGAAAATA
The DNA here is from genome assembly GCF_019393635.1 of Dromiciops gliroides. Taxonomy (NCBI): domain Eukaryota; kingdom Metazoa; phylum Chordata; class Mammalia; order Microbiotheria; family Microbiotheriidae; genus Dromiciops; species Dromiciops gliroides. Next base: position 112,647,834 of record NC_057863.1, read on the forward strand.
AAGGAGAGAGAAAGAAAAGAAAAAACTGATCAAATAGAATAGTTATATTTCATCAGTTATAACAATGTACAAGATGACTACTTTTTAGTAAAGAAAGCAATAGATCATGATTTCAAATGTTCTTTTGCAGTTCTGATTAGATGTTTCAAATCTATGACCAAATAAATATTTTAGGAATTTAAACCTGCTCATGGGATATGCAGGAGAGATTGGAAAGCAAGAAACTAGAGGATGAAATACCAATAAGAGTTCATAGCAGTAGTACAAATGTCAGGTAGTAAGTGCCTGAAGTGTATTGGTAGCAAAGGAAATGGAAAAGGAGAGAGAACTCAAAGGGAATAAGGACTAAGAAAAGCCTTTTTATTTTTAAGTTTTTTTTTTAATTGCTTTCCCCCAACCAGTTCTAATCTCTAACCACCCCTCTTATACTAGGGAGCATTAGAGTAAGGACAATATGGAGTAATTGAATGATCATAAGGATTGGTACTTGTGTAAGTGATATAAGCATGTAAACTTGGACCACTAATTAGAAGGGATTGTAATGTGATTGTCTCTGTTGGTTTGAGGAGTTTTTAAAAAAGAAATTGATATGATTGGTTTCTCCCACCCATTTCAGTTATTACATTTGATGGTAAATATCTCTCCAAGTGATTGATTTATAGTAATCCAGCTACTGCATTAGGGAGGGTAAAAGAAGAAAGCTACCACACATATTTGCGTCCTAAAGAGGGTTTATTGTATTATATTCTTTACAGTCAGTTGGAGATGGGGTAGTGGAGGGCTTCCCTCTTCCAATTTTATGTACAATTGAATAGAAGTGATGATGTGATAATTCCTCACAAAGGTGGCTTCCTAGCTTTCCCCATTTTTGTATAAGAAAAATCCTATCTCTGACATGATTTAAAGATGTTCCACCTTTTTCAGGGGTTCCAGAATGGTGATTGGTGGGGCGTGAGATGTCATCTACTCCCTCTGCTTCTAGATCTATAATTTAAAATTTTTACATGCATTAATTGGCTTATGGGAATGAGAGTATAGAACTGATTTTGCCATATGAGTTTCTTAAATGTGAATATCCTTCTTTATTCCAAGTTGTCTAAAAGGGGAGTTGTGGAGAAACTTATCTAAGATCCCAAGCACTATGGAGTTATTGAGGTCCATATGGGCACATCTATGAAATTACAATTAGGGACTCAGGGAAGACATCAGATGGTTTCACAGAATAAAATCAAAAGAAAGCAATAAACAATTAAAACTACATAAATATATAGGATAGTAGACAATTAATATGGAAAATAAATCCCCCCAGAGAATTCTATCTCTTAAATTACCTATTTCTAGGAGAATGACTTTGGGTTCATCTCTCAAGTAAAGATCAAATGTCATATAGAGATATTGTGGCTTTCCCCTTTGGTATTTTGTATACTGTGTGAATGTTAAACCTGTTTTTTCTAAAGCAGAAAAGGAATGAACTTCTAATTCACAAAGATCCTGACAAGGAGAGAAAGGTCTCAATAATTAATATAGCTCTATATACTGTGCGTATCTATACAGATATTTTCTTGCAAGTAATATCATTTCATTTTCAGTCCACAGAGGAAGCAGAACTTGCTATTAGAAAATTCTAAGAAACAAACAAATCCTTTTACCCATAATAAAGAGGATCATGGAAATGTAAATCAGACACTAGGGAATGAATAGCAGCCATCAAAAATTAAGGGGCCCTACCAAAAACTGAAAATCAGAGGTCCTTATAAATTGTTGATGATCGTTCTATTTAGAATTTTTAGCCATAGCATTATGTATATGATTCATATGCAGCTTATCAAAAATCTTTTCATGCTTTTACTCGTTTCCTAATTAAGTGGCTTGTATGTTTTAGCTTCCTGAGGGCACAGTGGTAGCACTGTCCCTATTAAATTTCATACTGTTCCATGTGACATCCATTCTCAATTATTTTTAGACCACTTCTTTCCATATGCATGCATATCATATCTATCACAGTTGGCATTCCCTAAAGTATGAAGATTGGGAATCCTGGTAACTATCTTGAAAAGCAGGAATTTTTCATCATAAAGTTAAAATTTCTTCAACTCAATGATCTTATTAGAAAGAGAAGAATGAAATATGTGAATGACACAAAACCCATCACTCAACTGAAAGAGAACTAACTAAAGATGGGGAAATCAGCTCACTACAGTTTTATTTGATCAAGATCAGATGTTCTGAATCAGCTTAGTATCAAGAGAAGCAAACCAACATGACCATCACTGTGATAAAATAAAATATATGAAAATTATTGTTTGTCCCTATTAATTTGCCAAATACTATAAGACTGTAAGTCAAAGACTAATTGCTAATATTCATTTGGTAAAAGGAATTTCCTAAGGAAGGAACTCTCTCTATAAATGAAATCACAGGTATATTTCCATCTGCTTCCTCTTCCTCCTTCCTTAAATAGTCTTATTTTGGGGTTCACAAAGCCAACTGAACAAGTGCAAAATGAGGGATTAGATAAAAGAGATTTGGTGTTTTGAATGGATTGCAATTTCAGTCTTAATTAGCAGTATGAAATAACAGTCATGAAAGTTGACTTAAAACTTAGGATTTGTAAGGGCCAAATTTAGTATGGGAAGAGTTAAGTGGGCGGCTCACCATAGTATTGGGGTAAGAAAGGAAACAGCCTCTTTTGAAAAACAAAACAGGTTTTTTAATGGGAACAATTTCAAAACACAAGTGAGCTTAATAGAGCTAGGGAATCTAAATCTCTGGGGTAAAAAGGCCCCAGGCACTCTGAATCTGCCTCTAGCCCAGCCAGTTGCAAAGAGCTATCTTTGCCTGAAAAAAAAGCAAACTCACCACCACCTGAAATCTGTAGCTTTAAGGAGAATTAGCTTGCAGTCTCTTCTATTTTGGTCCGAAGGTCAAACACCAACAGCTCTTCTAACTTCTAACTTCCTTCCCCATTTCCCTCAGAAAACTCTTCTCAGAAAAAACTCCCCTCTCACTCTTCCTCTAACTGCTTCTAACTGTCTCTCCCACTGGAAGGGGTGCTTCTTAGTCATGCAGAGTCTCCAATTGGCTCAGCACACCCACATGGGCTGTCCCCATTATAATCTGGCCAGGCCCAAGTATGCATGGGAGAGCTATTAGAGGAGGCTTAGTTACTTAGTTTCAATAAATGTTCCCTGTGGTCAAAGTTCCTCTTGTTTGTTCAGTGATCTCCCAAAGTACACACCCATCCTCTTTTAGGCTATTCAAGCTTACATTTTTTTCAATCTGACCATAATAAAGCAAAGATAATGTTATGAAAACTCCAAATCACAATTAATTTCTTACAGCTTTATTAAGAAGGGCTGAGTGTCCAAGAATAGGGAGGTGATAGTCTCATTGGTGTTCTTTTTTGGTTTTTAAAAAGGAGTAATGACATCCCAGGTGATGTCTTGACTTGAGACTAAATTGGTTTTAAGTGAGGCAGAGTTGCAGAGATATCAGCTTCACTTGCTCTTACAGAGTCAGTGAAGTCTAGTGGCAGGACAAAAGACAAGATGAGTGTTGAGGACCAGGGTTGCAATTAGATGCAAAAAGTCCATATCTGATCAAGGTCAAAGCATTCCATACATTAACTGCCTTTATGACCTTTAGAACACCCATTTTTCTGGGGGAGATCTTCACGTGCTTCACTGACAGATTTGAAGCCTGTTTTGAAGACAGGTTTTGAAACTCACCCTGTTTTGACCCATCTGCCAAGACAGTTTTACCAGAGTGACCTCTACACATGCTATAGCTTCTTGGAACCCCAGGTGAAAGTTTGGTGAGAGGTGAATTCTGAAGGTAAATGAACAGCTCAAAAAAGGATTCAGCAAGCCACCAGACTAGAGGTGCTAGTCCTCCCTGAATACTCCATAAACCCCTCTTATTAGTGAGACTCTACATGAAGTACTGTTTTAGTCCTGACCAGTGCAGGGCAATCAGGATAGTGAAGATCATGTCACATGAAAATTTGTTGGGGCAACTAGGTGGCGCAGTGGATAGAACACTGGCCCTGGAGTCAGGAGGACCTGAGTTCAAATCCAGCCTGAGACACTTAACACTTACTAGCTGTGTGACCCTGGGCAAGTCACTTAACCCCAATTGCCTCACCAAAAAAAAAAAAAAGAAGAAGAAGAAGAAAGAAAATAAAATATGTTAAAGGAAACAGGGATGTTTCGTTTGAAGAAGTAAAGACTCTGGGGTTGGGGGGTGTGGGGGGAGGAAGTGAGGACAATGTCGCAAAACTATCTTCAAGTATTTGACAATCTGTCATGTGGTTCAGGAATTAGACTTTTTCCTACTAACTAAAGAGGGCAGAATCAGCAGAGATGTGTAGAAATTACAAAAAAGCAGGTGTAGGCTTGAAATAGGGAGAACTTTTCTAACAACTATAAGAGGCAGTGGGGTCCTGCCTCTGATTGGAGGTTTCAAGCAAAGGCAGGATGGACTGTCTAGATTTGTTCTAGAAGGATTCTTGCTCAAGTGAATGGTGGACCAAACCTCAGGGGTCCCTTCTGGCTTTGAGCTTCTTTGATTTATAGGGTTGTTTCTAGGAAAAAATAAAAAGTCTTTCTTTTGTACTGTAAGAAGGATATCCTTCATGATAATGACAAACAAATTTAGCAAAAACATGTCCTCATTTTATGCCTTTCTTGACATCAATAATATGTTTTAATGTAATTAGTACACTCTACTGCTTCTTTCTTTTCCTTTCTTTTCTTTCCCTTTCCTATAAGTAGCCTCCAGGCCTTAATAATAGTAGTAGTAGCAGCAATAGCAGAAGGTACAGAAGCAGCTCACATCTATATTGCACTTTGCAAAGTGTTTTCCAAATGTTATTTTATTTGATGCTCAGAATGACCCTATGAAGGAGATGCATTTTACAGATGAGGAAATTGAGGCAGATAGAGATTATGTGACTTTCCCAGGGTCACACAGCTAGTAAGAATATGAGGTGGGTTATGAATTCAAGTCTTCTCGACTCCAGGTATGACACTCTTTCCATTGTACCACTTTGCTGCCTACATGGAATATACATAGGATATGGTCAATGATTAGGCTCTACTAATGACATTCAAGGTTAAAGATGTTATGTGCCCTTGAAATAAACTTTTGGTCATTGAGTCACGGAGTAGAACTAAAAGAGGTTGTATTTTTGTTGGCACATTTAAAGTCAAAAGAATATACAAATCATAATCTTAGGGTTTTTTTTTCCAAATTTATAAACAGATGACAAATCGCCATAGGACCCAATTAAGCCTTGCAATTAGTTATTGCAACAATAGGCCTTCAGGCTCTGCTCCTACAACCAGCACCTAGACAGATCATGCAATTAAAAATATTATTTTTAGAAACTAAAACTCAGAGCAGTTCTTTTCAAAAGAAATTACTTTTCAAAAATTTAGAATCAGCACAAAAATTACTAGACTCTTCCTTTTATAAAAGTTATACATTTGTCTCTCTTATGTATCAATATGAAATAGCAGCAGCGTAGGGTACTAAAAAGATTCTGGAAATGTTAAGTCACCATGCATTGAATATAGTACTGAATCAGCCATAAATTCTTTGTATAAATTTCAGAAAACTACTTTCAGTGGGGAAAAAAAAAAGCAAAAAAAAAAAAAAAAACACAAAACAAAACCCTTGGTACTGAAGTCAAAGGACCCTCTGAGTATAAATTCTGATTTTGATTCTTGCTGCCCATACTACATTGGACATGTCATTTAACTTATCTGGGCCTCAGTTTCCTTTTCATATATATATAGTAGGCACCTAATTCTTGCTAACTGATTGACCTATAAAATTAGGGAACTGGGCTAGATAGCTTTTCCAATTCTACATCTCTGATCATATAAGCAATTGAGATTTCAAGTTTTTCATCTAGACATAGGTTTTCTTTCCTATAAAATGATAAAATTGTACTTGGCAATATTATTGACCATTAAGGTTCAATTTCTATGATTTTATAATTAGGGAAACCAAGAAAATGATTTAAAATTTAACCCTTAGTAATAAATCTATAAACATGCATTTACCAAACCTGTAGAAAGGAAAAGGAAAAAAAAAAGAAAAAGAAAAATAGAAAACTGATTGAGGATTTAGATTTTGCCTACACAATCCTTATGTAATGCATACATGTGTATAAGTTTATAATTATGTAGGGGGAAAAAGCCTAATAAATACAGATATAGCCAGTGGTGGTGGGTGGGAAGGAGAAGGGAATGAAATCTATGTGTGGAAAAGAAGCTATTTCATTTTGACCACTGTTCCATCTTGATAGCTGTTGTATAAAAATATTTCTTCACTACAAATGGCAAAGTAGTGCCTAATGAAAACAACTGAAATGGTGACTTAAAATAGACTTAACTTCCCTTTTAATTTTTTATTTAGTCACACATCAATTATCATTGAAGTCATAAGATAAAGTGATTGTTTTGACATGTGGACAAAAACTGGGCCATAATCTTTACCCCTTAAGCACATGTGCTGCCCTTCAGATTGGGCTTGTGATCCTCTGTACCAATTTAGAGCAAGATGTTGGAAAAGAGACTGAATTCTAAAAAGAAACTAGAGCTTGACATCCCTTCTTCTCTTCAAGATTTTAAACTGTGGTGATAAAGACAAATTGGTAAAAAGTAAAAGGAGTCTTGTTGTTCAGACCAATTTTAACAATGTTGAAGGATGTTGAAAATATTTTCAACATCTCTTATTTTCAAGAAGATGTCTTTAATATGGTCAAAATCTTCATGGTGCTCTACAAGTAAAAAGGTCAAACACCATCAAGTTTTCCAGCAGAGCTCTAAGCAGCAATAGCCATAAATCAAATCTACAGTCAAGTCTACAGTGGGTTGTGCCTGTGACATGTAATGTCTTTTGACTCCACTGGCACTCATACTTTAGAAAATAACAAATGGCAGAAGAAATTAATACTTAAATACTAAAATGTTTCTGCATGAGACTTTATCTATAATTGTACTTTGGCTCTGTCTCTATAGAACAAGGCAAAGTCTCAACTGTTAGAATTTTCAAACTGGAAGGAATTTTAGAGATCATCTTATCTAGTAGAATGTAAACTCCTTGAGAGAAGAAGTGGTGCAGTGGATAAAGCACTGGCCCTGGATTCAGGAGGACCTGAGTTCAAATCTGACCTCAGACACTTGACACTTACTAGCTGTGTGACCCTGAGCAAGTCACTTGACCCTCAATGCTTTGCAAAAAAAAGAGAGAGAGAGAGAGAGAGAGAGAGAGAGAGAGAGAGAGATGCATACAACCATACATACATCGCATGCATATATGTATGTGTATGTGACTATGTATATATGCAGTGTGTATATGTATATATTTTCAAATGAATGTTTTATGTCTATATATGTTCATATAAATATATGAAAACATATTTTCATATAAATCTATTCATATATTTCATATAAAATATATATTTCTTCTAGTGTGAATTATATATTTATATTTATTCATATAGTATATTATATTAATATATGCCAGTATACATATTGCTAGTATATTTATATTTAATACATATATTTATTTTTACATATGGGTTATATATAATATGTGCTTTGTATATAATTTTAATTAGATCTTTTAATCTAGACATGTGATAATAAATGCTTTAAATAAATTCAAAACAATATATAAGGTATGTCCTACAGGGTGACATAATGACAACTGACCCTTTAAGATTTGCAAAATACTCTATATACATCATCTCATTTGATGGCAACATGGTATAGCAGATAAAGTATTAGACTTACTTGATATCAGGGAGTCATTCACACTGGCTTCAAATCCCACCTCAGACACCTAATCAATAAGCATTGATTATGAATTTACTCTGTTCCAGGCACTGTGCTGGGTACTGAGGGTACAAATACAAAGAATGAAACAATCTTCTCTCAAAGAATGAAACAATCTTCTCTCAAGGAGCTGACTTAATATAACTGAATGGTGGTGGTGGGCAAGTCATTTAACCTTTCCGGTCCTGAGTGTACTCATCTATTTAATGAAGGTATTAAATTCCATGTCCTTTAAGGCCCTTTCTAGTTCTAAATCTATGATACCATGATCCTGTGACCCTCATGGCAACCATGTTAAGTCCAAATTATTATCCTTATTTTTCAGAAGAAGAAATCAAGAAATGAGAAAGCTCCGTATTTTGCCCATAGCCAAGCATTAGCTATAGAAATTGCAACCACACTTAGCATTCTATCTACTACCTCACACTTCTTCTCTGTAACATAACTAGAAGAATGGGGAAACAGAGAAGTATGGACTCAAGAAGAGAGTACTTTATTCACAAGAGAGGCTAAAGATGACTAGAAGCAAGGTATTTAAAATGGCTGACTGGTCTTGATAATGTTTTATTCAGTCCTTCCTTTCTCTCAAAACCCTTGTGTTATTCCTGTATGTACTAATAATATATCAAGCCCGTTTCATGAGGAGAACTGAAAGAGGTGCTTTTGTTTGTCCTTGAAAACAGATTTATTTTGTAATGATACCCCTGAAATTGAACAATGGACAGGGAGAAGTATGAGCAAATATTTATACAGAGTTCACATACTGGTTCACACACTCAAAAAAAGGAAGAAAGAAATGAAGAAATAAAGGACAGAAAAAGGAAGGAAGGAATAAAACTATATTAAGGGTTTACTAGGAACCAACTACTGTACTAAGTGATGAAAGAAAAATACAAATAAAGAAAATGAGAAAAGGGGGTGGAGGGGAAGCAAAAAGAAAATGGTTCCTGCTCTCAGAGAGTTCACACTTTACTTGGGGAAGACAACACATGTAATATTATTCAGCTATAAGGTTAATTGGAAAGTTCAGAGGTCCTAAGGGTATATTCATGATGTGGATAGCTAAACCCAGGAGTCTTTAGGATGCATAGCTTGCTGCCACCATAGAGCAGGAAGCCTAGAGGGGAATAGCTCACTACAATTGAGAATTTGGTGGGGAGGGAAGGGTTGGGAGTTGTGCTTAACTGAGGGAGTAGAACTAGATTCTGGGTTCCCTCTGGCAATGTTGGGGATGGTAGTGTCACTTTCTAGCAAGGAGAGGAAAATACATTGACAGGAAGGTCGAAGGTGGGTCTGAGCTGTGTAAAGAGAAGGCAGAGGGTGATCAACTTGATGCCACTTCCATCAAGGTTTTTCAGGTTCATTTATAAGGCCTGGGTCAGCTTTCAGCAGGTGGAGGGTAATAGGTATCCCTAGTACATTGTTATATGGTATAATACTTGAAAAACGTGTGTCTGTGTGTGTGTGTGTACATACACACACACACACACATTCATATAGCAGTACTGAAAATGTTGAGGCAATGACTTATAATGGGTCACAGAGTATGGAAAAGAATACGGGGTGTTCTCTGCTTACACAATGCAAAATATGTTTATTTGACTGTGATTATGTTTTTGTGTTGGTTAATATTGTAATTGTTCTATAAATCACCAGAGACAACACTGAGCTGGATTTTTGAAGTGCATGAAATCCCACATTGCTAAAAGAGTGAAGGTGTAAGTTGAACTTTTTTTTTATAAGATTCTATCTGTCTTTTCACTGACAAGAACTAAGTTACAAATATAAATACTGTACATTTGAAACAGTTGGAATATTTTTCCTGTTGTTATTTTTTTTACTAATAGTTTTTTTCAAAATTCAGAAGATAATTCATGGGCCATACATCACATCATAGATCTTCGTATAGATTCATGACTGTAACTTTTTGTTGGCAAGCATATACAAAAAGACAATAATGCTGACCATGGTCTCTAAGTAGTGGCTGAAAAACCTGCTGAATTCATTTAGACCTTCATTCATGTTTATTGTCTAGCCAAACCAAGTACATCATGGGACCTGAAGAGAACTCTTCAGCCCAGTTCCACAAAGGTCCTTTATAGTTTTATTGGGTAGAGACTTTGAAATAGTTTCAGGGGGCTTAGACTGACAATGAGGGATAAGAGAGAAGCTAAAAGGAAGGTTGTTTTTCTTTTTGGTTTTGTTTTGTTTTTACTCCATGTCAGATAGTTGGTTATGACCAGTGACTTGAAGCAATAACAGAAAAAAAGGCTGCTCTAAAAGGCAGACTGAATCTTAGCCCAAGGGCATCTGCTATTTTGTACTGGCAGCCTGGTTGGGGACTACTATCATAGACTTTAAAGCTTTAGCCCTCTCAAGGGAAAGGCTCACTGACTTCAGCATCCCAGCAGATGGTAGCAGAGAACACTTAAGGGAACATGATAACTAGAGAAGAGAGGAGACATCCAGAAGAAATCATGTAACACCCAGCAGAATAAAGACTCATTGACCAAAAGTGGTATGACATTCAGGGGAGACATGGCACCTGATGGAGAATAGCATAATAGCATATCTAGTAGATAACAGCACCTCTGCAGCACTGGGGCATGAGGGGTGAGTTGTAATTCCAAACATGTATTCAGATGATATGAGTTCACTTCAGTGTTGTTAATTAACTTTTCAGCATTCTTTGATTTGTGGGAGTTGCCTTATCATCTGTTTTTCTTGTCCTATCCTATTCCTACCCACTTTTGTCTCCAAATTTTATCAAAAAAATTCTTGAAAGGTCAAGTATATTAATTTCTCTAGGAATATGACAAAAATTATTTTTTCAATACTTGAAAAATAATGGCTATATTCAAATAGTGCTTTGAGGTTGACAAAATCTTTTACATGTGCAAAAGTCTTAGTGGAGTTTTAAGCATTAATAACCTTAAAAGTGCAAAGGGTACATACTTACAAAGGATATGTGAAAGGTTAATTATTGACAAGTTTAAAAGATTGATAAGTTTCTTATGATAATTCAACATAATCATCTTTTCCTATACTTTGCTCTAGTTGATTTTCAAACTTTGTTAAAAATTTCCCCAGCTACTGCTCGGTGACTGAAAGGATTGCATTTGTAATCTTCGCTTTAAGATTATCCAATAAATTAGGCTTTGATGCATAAGCTATAGTTCTCACATGTTCCCATACTGAAAAGTCATTATACTTCAGATCAATTGACCTCTCCTACTGATCCATGGTCAGAAAAATAAAGTCATACATGAAGCTGTTGCATATGCAATGCATAATGAGAGAGTACTCAGCCTGGTTAAAATTAAAATTATAAATTTATTCTTCAAATTTGACTGAACTGAATAAGGCAGAAATGTAAAAAACTATAAAATGATTATCTTATAAGTTAGTACTGTTTACATTTCTGAGGTTATTAAAACCTGAAAATACACTAAGACTCTTGGAACACTTTATTAATATCACTTGTTTCTTACAACAACCCTATGAAATTGGGCTATTATTAACCTCCTTTTAAAAATGTAGAGATTGGGATAGCCAATTGGCACAGCAGAAGGATCACTAGCCCTGGAGTCAGGAGAATCTGAGGTCATAATCCGGCCATAGACACTTACTAGCTGTGTGATCCTGGGCTACTCACTTAATCTCCATTGCTTTAAAATAAATCAAAACCTTTTTTTAAAAAAATAAGAATGTAGAAATTGAAGCTGAAAAGGGTTAAGTCACTTTCTCAAGGTGAAAGATAGATAATAAGTGTCAGAGTCAGGATTCAAATTCAGGCTTTTGTCACTCCATGTCTCCATTATACATACATATATAATACACACACACACACACACACACACACATACATATATATTGTGGTAAAATATGAAAGTTTTTAACAGTCGGTTAGGATAACTGAAAGATGCCAGTTTTTCAAGGACCACCCTTTTGGGGAGGAGATGAACAGTCCGCCTGCTGCGCATGTCAGACTGCCTGCCGGGTACAGTCCGCCTGCTGCGCATGTCAGACTGCCTGCCGGGTTTTTTGACTTCCGGGGTGGGGAGAATGGGAGTAGCCTTTTTGCCGGCTTGGCGGGACTCCTGGCGGCGCGGCACAGACGGTCTGACTCACTCCAAAGGTGGCCTAAATCGGTTTGGTGAGTTTTTATAAGGAATATAGACTAAGCCTAGATTTAAGACGATTTGTACTGTATTTCTATTTTCCTATCCTTCTAATCAACAACACCTTATATACAATAAAGGCTCTATCTAGAAAACCAGAAGCTTCTTCCATTTACTAGTCTGGGAGATAAATTAAGGGAAGGGTTAAGTAGGGGAGATTTATGATCTAATATCCAATTTTAAATCTCACAGTTTGGCGACCACGAAGGGACCTTAAGGACCCTCCCACCCTCCCTAGTTTGGCCATAAGCCGGCTAATTCGGTGGATTTTTCAAATACCCCCCCCCCCCCCCGCGGACTTTCCCTTTGTCTAATCTCCCTTAAAGACTTTAAGCCTCTAAAAGTCTTGCTTTAAACAGAAAAGCCAGCCCAGTTTAAAGGGCAAGATGCTCGAATATTCTACCATCCCTTTGATTTTTCTCATCGGAATGTATTGGGACAGCATAACATCCCGACTTAGAGGAATAGTTTACTCAATGGTCCTTCATAACATTATTGGTTTTTTCCTCATTCAGGCAGCAAAAAGTTTTTTGTATAATAGTATACGTGAGAATCTTTGGGAAAATACGTTTAATATAAGTAGAAATTTTATGCCTGCAATTGAAATACCTTTTAATACCACATCCATAGTTCATACGACTAAGGATTTTATTTTTTTTTGGTTTTTTTTTGTTTTTGTTATTATCATTGTTTTTGTTATTATCATTGTTATGATGTGGGGGAAACTCTCACATATGGAGAGAGACCTCAAAATGGCTGTTTCTACTAGAGATGATCCAAGTTCAGAATCAGATCAGCAGAAACTACTCCCTCTGCAGGAAGCTATAGAACATAGTAAGAAGGGAGTGCCAATTCAAGTCAGAAAATATAGCCCCTTTAGACCAAGTGACTTGAGCGCATGGAAATCAATCATCCCTAGTTTTGAGAAAAATCCAAACACTGTAATTTCACAGTTAAGGACTATATTTAATGCATATCAACCCAGTTGGGCTGATGTTACTTGCCTTTTGGAAACTTTACTGTCCCCAACTGAGATTACAGATATTATCTCAGCAGGAAATGCCCTTGTTGCGAAAGGTAAGGCCGATGTGGAATGGCCTCTAAAGGATCCAGAGTGGAATTATAATGATGATAGGGATTTCCAAAGATTAAAAGATGCTAGAGAAACACTTCTGAAGGGAATGGAATCTTGCTCTAGAAAACCGGAAAACTGGCAGAAATTTTTAAGCCTACCTCAGGAGGCTAATGAAAGACCAAACAGATTTTATGATAGACTTTGTGAGGCCGCTAGACAGTACACCAGATTGGATCCAGTAGATTTAAGAGATTCCTGTATCATTCTCAACACATTTGTTTATAATTCACTGCCAGAAATACGCAGATACTTTCTGAAACAATGTCCAGACTGGAGAAATCTCTCAGTAGATAGAATTAAGGAACTTGCAAATTATGTCTTTGACTCACGTGAGGAAGATCCAGATCACCCTAAACAGAGCATTCTGGCACCAGCGATTCCTAGTCAGCCATGTGGACACCGGAGCAAGGACACTAAGGTGTGTTGTTACTGTCGTAAGGAGGGCATGAATTGAGAGAATGTAGGACTTGGAGAAGAAATTCTAATTCTAATTACAGGCGAAATCAAAATAGAAATAGATCTTTTTGGAGGAATACAGAAAGGCAGTACCAGAATAATGGTAACCAAGACCCCCCTCAGAAGAGGACACAGGAATGATGGTGTCTTGGGGAGGAATGGAACATAGATAATGAAAGCCATATATTCCCAGATCCGGATTTTTTGAATGCACTTGTGCCAGTCCATTCACCTCCCCAGAGTAATGAACCACATGTCACCTTAAAAGTGGGGGAGACTTATTATGATTGTCTGCTAGACACAGGAGCCTCTAAATCAGTATTAGTAAGCAAACCAGATGCTGGGTGTAGACCTGTAGGATTTTTGAATGTAGTGGGAGTCTCAGGAAAGAGCCAGAGAGTGGCAAAATTGAATCCTCGCATGGTATCTATGGGGCCCTTAACAGTAGAACATTCATTTTTACTCATGCCTGATGCCCCTGTAAATTTATTAGGTCGTGATCTCCTTTGCAAGCTTAGAGCAACCATATCTTGTGCTCCAGATGGGGCTGTCTCCTTACAATTGCCAGAGGATACTGTTCATTTATTACCAATTTTACTTACAGAAGCTCAAGGAACAGCAGGGGAGGTATCCAAAATCCCCTCTGACATTCCTGAGTCTTTATGGGCCTCATCCCCTAATGAGGTGGGGCTCCTTAAGTCTGCCATGCCTGTTACCTTTAAAGTTAAGGGGGGACCACCCCCCTCCATTCCACAGTATCCATTGTCTAGGGAAGCAATAGAAGGGATCACCCCTATAATTGAGGCTTTGAAAAGCCAGGGTATTATTATTCCATGTCATCACTCTCCATGCAATACTCCCATTTTGCCAGTTAAAAAACCCAAGCCTGGGCCAGATGGTAAACCTGTTTATCGCTTTGTGCAAGATCTTAGAGCGATTAATAATTATGTTATTCCTAGACATTCTATAGTCGCAAATCCGGCTATGATAATTTCCTCAATTCCCTATGAATCTACATGTTTCACAGTGGTAGACCTTTGCTCTGCCTTTTTCTCCATACCAGTACATGAGGACTTCCAATATTTATTTGCTTTTACCTGGAAAAATAGACAGTGGACCTGGACTAGACTCCCACAGGGATTTGTAGACAGTCCCACATTATTTTCCCAAATTTTACAGCAGGATCTGGCCTCTATTACCTTTAAGGGCTCCATACTAGTACAATATGTTGATGACTTACTTTTGGCCTCTCCTAATGCTGAAATTTGTCAGGAAGATAGCCGTCACTTACTGCTGGAGCTGCACAAGAGAGGACACAAGGTTTCCAAGACAAAGGTACAATGGTGTTTGCCCCAGGTAGAATATTTAGGATTTACTTTGGCTGCTGGAACTCGCTCTGTCTCTTCTAAGCGAGTCCAGGCCATTCAACAACTCTCTGCCCCCACTACTAAGAGGCAGTTGAGAGCCATTCTGGGAGCAGCTGGGTACTGTAGACAATGGATACCCTCTTTTGGTGAAATTACTAAACCCCTCATAGCTCTTACAAAAAGTTCTGTTCCAGACATTTTACAGTTGGATCCCCAGCATCTCTCAGCCATAAAAGAATTAAAACGGGCCTTGTTATCAGCACCTGCCCTAGGACTGCCAGATTATAGTAAGCCTTTCACTCTCTTTGTGCATGAACAAAGGGGGGTGGCTTCTGGAGTCCTGACTCAGTCACTGGGGCCTAACCAACGTCCTATAGCCTACTATTCAATTCAGCTGGACCCTGTAGCGGCTGGAGCGCCACCTTGCCTTAGAGCAGTGGCGGCCACAGCGCTTTTGGTAGAAAAAGCCTCTGATTTGGTCCTAGGTAACCCTCTAACTGTGCAATGCCCTCACGAAGTGGAGGCTCTCTTACTACGTCACAGGACACAAGCCTTTTCAGATCAAAGGCTGGCTAAGTATGAAATAACCCTGTTAGGTAATGAGAATATCACTTTAAAACGCTGCACAGTTCTTAATCCAGCAACACTACTCCCTAACTTACCATTCTCGGGGGAACCATTGCATGACTGTGCTTCTTTAGTTGATATGGCTGAAAAACCCCGTGACGATCTTTTTGATACACCTTTAGAAAATCCTGATCTTGTCCTCTATACAGATGGTTCCTCATTTATGAGAGAGGGAACCCGTTTTACTGGAGCTGCTGTAGTTTCTGATTATGACACCCTCTGGGCAGCTTCTCTGCCTTCCCATTTTAGTGCACAGGCTGCTGAACTTGTGGCTCTTACACAGGCCTGTAATATAGCTAAAGATAAGAGTGCCACCATTTTTACTGACTCGAAATATGGCTTTGGCATATGCCACTTTATTGGTATGATTTGGCGTCAACGAGGCTTTCTAACATCCTCGGGCAAGGCTATTGCCAATGGGGACCTTATCAAGGACCTCTTAGATGCCCTAAAACTGCCTTCTTCCCTAGCCGTTGTACATTGCCCTGCCCACACAGGGAATAGTGATCCTGTTTCAAAGGGAAATGCACGAGCTGATTCTGCAGCCAAGCTAGCTGCATTAGAAGCTCCTGAACATGTATTTAACCTTTCACCTTCTGAGGATATTCCTTCCAACCTAACCTATGACGATTCTGAAGTAGAAAAGTGGAAAAAGAAATTTAAGGCGAAACAGATCAATGGCATCTGGGTGTCTCCGGAAGGTAAGCCATTTCTTCCCCGGAAATTCTACCACCAGGTATGCCTCTCTGTTCACAGAAAAGGCCATTTTGGTACACAAGGCATTGTAGACTCTATTAAGAGAACCTGGATAGCACCAGGTGTGACTAATACAGCATCTCGAATCTGCTCGGGCTGCTCCACATGTCAGTCTTATAATCAGTATGCTTTTAAGGCCAAAGCTTATGGAGGGCGTTCTCTAGCATATACACCTTTTGAGCACTTACAAATTGATTATATTACTATGCCAAAAGCAGGACATTATAAATTTTGCCTTGTTATAGTTGATCAGCTCACTCGGTGGGTGGAGGCCTTTCCCAGCCCCCAGCCACAGCTGCCTTTGTTGCCAAAATTCTTCTTAAAGAGATAGTACCTCGTTTTGGCCCACCAGCCCGCATCGATTCTGACAAAGGCACACATTTCACTGATTCGATTTTATCCCAAATCTACTCTTTCTTGGGAGTGACTCCAAAATTCCACACGCCCTACCATCCACAAAGTTCAGGCCAAGTCGAACGTATGAATAAAGAGCTTAAGAGTATGATTGGCAAATTATGTACTGAAACCCATTTGAAATGGCCTGATGTTCTACCATTGGCATTATTCTATCTACGAAGTAGACCAAGAGGAGAACTTCATATATCTCCTTATGAAATGCTTTTTGGTCACCCTCCTATCCAAGCTAAAACTTTTTCCCCAGTTTATACATCACTGGTGGGAGGTGATACTTCTGTTGCTTCCTATATACAGGAATTACAGACCAGGCTACGTGAACTCCATGAGGCAGGAGCTGTGGTCCAGGCAGGACCATTAGACTTTTCATTGCATAACTTCAACCCAGGAGATAAAATATATGTAAAGAATTTTCAGAAAACCAGTGGAACTCAACCTGCCTGGGAAAGACCTTTTCAGGTATTATTGACAACTCCTACTGCCATTAAAATTGGTGAAAAAGACTCATGGATTCATTGCTCTCATATAAAGCCTGCACCATTCATAGGTGAAGAGATTTCAGATAGACCTGAGGTAGACGCTAAAGAGGTAAAAACCCTAAAGATAGCAACTGTTAAAGAGCAAAGAGAGTTCAGAGGAAAAAGGCAGTTCCCATTTAATAATCCCACTGATCAGTTAAATGCTTTGGGACTCAGTCTTCGTAAAGTATCAGGAGACGGAAATTGCCTTTTTAGGGCTTTAGCAGACCAGCTAGAAGGTCACTGTAGAAATCATCTCAGACACAGACAAGAAGCTGCTTCTTATATGATTAACCATAGACAAGAGTTTGAGTCTTTTATAGTAAATGACTCCCCTTTTGAAGAATATGTTGATGAATTAAAGAAATTTGGAAAGTGGGGAGGAAATGATACAATTGTAGCATTTGCTAAGCAGCATCAGCTGAATGTTGTGGTTCATCAATTAAATCAGCCTTTATTGAAAATCAGTGGCACAGACAAAACTGATGCTAGAGAACTCCACATTTTCTACCATAAAGAACATTATGACAGCATTAGAAAGATCAATGACAATTCAGAAACCCCTGCCACTTTGGCATGCAGAGAATTGGGGAACCAGTTAAAACAATGTGGCATACCCCAAACTCTAGCAGCTTAAATACCTTAAAATTTAACAAGCATTTCCTTCCACAGGCAAAAGCACTGAAGCACATGGCCTAGTTTTCTGGCCCACCTCAATTTCTCCCACCCTTTTCCCTACCCTATACCTATTTTTTTTTAATCCTTTTTGTTTTTTGTTTTGTTTTGACTTTTGAAAGGCACTGAAAAGACCTGGAATTCACCACACCTTTAAATTCTTTAGAGCACAAAAGGTCTTTTGCCTTTTATTTTTGGTTTTTGGTTTTTGGTTTTGCTTTGTTTTTTTTTTACTTTTGTTTCTTTTGCTTTTCTTTAAAAACCAGATTTTGTAAACTAAGTGACTTTTCAAAGGCATTTTAAGTATATGCTATTGAATATTGAATCTTGCTTATTGAAGTCTTATTTCTTTTTGATGAATTAATCACCACTTTAAGTATCTGCTACTGTTATACTAGAGAATTCATGTATAAGATGATGTGGTCTACTTGCTAAAAGAAGATTATGTAACAATGTCTAATATAATCAGCTATTTACATTCGTTTATTATTTATATGTCATTATACTCTGGGTATGGTTTGGAATTATTGTATATATCACTAATATATTCTCAGTTATGCAGCATAGCACACATTTTTACCATCATATTGTCTTTGGTGAAATTAATGAGATTTCAGAAATATGGAAACTTATCATTTCAGAGACTAACTTGCTGTGAACTCTGATGCAGGCCCTGGAGAGAATATATGTGCAACAAAAGGAGAGACAGGTATACATAAGTCCATGGTTTGCTTATGATGGTGACTATGTAGAGCACAATTACTAGGCACAGTCCAGTATTCATCCTCTCTCCCTCCTAATTTAACCTAATTTAACTGAACTTACTTATCTTTTTATCTCACTCAGTTGAATTCACCTGTGGCCTAGCACAATCACTGGCTGTCTCGGAACCATGAGATATGGTATGATAACCTTTCCATAACATTTTCAGGTGTCATGAACACATACTAAATTTGACTTTGATCCAGACACATGGTGGTAAAAAGTGTTACTGATTGCAAAATGCTATGCTAAGGTTTAGTAAAAAAAAAAAAAATACAGCAATTCAAACAGTTAAAGAAGAAATCCAGCTTTCCAGACCAGAGTCCAGAATCCAGAATCCAGACCAGAGTCCAGAATCCAGTTTTCCAGACCAGAATCCAGTTTCCTCCTGATGACATCTTACCACTTCAAGAAGACAAGAGAACTCAGAGACTTTATATGAACTGTTTTGCTTTATTAGCTTTTACTATCTCCTTTCTGTTATATACTATCTGTAACAGTACTCTGCAGAGGCTCTCCCTTTGCAAGACTAATGTCAAAGCGTCGGTTCATGAGGAAAGAAAAAAAATCGCCCCTCTGGACAAAACTTTCCTCTCTTCCTTTTCTGTATTGTTGTTCGCATATTATTAGTCAGCAGAAGTTATTATATTCTTTTTACTGTTCCATCAAGGAAACATTCCATTTCTTGAGGAAGCAAAGGGGGGAAATGTGGTAAAATATGAAAGTTTTTAACAGTCGGTTAGGATAACTGAAAGACGCCAGTTTTTCAAGGACCACCCTTTTGGGGAGGAGATGAACAGTCCGCCTGCTGCGCATGTCAGACTGCCTGCCGGGTACAGTCCGCCTGCTGCGCATGTCAGACTGCCTGCCGGGTTTTTTGACTTCCGGGGTGGGGAGAATGGGAGTAGCCTTTTTGCCGGCTTGGCGGGACTCCTGGCGGCGCGGCACAGACGGTCTGACTCACTCCAAAGGTGGCCTAAATCGGTTTGGTGAGTTTTTATAAGGAATATAGACTAAGCCTAGATTTAAGACGATTTGTACTGTATTTCTATTTTCCTATCCTTCTAATCAACAACACCTTATATACAATAAAGGCTCTATCTAGAAAACCAGAAGCTTCTTCCATTTACTAGTCTGGGAGATAAATTAAGGGAAGGGTTAAGTAGGGGAGATTTATGATCTAATATCCAATTTTAAATCTCACAATATATATACACACACACACATGTATATGTATATATATGTATGTGTATATATACACACACACATATATATATGTGTATATATATGTATGTGTATATATACACACACACACACTCCACTATCTATAATACCACTTCCTAGTCAAACTAGTAATCTTGCTCTTAATAATAGCTAAAATTTATAAAGTGCCTACTATTTGCCAAGCACTGTGCTAAGTAAGTACTTTACAAATACTATATTAGGGGCAGCTAGGTGGTGCAGTGGATAAAGCACCGGCCCTGGATTCAGGAGGACCTGAGTTCAAATCCAGCCTCAGACATTTTACACTTAACTAGCCGTGTGACCTTGGGCAAATCACTTAACCCCAATTGCCTCACCAAAAAAGCAACAGATCATTTAAAAAAAACAAATACTATATTATTTCATCCCCATAACAATCCTGGGACATAGGTGTAATATTATCTCCATTTTACAGATGTAGAAAATTAGAAAACAGAAATTAAGTGACTTGCCCAGAATCATGCATCTAGTAAGTGTCTGAGGCATCATTTTGCTTCAGGTCTTCCTGACTCCAGGCCCACCAACTCTCTAGTCACTGCATCACCTGCTGTCTCTGTTTTTGACAGAAATAATCCTTCCCTCCCTCCCTCCCCCCCCCCTCCTCTCTCACCTGTGGTATTTCTGATCCCCAATGAAAGCAGTAGATAATATGAAATTTAAACATATCTCATGGTTTTTGAGTCACCTAGAAGTTGATCTGGGGGTGCACCAAAGGATGATATGGAGGTGAAAATAAGGACTTGGCTAAAGAATTAAAGTCTAAGAATGTTAGTCTTTAAAATACAGTGTCCTCCTACACTTTCCAATTTTGAACTTAAGTAGGTTCTTATCAGCCGCACAAACAGCCCCATTAAAGGGTTTTTCGCTTTCAAATTGTATTTTCTGCATAGATAGCTGTCACCCAGGATGTTACTGACATAGCTATCAGCATGAAAACTAATGCCCCAAGGTTCAAATCTGCTCCTTGTCTAGTTCTTGCTCTCCATTATATTTAGCCTATTCTCCCAGTTTTCTAGCATTCTCTCATATGTATAAGGACATTATCTTCTCTTCCTTATGCTTAGAAAATTAGCGAATTATCTCAGAGATTAGCAGTATCTTTAAGAAAAACATGAAATAGGAAGAATGAACTCAGTTCCCTTTGGTGCCATAATATTTAACTTTTTTTTTTTCCCTAAGTCTGACTTGCAGAACAGTAACTGATCCCTTAAGAAATCCAGGTGGTATTGCTCAAGAAATCACTGTCTCAAACAAATAAGCCATTTTCTACCTCTCTCACTTAAACACTGATTCTGCCTAGGCTACTAACAGAATATTTTCATATGATTCTGGTTGTTGAAAAATGCTGTTTGCAAAATCGTGTTCAGCCACTGTGGGAATGACCATGAGCCCAAGCAAAAATGCAAGGAATGAGATTTTTTTTTTAAACACTCTAGTTTCTTGCAAAGTGTATATCACGTACAATAATTTTTTTCCAGCTGTATGTCAATGCCACATACAGTGCTTCTTCAAATCACAGTTTTGTCAACTTCAAAATGTTTTCATATTTATTCATAGAACCATAAGCTAGATACATATTTGTCAAATAGAATGGGAAATTGAGGCAGCTTACATAGATCACTCCAGAAAATGAATCACATTTCTTGGGTCTTTTACACACTAATGCTGTTACAGGCAATAGAGCAGAATCATTCCCCAAACCATCACAAATGGAACTTTCATTAAAAGTATTAACCCAGTCAATCTACATATGCTATTATCATTAGCATAACTGATATTTGCATTCTCTGACAATAGCTTATAGATTGAACTGATGAACTAAAGACAATTTACATCTGAACTTACTGGTTTCTATAATTGTTCTCTTATTGTACATGTAGATAGATACAGACAACCAAAGCAGAGAGTTGAGATAGTTCAGGTAAAAATTACTTTCTCCTCAATTATCAGTATATTTAGAGAAAATTGTTTGGTTTGGGTTACTCACACAATGATAGCATTTTCCACTTCAATTTTTCAGTGTCAGTTTAGTCATAAGAATAATAATTGTAATAACTTATATTTATATACAGCTTTAAAGAACAACAGACTTGGAGTCAAATAATTTTACTCAGAGTCCTTGAATGATCCTTGGAAGTTCCTACCTCTATGCCTCTACATACAATTAAACCTCCACCTAAAATGATTTCCCATTCTCCACTATCTGTCCATCTGAATGAGTAGTGTCACAGGGAAATAGGTGGTAAGAGTCCTTAAGTAATCCTTGGTAAAGAATTACAACTCTGGCCCACAGTCCAGTTAGAATAAAATGTTTTGTTTTGTTTTGTTTGGGCCCTAGAGAAAGTGACTGAGAGGGAAGTCAAAGGAAAGGAGATGGCTTAGAAACATTTTCCTAGAACAAAAGGCCAAAGCTTTTATAGAAGATAGATGGGGTGACCACCTGACAATAGAAAGTTCCCTTTCCCGATGGGATGGGGTGGGAAAAGAGATAAAGAAGTTATCTCTGTTCCCTAGCACCTCCCCAGGTAGAATCCATGCCTAATTAACTTCCTTGATATAGAATTTTATTTCCCTAGACTTCTTAGGTGTGTCCTTCCTGATATCTAGTTGACCAAGCAAAACTTTAAAAGTCTCTAAATTCATGATATGTCCTAAGCCCCTGTCAAGTAGGAACTCATCTTGCAAAAGTCAGGTCAAATGGTACTTTTTCCTGTGATTCCTTCCCTGAGCTATACATCTTAAAGAGTTCTTCCCCCACACCTAATCCATAATGCATTTATTATCTGAAAATTTGTCCCTTAGGTTGTATGCATGAATTATGTTTGTATGTATGTATTATGTATTGTTAACCTGAAAACTAATAAAACAATCCATATAGGAGAAATAAGGCAGAGGAGTTATATAACTCGGAATATCGCAAAGTAAGAGTGCTAGGAATACCCAAAGATGGGAACTGACAACAGGGTTTATTGGGGGTAACAGAACAAAGGGAACTATGAGACTGCCCTCCAGTTAAGAATAGAAGTTACTTAACTGTAAATAGAAACTACTTAATGTAAATGGATCCTTTTACATAATAACCTAAAGTCCGGGGACTAAGGTAGGGAATCTTTGGGAGGGGATAGTTTGTTTGGGGGAGATCCCTAAGATAATCAAGAGTCTAGAATTGACAAAGATTGTTTATGCCCAGGCAATTCATTGGCCTGGGAATGGGCAGTAGGTGATCAGTCAGTTCTCAGTATATTGTCTTTATATGTATGTGTGTATGTATTATGTATGTATTATGTATGTATGCAGGCCAGCTAGGTGGCACAGTGGATAAAGCACTGGCCCTGGATTCAGGAGAACCTGAGTTAAAATCCAGCCTCAGACACTTGACACTAGCTGCCAAGCTAGCTGTGTGACCCTGGGCAAGTCACTTAACCCTCATTGCCTCTCACAAATAAATAAATAAATAATCCTGGCAATTTAAAAACCCTATATATTGTGTTCTCTCTTTAACCAACAGGCTCTTCAGATAAAGCTTTGTGAGTTACTTTTGTAGAGAATTAATTGAAATTCTCTTCTTTTTTTTTAATCTAAATAATATATAAACCTATATTCTACTGGAGTTAGCATCTCATATAGTTTTGGGGTTTGATTTTTTTTTTCTGTTTCAGTCTTTTATCCTCTTAACTGAAACAGCTTAGGATTCATAAGCCAATCTAGACCAAGAAAAAGGGATATTTTAAGCAATCAAATGAAGTCTGTTTGAATAGTCCTTTGGTAGAATTATTTTTATTATGTTATATCATATTCCATAAAAACTCCTACACTTATTTTTATTTGGAAAGATTGTTCATTGCTTAATTCGTACCTTGGCCAATATTACATCTTTTTCCTACATGAAATTATCATATCTCCTTCCCACAATTATTAGAAACTTTCTCTTTTGTTATTATTTGTTTTCAGTCACTTCAGTTATGTCTGACTCTTCATGACCCTATTTAGAAACCCAAAATAGTATCTTGCCAGTATTTCAGTAAAGATATTGAAGTGGTTTGCCATTTCCTTCTTCAGTTTATTTTATAAATGAGAAAACTGAAGATTTGAACTCAGATCTTCCTGACTCCAAGTCTAGCACTCTATCCACTGCACCATCTAGCAGTGCCTTTTTCTTCCCTAAAAGTGAATAATTTAATCACATAATCCTAAACACATAGTAGATACTAAAGCTGGTTTTTTCTTGATTGAATTGAGTTGATGGTTATCTCTTTGCCTCCTCCTAAGGAATTTTATGCATGAGAAAACTAAAATGAAATCAAATCAAATATGCCAACAGCATTTCTGATTAGGACACCTAATCAGAAAATTTTGTAGTAATCTACTTAGCATAAGGGCAGCTGAGAGAGTACTAGTTCTAGAGTCAGGAGGTCCTGAATTCAAGTTGTTAACCTGGAAATTAAGGAAACAATCAATATAGGAGAAATAAGGTCTTTAATGGGGCAGAGAAACTATAGCTAGTGATATTGCAAAGCTAGGGAGATAGGAATACCCAAAGATGGGAACCAAGGACAGGGTTTTTATGAGGTAAGGGAGCTATGAAACTGTCCTTGGGAAAAGTAAGTCTCTCACAAGGCAGAAACTACTTAATGTAAATTAACCTTTTTACATAATAACCTAAAGTCCAGGAAGTAAGCTTGGGAATCTTTGGGAGGGGATAGTTTGTTTGGGGGAGATCCATAAGCAATCAAGAGTCTGGAAATGACAAAGATTGGTCAGCCCCAGGCAATTAATTTGTCTGGGAAAAGGGGACTGTGTGGGGAATCAGTTCTCAGTAAATTTTGTAGTTCTCAAAGTACAGCCTCAAACATTTACTGTCTGATACTGGGTAAGTCATTTAGGCCAGTTTGCCTAAATTTCCTCATCTGTTAAATGATTTTATAGGCAGAATAGGAGACCGAGTCAGTGCCTAGTATAGTTTGAGGGATTTGAGAAAGGGTCCTCTAATCAATAATATGGATTAGGACATGTGGAGACTAGTTTCTTCCAGCAGACGTGAGGTCTTTAATGCTAGACTATGAAAACCTCTGGAAACATGATGGTCTGGTCCTAGAAAAGATGGTCTGATCTTCCCCCTTCCTGAAAGAAAGGGATAGGGAAAAATATCTCACAAGGACAAGGAAGAAGTAAGCAAGCACATGATATTTTGAACAAAATCCTATAGGCATCATGGAAGAGTTTGGTTTTTGATTTTAAGGAAGTTGGATGGCCACAGGGCAACAGTAACAGTAGTTTGAGAAAGATCCTTTCCTTCTCCCTCTTTCAATAAACATTCATTAAGTGCCTACTGTGTGCCAGGCACATACAACAAAAGGAAACATAAGCTTAATAAAGTAGTGTGTATATCCCCAGGAGATAGACTACTGTGTCAGTTAGTTACCTTGACCCTGTTTCCACTCCCCAATTCTACTGAGGTGGAACTGAGGACAGGTACTCAATAGGTCTCACCTATTGCGGGGAAGGAATGGGAGGTGGAAAGATTTGTGGATTCTAAATTCCAAGGATAGGTCCACCCTAGAGGGAGTACCTTATTTTCTGGTTCACCTTTTATAGATATCCAACTATAAATATTTCCATACCTCTTCATTATATACATTTACATGCATATATAAACATACATATATGTATATGTATTAAAATGTGTATGAATATATGTATGTGTATATGTACGTATATCTATATCAATATCCTGAAGTTCTAATCCCTACGAGTCTTCTATATATTTAGCATCACAGTCTCTTGAATTTAAAGCTAGAAAGGGCATTAGGTCCACCCCTCTCCCCTAATTATAGAAATGAAGAAATAGAGGTTAAGAGATTTGTCCAGATCACCTAGCTACTTACTAGCTAATAAGTACCTCTTAAGAAGAATTTGAACCTAAGTCTTCCAGACCACAAGTCTACTTTGCCTTCTCCGAATTCTGTCCTATGGCTGTCTTCAGATTATAACTGATGTACAAGGCAAAAAGGGATTAATAGAAAAACCTAAGACCCAAGCTCTAATATAGATATTAGCTCTAAAAGGGAGTCAGATCCCAGTTAATGAATAACTTATGTTAGGTTCTCTTACCCATAGTGATCAACATCCATAATGGACCAGAATGGTCAGTTCAAAATAACAATAAAGGAAAAAGACAACCTATAGAAATTCTAATGAAAAATAATTATATTTTGAAACTAGCCATGGGAATCAGAAAGAGACATGCATAGAAAAGGCCAAATTTGTCCCCAGATTCACCTTATGATTTGTAAATCCCCAAAACACACCTCTGCTGAAAAAGGTAACCGCCTGGGGGTTGGCTTAGGACCCCAGGAACTCCAAACTAGAATAAGCCCTACCCTGTAACACCCCTATGTGGAGAATATTATAATGAGACTGATAATCAATTTATCCATACTATAAATACAACTGTCTTTCCTTTCACTACTGGAGAGATACCACAGTATTGCAATAAAACTTGGAAAACTGAGTCACTGAGTCTTGTAATTCTTTTGGGACAACTCACAATCAATTTGACCCCAAATTCTAGCCCACATCAATAACCCTTTCCGTCTGTCTCCTAATTATTTTGTTTTAATTAGGTTTAAACAACTAGGAAGGGCCAAGTTTATCTGATTAATCCACTTCTGCTCTTTATTATCTAGCAAAAAATAGAACCTAAGGTTTTATAGGAGCAGATAAAAGGAAGCCATTAAGAGATCCCAGGTGGGGTTATGGCAGCAAAGGGAGGACAAACAACTAGAGGCTAGTGACCTGGATGGCTGAAGAGTGATTGAAAGACAAAGCAGGCCAGGGGATTGCTTTTGAAAGAATGAATGAGGAGGAAGAATCTTAGAAAAACTGTGCCTAATCCACAATTTTGCCCAAGGCCAGCCCAGAAGGAGTAGGTTTTAGTGCCTTAAGGCAGATTTTAAGTAAAAAAGATTGCTATAGTTTAGAGGCTTCAACTTTACTTTGTTACCTATTATTTACATATGGCTCTCTAAGGAGGAAAGGAAGATATTCAGAGGATGGAGAATAAATTTCCAAAGAACTTGAAAAGTACCAAAAGGGCTGCTCTTAAATTTAGGTGGAGTAAAATGGGGTTTAAGGACTGGGACTAGGCTCAATTCACTCAAATCCAAGGCCAGAGTCACTGGAGATTTCTATTCATGCCTTCAGGTCACATGTTGACACCTCTTTTAAAATGCAAATGTGCCCCGGAAATGTGACTTAGAAAACTACTTACAGTCACTAAAATCTTAGTGTTCATTCTTTTATCAGCACAATTTCTTGCCAGAAAGCTAGCTAAAATCAGAGCACTGAAAGAAGAGTTCATTCATTCAGCTATTCATTCGTCTCTTCATATGTGTTATGGGCCCATAGCACCCCAGAAGTTCTCTGGGGCACATCAAAGAACCTTCTCCTTGAGAAACTAATCCAAAGGACAGACACACCTAAAAGAGATAAGGAACCAGATCAGACTGAGCTAGCTTTGGGACCCCCACCCTTCATTCTAGTCTCCCTCAACCCTGAGGAGATAAGTTTGGGTGTGCCTGCTTCCTTTGTGTCCTGAGGAGATGGCTTGAGATCTGCAGCCACCCCTCACCCAATTCCTCCAGCCAACACCAGTGGGATATGGTCCTCCCTCACTAAAGGAACTTTCCACAGTCAGATGGAGACCCCCATCAGTCCTCTATAAAAGTACCTTCCAGTCTCCTGCTCAAGGAGATTGGTATCTCAGAGCCACTCTCTCTGTGCCTTTCTACCCATGAGAAGTCCAAGGACTTCTTTCATGGTTTCCCTTCCCTTCCCTTTCCCTTCCTCAGCCCCGAAATAAACTACCATCTTATTCTAATTGCTTTTGTGTGCAAGAAGGTGTAATTCTTTAAAGAGGAATTCCTTAGGACCCCAAACCCCTATCCCCTTCCCAAATCCCCTAACCTACTTCCCCCCATGACAATATGTATGTGCATATGTATGTATTTTAAAGGAATAACATGCCATTGAAGCAATGGGTGCTGCTGAGAAAGCTGGGCTGGAGGGTTTTGCCACAATGGACAGCTCTGTAAAGTCAGTGTACCAAGTCAAGTCAAGAAGCATTTATTAAGTGCTTACCATACTGTAGAGTATTGATCCCCCGACAGAGACACTGGGATGGAGTGTATGTTGGATAGGGGTGGAGGTGGAGGTAGGGGGAGGGATGGTCTAGGGAAATTAGTGACATGGGACTTAGGACAGAACAGACATATGGAGGGGTCAAGGGACTAATAAAGTTCAAACTGGCCAGCTAGATGTTGGGAGAGACACACCTAAGAAGTCAGGGGAGATAAAATTCTATAGCAGGAAAGTCAGTTAGGCCTGGCTACTACCTGAGCTAGGAGACAGAGATAACTCCAGAAGTCTGGACTATCATCCAAAAGAAAATTTCCCCTGACTCTTAGGAATCTTTCCCCACCCCAACTCCCAAAGGACTTTCCATTATCAGGTGGTTACCCCATCTATCCTCTATAAAAGCTCTTGCCTCCCCTCTGTGGAAGGTAGAAGATGTCTCTAAGACATCTCCCCTTGAGGTGGAGTCTTCAACTTCTCTCTAGGTCACTTTCTCTAGAGCCCAATGAAAGACCATTTTAATTCTAGTTGGACTGTGTGTTAAGTGAAATTCTTTACCAAGGAATACCTAAAGACCTCTACCACCATATTTCGCCATGACATCAGTGAAAGGAAACCAAGAACCAATAGTTAGAAATGGTAGCTAGGAGAGTTTTCTAACAAGTAAACTTGTCCTACTTGACAAATTCTTTTTGGATCAAGAGCTACTCTGATTCACACAGCGACAGCCCCACTTCCTCCCACTCACCTCACCCTTTATTGCCCTCTGGTTTTTACCTAGTTCTGGGACTCTTGAAGATCTATTCCTTTTTCTTACCCTTGCAATCTGCTTCTTAAAACTGAACTTTGTAACTAGCAGTCGGAACTGCCAAAATGTTACACCCCCTTATGTATTTCTTCTGTCCTGACTGAGAAGAACTGACAGATGCTGCTCTAACCCTTCCAAAAGAGCCAGCTCTTGGCTTAAAAACAAACAAAACCCTTGAAATATCCCTTCTTGGGCTGAAAACTTTCAAGGAATTTTTTTCCCCCCTTTTATGGATCAGGCTGCAATTTTCAAACTGTCATCCACAACTGCTGATCTGTTGTAAAGGTCTTTTCAGCAGTGAAAAGCACTGACACAAACCTACATAATTGGGACATTCTATTTTCTCTTTTATGGGAAACATAGATTGTGAGAAGCAGAGTAGTATAATGGGGACAGAGGAATGGAATTGCTTGATTTGGAATCAGAGGACCTGGATTCAAATGTTGACTACAACTCACTATCTATGTAGTCGACTACAGAAGGCTTCCTAAGGCTATATTTGGGTTAGAATTAGAATTAAAGTCACTGGCTTTTTTCTTGCTGCTTTCCCCTAATGATTCAGTTCGGCTTTCTCTCCTTAGCAGCTCCATGGTAATAGTAGTAGGAGCCATAGACTAATTTGGGTTCAGTGTGGTAGGACAATCACTGGGCTTCAAATCAGAAGATTTCTGTTCAATCAGGAATTCACCTCACTTACTAGTCATGCATCTATTTCTTAGTCTCCTTGGCTATGAAATAGGAGAATGCCATGTACATTAAATGGTGCTGTGGATAGAGCACTAGGCCTGCAATCTGGAAGACCTGAGTTCAAATCCTACCTCTGGCACTTACTATGTTGTGTGACTCTGGGCAAGTCACTTAACCTGTTTCCTTATCTATAAAATCCCATTTGATAATAATAGCATCTAACTGGCAGAGTTGTTGTGAGGATCAAGTCAGATAAGTAATTATAAGGTGTCTGGCACATAGTAAGCACTATATAAATGTTAGCTATTATTACCTTCATTACAGAGCTGTTGGGAAGAACTTCATAAATTATAAAGCACCATGTAAATGTGAGTTATTATCATTATAAATATTTATACTTTGATGTTAGTCTGCATAAGTCTGAATTTCTTTGGGATTCTACCACTTTAATGAATAAAACTTAACTTGAATTTCAATAAAAAAATTTTCGAATTAGTCTCTTGATAAGAGCTAAAAAGAGTTGAAAACAAACTGCCTGAGGAACCAGGAAAACAATTCGATTGTGAGCTCTTTGAGAGCTGCGATTGGTTTTGGTTGTTTGTTTCCACCTATTCTAGGGTTTACAAGGATACTTCTCCTGTAGTAAGTACTTACTGGCAGGTAGGTTGCCAAGTGCATAGAGTGAGGGGCCTAAAGTTAATCTGGGTTTAAATCTGGCCTCAAAGGCTACTAGCTTTGTGACCCTGGACAAGTCACTTAACCCCATTTGCCTCAGTTTCCTCATCCATAAAATGTAGTGGTTTGTCATTTCCTTCCACTACTCAATATCCTTACCAAGAAAATCTCAAATGGAGTCATGCAGAGTATGACAAAACTGAACAAGCAGAGTAGGTAGTTAAGAAATGCTTATTTACTTACAAAAAAGACTACAGCAACGTCAACTAAGAGAAAACACACCCAATAACAAACTGAATTCTATATAATTTAAAAAAACCTTTCATAATGTTATGGGTGAAAGCACATGGGTCCTTAGGATTCCTCTGTAAAGAATCATACTCTCCAACAAGTCCTAATTAGGAATAAAAGAACAGGTTTATTGGATATAAGAGAAACTGGCCGGGAAGAAGGTTTAAAACACTTTCCTCCCTGACTAGCTTGGGGAGTGCCCTTTTATAGGGCTAAGGATGGTGTGGGTGAAATGTCCCTTATTGGGTAATGGGTTGGAGATAGTCTGGTGGTGGGATGGGGTCATCTGTTGATGGGTTGGGGATAATCTGGTGATGGGCAGTAACTCTGTCCTGGTGGGTAGCAATCAGTCTCCTGGTTGGGGGTTTCTTTGTCCTCTCCTGGTGCAGCCATGCCCAACAGGATTACCACATCGAGGGGGTGAGGAGGACTGGAATGCAGGGTGGTGGTCCTGGAGCTAGCTCAGTTCCATGGGGTGCTACTTATCTCTTTGGGTGTGTCTGTCCTTTGGTTTAGTTTCAAGGAGAAGGTTCCTTGATCTCAAGGGAAAACTCCTGGGGTTTCAAGGAAAAAAGTCCCCAGAAAACTTCTGGGGTAACTGGGGCGCATAATACTCACATAATAATAAGAACAGAGAGGGGGAGAGAGTAGAAAAACAACACCATCCCTATGTTGCAAACACAGGGGACTCTGGATAAGAAACATTGCTTATAACTGACAGGTTTGGTTGGTATGGTTATTTTGCTGAATGGCTTTTAGAGGTGACTCATTCACTAGGCTAAGAGGAATAGCTCTGTTAATGAAGGCACAGTAAAATAAAAATATATCAATAAATATGCTTTTTTAAAAAGTAGATAAATTGGCTTTTTATATAGTATGCAATTCTTTGGTTCCATCAAAGATGACTTCATGAGATGATCTCAGAAAACTTGAAATAAAATCCTTGCAGTCATTACCTAGATGGCTTAATTCAAAATTTATTTGATACTAGATTTGATATGGACCTGGAGTAACTCTCCTTGAGAAGCTAAAGTAAAGGACAGACACACCTGAGAAGTAAGGGAGATTAGCCCATTAGGCATGGCTGCTGTTTGATTAGTGCCAGAGGACAGAGATAACTCCAGAAGTTAGGACTGTCACCCCTCATTCAAGCTTTCCCCATCCCCAAAGGGAACTTTCCATAGTTAGAGGTCATCCCATCCATCCCCTCACCATGTCCTCTATGGGTCCAGGAGAAGGAAGATGTCTCAGAGAACTCTAAGCCATCTCCTCCCCTAGAGGTGAAATCTTTGACTTCCTTCTTAGTCACTTTCTCTTGAGTCCAAATGAAAGACTATTTTATTCTAATTGGACTGAGTGCAAGAGGTATAATTCTTTAGAGAGGAATATCTAAAGACCCCTACCACCTCTTTCCCCATGACATAGATGGTTAGATGGTGCTTAATTTTAGAGTTGCCCAATCCAGAAAGATCAAAAAATGCTTCTACAAAAAATGTTTTGATGTATTCATTCACTATATATATATATATATATATATATATATATATATATGTATGTATGTATGTATGTATGTATCTTGCATTCACAGGATCCCATATCATAATATCAAAGATGTTAGGACTACAAGAGAATTTAGATGTCATCTATTCCCACCCTCTCATTTTGCAAATAAGTTAAGTGAAACTGAGGAAGTTGAAGTGACACTCAATATCTCACATGTAGAAGGAGAACAATTCTCCATGAGTTTGAGTGGCATGGATGGGTGTCTGATGAGGTCTTGTATACATAGGAAACATAGTTGAAAGAAAATGCCAGAGCATCCAATAGAGTCATAACTAGAACATTAAGCCCTTTCCTTTTAGAACAATCCTTTGGCCACTTTAGGATGGAAAACTGTCAAAGTATTTTAACTGAATATAAAAAGACTCTCAATTGTGTGTGTTTCCCCCACAGTGGCCCATTATTATTGTTATTGTTCAAACCCCTCCCCCAACCTTTAGCAGTTAATTAGCACATCAGGTTATTTGTGAAAGAAAAAAAAGTCTTTAGCAGGTGGCTTGGTCCCAGCACATTTGAAATTTATACCATTTCTTTTGAAGAACAAAAAGTAACAGATAAAAAATGAAAGTGCTGCTGCCATTTCACGATTCTGTTTCTCTCTCTTTTTTGATCAAAAATTCACTTATAAAAGAATGATCTTACAATGGGGTTTGCTCCATTTGGCATTCGGGACACACTTAGCACAACATTCTACTTTCATTATTTTTACAGTTCTTATTTTAAAGCTTCAACACTTCCTTTTGTCAAGGACCAGCAAAGCCCCCTAAGAGAAGGGCATTATAAACATTCATGGTCCCAGCACTGATAATTCCAAGATAATGACCTTATTGTCTCCATGAAAAATAGACTGTTTCCAATATTTCAATGCTTTATCATAAAATCTCATTGTTAGGGAACTCTAGAATAACCAACACCAAGGTCAAAAATTAGTAACTTGGGAACATCAACTTAGTGACACAAGGTGCAGTACTGCTATCCTAAAATATACCTATGCCTTCAAGGTTCCCGCCGGTAACTTTCTACAGCTGAGGAAGCTGCCCTGATTTGCATTGACATTCAATAGCTTCCCCCAGGCACATACCTGCAGACAATCAGCTGCTACTGCCTGTCTCTGGGAAAGGTGTGCCTTAGAACAGTCACAAGGTAAAAGCAATTATTCCCTTGACTGTTGAGGGAGGACATTAGAAAACTTAGAATATATTAGTTCACATTAATATAGCTCTTTTCATTCCAAAGGGTTTTTTTCCCCCCAAACTTGACATTGACATATGATATATTTTTAGAAGACAGATTAGTCAATATATTTCTAAACTCTTTATTGAAAGGCATACACTTCAATAGTAGATGTGGCTTGCTCACTTAACCCAGGCAATCAAACTCTTGCTGGGCGTCCACTCTGAGCCCCGGTACTAGGCACTATGCTAGGCACAATGTGGGGACAGGGGAGAAATAAAATAATTCCTACCTTCAAAGTATATATAATGTTCCAAGAATATATGATGATAAAGACAGAATGATAAGCAATAAATGGAAGTTACATGGAAGAGTATTTTAGAGACACATTATAGTCTCTCTTCTTCTTAAGTGACTGCACAAGGTATTATCCCATAATTAACTTGAATAAACTGCATCACATTGTTTTGTCTTCTTTCTTTCTCGCCTTTTCTCATTCATTACTCTAAAACTTAGTCCTTCAAAAAAACTGATTTGAGATTTTTTTCCCCCATGGTTTAGGACCTATTTCTTTTCTAAATTTGAGTTATACTTTTTTTTTTGTGGGGGGGGGGGGCAATAAAGTTTAAGTGACTTGTCCAGGGTCGTACAGCTAATAAGTATTAAGAGTCTGAGGCCAGATTTGACCTCAGGTCCTCCTGAATCCAGGGCTGGTGCTTTATCTACTGCACCACCCAGCTGTCCCCTTGACTTATACTTTCAACCTTATCTCCTAGGATACCTTTAGAAACAAAATTCTTAGTAGTCCCTTTGTTATTTTGTTGTGGTCCCTAGTTGCTGTATTTATTTTTCTTATATCTCTGATGTCTCAACTCTTTGCAAATCAATTAAGTTGTTTAGGCTTTCTTTCTTTCCATGAATGCTCCAAATGCTTCTTTTTTAATTGAACATTCATCTTTCATAAATGACAAGGTTTAGGTTTACATAGTATTTCATTTTGAGTTGCATTTTGAACTCCTTTGCTCTTCAGAACACATTATTCCATTCTCTCCCAAAGTGTATGGTAGGTTCTCAATAGGTTTCGTTATTTGCGTTTCTTTTCTTATATATCTGAAGGTCTTTTCTCTGATTGCTTGCAGAATTTTTTATTTGTTAATGGAAGTATAAAATTTAACCACTATTTGTTTTGGCCTTTGTAGGATAGAGTTTTTGTTTGTTTTCTTGGAGGGAATCTGTGGATTGTTTCAATTGGTACTTTGTTTTCTGTGGTTAGGAACTTCTGGGCAATTTTCTTGCATTATTTACTGTATTATAGTGTTCAGGTTTTTGTGACTTACTCCTCTGGGAGACCTATTATACTTGAATTGCCTGTATTCGGTTTATCTTGAAGATCAATGTTTTGCTCCTATGGAAATTATATTTTCTTTTAGTGTTATTGTTTTTTACTTTTCTTCTTCCAGACTGTCCTTCACTTCTGTGTATTTGCATTGTCAATAAGTTATTCCTTCTTTTATTTCTTTGGTGAGACTTGACATTGTGGATTCAAGTTTTTTCATTTTCTCATTTTCCCCCCAGCTCTGCAGGGTATAAATTCTGCTTTCACAAATTTTTATATATCTTTTAAATCATTCAAGAATCTTCTGATGTGGTTTGATGTCCTCTGAGGAATTCACAAGGTCCTGCCCATTGATCTATTTTACTTTGTCTTGCAATATGTATTTGTAGATGTCTAGGCACTGATCTGGAGGCCATATTCCCCTTTGTTATTTATTTGTTTGTTTGTTTGTTTGCAGGGCAATGAGGGTTAAGTGACTTGCTCAGGGTCACACAGCTAGTAAGTGTCAAGTGTCTGAGGCCAGATTTGAACTCAGGTCCTCCTGAATCCAGGGCTGGTACTTTATCTACTGCGCCACCTAGCTGCCCCTTCCCCTTTGTTATTAATATATTCCGTCTTTGTTTATCTGTTTATGATTAAGGTATTTAATTGAGTTTTCTTTCTCCAGCGGTTTTTTTTTTTTTTAATTTCAGTCTTTTTTTTTTTTTAAACTAATATCCTCCTATTCTTCACTTTCTGATTCCTTCTTCTTTGACAGTGCCTCCCCTGGGAATTTAATGTCAGTGCTGTCTCAGGCTCTTACTGAACACTGTAATTCACATTTTAAGAGTTTTGCAGTCTCCTCCTCCAGTCATTTCAGGGTGGGCAAGGTGACAGAATTTGCCCAAGCTGGTTCCTGGGCTCTTTCCCTCAGATTTAGTAGAGTTGGATAATCATCTGACTGTGGAAAGTTCCCTTATTGGGGGTGATCAACTAAGGGAGGAGCGTCCCCCACTGGTGGTGGCTGGGGGAAGTTGGGCAAGAGGCAGCTCTGTCTCAAGGCATCACCATCTTCTTGGAACCACCATGCCTAATAGGCTTATCTCCCTTAGGGGCTGAAGTGGGGGTGGGGGGCTGGAATGAAGGGTGGTTGTCCTGTAGTTAACTCAGTCCCTATGAGTTGCTACTTATCTTTTTAGGTGTGTCTGTCCTTTGGTTTAGCTTCTCAAGAAGGCTCCCTGAGTTCCCCCAGAAAACTTCTGAGGTACCACAGGGCCATAACATAACTAAGGAGGTGATAGAGTTTTCTTAATGAGTGAGGACATGAGAGCTGATCTGATTGGATCTCCCTGAGAGTAACAATGTAAGTACACCTAACTAGAGAGAAGCTGAGCTGGAAGATAGAAGGTTATCTTTTTCTGATATAATACAAGCTTGTCTGAACATGCCCTTAATAGGGAGGTATTCTTGAGGCACCTTTGTAGCTTGTTCAGACTTCACAACATGGAGACCTATATCCCCAACCATGAGGGTGGAGGTAGATTCCTTTTGTTATGGGCCCATAGCACCCCAGAAGTTCTCTGGGGGCACATCAAAGAACCTTCTCCTTGAGAAACTAAACCAAAGGACAGACACACCTAAAGAGATAAGTGGAACCAGATCAGACTGAGCTAGCTTCAGGACCCCCACCCTTCATTCTAGTCTCCCTCAACCCTGGGGAGTTAAGTTTGGGTGTGCCTGCTTCCTTCCTGTCCTGAGGAGATGGCTTGAGATCTGCAGCCGCCCCTCACTCAACTCCTCCAGTCACCACCTCCCTCACTAAAGGAACTTTCTACAGTCAGATGGTCACCCCCATTAGTCCTCTATAAAAGTACCTTCCAGTCTCCTGCTCGAGGAGATTGGTATCTCAGAGCCACGCTCTCTGTGCTTTTCTCCCCATGAGAAGTCCAAGGACTTCTTTCATGGTTTCCCTTCCCTTCCCATTCCCTTCCTCAGCCCCAAAATAAACTACCATCTTATTCTGATTGCTTTTGTGTGCAAGAGGGTGTAATTCTTTTTTTTTTTTGGTGAGGCAATTGGGGTTAAGTGACTTGCCCAGGGTCACACAGCTAGTCAGTGTTGTCTGAGGCCGCATTTGAACTCAGGTCCTCCTGACTCCAGGGCCGGTGCTCTATCCACTGCTCCACCTGCCCCGGGTGTAATTCTTTAAAGAGGAATTCCTAAGGACCCCTTTCCCTATCCCTATTCCCTATCCCAAACCCCAGACCCCATTTTCCCCATGACACTTTCATTGACTGCCTGGGTCTTTAAAACTGGAGAGACTGAGTCAATTCCTCCTTTTCTGCTTCTCTTTTGGCCACTCTCATATCCTATGTCCAGATGTCAAGAGGCAAAGATCTACCAACATCATGGGTGCTGTGAGCTCTACTAGTGAGAGTGTTCCACTTGCTTCTTCTTTTCCTGGGTCTGGAGAAATGGGCTTGGAGGTGTTTTTCCTTTTGTTTTTGTTTTGTTTTGTTTTCTGTTCTGTGTTGTTGTTCATCAGTTCCAGGTGCTGGAGGTGATCTCCATAGGACCAGGGAGTTCACAGTCAAGCCATAATGACCATGATACTAAGATTTTAGGTGGGATGATACTAACTCTGAAAACTTTGAGAAACCAGGGTACCTGGGATTAGAACCCAAGGTGGAGGGGGCAGCTAGGTGGTGCAGTGGATAAAGCATTGGTCCTAGATTCAGGAGGACCTGAGTTCAAATCTGACCTCAGACATTTGACACTTACTAGCAATGTGACCCTGGGCAAGTCACTTAACCCCCATTGCTCCAAAAAAAAATAATAATAAATAAATAAAAAAGAACCCAAGGTGGATTTTGAACTTTGAATAGGGATTGTGCTCCAGACAAACCAAGCTAAATTATGGACTCAATCCCTTTCTCCCCAAAGACTGAGATGGTACAGGCTGGAAGGAGTATTGTACCCCTACACATTGAGGGAGCTGGTTTTTATATTTGTTATTGTACCTTTAGAAGTAAATATTTTTGTGTAAAAGCTAATCTGACTATGAGTTGCTAAATGGAACTAGACTCTTCTGGGGGTGAAGCCAAAATCATGGAGTAGAGAAAACATTTAATTTAGTTTTCTCAACATTCCCCTCCAAACAACTTTAAAATGATGCTTCAAATTGAATTCTGAGTGACAGAGCTAACAAAAGAACAGAGTGGGACATTTTTTCCAGCCCAAGACAATTTAGGAGGTTGAGAAGAAAGATCTGTGTCATGGGAGTGGAGACTGACCTGGAGCTCACATGGATGAAACACCAGTAGTGAAACCAGGAGGTGGTGACAGCAGCAGTTTCAAGAGCTCTCAAATCAGAGACTCTAAAGGAACCTGCCAACTGGTCAGAAGGAGGTTATAGGAGACCCCTGTGCTAGAACTAAATGCAGTACAAGATGTTCTTTAGCAAATTCATTGCCTACACCCACTTCTGAGTCATAGTTCAAGGGCAGAGGGAAGCACTTGAGTTCAAGAATGAGTGGAAACCCAGAGGGGCAGTATCTCTTTTGGTTATTAGGGATCAAAGACTCTGAGGAACAGTATCAATTGAAATCCCAAGGGATCAAGAGTCGTTCCTGGGTAAGGACCAGAGTAGGAGAGATGAATAAAATTGAAAGAAAACAAAATTTGTTGAACTAATAAATGAAACTGGGAGCTTATTTTATGGAAAAAAATAAATAATTGTTTATTTATTGATTGATTTATTCATTCACTCACTCATTCATTCATTCATTTATTTATTTACCTATTTATTTATATATTTAATCATTCATTCATTCATTTATTTTGGTGAAGCAATTAGGGTTAAGTGACTTGCCCAGGGTCACATAGCTAGTAAGTGTTAAGTGTCTGAGGCTGGATTTGAACTCAGGTCCTCCTGACTCCAGGACTGATGCTCTATCTGCTGCACCACCTAGCCGCCCCGTAATTATCTTTAAATAAAGCAAAAAACCAAATTACCAGTACCAAAAACATAAAGTATGTGTACATCACCAATGAAGATGAAACTAATGCAATTAGTAGTTATTTTGCATAGTTATATGCCAGTAAAACTGACAATCTAAGTGAAATGGAAGAATATTCACAAAAATATAAACTGCCTGGATTAACAGAAAATAGAATACTTAAATAAAACTATCTAAAAAAAATGAAACTGAATAAGCCATCAATGAGTTTCTTAAGAAAAAGTTCCCAGGAACAGATGGATTTATAAGTAAATTCTACCAAACATCTAAATAAAAATTAATCCTGATATTAAGCTATTTGAAAAAATTGGTAAAGAAGTCCTACCAAGTTCTTTTATGACACAAATATGTTTTTTTTTACAGGATGTCCATTATTATCCCCATTATTCAACACTATACTAGAAATGTTAGCTATATATACGACAAGAAAAAGAAATTGAAAGAATAAAAATGGCAATGGGGAAATAAAATTATCACTTATCAAATGATATGACGGTATACTTAAAGAACCCTAAAGAATCAACTAAAAAATTAGTTGAAACAGTTAAAGACTTCAGCAAAGTTGCAGGATATAAAATGAACACACAAAAATCATCAGCATTTCTGTGAGAGATAGGAAGAGAAATTCCATTTGAAATAACTGTACCAATATAAAATACTTGGAACTTTACTCGCCAAAGACAAACCCAGGGATTATATGAACTCAAATATAAAACAATTTTTTCCCACACAAATAAAAACAGATCTAAACAACTGAAGAAATAGGAACTGCTTTTTTATAGGTTAAGACAAGATAATAAAATTTGCAATTCTACCTCAGTTAAGTTACTTATTTTCTGCCATACCAATCTACCAAATAATTATTTTATAGAGCTAGAAAAAATAATAAGAAAATTCATCTAGAAGAAAAAAGATGAAGAC
The DNA here is from genome assembly GCF_019393635.1 of Dromiciops gliroides. Taxonomy (NCBI): domain Eukaryota; kingdom Metazoa; phylum Chordata; class Mammalia; order Microbiotheria; family Microbiotheriidae; genus Dromiciops; species Dromiciops gliroides. Next base: position 112,687,417 of record NC_057863.1, read on the forward strand.
CATCTAGAGAATCAATGAAAAAAAAATATGAAGGAAGGTGGCTTAGCAGTTCCAGATTTCAAACTATTTTACAAAGTGGTAGTCATCAAAACAATCAGTACTAAGAAATATAGTAGGGGATCACTGGACTAGATTAGGTATGCAATACACAGTAATAAATGACCATAGTAGTCTAGCATTTGAGAAATTCAAAGATCTAAGCTTTTGAGATAAGCTCACCATTTGATAAAAATTGCTGGGCAAACTGAAAAATAATTTTGCAGAAATTAGGCATAGATCAACATCTCACACCCTATACCAAAATAAGGTCAAAATGGATAAATGTTTTAAACATAAATAGTGAAATCAAAAGAAAATTAGAGAAGCATGAAAAATTTAAGTGTCTTATTTATGGATGAGGGAAAATTTATGACCAAACAAGAGATAGAGAGGATCACAGGAAATAAAGGAAATAATTTTGATTACATGAAATTAAAAGGATCTATTTGTACAAAAATATGTATAGCTGGTTTTTTTGTAGTGGAAAAGAATTACAAATTAGAGGAATACACTTCAACTGGGGAATGGCTGAACAAGTTATGATATATAATTATGATGGGATATTGTTGTGTATAATAAATGATGAGTAGGATGATTTCAGAAAAACCTGGGAAGACTTGCATGAACTGATACAAAGTGAAGTGATCAAAATCAGGAAAACTTTGTACACATTTACAGCAATATTGTAAGAATGATTAACTGTGAAATACTTAGCTATTCTTATCACGGCAATGGTCCAAGGCAATTCCAAAGGATCTATGGTGAAAAATGCTAAATTCCTCTGGAGAAAGAACTGATGAACTCTGAGTGTGAATTGAAGCATACTTTTTATTTTCTGTGTTTTTCTTATTTCTTTTTTCCTGTGTTTTCTTTTGTAATATGACTAATATGGAAATATATTTTGCCTGATGTCATACATATAAATGATATTAAATTGCTTTGCTTTTATGGTTGGAACTAGAGAATTTGGAACTCAAGATGTTTAAAAAACAAATGTTAAAAATTTTTAATATGAAATTAGGAAATATTTAATGAAATAAATAAAAATACATTAAAAGTCACTGCAAACAAAATAATAAATGAAACTTGAGTTCAGGGGATTACTTCCTACAATTGAGAGGACATCATTGGTGAGTTTTAGAGCCAATAGCAGAGAACCTAGAACCCTTAAATCCCTTTACAAGTAACAGAAACCTGGTGGTGAAATAACCTACTTGGCCTTCAAATGGTGGAGTCTAAGATAGTCCTTACTATATTAAAAACCATAAAAAGTTTGGCATTTCTCTTGGGCTTTCTTGTGTGTTGGATAAAGCACTTATCTTTTAGACTGAGAGATTCTTTAGTGAATAGCATCAGGATAGGGGAAGTAATGCCACCTAGTGGTTAAACTTCAAACTTTAGGCCAAGAAGCTTAGTATAGATTTCTAAATTATATAATTAAAGTTACAGATTGCGCACACTAAGAAAGGGAATTCTTGATCACTGTTAGCCATTATAGGTTCATTAATAACAAATTTGTCATTTTCAAAGAATACCAATGAAATCATAGGATGATGTCTCGACTTGCCCATAAGTTGGATGTGAGGCAGTATTGCACAAAGTCATCAGCCTTACTCTCTCTTCCATGGTCATCCAAGTCCAGTGACAAGACAAAAGTCAAAATGACTGCTAATGGCCCAGAATGCAGAGGGTGACCTTGGCATCTTCAATGTCTGACCTAACACTAAGTGCTCTACAATGCCTGTTTCAGCTGTCTTCATGACCATTGGAACAAATTGTTCTCATCTACCCATTCCATTGGGGAAAGTCTGCCAAGGATGTTTTACTGGTGTGATGATTATAAATATGAGAGACAGTTTCTGGGTACCTTAATCATTTTATTAATAAGCTAGCAGGTTATTAATAAAAGAAGGTCTATTGGCTGTCTCTCTCAGACCAAAGATATTTAATGGTGGTAGGGTCTCAGTTCACATACCCTTCTATCTGTAGGAGGTGCCTCACATAGCAATCAAATCTAATTGGTTAACAACAATCATATCTAATTGGTTGTCATAATGAGAGGCAGGTTATATTAAAATGAAGTCCAGGGGCAGTTAGGTGGCACAGTGGATAAAGCAGTGGCTCTGAATTCAGGAGGTCCTGAATTCAAATCTGGCCCCAGACACTTGATACTTACTAGCTGTGTGACCCTGGGCAAGTCACTTAACCCTCATTGCCAAGCCAAAAAATAAAAAAAAAGAAAGAAAAGAAAAGAAAGGAAAAAAGAAAAATGAAGTCCAAGGATACCTGACTTAGGTCACTCAACTCTTGGAAATAACTGATGAGAGCACAATCTTTCCCACCTAAAACTGGTTTGTGCAGGCCAAATCCCATTAGTAAAGTCTTTCAGCTATCTAGACAAAAGGATCTGTCTCCACCCATGACTCTGACCTAGATGAATCTTACTTTCAAGGAGAACTAAGACCTTGGGGGATGGGGGTGGAGGACTAAGAAAGAAGGGGACCTCCCCCAAGATATTGATCATTAATAATTATTTCTCACACAAGGTTGTGGCTGCTGAGCATGCTACAGCTTCTTGGAGCCATCAGTGAGATTTGAGTGTCAGATGATCACCAATGGTGGATTAGGAGCCCTGAAAGGGGCTTGGCAAGCTGTCACACCAGAGGTGCCAGTTCTCACTGAATACCCATATACTCCAATGGAATTTCTACATAACCAGTTTCACATCCAAATGTAGCATTACTGTTGGAAGACCCCTTAACTCTGCTCTAGCTAGTCTGCTTCTTGAAAGATACTCTCAATTTTTAGGGCACTGATGGTGGACCAGCTAGCTAAAAACTCCATCATGTACCCTAGTACTGAATGTCTTCCTCCAATCTTCTTCACTTAAAATGAAAGAATAAATGCTGAGGCAAAGATTTGTTATTTGTATTCCCAGGGTGGCCCCAGATGGAGAGAGCCCAGTACTTTTCCCCCCAATTACATTGTCTTTCTTCTTTTACCTGAATGTCATCAGGAAAGAAGACATCAACCTCCAAAGAAAAGCAGGAAGAACGGTGCCTTTGGAATGACCCTTTTCCTGCTTATGCAGCCTATCTCAAAGATTGCCCTTCATTGTGTGGCTAGTAGACAGGAACCAGTCACAAAATACCTTCACATGGTCAAAATTTCTCTAGAGTATCCTGTTATATGTCATTATGACTCTCTGCTAGCAAGGTTTCTAGCTCTTCATTGTATGAGATTATATCAGCCAAACATGTCAAGTTATGCTCACTGCTATCCTATTACACAGATGTAAGACTGATAGTTGATAGTTACTTTCTAAACACAAAAGAAATAGCTAGGAGACACAAATGCCTCACAAAGTGCATTAGAAAAAAAAGAAAAAAAAAAAAAAAAAAAGGATACATAAGGCAGAAATCACTATTTGGGGACCAACCACAGGAGGGTGACTTCAAGTCTGGGGAGTGGGATGGGGGTGAGGGTTACAGTTAATTTTCTCAACATTTTTTCCCCTTTATGTTAATATTCTTGTTATATGGGAGAACTCTCCAGGAAGGAGAAGAGATATTATGGGAAACATCAGTAATGTAAAAAACAAAAGATATTAGTAACTTGGTTTTAAATGAGAGTTATTAGTGGGGCAAACATTTGGAGGCCTGTCATGTATGAGAGGGATTAGACCTACTTAGTGGAAAACAGCATAATGACAAGTTTCTGAGAGGAAGATTTAATGGTAACAATGCCAAGAATGGAATGAATTGACTGGGGAGAGGGTATGGATTGTTACTTCTCATGAGAAGTCTTCAAATGGAATCTGGAAGACAACTTTTAACTTGAACTGAAATAGTTTGAATGCAAATAGAGCCTTAGGCACTAGAAGAGGAGGGAATGGCTTCTGTGGTTTATTTTGGGGATCTTAGGAATATCCTCCTTGACACTAAAGGAAAAAAGAAAATAACTCCTTGTCTGCTTGTTAATTGTCAAAGATCCTTCAAGGGGAAAATGAATATTTCATTCCACAATTAGAGGCATCTTAAAGTGGAAAAATCTCATAGAAAGGAAATACATTGATAGATCAAACTATATATATATTTTTTTGGTGAGGCAATCAGGGTTAAGTGACTTGCCCAGGGTCACACAGCTAGTAAGTGTCAAGTGTCTGGGGCCAGATTCAAACTCAGGTCCTCCTGAATCCACAGACAGTGCTTTATCCACTGCGCCATCTAGCTGCCCTGCCAAACTATTTTTAAAATGAGTATCATGAGCTCCTTTCTTATGAACAGGTTTTGAAAAGGGGCAGGATATTGGACTTTGAAATCCTGGAAAGGAAGAAGATGAGAATGTGAAGGGTGTAGGAATGGGGAGAGAGCAGTAAAGAAAGGGGAAGATACACTGAAGACAAACTTTGTTTACTTCAGTTTTGCTCAGGGCCAGCCCTATCTGAGCAGCTAGTTCTAAAACTTGGATTGTCATCCACCTTAAGGGAAATACTGTGATGCAGTTTTACTGTTTTCATTTTATGCCTGATTTAAAACTGAGGTCTTCGGACTGGTCCCTTTTCTTTTTCCTTCAACAACTGCCAAAATCTCAACTAGTCCATGAAATCTTACTTGATTAAGCCTGGTAAACAAGCTGAATTATGTACAAACAGTCCCGTGAAATTACTTAGTGTAGATTTTTCACAATCCCCTCTAAAGATAAAATATTTTAGTCAGAATTTTTCTTCTGAGATCTACTTTAATCCCTCAATGCAATTACTGACAAGTCTCACTTTTTTCCTAAATTCAATGACCTATAACACTAGACATTTTTTTTTTTGCTGGGGAAATGGGGGTTAAGTGACTTGCCCAGGGTCACACAGCTAGCAAGTATCAAGTGTCTGAGGCCAGATTTGAACTCAGGTACTCCTGAATCCAGGGCTGGTGCTTTATCCACTGTGCCACCTAGCTGCCCTCAACACTAGACACTTTTGTAAGGCAAATAGTATTCTAATTTAAATAAGGAGCTCTGTGCAAAACATGCATATATGCTAATACTTATATAAGTATATATGCTGATTATATAAATTCCTTAGTAAATATATTGCAACTATTGGATTTTCTTAAAGCAGACACACCTGAATATTTTTTCTACTTCTACTTCTTGCTAAATATAAAAGAGACCTTCTAATCCAACTGCCTCTATAATCCAACCCATTTTATAGATGAGGATACTGAGGAAAGTCTAAGGAAATTAAGCAACATGTCTAAAGTCACATAGGCACTAAGGATCAGAGGCAGGATTTGAACCCAGGGCCTCATGTTCCAAAACTACTGTTTTTTCTCCTATCTCATACTGCACTGCCTCTGGAAAAATATGCTTTGTTGTTATTGTTCAGTCATTTCAGTCATATTCAACTCTTTGTGACGTCTTTCAGGGTTTTCTGGGCAAAGATACTGGAGTGATTTGCCACTTCCTTCTCCACTTAATAGGGTTAACTGACTTGGCCAGGATCACATAACTAGTAAACATCTGAGGCCAAATTTGAACTCAGGAAGATAAGTTTTCCTGACTCTAGGCATTCTATCCACTGCCCCTGCTAGCTATCCTCCAGTGTCCAAACACTATATAGGATGTGCCTAAACGTCCTCTCCTTTTACTCTGTCCTCATCAATTTTGCCTACAAAAATAGAATCTAATACATTGGGGTGGGGGAGTGATGATGTGCACATTTTGGTTTGCACAATGTCTAATTCATCTAATAATAATGAGGTCTACATTTAAAATATCTTATCTCTGGGGCAGCTAGATGGCGCAGTGGATAGAGCACCGGCCCTGGATTCAGGAGTACCTGAGTTCAAATCCGGCCTCAGACACTTAACACTTACTAGCTGTGTGACCCTGGGCAAGTCACTTAACCCCAATTGCCTCACTAAAAAAAAAAACAAAAAAACAAAAAAACAAAAACAAAAACAAAATATCTTATCTCTGCCTCCCAAGATCAGAGCATCATACATTTTGATCTGGAAGGGACCTTAGAAACCATTTTGCAGCCTCCTCATTTGACACATGAGGACCCCAAATTCCAGAGACTTTGCTCAGGGTCACAGAGCTACTGTGTCTAAGGCAGGAATCTAAATCAGGTCTTTGTTACTTCAAGTCCAATATTCCACCCTTGACACCACCTAGCTGCTCTACCAGTTTGACCTGGGACAAGTCAATCAGCCTGTCTGAGCTTTAGTTTTCTAATCTGTAAAACAGGGGGTTACACTAATGGCTTTTGAGGTTCCTTCAAGTTCTAAATTTATGATGGTAAGATACAATAAGTGGGAGGTGAGGTGACACGGAGAATAGGTGTCATGTTTCTTAGAAAATTGACTGATTCCTTTTAAATTGTGCTTTTACAAGAGTTCCAAGAAGTTACTCAGTGTTAAAGAAGCAACTAGCAACAGGTAAGAGTCTCCCTGTCTGATTCAATTTGGAAGTGCAGGGGCCATTCATGGGCTGACCCCACAGCTGATCAGCAACAAGGCTTTGACTTGTATTTCTGAGCTAGATCAGTTTGCCCCTCCATAAACCTCCAGGGGCTTACCATATTAATGTCATACTTAGTGCAGATACTTAATAAGCTTTAGTCCTAATGCAGCTCAGAACTGCCATACTCAAGAGATCCATCGCCTTCATCCTACTGAGTCACAGGGATTATTGTTGTGGGCCACATTTCTCAGCCATAATTTTGTTGCTGTTCAATTGTTTCAGTTATGTCTGACTTTCCATGACCCTATTTGGGGTTTCCTTGTCAAAGATACTGGAGTGGCTTGCCATTTCCTTCTCCTGCTCATTTTATAGATGAGGAAACTGAGGCAAACAGGGTTCAATGACTTACCCAGGGTCACACAGCCAATAAAGTATCTGAGGCCAGATTTGAACTCATGAAGATGAGTCTTCCTGACTTCTAACCTGACACATACATAATCTCTCTCTCTCTCTCTCTCTCTCTCTCTCTCTCTCTCTCTCTCTCTCTCTCTCTTTCTCTCTCTCTCTCTCACACACACACACACACACACACACACACACACACTCACACACATATTGTTTTTTCTTCCCAGTTTTCATTTTTTCCAAAAAGAAGATAATGCTCCTGGTTCTCCCTTCTTATTAGTAAGAATGGGTTTGATACTGTCATTAACAAGAACATACAGGAAGGAAATGTTTTCTACCCCTTACACGATGCACTCGGATACCACAAAAGTATACAGTTCCAAGGCAAGCAGACCCCAAGAAAGGCAAGGTTCAGGGAAAGTATTGGTGGGGCTAAGATTTTTTTGGGTTCCCTCCATCTAAATATTGGCTTTCCACAGAGCATATTCAATATATATCTGGATGCAGCAGGACAGCCTTCAGCCAGTCACTGTAGGAAACTGGGAGCAGAGATCACAAAAGGACGCCAGTCAGTTCTCCATTCAAACCCTGGTGAGGAGGAGAAAAAGAAGAAGGGAGGGGATTATGAGAGGCTCCTTTCTGCTCCATGCCCAGGGAGGGTGCATTGCCTGGCACAAAGGATTGAGCTGAATATTTCTGATGTGCCCCACAGAGTTGCTGCTGGTAAGAACTTTTTTTTTTTTTCTAAAAAAGCTATGTGCTTAGAAATATTGAATCTTTAAGAAAGAAAAAGCTCATGTCAATTTAGAACATATTGTTTAGATATGAGGAAATTGAGATAATGTGGAGGAAAATGTAAATGCAAAATAAACCCCTAAAACAATGTAATTATATATGGGAAAATTTACACTCAAATAAATTCAATGCCAGTTACCTGTAACATTAAAAACATAGTTGCTTTTGCAATTAATCCTGTTTGACTGCTCAGAATGAATATTGGAATGGTGACAACTGGTTCTACAAATAAGAAACTATAGAAGAAAAATGTCAGAGTTGGTGAACCTCAAAATGGTTACTAAAATGTTCAGATGTTCCCTTTGATTCTCTTCAGTTTGAAAAACTGAGCCAACAGTCTTTTTTTCCCCCCAGATTCCAATCAGTCAGCCAGTCAGTCAATAAGCATTTATTTAAGTTAATGATGCAACAAGCCATCATCATGTGCCTACTATGCACCAGGCACTATGCTGAGCACTGGAAGGAAAAAGCAAAAATCTCTCAAGGAGCTCATAGTGCAAGCAGACACTAGGTGTCAGGGCCAAAATCAAGCAGGGAAAAGTAGCTAAGAGGGAGCTATGCTATGTAAAATACAGATGCACAGAGACATAAAGGATCTCAAGGACTGTCTGGCCAACACATACCTGAACAAGACCCCTTTCTACAGTCTTAGTCATCCAGTCTTCACTTGGAGACCTTTAGGCAGGACTAACCCTATTAAATTTTATTTATTTACTTAAAGTTTTGACTTCAAATTCTATCCCCTCATTCCCTCCCTCCCTACCCACAAGGTTGCAAGCAATCAGTATAGGTTATACATATGCAATTATGCAAAACATTACCATATTAGTCATTTTACATAAAAAGACTCAAGTTAAAAAAAGAGAAAGTGCAAAAGATCATGCTTCAGTCTGTGTTCAATCAATATCAGTTCTTTCTCTGGAGGTGGAAAGTATGCTTCATCATTAGTCCTTTGGGATTGTCTTGGATCATTGCATTGCTGAGAGTAGTTAAGTCATTCACCATTGCTCATAGAACAATAATGCTGTCACTGTGCACAATGTTCTCCTGGTTCTGCTCACTTCACTATACATCAGTTCATACGAGTCTTTCCAGGTTTTTCTGATATCATCCTGCTTGTCATTTCTTATAGCAAAATAGTATTCCATTACAATCATATACCACAGCTTGTTCAGTCATTCCCCAATTGATGGACATTCCTTCAATTACCAATTCTTAGGCACCACAAAGAGTTGCTATAAATATTTTTGTACAATTTTTTTTCCTTTTCTCTTTTTCACAGTTACTATTGTTAACTGTTTTCCTCCTTTCTATTCACTTCCCCATATTTACTCTATTTTCTATCTTCTTTCACTCTATCCCTCTTCAAAAGGGATTTGCTTCTGACTACCCCCTCCCCCAATCTGCCCTCCCTTCTTATCCCTTTCCCCTCCTATTTTCCTGCAGGGTTAGATAGATTACTCCAACCAATTGAATGTGTATGTTATTCCCTCCTTGAGCCAACTCTGATGAAATTAAAGTCTTTGAGCCAATTCTGATGAGTGTAAGGCTCATTCACTGCCCATCTTATATAGATTACTCCACCCAGTTGGGTGTGTATGTTAATCCCTCCTTGAACCAACTCTGATGAGATTAAGGTCTTTGAGCCTATTCTGATAAGGTTCATTTACTGCCCTGCTCTTCCCCCATCTCTCCTCCCACTCCATAAGCCCTTTCCTGTTTCTTTCATGTGGGATTTCACCCCATGCTACCTCTGACATTCCCCCTCACCCAGTGCATTCCTCTCACTCCTAAATTTTACCGTAAAAATGTCATCATGGGGCAGCTAGGTGACACAGTGGACAAAGCACCCACCCTGGACCCAGGAGGACATGAGCCCAAATCCAGCCATAGACACAAGACACTCACTCATTGAATGACCCCAGGTATGTCACCCAACTCCAACCACCCCACAAAAAAAGATAAACAGGGGGCAGCTAGGTGGCACAGTGAATAAAGCACCAGCCCTGGATTCAGGAGGACCTGAGTTCAAATCCGGCCTCAGACACTTGACACTTACTAGCTGTGTGACCCTGGGCAAGTCACTTAACACCCATTGCCCCGCAAAAAAAAAAAATACTTTACAGATATCATCCCTTCATAATCAATTCCCACCTCTGCCCTCTGTCTAAATTTATTTCCATCATCTGCCCTAATACTGAGAAAGTTCTTATGAGTTAGATATATCATCTGACCCACATAGGAATGTAAACAGTTTAACCTTTTAACCATCCCTCTTAATTTCTTTTTCCTGTTTATCTTTTTTTTTTTTTTTGTGGAGTAATGGGGGTTAAGTGACTTGCCCAGGGTCACACAACTAGTAAGTGTCAAGAGTCTGAGGCCGGATTTGAACTCAGGTCCTCCTGAATCCAGGGCCGGTACTTTATCCACTGCACCACCTAGCTGCCACCTCCTGTTTATCTTTTTATGCTTCTCTAGGGTCTTGTATTTGAAAGTCAAATTGTCTATTCTGTTCAGGCCTTTTCATTACAAATATTTGAAAGACCTCTTTTTCATTGAAGTCCCATTTTTTTCCTGAAAAATTATGCACAGTTTTGCTGGATTCTTGGTTGTAATCCCAATTTCTTTGCCCTTTGGAATATCATATTCCATGCCCTCCAATCCTTTAATGTAGAAGCTTCTAGATCTTGTGCTATCCTGACTCCACAGTACTTGATTTGTTTCTTTTTGGCAGCTTGCAATATTTTCTCCTTGACCTGGGAGCTCTGGAATTTGGCTATAATATTCCTGGGAGTTTTCATTTTGGGATCTCTTTCAGGAGGTGATCAGTGGATTCTTTAAATTTCTATTTTACCTTTTGTTTCTAGAATATCAGGGCAATTTTCCCTGACAATTTCCTGAAAGATGATGCCTAATCTCTTTTCTTGATAGCGGTTTTCAGGTAATCCAATAATTTTCAAATTATCTCTCCTGTATCTAGTTTCCATGTCTGTAGTTTTTCCAAGGGGATATTTCACATTGCCCTCTATTTTTTTATTCATTTGGATTTGATTTATTGTGTCTTGATTTCTCATAAAGTCATTAGCTTCTATTTGCTCAATCCTAATTTTTAAGCAATGATTTTCTTCAGAGAGCTTTCGTACCTCCTTTTCCATTTGACCAATTTGGCTTTTCAAGCTTTTGACTTTTTTTCATGATCCTCCTGCATTGCTCTCATTTTTCTTTCCATTTTATCCTCTACCTCTCTGAATTTATCTTCAAAGTCCCTTTTAAGCACCTCTATGGACTGAGACCAATTCATATTTTTCTTGGAACCTTTGGATGTAGGAGCCCTGATGTTACTATCCTCATCTGAGGGTGCACCTTGATCTTCCTTGTCACTAAAGAGCCTTTCTATGATCCTCACCTTATTCTGTCTGCCTGTCTTGCCTGTCTTTTACTTGGCTTTTAACTCCTTAAAGTGGGGCACTGTTTCCACAATGCACTGTCCCAAGCTTCAGGGGGTCCCGGGTGGTATGATTTAAGGAGGGGCAGGTTCTTCACTCACCTGGCCTGTTCCCTGGCCCATAGATAACCCCAGGCCAACTTGCTAATTAACTAGACAGCAAAACTTTGTGTGCTGTGGTTATTAGCTCTGGCAAGCCTGTCCCCCTCCCCTACCTAGGCCACCACTACTCAAGGTGACTTCCTGGTTCCCAGCAGGTATGAAAAATCCAAGTTCTGCCTCACCAGCAACAGAGACCCCTGTAATCTCCCCTCTGCCAACTGCTCAGCCCTCTCACCAGACTGTGAACTTTGTTCCAAACAACATTGGTGGTGCAGCTGATTCAGAGGCTCTGGGGGGGTCTCTTTCCCTGACTTGGCCTGCCTGGGACTGGATCTATGTCAGCGTGACTGTGGGGTTTGGCTCTACTCCTGCCTTGGCACAGCAGCCCCCTCCTGCTGACCTTCTAAGTCATCTTTGGCTTGAAAATTATCTCTGCCCAGCTGCTCCAGCAATTGCCCTCTGGCATTATTTGGAGGTTTTGTGCAGTGATCATGTTGTGAGTTTCAAGAGCTTACAGCCTTTCCTCCACCATCTTGCTATGCCCTGGAAATCCTGCCAACATTCTTTAAGAAATATTAACAATATTCTTTGTTATTCAGTTGTTTCTGACTCCTCATGATCCCATCTGGAGTTTCTTGGCAGAGATTCTGGAATAGTTTGCCATTTCCTTCTCCAGCTCCTTTTACAGATGAGGAAACTGAGGCAAACTAGGTTAAGTGACTTATCCAAGTAGTGCTAGTAAGTGTCTGAGGCTAGATTTGAACTTGAGCCTTCCTGATGCCAGAGCCAGTATTCTGTCCAATGTATCACCCAACTTCTCTGTATTCCCCCAAATTCTTTCCTAGTGAATAAGTAGGATGTCAGTTCTGTCTAAAACAACTTAGCAATAAGTAGAATAATAAGCTTTTTACAGTTTGAAATCTGATACATTGATTAACAAAAGAAACATACAAGAAAAGGCCCATAAGACTTTGGGAGAGTCTAATGTTCATAGTCATGACCTGAGAAGTCAAGAGACTTAAGTTACTTTTGTATTTCTAACACTATGATGTTCCTGGGCTCGGTCATTTAATATGCCATTGTGAAGAGAATGCTGGACTTGGAGTGAGGAAAACTTTGGTTCTAATCCCATGACCTTGAACAAATTATTTAAAGTCTCTAGACCTCAGTTTCTTCCTTTGCAAAATGAAATAATTGGTCTGAATAAGCTCTAAGGTTCCTTTGAACTATAGGTTTATGATGCTATGAATCTTCTCAATTTCAATTTCCTGTTAAAAAATAATAGTAATATTGGGGGCAGCTAGGTGGCACAGTGGATAAAGCACTGGCTCTAGATTCAGGAGGACCTGAGTTCAAATCCAGCCTCAGACACTTGACACTAGCTGTGTGACCCTGGGCAAGTCACTTAACCCCCATTGCCCCAGAAAAAAAATACAAAAAAAAAAAAGTAATAGTAATATTGGAGACAGCTAGGTGGCACAGTGGATAAAACACCGACTCTAGATTCAGGAGGACCTGAGTTCAAGTCCAGCCTCAGACTCTTTACACTTACTAGCTGTGTGACCCTGGGCAAGTCACTTAACCCCTATTGCCCAGCCCCCCCAAAGCCCCCCAAAATAGTAGTAATATCATCTATATTGTAGGGCTATTGTGAGGATTAATTGAGATTATACAGGGTGTACCAAAAAGTCTTAGTCTAGTTTTAAACTAATAGTTTAAAGCTGCTTTAAGACTTTCTAGTATGCCCTATATTGTTGTTGTGATTGTTTGTCCTTCGATTTTGAAGAGGAGCATGACTCTCTCCTCCAGAGACATCTGGTTCCAGTGGCAAGACATAGATCAGGCTGACTGGAGATGGCCCTGGATGAAGTGGGAGACCTTGGCCTTCTAAGCTAGGTTTTTCCCAGGTCTCAGTTTGCTTGAGGCAATGCCCATTCAGTAATTAAAATTTGTCAAGAAATGAGGCAAAGAAAGGCCTCTTACCTAGTCAAAAAGAAATGTTAATAAATAAATGGGGAGGGGGAGGGTGGGGAGAGGAGAAGACCCTCAGGGCTACTGGCCCAAATAGAAAATTGCTATTTACTCCCATTCTGAGCCATAAAGATACCAAATGAGGCCTGGGCTGGGACCTATTGTTGGCCAATCGATGAGGCTTAGAGATATTTGGGTTTGAATCCAAATACATGCTGTATAAAACTGAAGGAAAGGGAAAAGAAAAAAAAGCATTTATTAAAGTGTCTTTGTCAGACACTGCATTTAGTGCTTTACAAATACAATCTCATTTGATCCTCAAAACAACCATGGAGAGGGTAGATGCTATTATCATTTCCATTTTGCAATTCAAAAAACTGAGGTATACAGTGTTAAGTGAATTACCCTGGGTAACTCAGCTACTATGTATCCAAGTTCCGATTTTAACTAAGGCCTTAATGATATCCACTGCACCACCTGGTGTTATACATGTGTGAACTATTCTTATAATAATTTCTTCATATTTCTTTTTATCTGGAAAACAATGATACATCCACTGAAGTCTCACTTTAATGTATTAGGGTTGAGGAGACCCAGGTCGTATATGGAAATACCAACAAGCTCTAAGCCATGGGAAACGATTTGTGTTGGAAAGTCCTTGATCCTGAATCTAATGATAAGTGAGAAACCAACCCAAATCATCACAGAAGAGGCACATCAGCAGAAGACTGCTCACTAAGCAATGGATTTTCTTTAACCGGACAAAGTCTGAAGACCTATTCAGTATTGACAAAAACCTTCTACTGATGTGGAAAGAGGTATTGACCTTTATCTGTGGAAGGGGCATCCATATCAATAAAAACAAACAAACAAAAAGACGGAACCTTAAAGTATTAGAGTTAAATAAAATTATATTTGCTAATCCACTAACAGTAAAATTCATACTTTTGAGTTGTTTATTCCAGCTACTGGTTTACACTGAATCATTCGAACACTTTTACCTAAACCCACTTGTAACCAATGGCAAATATCTGCAAGATGGATGGGAACAATTGGTAATACTGTCATTGGCTATGAAACAGAAAGAAGTAACTAGACCACATGAGGATCAACCTCATGTTGGACTCATTAATTATGTCTTTCCTACCTGCCTCAGTGTTTCCACTGGCAGACTTCCCAGGCAGCTCAGTAACACAGTGGGTAGAGTATTTAACATTGATTCAAGAAGACCTGAATTCAAATAATCCCTCAGATACTAGCTTTATGATCCTAGATAAATCACTTAACTCCTCTAATCCATAAATTAGTGATAATAACAACATCTACTTTGTCTTAAGAATCACATGAGAAAACATATACAAAGTGCTTTGGAAACATTAAAGCACTGCATAAATGCTAGAGACTTCTATAACTGAGGATTAAAAATAAAACAAAAGGGAGAAAATGTATATGAAGATACTTTGTAAGAGTTTAGAGGGTTATAAAATGCAAAATATTGTTATTATGACTATATTGTTGAAGGAAAACACTAATATAAAGGACTTCCACCCTCTCTCCTCTCCCCAAAAACTGTTTCAGTCAAGCAGATCTATGCCCAATCCTTACATAAACCAAAGGGCGCACCTTTTATAACATCCCACTTTTCACTAAATCACTTGCTTCTCATTCTTAAAGACAATTTTAACATTCTTTCTTTGGGCTTTCCTAAACTTGCCTCACCTTATTCTAATAATACAAACAGATAAGAAGGTATTTTTGCTTGGCTCCAATAGACGATGTATATGTTTCTATTGTTTCTGCTCTTCTTTTTCATGTTTATGTGCAATTATTTCTTTTGCACAGAACAGCAAGGTGACAAAGTGGATAGAGTACCAGACCTGAAGTCAGGAAGACTCATCTTCCTGAGTTCAAATCCAGCCTCAGACACTTACTAGGTGTATAACCCTGGGCAAGTTGCTTCACTCTCTTACTTTGTTCCTCAGTTTATGGTTTCAAGGAACCTCTGTAGCTACCGGTTTTTTGTTGTTGTTGTTGTTGTTGTTCGTTTGTTTTGTTTTGTTTTTTGGTGAGGCAATTGGGGTTGTGACTTGCCCAGGGTCACACAGTGCTTCACTCTCTTTGCCTCAATTTCCTCATCTGAAAATGAGCTAAAGGGGGGAATGGCAAACCACTCCAGTAGCTCTGCGAAGAAACCCCCAAATGGGGTCATGAAACGTGGACACAACTGAAAAACAATTGAACAACCACTAAACAGCAGCAACAACTGCTTTAAATAGTGTGTTCTATATGAATAGCCCCTAAGTACACTTACTTTTTTGACTTAATATTATTTCTAATGAGGTAACAGACTCTAGAAATATACTCCCAATGTGGCCTATTATGTAATGAAATTATTTCTTTAGATTAATATCATATACGATGCCTCAGACAAGTAAGCATTCTAATTGCCTTTCATTACTGCTGCACAGTGGTTTAGAAACAAAATGTTGAATCTATGATTTCAGATTTTCTCCTCTATTAATTACAATTTAAATGAGACTTCTTGAAATCGAGTTCCACTTCTCTTCTCTGCAACTAGGAGGGTGCGAGCAATATATCCCCTAAGGCCTGTACAGGAGAATGGATGTCTTCTTTCCTGTTTCTCTCATATTTTCCTCAACTATAAAAATCTTAAATAAGCACAACAAAGTAGCATAGTTAAATCACACTGGAAGCATGACAAGCATTGGTGGGACAGTGGTTAGCATGCGACAGAGAAGAATGTGGTTTCTAGGTAGATATTGGCTCCCTATAATATTACCATATATACTTTCATTTTACATATTGCATAGGTGAAAACAGACTCAAAGTGCACTGGTTAAGTGAGCTGACCCAAATCAGTACTTTATTCGACTTTCCTGTAGCTATTCTCTATTTCTTTGGGAAACAAACATTTCCTTTAGTTATATGCTTAGAATAATACTGATGTGCTTAATACTATGATACTGGTATAGACCTATTCTTTTATGTATGTACTTCCTCCATCACTGCCTTTTCATATAGCGGTATTCTAGTAAATCTTTAACATGGGGATTTCCAAGACATTTTGAAGCTTAATGTACATTATTAACATTTTCTTCATCACTTTCTTAAGTCTAGAAAGTTAACAAAATAATATATCAAGCCCTGATTTGTAGTTCTTACCTATTTGCAAGGTATGAATGATCACACTGAAAATTTAATAATTGGCTTTCATGAGCCTGATTCAAGCTGGGTCCATCTCACCCCTATGTTAAAGCCTTCTCATAATGAATCACTCTTCTTCACATGTTCCTTCAAATACTCCACTAAGAGAGAGTCTACTCATATATTCAGGAACTTCCTTTGGATCTCTTTACATTACACGAATAAAAATAGAGAATGTGGGTTACCTCACTCCTTGATCAGCAAGCACACTTTGTCTTTTGGTAATAAATCTATTCTGTGATATTCTTTACAATGCTTTTGATATAAATTTTCAATGATACTTGGGTGCAACCTATTCATACTCATCATGCATCACTACATTGCCCTTTGAGTGGCCTACAAATTTAATTCTTCAGAGGATATAGCATTCCATGATCCATAGCCAAATAGCAACACTGGAAGGATATCAATGTTAAAAAGCTTCAAGGAAAAGATTAAGGCTATTAATAGAACAGGATAGTTTCCCACAAGCAACCCAGTCTACTTTCTTCTTCCTATTAAATTCTGGGCCCAGTTTATTATCCATCTGAAGTTTCTAATCAAAGGATAGTTGCAGATGGACCAACCCTATAGATAGTCCATCTCCTTGTAGGTTATAGTATGGATGAGAGACATACTTTTAAAAAAATGTTTTATTAAAAATCTCATGTTAGCACCGGCCCTGGATTCAGGAGGACCTGAGTTCAAATCCAGCCTCAGACACTTAACACTTACTAGCTGTGTGACCCTGGGCAAGTCACTTAACCCCAATTGCCTCACCAAAAAAAAAAAAAAATCTCATGTTAAAAACTACTATAAGACATACTTGCATACTAATTACATTTAAATTAATAGATTCCAAGGCACAAAGTATCATAACACCTTTATTCTTTTCTCCTTCCCAATCCACATCAAATTTGTATTTACTTTTCAGTTCTAAGCTGATAGTCCATTTCTTTAATGTACCAAAATTGGTGTACAAAGAGGATTTTTGTAAGATAGGTTACTTTCAAGTTTTTTTACAATCACATATAATGCCACTATGAAGATCTTAAGTGGGTAACTGTTTTGTTTCTTCTTTATGACACATAAAAACATATTCCTTTCAAAAGGATTATTGGATTAAAAGGTATAACTTTTTTAACAAATTTTACAAATTTACAATCGCACCAACAATAATGTCTGTTTCATCACATCACCAATACTGTTTCTTTTTCAATCTTATTTTATTGTATACTTTTAATTTCCACATGATAACCCTTCTTTCCACCCATTCCCGGTGTGCTTTTTCTTGTAACAGAATAAAAGAGAAAAGTAATTCAGCAAAAACAATCAATATATCAACCATAACACTAAGTTTTATTGCTTTAATTATTTTTCTAATTTGATGTTTTATGAGGTAGTACCTCAAAGTTTCTTTTTAATTTTTCTATAAATTTAATTATTAATCAAGCATATTTTCATATGGTTGTTAGGAATTCATGTTTCCTTTTCAAAATGTTTTGTTAATATCCCATGACTACTTACCCACTTATCCATTGTTGACTGGAAGTTGCCCATTGTAGTGTATTTTTATTGGTTCCTCATATAGTTTATACATTGTTTTTCAAAAATATTTACCATAAATATTTTCATAATATGTTATATTTATTTTAATTATGTAGTTTGTATTTGTACAGGAATTATTTTTTCAAAATATGTTGTAGTTCCACACATTTATTTGATCCAGAGTAATTCCTTCCATTTTTTTATTTTTTAAAATTGACTTTGCAGCCGAGATAAATATTTTATTCCATTTTCTTCCATCTTTTCTGTTTGTTTTTTTTTTAATGTTTGTGCCTCCCATCCACATGTAATTAACAAGTATGTATGATATAAGCTGTGTGACCCTGGGCAAGTCACTTAACTCCAATTGCCTCACCAAAAAAAAAAAGTATATATGATGTAAAATGTGAGCTAAAATCTATTTTTCTAAGAAATAGAGAATTAATTATTCCAATTTGTCAAATCATGTATACTTTCATTAATTATTTTCTAAAAGTTGTTTTTTTAAATAATCTTTTGTTCAATTTGTTTGGATGTCTGGAACATTCATTTTCTTCCATTGATCTGCTTCTTTATTTTTTGCCCAGAACCTGAAAATTTTAATAACTATTAAGGACCAAAGCTCCCAAATAGAAATTGGGTGAAAGCTGGAGCTGCCACTTCAGTGTAGTGAGCCAATTGGGGGGCTATAGACATGTTTATGGAAGCAAGGCATGCCAGGCCCTCCATGTGAACTGGCATTGATTGAAGAAAGGAAGAGTAGAAAATCATTCTAATATTCGGGTGGAGAAGCAGTTGGGGTCTTTCAGTCCCAGCTGGATTTGCCAAACAGCTGGCAAAACCTGAGAAGGGTGATAGAGGCTCTGAGCAGGACCAACCACAAAGCTGAGTATTAGCATATCAAAGCCCTCATTTTCATTTGTTGTTAGTGGGGCAGATCTAGGGAAGGTCTGGGAAAAGGATCTACTTTAGGCTTAGTGGAATTTGGAAATGAAGGTTCTATGATGACAAGATTCCTCCACTCTGCTTTTCTGAGAACAGGGAAGATAATTAGGGGGAGTGGTCATTTCTTGTGGCTGAGTGAGCAGGGGCAGTGGGCCTAGTGTGGGCCAAGGCTTTGCCAAGGGTGGAAAGAGGGGTGAACAAGGCTGGTCAAGATTCTTGACCAAAGGTTAATGGTATTAAGGAGCAAGAAGATCTATTCGTTTTTAATCCTTGACAGTGGCCACTTGGGAGTAGGAGAAGTGAGGTTTCCCACTAATTCCTAGAGGGGAGGGGTGACAAAGAATTCCCTGAAATTTTTTTAGTAAGGTTCGATCAAGAAAGTCAAAGGATGTCTCTTTGTTCAGTTGTGTATGCAATGTACACGTAGGAAGTTCCTTGAACAGAACCTGCTGGTGGATGATAGGTCTAAATCTTTTGTTTTTCTTACACAGACATTTCCCACCAACTGCCTCTTTTACACAGACACATAGACAATGAACTTTCTCTTGTAACAAAGACAAATTTAAAACAATGCAATTGGCATAGTGACTATAACAATATATAGCACATTCTATGTTGTGTCTCCCGAGGTCTTGAAGAGATAGGTCTGATCACAATTTCAACTTTTTAACTAATAAGATCATTTTGATGATTTATATTCTGTAATACAGTTTGAAATCTGATAATATTATGTCCCCTTCATTCATGCTTTTCCCCCCATTATTTCCCTTGAATTTCTAGATAGAATGAGGCTAGAGAATATGTTTTATACTAAAATTCTAGAGAGACCCTATGTTCTTGGGTTCTATGGGTATCCTAAAATATTTAGCAATTCTCTCCAAAGGAGATTCATAGCATCTTCTGTGTGGAGATAACATGTGCAGTCTGCCAGACTCTATTACAAAAGTTGCTGCCTTTGGCCACCATTCTTCTCTGTTTGGAAAGTAAATCAATTTTCGGTTGACTAAAGAACATTCTGGACCTTTTGGTCTTCTTGTGCAATAGCTTTACAGTGTTTAAACTTAAAAGTTTAAATGTAAGATTTATCGTGTTCAGCCATTTTCGTTTCTGATATCCATTTCCTATTATTATTTGTTTAAATAGTTCTGTCATAGGCAAAATGGGGTAAGGGGGTAAGGGGTAGGGGTTAGGCGATAGGGGTTTGGGGTCCTTAGGAATTCCTCTTTAAAGAATTACACCAGGGCAGCTAGATGGCGCAGTGGATAGAGCACCGGCCCTGGAGTCAGGAGTACCTGAGTTCAAATTCGGCCTCAGACACTTAACACTTACTAGCTGTGTGACCCTGGGCAAGTCACTTAACCCCAATTGCCTCACTAAAAAAAAAAAAAAAAAAAAAAGAATTACACCCAGGAGCAGTTGGGTGGCGCAGTGGATTCAGGAGTACCTGAGTTGAAATCTGGCCTCAGACACTTGACCCTTACTAGCTGTGTGATCCTGGGCAAGTCGCTTAACTCCCATTGCCTAGCAAAAAAAAAAAAAATGAGAATTACAGCCTCTTGCCAACAAAAGCAGTTAGAATAAGATGGTAGTTTACTTAGGGGCAAGGGAAGGGAGGGGAAGTGAAACCATGAAAGAAGTCCTTGGACTTCTCATGGGGAAAAGACATGGCACAGAGAGAGTGACTCTGAGATATCAATCTCCTCGAGCAGGAGACTGACAGGTACTTTTATAGAGGACTGATGGGGGTGACCATCTGACTGTGGAAAGTTCCTTTAGCGAGGGAGGACCATCCCCACTGGTGATGGCTGGAGGAGTTGGGTGAGGGGTGGCTGCAGATCTCTCAAACCATATCCTCTTGCCACAAAGGTAGCAGCCACACCTAATCTTATCGCCGCACGCACGGTTGAGGGAGACTAGAATGAAGGGTGGGGGTCCGGGAGCTAGCTCAGTCTGATCTAGTTCCACTTATCCCTCTAGGTGTGTCTGTCCTCTGGTTTAGTTTCTCAAGGAGAAGGTTCTTTGATGTTCCCCAGAGAATTTCTGGGGTGCCCTGGGCCCATAACAGTTCAGGATTGGGTTGTTTTAATTATATGCCATATCTTTTTCTTTTTCTTTTTTTTTTCCGTGAGGCAATTGGGGTTAAGTGACTTGCCCAGGGTCACACAGCCAGTAAGTGTCAAGTGACTGAGGCTGGATTTGAACTCAGGTACTCCTGACTCCAGGGCTGGTGCTCTATCCACTGCACCATCTAGCTGCCCCCCATATATTTTTCTAATTATTTTTAATAGATTCTTAGCTTTTGAATAATTCTGATCTTTACCTTGACAAGTTTGCTTATCTATCTATCTATCATCATCATCATCTATCTTGTCTATCTATCTATCCATCCATCCGCCTATCTACCAATCTTATTTATTTTACTTTTTATCCTTTTTTGTCCCACATGAAGAAGAGTACCCTTCAGAATCTCTGCTGCAAAGGAATGACTTCTGGGGGACAAAAGCTTTGATATTTCTGTCTCGTTTATGTTTTAGCATGATTGTAAGTCACTCCTCCTACTCTCTGATTTCTTTTGGCTAGTGTATTCATTGAACTGTGTTTGCTTTATAAAAGCCTCACTTGGCATCATAGTTGGAACCTGAACCCACCCAGAAAGAAGAATGGTATGGTAGAAGTACTTGTGCTTCCTGAGTCAGAACACAGATATTACTCTAAGCTCTGTCATTAATCACTAACCCATATTAAACCAGCGCATTCAATCTCCAGACTTCTGTCCCCCTGTCAATCTTGAATATTGGTTGCCCCAAGGGGTCCAAACACCCTCTTAGAGTAGTTTGAAATGAAGGAATTGAACTAGGTAACAACTCTAAAGTCCTTAGACATCTAAATTTATCATCCAATCATCTTACGATCTTAAGAAACATGGACTTTGGTAAAGGAGTCTCCTCAGGTGGTAACTCCCTCCAAATAAAAAACTTATTCTAAGGTCTCTTGTCTCATTTCCCTCCTTCCCTATTTTCTGTGAATATGTTTTGACATGCCCCATTCATTCTATCACCCATGTAGAAACCACTGCCCATTTCACTACCTCTCATGCCTTTAACCCAACTGCTTTGATCCTGCAGTCATTTAAGTCAAAACTAAAGAGTCTGCTTGCCTTTTTTCTCTCTAAGCCAGACCATCGAGGGAAATGTCTATAGCTTTCTTAGCTTCCTTTTTTCACTTGCCTCCAGAAACCCCATCTGAACAACTGCCTTATGAGTTGCCTGATTTGTTGTTGGTCCTTTGTTCTCAAAGAGGAACATGACATCAGGGTGATGTCATAACTTGAAGTGAATTGGCTTTTAAGTGAGGGAGAGCCTCACTCACTCTTTCCTCCAGAACCATCTTGGCCCCAGATGTTTAAGGCAATCAGGCTGTCCACGGTTACTGTGAGAAATAGCACTTCAATACTCAGTGTTGGGGGGGAGGCGGTGTCAAAACATTCTTTATTTTCATTCTTGCTAGAATGGGTTGCCCCTAGTGGACCAAACCCCAAGCTGGAGGCTCAGGCCTTTTAATGGTGATTGGCCCCTCCCCCTAGGGTTACAATCAAATATAACATCCCAGCCCCTCTGCATTGATTCTTCTTCTTCTGGGAACCTTCCATGAGAAGCCCTCTATTTGAATTAACTCCCATTTGTGGATATTAGCATTTGAGTACCTGCTTCTATTCTTTTTTTTTTTTTTTTAGTGAGGCAATTGGGGTTAAGTGATTTGCCCAGGGTCACATAGCTAGTGAGTGTTAAGTGTCTGAGGCCAGATTTGAACTCAGGTACTCCTGACTCCAGGGCTGGTGCTCTATCCACTGCCCCACCTAGCTTCCTCCCACTCTCTTTACTTTTAACCAGTGTAAGCATTTAAATAGACACAGGAGCCCAGGGAGTGGCAGCACCTCCTTGACCACAGCCATCATCTGGGGAAGCAACTTTTGTGGAGAAATGGCTGGGCCATCCCTATCAACTGCCAAGTAACAGCAGAGCACAGAGCAAGCAAGCAAGCCAAGCTAGCTGAAACAACAGGGGACCCTGAAGGTGAGACAGGAGGAAGCAGGTCCCAGGAAAGGCAAATCAATACCACCACCTTCACCACCACCTCTCCATATGTCCTGACATTCCATTTCTATCCCCCCCCCCATTGATGAATAGTTTCAGCTTTGAAGGAAATGCTACTTAGGGTATATTCTCATCTCCTTTGCTTTTTTTAATTTTTTTTTTTTAGTGAGGCAATTGGGGTTAAGTGACTTGCCCAGGGTCACACAGCTAGTAAGTGTTAAGTGTCTGAGGCCAGATTTGAACTCAGGTACTCCTGACTCCAGGGCCAATGCTCTATCCACTGCACCACCTAGCTGCCCCTCTCCTTTGCTTTTTACACTCTGATATCCTAAACTTCATTATAGATTGGGAGTAGTCCTGAGGAATTACCCAGGTTAGGGATGAGGTCATCGAGGTTCTGAAGATTAAGTTAACTTTCTCAAGGTCACACAACTGGTGATGGCTGAGGCAGCATGGTATGATGAGAAGATTGCTGCCTTTGGAGAGAACCTGAGTCAAAATCCTACCTCTCACACTTACTACCTGTGAGACCTTGGGAAAGTGCTATAACCTCTCTGGACTTCAATTATCTCATCTATGAAATGATAAACTAGATAGCTTCTTTCAGCATTATATTAACTAGCATTTTGTGATTTATAAAGTATTTTGCATGTTATTTAATTCTCATAACAACTCTGTGATGAAGATACTATATTATTACAGAGATTTTATAGAGAAGGAAACAGGGGAGGGGTTGACATGCCTGGGGTCCCATAACTAGTGTCTGAGGGAAGATTTGAATTCAGGTCTTACATTTTTGAAGGTTAGTGCTCTATTTGTTGCACTAATTAATTGCCTTTCTCTGATTCTTTGAGCCAGAACTCAAAATTAGGCTTTCAGATGCCAATTTCAATGTTCTTTTCACTTCAGCACATGACCACTCCTTATCATCACAGTAGTTAGTGTCATGGGAGGATTATGGGCCCCGGTTACCCCAACAGTTCTCTGAGGAGTTCAAGGAACTTTCTCCTTGAAACCTCAGGTGTTTTCCCTTGAAATCAAGTAGGCCTCTCCATGAACTCAATCAAGGACACACACACACACACACACACACACACACACACACACACCCAAACACCCAATAGAGATAAGCAGCACCAGATCGAACTGAGCATGCTCCAGGACTATCACCCCCCCCCCCCCCATTCCAGTCATCCTAAGCACCTGGATGAGGTAATCCAGAAGAAGACCACCTGGAACCGCCCATCAGCAGACTGCTTAGACCCATCAGGACAAAGTTGACACCCACCACCAGATTGCTCACGAGGCATTCCTCCTACCCCAGCGCAACTCAGGAAGACCACCAGCCCCTCACCCAATAAGAGACTCTTACACACCCCATCTAAACCCTATAAAATGGCACTCCTCAAGCTAGTCAGGGAGAAAAGCGTTTTGTTCAGGCAAAACCTTCCTCCCGGCCGGTTTCCCTTATACCCCAATAAACCTGTTCTTTTATTCCTAATTAGGTCTTGTGCGAGTGTAATTCTTTTCAGAGGAATCCTAAGGACCCACGTGCTTTCTCCTATCAGTTTCTCCCACCTATCATTAGTATTAAAGGTATCATTACCCCATTTGACAGATGAGGAGAATGGGTGATGTCCCAGGTTTTACAACTAACAGGTCATGGATTCTCAACTTGAGTCTGAGCCTTCTGACCAATGCCCTTTCTCTTATATCATCTTGCCTTTATGCTAACTGTAATCATTTGATGGTACTGACTGATGTCTCTTTAGTTTATTACAGTCATAAATGCCAGTCAATAAGAGACAGTTTAGATTTCAGAAATGTATGTGTAAATTGTAAAGTGTTGCATTTTCTCCCAGGGGGCTCACTTCACTCAGCATTTTCACTTGAAGACATATAGCATGACTTAACCAATGATTATCTTTCACAAAAGAACTATACATAGGATTTTATTCAGCAATTAATTAGTTTAGACATGTTCTTAATTGTGGGTTCTTAGCTATGTGAAATTATCTAGATATGTAATCTTAGCCATCTAATGTGATATATATGTATAAGTACTTGTATGTACATGTACAAATCTTCTCAGTCTGGCATATAATTGAAGAAATTAGACATGAATACTAATGAAGCACAAACTTTTCATGTTTTCATTTTCAGGCAATCTGTGAGGTAAACCAAGAAGCAGACTAGTTTCTCTAAGAAAATCTTTATGAAGCTCAAAGCAGAGACATTAATAAAAGACGGCTCAGAAAAAAAATCCCCAATATGATAACAAAAACAAGACAGCCAAACCAAGGCCCTTGGCCTATCCATCCAGTAATCAATTAATTAACATGCATTTATCAAAGTGTTTACTCTATGCCAGGTGCTGTGTAAATCTTTGGAGATATAGAGACAGAAATGAAAGTGTCTCCTTTGAAGGAGCTTACATAAAAATAGGTACACATATATAATTATACATATGATATTGGGTAGTTTTTTTTTTATTACTAAAGAAAAACATTTATTTATTTGTTTATTTTCACCACCATTTAGAACTATAAAGTTCACTCAGGAAGAAGGAGCTACATTGTTACTGGATTGCTGAAGAATAAATTAAAAAACAAACAAACAAAAAGTCCATGTTTTGTTCCTTACAACAAAAATGAGATTTGGTAATAGAAGATTTTTTTTTGAAAAAAAAAAACACCCAAGTTCTTCCAATGGTTTTATTTCTGATAACAGTAATAAATAACACCATCATAAATTTATTTGAATGTAAGAATTATAAATGGATGGTTTGGGGAAAAAAATCTCTTATTGACTTCTAGAATCTCATGGCTATGAAAACCATCCCAAACTATACCTGTAAAAAAAAATGAAGAAAAGGAAAAACTGAAATTAATCATAGCATCACCCATACTTTCCCACTTCCCTTCCTTTAGAGCTGAGAACCTAACCTCAAATATCACTGAAAAAAATGAAGTCATTCACTGAGAAGTCCCTCTTGTCCCCTGTTCCTGAGTTCCTATCACTCACAGCCACTAAACCTTCCCTTTACCCTTTTTTCACATGAAGAGGTGGCCTTTCTCCTTCCTTCCCAAGGCTAACCTCTTTCTATATACAAGTGACCCCATTCTATTCTGTCTTCTCCAGCAGATTGGCCTCTGTATCACTCCTACTTTCACACTATAGCTTGTTTTTTTGAAAATATTTATTAAATTCAGTATTTTATTTTCAAAGCTGTCCTACTTGTCTGTTTTTTCTTCTGTTCTCTTCTGTACATTTCTTTTAAATGTTTCAATGAGCACAAATTCATATGTAATCACATTATGTTTTATTTCTGTATGTGGAAATATTGTTGTTTTTTGCTTTTGGTGTTTGATAAGCGCAGAATTTAAAAAAAGTAAACCTAAATATTTTGGATAAGTGTGAAACACAGAAGACAAAGACAGGAACAACATGATAAAAACACTGTGCACTGCCATCTCAATACTTTGCTAAGAAAACCGGCTATCTGTCATGAGCTGCTGCTTCTCCCTAATCCCACAGTTCATATTTCTTCAACATCATTGTTCATTCTCTCCTCCTTTGCTTCAGTATCATAGAAAAAGATGATCTTTCTTCTGGTCAAGGCCAATCCTCTCTGTGTGCCCTTCATCCCATTTCTTCCCATCTCCTCAGGGAGGTTGCCTCTGATCATCCCCTCTTTCTTTTTAATCTTCTGTACCTGATATTTTGCCCAGGTTCACACATGACCAATCTGTGTCAGATTGTTGTTGTTGTCAAGTTGTTTCAGTTGTGTCCAACTCCTTGTGACCCCATTTGGTGTTTTCCTTAACAAAGATAATGGAGTTCTTTTGCTTTTTCCTTCTCCACCTCATTTTACAGATGGGGAACTCAGGCAAACAGAGTTAAATGACTTGACCAAGATTAGTAAGTATCTGAGGCCCAATTTGAACTCAGGAAGATGAGTCTTTATCACTATTTTACAGATAAGGAACTGAGGCAAGTACTATATATATATATATATATGTGTGTGTGTGTGTGTGTGTGTGTGCATGTTTAAATCCTGTCTTTGTTACATATTGGTTACAATGGACCTGGGCAAACCACTTAAACTCACAGGGGCCCCAGGCAAATCTCTTATCGTCATTTGAAGAACAGTTTTGATGTATATATTCACTGAACTCTTCTGTGGGTCCAATCCATTATCCATTTTGCTCACAAAGTGATTTTAAACTATAGGTCTGGCCTTATCACTTCCTATCTAATGGGGCAGCTACGTGGTACAGTGGATAAAGCACTGGCCCTGGAGTCAGGAGAAACTGAGTTCAAATTTTGCTTCAGGCACTTACTAGTTATGTGACCCTGGGCAAGTCACTTAACCCCAATTGCCGCAAACATCCAGGGCCATCTCCAGTTGTTCTGATGTATATCTTGCCACTAGACCCAGATGGCTCTGGAAACCTACTTGACTTTCAAAACTCAGGTTAGGAATGACCTGGCCCCTTCCAACCTTTCCAATCTTGTAGCTTCGGCCCTTCATATACACTGTGATCTAGTAATACTAACCTCCTTGTTGTTCTTTTTACAATTCACATCATCTCCCATTTTTCCTTGGCTGTCCCTTGTGCCTGGAATGTTCTCTCTCCTCATCTCGACCTCCTAGCTTCCCTGACTTCCGGAAAGTCTCAACTAAAATCTCACCTTCTGCAAGGAGCCTTTTCCAATCCTCAATTTTAATGCCTTTTGAAATGATTCACAATTCATCCTGTCCATACCTCACTTGTACATCATTGTTTGCATGTTGTCTTCCCATCAGAATATAAGCTCCTGAAGAGCAGAACCTGTTTTTTATACCTTTCTTTGTCTCTTCAGTGCTTTGCACAGTGCTTGGTATATAGTTGATAATTAATAAATGCCAGTTTACTGATTGCCTGGCTGATTAAGGTCTAGCCAAAGCAGTGAAGCAGAATAAATCAACAAGTGTGTAAAAATATGATAGCCCTGGCATTATGGGACTAATAACATGAAGGGCTCAGGCTGTCTATTAAGTGATATTTTCTACTTACTAGGCTCAAACTCCCATTAAGGAATTTTAACATTCTCCAGATAGAGATAGTCTTTCAATATCCCAGATGGCTGATACCAATTTATTACATGAAAAAAGCATATTTAATATTTTTAAATGGACAACATGAAAAGAAAACTAACAAATACATCCCAGTGACCTCAAATTTAAGTGATCCCTGTAGTAAGCCTTTCAGAGTCATCAACTCCACCCCAATGGCTTTGACCTAATAGAGACCTTCTCTATCAAAGGCAATACACTGAACACTCTGTGGTCATCAAAGCTAGAGTCCCCATATCTGACACCATCACTTCTCCTCAATGCTGCAGTCACTGCAGTCCTGTACAATCATTCTGTTCCTTTTCTATATCCAACATCTCTTAGCCAGCACCCCATTGAGACCTTGTTGTGACTCCCTCAGGAGCAAGGCTTCAGTGTTACCCTCAAAGCAGCATACCCTCTCCTGGCACAGTCTTCCTCAACTACCATGTGTTACATGAATAATTCTGTCATAGCAGGCATTTTTTCTCTTCTCCCAGAGGAATATCTTTGTCCCTGTGAAACAGTCATTACAAGGAATACTGCTGGGTAGCGGGCCTGAGGCCTGAGTGAAGGGGAAAATAGGAAAGAAACAAACAAAAAAAAAGCTCATGTTGGAAGAGGAGCAAATGTGAGCAAGGAGGCTTGAAGGGAAAAAATGTCATAATAATAAAAAAAAAAAAGCTCCAAACAATACAGCATGATATGAACTGCCAGGAAACAACATCAGCAACAGATAAGACCAGCATGAAGCATTCAGGAACAGAGTAGAGATTTCTAAGCAGAATCCTTAGGTAGACCACAAGAGTAAGAGCAAAACCATAAACAGCATGTTCTGCAAAGAAGGAGCTAAAGCTGCCAATCAGAGAGAAAGAAAAGGACAGTTGTCAGCTATTCCTTTATCCAAAGATAGGGGCCTCCAGTCATCTTCAGTGTAACTGGTTGGCAAGTCATAATTTTAAAAAGCCCGAGGGGTATTTAAAAACAAGATTAAATTTTCTACCATAAGTGATGTTTTCAAAAATATCCATGTTTATTTGGACTCTTTGCCAAGATGGTATTGACATGGGCTTGTAGAAAGAGAAGTTTGATCAGAAGCTGCATGTGGAAGAAATAGACAATAAGCCGTATCTTGACTTATGATGATTATAGGTAGTGCATGAGAAATATCTTGTACTCTTAGCATGTGCCTTGACTTTGTTAGGTAAAGCATTTTTCCTCTGATGTGCTTCATTTGAATATCTGTTTATCTGAGTGTTTATCTGAGACCACTTGTTTTAACCAGACACTAATCAAATTAAATCCAGGTTGTACTTTGTTGCCTGGCCCATAAGATATTGAAAGAGCAATGTTATGGAGGAAAATGATAAGATCTTAGATTAAAATGTAGAAAGCACCTTAGAGACCATCTAGTCCAACCCACTAATTTTACAAATGAAGAAACTGAGGCTCAGAGTGTTTAAGTGAATTGTCCAAGGTCATAAAAAGTAAGAAGCAAAGGTAGCATTTGAACCTAGGTCCGCTGATTCTAAATCCATTACTCTGAATCTTGTGAGACAGACTAACTGGTGAAACCTCCGTTGTATCTGAAGAACCCAGATATAAAAACCTAGTTAGCATTATCCTAATCAACATAAACTAAGAAAATATACTCATCTGTGTCTTCTTAATATGTAAAAACAAAAAACCCATAAGTAGAACATAGTTCTTTTGTTTAGATCAGGGATTTTTAACTTGTGGGTCTATGAACTTGTTTTATTAATGTTTTGTTAACTCTTTCAATGGGACTTGATAATACCATGTATTTTGCTTTATGGATTTAAACCTATGGATCATAAATCTCTAAAGGGGTCCATAAGCTTCTCCAGACTGCCAAAGGTTTCCACGACACAAAAAAGATTAAGAATGTCTGTTCTAGAGGCTTACAATCATTCTAATTTTGCTCAGTATTCCAAGGCATTCTTCCTAGTTACCAAGGGGCAGAGGGCCTGTAAAAAATTATTTTTAAGCTCTCAGTTATTTCGCTGGTATCACTGGTCTAGAAATTGGAATCCCACTTCTGTCCCAGACACATAAAGAATCTATTTCTGAGCCTTAGCCTTATTGCTCTTGTACAGTTTGTTGGAAATTTCAGCTCCTTAGCAGAAAACATATAGACTTTGACTTTGGTCTCAGGACTTTCAGCTTTTATTCCTTTCTAAACTTTCCTTTGCTAGCTGCACATCCAACTATAGGCACTGTATTTGCTGACCTTCCTTGGTCCTTGAGCCTGCTAGGTTCACTGAGTTCAGAGTTCTGCTTGACTTGATCTTTAATTGACTCTTCTCTAGCAAATGAGATAATGTATGTAAAGTGTTTCACAAACTTTAAAGAAAGAGTTTGGTACATAAATGTCAGCATATAAATATTTTGTTTCTGCCAATGCCACTGGATTCCTTGGTCCCCAGTTCAGAAGTATCTCTCCTTACCTTTGTACCCATTTGACACAAATTCCTGATAACAATGATAATGTTTTCAAGGATTTTTCAACAAGGAAAGAGATTAAACAAATTCAGAAATAATTAAGGATGTGTATAAAAACAAAAACAAAAACCCTACTTATTTCAGTATAGATAGTGCATAAGCCTTCTAACTTTTTGTTAAAATTTCTCCTGTCCTGGTTTGGCTTATTGTTGTATTCTACCACAGAATGCCTCCTGCTGATTTTCTCCTGCCAAGGAGCACCAATACAATTGGTCATTCTGTAACTTCATTGTCATTCTTATCAAATTAGGGAAATTCCTGATTACCTGGTGGGGTTGGAGGCATTCTGTCCACATTTGTACCCAGTAATCAATACTGAGCTAAATTACTTTTCTCCTTTTCTCCTAAGGGGAGAAAAAGAAGTATATGTGTATATTTGTGTTATGTGTTTACATAAACACACACATACATATGTGTGCATTTCTTTTTACTTTAGAAATAGTATATAATGGTACACAGAAAGCACACAGAGACAAAACAACCCAGAAGGCAGTCAATAGGTAATGGATATTTTTGATCACAATAATTCATGAAATCTTATTCTAAGGCTTTAAGAGTTTTTGAATTACATTAATGAAGTAAATAACTTCCAATGAAATGGATCTTCTAAATTATTGAAAATCAAAAGGAGGGGGGGACAAGTCAGTTGAAAATAAGCTTATCATTTTCTTTGTTATGAAGCCAAGAAATTGATCCTCAGAGGGCTTATGGCTTTTAGAACCAAGTATTTAGCTATAGTATCTTGAATCATTAAAATTTTAGGTAATAGCCAATTTCCAAATCATCAATAATTAGGAAAATTTCAGAAACTTTATAAAATAGATTATTTTCTTTACTCTTCTCACAAATACTTATATAATCTGATTGTTGTACAACTATCTGATAATTTTTGTGAAGCAGAAATCCAGTTTCCGGTTTTTATAAGTAATGTTTGACTCTTTGTGACCACTTTTGAGGTTTTCTTTCACAAAGATACTAGAGTGGTTTGTCATTTCCTTCTCCAGCTCATTTTAGAGATGAGAAAAATGAGGTCAACAGGGTTAAATGACTTACTCAGGGTCACACGGCTAGTGAGTGTCTGAGGCCAAATTTGAACTCATGGAGATGAGATTTCCTGATTCTAGGGCCCCTGCTCAGTCCACTGCACCACCTAGCTTTAATTAATTTTGAATAAATGTAAAGGATATTCAATAACTCTTCTTTCTCTAGATAGAACTTACAAAATAAAATGAAACAAAATCAGGTTTACACATGTCAAAGGCACAATCTCTAGGAATCTCATAATGCTTTTTAAGTATTTAGTGGATTTTCATCTTTTAAAAATAAGATTCAAGAAATAGGGGGCAGCAAGGTGGAGCAGTGGATAAAGCACCAGCCCTGAATTCAGGAGGACCAGAGTTTAAATCTGACTTCAGACACTTGACACTTATTAGCTGTGTGACCCTGGGCAAGTCACTTAACCCTGATTGCCCCCCCCCCCCGCACCGTCCCATCACCACCCCCGCCACCACACCCACACACAAAGAAAGAAAAGGAAAAAAAAAGAAATAGTTTCATATTAGCATTAACTAAGACACTATTTGTATCTTCCTTAAAATTTGAACTCAAGTACATGACCTTCACCTTAGATAGGAGAGGTTATTCAACATGAATCTGATTTCTGGTTTCTACAGACAAATGTCACCAGAAAATATTATATTTAATTTTTCATTGGATGATTCACCTAATCAGTTTGTTTTAATATCTTACTTTTTTCTTGATTCTGTGGTATATTCTAGTCCATTCTGGCTTAGCATTTCATTTTTAAAAGAAGTTAACTACATGGTTGTTGGAAATTTGTCCTTAAAACATATGTTAAAGGAGTTAGAGCTAGAAGAGAGCTTGTAGGTCATTTAGTCATTTTTCAATATGAAATGGATATCCAGAGAGAGCAAATAACTTACTTAAGATCACAAAGGCAGTTTAACAAAGTGGTATAGACTATAGTATAAGCTATCTAGGAATTAAATCAGGTCCTCAAATCCAAATATATCTATCTTGTCAAATTCACAATACTTCGAGTTAAAAAATAAAACAAAAAACAAAGCCAACAAAGGTCTAGAGATTCATTCTAAATATTTTCATGTCATTCACCAGTGAAAAGGAGCATGAACTTGCAAATCTCTAAAATAACACAAGAAACTGAATTAGTTGGAACAGAATATGAAAATTAGGCTTAAAGTGATTTAGGATAGACAAGGTAAACACTTCCTGACAGTTGAGGTTTGTTAACCAATAGATCAGTTTTGTTAAAGACGGAACAATAAGATAGAAACTATCAGTCTTCTATGGTTCAGTCAGGGAACTGCATGAAAATCTAAAGTTGAAAAAAATTGGGGTTTTCCTAAATTTCAGTGATTCTCTGGATACAAACCCTTACCACATGACACTGCGTGAATGGTTTCTGGTATTATGTTTTTTTAATTTATTTTATTTTTTTCCCCATTTTCCTATGTCCCTTTAGAATTTATCCCTGAGGGTAATTCAACTGATAATTTCATTCTTAGGCTATTTATAAGTCTCTTCATATGTACTATTACATCTGTCAGTCATTTAGCTAGCATGTGCTTTACAAATCATTTAATACAACCCTCTTATTCAACAAATATGGAAGCTGAAGCCCAGAGAGGTATATCACTAGTCATAGAAAAGGAAAAGTGTGAAGAAGAAAAAAATCCCCCTGAACTTTTTTTCTTACTTTTAAGAAGAAAGGAAGGGTAATGGTGAAAAAGAAAGGAGAAAGAATGGAAATATATTGATATGGTTCTAGAAACAAGAAAAATTAAGATAGGTAGAAGAAAATGGCAAAGTACATGTTTATCCAAATTTTCTTTTCCTTATTCTTATTCTTTCGAATTAGATTATAATCTTTGTAAGGACAAGAATAATGTCATATACTTCCTTTACTCTGCTTAGGTCTTAGCAATACTCTGCCTACAATGGACTCTGGGTCAAGGGTGTTGACTTACCAAGTTATTCAGCAGCATAAAAAGAGGTCTTCTCTAGCTGAATTGCCTTAAGGTATGAATTAAAATACAAACCTGTAAAATATCAATAAAGCTGACATAATTTTTTTTTGTTCCCTAAGATAGAAAGCAAAAAGAGTATGGCCTTAGGGCAATATACTGTGCCTAAAGGCTATCCAAGTCTCCTGCCACATATTATATTGGAGTATTATTACATTTTGTCTATTAAAGACATGGTGCCCTTGGGATTTTACAGGGTTTTGAACATGAATCCTTAGACAGCTCAAATTTTAGTTGATGCAGAATTATATGCCATGCTTGTAATACTCATGAGTGGCACAAAATACCAAATCTTTTCCTTGAAATGGCTAATATGAGTATCAAATTACCAACCTCCACCAAGCAAAAGGGAATGCTAATTAAAGGGGTAGGACATGTTCCAGTTGTTCTAATCAAAGAGAGCTTAATCCTTCCATAAGCTGGCGGGCTTTGTTGGAAGAAATTCTCAACAACCTTGTTACTTTTGATAACTGTAAGCCACTGACTCATGGCCCCTTGACAGCTAGCTGAGCATGTAATAACATTTCTCTGTATTTGGGGACTGGCTTAGCTGGCTTTATAATAGATTATTGTGGATGTTAAAGTGAAATGTTAGTCTTTCTTTAAAGCTCTGTATTCCCCAGTAATTAAGGTTATAAAAAGGGCACTGAGCACAATACAGTTTTCAAGGTCGCCAAACGCAGATATAAAAGTCTTTGGTTTGTGTAAATAAGGTATTAAACATAGGTTTATTCTGAAACTATGTTATAAAAAGGAAGAAAGGAAGATTCTTCAAGAATAACATGATAAAAATGTTTCCACGAATATATTCCTTTCCCCTTTAACTATGGCAAATTAAAACTATAGAATGTGAAAGGAAGTAAAGATACTGAAGTTGCATTGAAAGTATTGACTTTTGACTAGGGGAGAGGGAATGTCACAAAATTCCAATAAGGTGAATTCTCTCCTATAAGAAGCACAATCAGATAACAGCCCTGAGTTTCATCCAAAAGCAGTTGAGGTTATTGAGTATAACAAGAACCTTAGAGAAATCTCAACCTTTGGCATGACAAATCTAGAGGGACCATACAAACTAGGATTTCATTTTAACTTTCAAGGCAGTGACAGTTATTGGCTGTTTGTGTTTCCTATTCATTGTAAATAGAAAAAGTTAAAGAAAGAATTCACCCAGGAGAGGTTTTTAACTACTTGTTCCAAAAGAAAAGGAAAAAAAAAAACCTGAAATAACTTTATTTATTTTTTTTACAGTTTGGATATCCACTCATCCTTTGAACCAAACATGGACAAACTATTATTGTAGAAGGAAATATTATTACCGATATTTAATAGGAAATGCCCCCATATAATGATCAAAAACCATATAAAGGGAGGTGAGAAAAAGAAAGGAAGCTTTTTTATGTAAAAAATAAGAAAACTGCTTCCTACAGAGCTAAGACAGTAACATCAATGATAAGGGATACCAGAGTGGGGATATATCATTCAGTGTCAGAAAGGCAATCATATTTTCATTGTGCCACCTGAGATCAGGACAGATGTATGCAAAGGTGAGCACCTCCCTTCTCCTATTTTGAAAGGATAGAAAAGGAGGACTTGTAATACTTTATAGCAAAGACAAAAATGTCACATCCATATTTGCTATGCAGATGGTAAGTACATGCCAAATAAAACCATAAATTATATTTCTTATGCATTAGGTGTTAATTGTGTCAGTAGATAAAAGAGCAATTACCAGATAACTTGTACCTTTTTTAAAGGAATAATCAAAAAAATCATTCAAATAACCTTTTTCGCTAGAAATTAAGGAATTTACATTTAGTTCATTTCCTTTCAAGTTCCTCTTCCTACCTAGACTTCTTCAACTTCAAAAAATAAAAGTTCATTTTATCACATTTTTCCTTAAGAAGGACATTTTAAAAGGAATAACAGAAGCTCAAATGGGAAAGAATCCATTGTGATGTAGCCAATAATATAAGGAAATGCATGACCCTATGATATGAAGCAAGAATATGTAGTTAAAGTGGTGATATTGAAAGTAAAGCGATAAGGAGAACATACTAGTAGTATAGTGGATTAATTTAATGTGATACCTGAAAGCAAAATTATTTCCTACGTTCAATCCTACAAATATAGTTTCTATTTATTTACTTTCTCTCCCCTTTTGTACAGTTTTATTTAAATAATTAAATAACATTCATTATAAAATGCCTATAGGAACATGAATAATTCAAAATATATGCAATGCTAACCAACTTTAAAAAAATAACCTACATACTAAGAGTATTGATGAGAAGAAATATAGGAAAGATGTGGACATGAATGAATGTCATTTGGATGCAGCACGTGTAAACAGAACCTAAAAAGTCTCCATCTTGGGCCAGAGCCAAGAATGCAGAGGAAAGACATTAAATACATAGAGCTCCTGATATAATTACCCCCAAAACAGCAATAAAAGAACCCCTAGAGCAGAAAAACCCACAAAAATATGGGCTGAGATTATTTTCCAGCCATCGACAGATTAAAGGGGGCTGTGCTAAGCTACTGGTAAAGTCCAACCCTGTGATCATGCTGACAGAGACCCCAGGCAGGCCCACACCAGAGAAACTTAACCACTGAGCCTCTGAATCAGCTGCAGCACCAGTGTCTTCTGGAACTGAGCTTGCAATCGGGTGAGAGGGCTGAATAGCTGGCTGGGGTGGGGGCGGGGAGGAAGTGCAGGGGTGTCAGGGGGACCTAGGGAGGAATTCGGCTGTCCCTCCCCAGCAGAGAACCTGGAAGAAACCCTGAGCAGAGGGAGACCCAGGTGGGGGAGGGGCACAGGCTTGTCAAAGCTAAGAACCACACCACAGAAAGCTTTGCTGGTTGGTTGCTTAGTAAGTAGGCTTGAGGTTATCTTTGGACCAGAGAACAGGCCAGGCAGGAGTAAAACCTGCGCTCCCTCAAACCAAAACACCTGGGACCCTCTGAAGCTGGGGACAGTAGTGTAGTCTAGAAGCAGGGCCCCCAAGTGGGGAGTTAAAAGTCAAGTAAAAGATGGCAAGATGAGCAAGCAAAGAAAGTTTAGAATTATAGAAAGTTTCTTCAGCAACAAGGAAGATCAAGGTGCACCCTCAGAAGAAGATAACAACCTCAGGGCCTCTACATCCAAAGCTTCCAAGAAAAATATGAACTGGTCTCGGGCCATGGAAGCTCTCAAAAGCGACTTTGAAGAGAAAGTAGGAGAGATAGAAGGAAGATTTAGAGAGCGAGAGGAAAGAATGGAAAGAGAAATGAGAGTGATGCAGAAAAGTCATGAGAAAAAAGTCAACAGCTTGAAAAGTCAAATGGACAAGGAGGTAAAAAGCTGTCTGTAGAAAATAATTGCCTAAGAAGTAGGATTGAACAAATTGAAGCTAGTGACCTTATGAGAGATCAAGACACAGTAAAGCAAATCCAATTAAATGAAAAAATAGAGGGCAATGTGAAATATCTCCTTGGAAAAACAGCTGACTTAGAAAATAGATCCAGGAGAGATAATTTGAAAATCACTGGACTACTCAAAAACCAGAACCAAAATAAGAGCCTAGACATCCTCTTCCAAGAAATTGTAAGGGAAAATTGCCCTGATATTCTAGAAGCAGAAGGTAAAATAGTAATTGAAAGAATCCGCTGATTACCTCCTGAAAGAGATCTCAAAAGAAACCTCCAGGAATATTATAGCCAACTTCCAGAGCTCCCAGGTCAAGGAGCAAATATTTCAAGCAGCTAGAAAAAAGAAATTCAAATACTGTGGAGCTCCAATAAGGATAAAACAAGGTCTAGCAGCATCTACATTAAAGGACCAGAAGGGAAAGGAACTGGGACTACATCCAAGAATCGCATGCCCAGCAAAACTGAATATAATCTTTCAGAGGAAAAAAATGGGATTTCAATGAAAAAGAAGAATGTTCAGGCATTTGTGATGAAAAGACATGAACTGAATAAAAATTTGACTTTCAAATACAAGACCCTGGAGAAGCATTAAAAGGTAAAAAGGAAAAAAAAAACATGAGGGACATTAAAAAGTTAAACTGTTTACATTCTTACAAGAGAAGATAATACTTCCAACTCATAAGAACTTTCTCAGTAAGGAATACACAGAGGACACAGGCCTGAACTGAATATGAAGGAATGATATCTGTAAAGGCTTCATTTTTTGTTTATCCTTATTCTTTGTGGGGCAAACAGGGTGGGGTATCTTATGTCTGGGACTGGATTTGGGCTTGGGGCCTCCCGGGTGCAGGGCTGGTGCTTTGTCCACTGTGCCACCTAGCTAACCCATGATGACATCTTTAAAATAGGGTTGAGGGGTAGGAGGAATAGACTGGGGGAGGGGGAAGAGAAGAGGTGGAATGGGGAGAAGTAGCTCACATGAAGGAAACAAGAAAAAAAGCTTATTATGGGGAGGGGAAGAGGGGGAAGGAATAGGGCAGTGAGTGGACCTCACTATCATCAGAATTGGCTCAAAGAGGGAATAACATACATCCTCAAGTGGGTATTGTAATATATTTTCGCCCTGTGTAAAAGTGGACGGGGAAGGAGATGGGGGGGGGGTGGGAGAAGAAGGGAAGTTTCAGGGAGGGGGCTGTAAAAAGCAAAACACTTTTGAGGATGGTTAAGATGTTCTGCATAACAGAATATGTATGACATATATTGAATTGCTTGATTTCATAGGGAGAGTTGAGGAGGGAGGGAGAAGAAAAATTTAAGAAAACAGAATTAGCTCAAAAACCTTAACCTCATCAGAGTGGGCTCAAGAAGGGAATAACATACACACCCAATTGGGAGGAGTAATCTATTTAACCCTTCAGAAAAGTAGGAGGGGAAGAGGATAAAGAGGGAAGGGTGAATGAAAGGAGGGTAGAGTGGGGGAGGGGGCAGTCAGTAGCAAAACATTTTTGAGGAAGAATAGGGCAAAATGAGAGAAAATAGAGTAAATATCATTGGAAGGGAATAGGATGGAAGGAAATAGTTATGATGATTGACTACAATGGCAAAACATATGGTAGCTACTCTGCTGGGCTATTGTGAAGAAAATTCTTTATCAAGTTTAAGGTACTATATAAAAGTTATGATGAACAAGATGCTATCAGAAAAACCTGGAAAGACCCACATGAACTGAGGCAGAGAGAAATGTACTGTATGCAAAATAACAGCAATAGCGTAAGATGATCTGCTGGGAAGCACATGGTTATTTTCAGCAAGGCAATGATCCAGTATAACTCTGAAGGACTTAGGAAAATTGCAATACATCTACAGAGAAAGAACTGATGGTATCTGAAAACAGACTGAAACACATTTTTTTTTTTTTTGGACAACTCCTTAATCCGAAGTCTTGTTTTAATCTGTTTTCTCTCACAACCTAGCTAATGTAGAGATGTTATTCATGACTGCTCATGTATAACTTATGCTGAATTACTTGAGTTCTTGGGGTGGGGGCTGGGAAGGGAGGCAGGAAGAAAAATTGGAACACAAAGTTTAAAAAAATTGATGTCAAAATTTGCTTTTATTGTAATGTGGAAAATAAAATTCTAAACAATAAAAATTAAAAAAAAAAAAGAAAAAATGTCTCTGTCTCTGAAGCCCTTGGACTAGCCCTCCCCTTCACAGATTTGAAGGGGACAAATTTTCATGTATATGTATACACGCATATGTACAAACATACACACATACATACGCACACATTTGCATATGTGTTATATGTATACACATATAATACATGCATGCATGTGTGTCCATAAACATGTATACATTAATGTTAAAAGGTAATATATTATGGGGTTGGGGGGGGAACAGATAACACAAATGTTAAATGTAACTTATCCTTTGGAATTATTTCATATTATTAATAACCTAATACCACCCATATCCCCCTCAGAGGGGATAATACTAAAGAAAAAAATCATGGAACATGTATATTTGATGGAGAGGGAATGGCATATAGGGAAAGTTCCAAAGCATAGAGCCAGCCCTTGTTGGTACACCTCTATAAAGGTGGATGAGCTGGATCATAGGATTTAATGATAGAAGAGAATGGAGAAGGCATCAAGAGGTTAATATAGTATATGGGAAAAAGTGCTGGATGTGGTGTTAGAAGACCTGATTCTTGCTAGTTGTTTAAGTCTGAGCAAGTCATTGTACCTTTGGGGGCTTGTTTTCTCATCTATAAAATGAGGGAGTTATACTCCATCATTTTTAAGGTTCCTTTGAAATAAAAAAATCTATGATCTAATACAACATTGTATTGTACAGATAAAGAAAATAGGCTCAGAGATTTTAAGTGACATCCAATATCGCATGGCTAGTAAGGAGAAGAAGGCAATTCAAACTTAGGTCTTTGGATTCCAAGTCCAGTACTTTTAACAACCACCCTCATGACAATATAAAGGTGCTCGGAGTGAAGAGGTTGAACTGGGGATGCTGAAGGCAAAGTTTGCCTATTCTGTTTATAGCAGCAAAAATACTTTGAACCTGTTCTGCGAATGATATTGGGCTGGGGGTGAGGGACAGATTCTCTTTCATTTTTTATTCAGTTTTCAGAAACTTCTCTTTCACTGGGGCCATCCTATTAGTATTTGTGGACACGTTTTAGTGTTCCATGAAAGCTTATCGAAAAAAGCTGTTTGACTGCCATAGTCTTCCCTTCCCTTCCCTTCCCTTCCCTTCCCTTCCCTTCCCTTCCCTTCCCTT
This sequence comes from Dromiciops gliroides, assembly GCF_019393635.1. Lineage (NCBI taxonomy): Eukaryota > Metazoa > Chordata > Mammalia > Microbiotheria > Microbiotheriidae > Dromiciops > Dromiciops gliroides. Next base: position 112,727,812 of record NC_057863.1, read on the forward strand.
CCCTTCCCTTCCCTTCCCTTCCCTTCCCTTCCCTTCCCTTCCCTTCCCTTCCCTTCCCTTCCCTTCCCTTCCCTTCCCTTCCCTTCCCTTCCCTTCCCTTCCCTTCCCTTCCCTTCCCTTCCCTTCCCTTCCCTTCCCTTCCCTTCCCTTCCCTTCCCTTCCCTTCCCTTCCCTTCCCTTCCCTTCCCTTCCCTTCCCTTCCCTTCCCTTCCCTTCCCTTCCCTTCCCTTCCCTTCCCTTCCCTTCCCTTCCCTTCCCTTCCCTTCCCTTCCCTTCCCTTCCCTTCCCTTCCCTTCCCTTCCCTTCCCTTCCCTTCCCTTCCCTTCCCTTCCCTTCCCTTCCCTTCCCTTCCCTTCCCTTCCCTTCCCTTCCCTTCCCTTCCCTTCCTTTGTCTTCCTTCTCTAAATCTATTAGCTTTACAATTTTTCTGTGTGAAGCATAGACTGAAGGCATCAGCAAGTGGAAATAGAGCCAATGATAACATTCCTACCAAGATAAGCCAAGATAGTGGCAACAGAAATGGAAAGAAGAGATGAAGGTGAAATGTTAATTCTCAGGACTGTTTGAATTCAGGAAAGATAGGGAGGCAAAGTTGTTTCAAGTTTCTCTGCCTCCCGTTTGTCTGCATGAGTATAAATCAGAAAAAAAAATAGTATTAAAAACAACAACAAAAAATACAATACCATACCAAGCTTGTTTTAAAACATTCTCCAGACATTTTAGAATGAGTCTATAATAACTGAGATAGTAATCCTCCTATACTGGAAGTAAGACCATGTGAGTACTTCAATATTTAAAGGCATCTCTGATTTCATTGATGTATGTATTCCTTAAACATATCCATTCTGCTCATCTTGTATATGACTTATTCATGGGGACCATTCAACGTGTTGCTGTTGTTCAGTTGTTTCAGTCATGTCTGATTCTTCATGACCCCATTTGGGATTTTCTTGGCAAAGATACTGGAATGGTTCGCTGTTTTTCTCTAGCTCATTTTTACAGAGGAGGAACTGAGATAAACAGGGTTATGTGACTTGCTCAGGGTCACACAGCTAGTACATGTCTGAGGCCAGCTTTGAACTCATGAAGATGAGTCTTCCTGACTTCCAGCACTGTATCCACTGTGCCAACTCAACATGCTGTGGGTTTAGTCTCTCAACACTACATATTATGCAGTGCCAAACACAAAATTTCCCTCTGTCATCATAGACTCTTCTTACATAACCAACCTAACACATTGTCTGGGACATATCAAGTGCTTAATAAATTAGTGTTTAGAAAGCTCGGTGGAACAGTGGATAAATATTATGTTTGGACTCAGGAAGACCTGAATTCAAATCCCTGAGCAAATTACTTAACCTCAGTTTGCCTCACTTTCCTCGGTTGTAAAATGGGGATTATATAGCACCTACATCCTAGGATTGTTATGCAGATCAAATGAGATAGTAATTGCCTGGCATAGAGTAAGGCCTACATAGATGCTAGCTATTATTAAATTCCCTTGTTTCTTCCCTCTTTTTTATCTTATGCTTTTTATATCTTTTATATCATTGCACAAATGCTCATTGGTAATATATTGAAGACTTTCTACATATAACATACATCTTTCCACTGGCCTTTGCAAATTTGATCCTTTGGAGATTGTCAGACATATAGCAATTATAATTATAAGTGAAGCCTAAATTAAGCTTGGTCCAACTACTCAGGTTCAAGGTTTTACAATTCAATCAGCCCTTTCGGACAATAAAATCCAGTCCAAAACATTTTAATAATTAGGAAGAAAAGAGAGTATAAGTTACTTACTTCTCTCCCTCCATAATCAGAAACCTACAAGAACTCAGGAGAGTGTCCTGAAGGCAATCAGAGCTCAGCAGTCATATGACAACCAACCAGCTTAGCATTCTGCAGGCCGTGAAAGCTCAGCAGTATTCTTTATACAGCTATTTTCCCTCCAGGGTATGCCCTTTGTACTTAAAGCAGCTGAGTATGTACATGGGGAGAGGAGGAACAGAACCAAGGAACAAAATAGCTCATCCCCATCAAAGGAAGACTCCACAGGCAGCCCAATGGTGCAGGACAACTACCCTCACCCAAAGGCTCTCAGTCTCCTACCGCATCATCTGAGGAAGAATGTTGGCATAAAAATATGAGGTTGCATGATCCCAAAGAACCCATGATGAAGACTGCTGCCCATTGTCTGAGAAGAGAGGAGAGGAAAGGAGAGGAGAGGAGAGGAGGTGAGAGGAGACGAGATGAGAGGAGACGAGACGATATGAGATGAAAGATGGTGGGCTAAATATGCCAAATAAGACACATCTTTGGACATGGTTAGTGTGGGAATTTATTTTGCCTGACTGCATATTTTTTACAATAAATTTTATTTCCTTTGTTCCCTCCCTCCCTCCTTCCTTCCATCCTTTCTTCCTTTCTTCTTTTTTTCTATTTTTAGTAGGCATAGAAGTAGAAAGGAAATACAATAAATGTTTACTATTAAAAAAAAATAAAATGTAATAGAAAATTTTAAAATAAGGTTGTTCAAGAAAGAAGCCATTTAAATAGACCATTGCACATTTCCCCAAATCTTATCTTCATCATTCTCTTCTTGTTCAATTCTGGGCTTAGCTCATTGTCCAACTGCAGTTTCTGTCCAAGTTATAGGTATTTATGGACCAGTTTAATGGGCAATTAATACCATATTACATCACACTATGGACATTAGGCATTCTTTATCTACCTCATTTATCTTGTACAAATACTTTGCCAAATTCTTTTAAATGATTATGAATCTCACTTAAGGAATCTATAATATTCCTAGTTTTGAAACAATTATCACAATGTTATTCATAAACAGGAGCATCTGGAAGACCTTACCATCCACATGATATCTTTTTGTCACTTGTATTTTGACCTAGACATCTTCTTTGACAGTGGCAGAAATTCCTTTGGCAAGCATATATCTTTTTATTTTAGGTTTCATCAATGATTAATAATTAGAGTATTATTAAAGAAAGTTGGATATTTCAAAATTTTTTATATGACTAACATATTAATGAGAAACATTTTATTTAATGGGAATCAATGTGGCTCTTTGCTCTGTCAAATTGCATGTTTAAATTTTCTACAAATAATAAAATCAATGGAGTCCTGTATTGTCTATACCTTTTAGTCATTTGGGGGATTTTAAAAGAAATGGTCTGCCATAAAATAATATTTATAAAATCTTTCCTATTCCTTTCTTTTTTTTTTCTTTTTGCAGGGCAATGAGGGTTAAGTGACTTGCCCAGGGTCACACAGCTAGTAAGTGTCAAGTGTCTGAGGCTGGATTTAAACTCAGGTCCTCCTGAATCCAGGGCCATTGCTTTACCCACTGTGCCACCTAGCTGCCCCCTTTCTTCTATTTCTTTCTCATATGTTGGTCAAGGATGCATTGGATACATAGGTCTACTATGATTATAAATATTTTATACAGATGAGAAAGTGACCATACAGGTCATTAGTTACTGGTTTCCTCTCCACTGCTTAGATATAAGCATACACTTTGGTAGGGTTAATTATATTTGATAAAAAAAAAAGATCTAATTTTTCAGAAGAACTAAGGCAGTTTGGAAGCATAGTCTTCTGCTAATATTAGATATTCAAGTAAGAATTCAATTATAACTGTTCATTCAGAAACATGATAGGCCTGTCAATCTGTAGTTATTTCCTTAAATCCACTCCAAAAATTACTTTCTGCCAAATTATTTCTAGGATTTCTATAATCCCTGAGAATCCTTCCAATCTCATTTTTAAATTGCATTCTTAAAGATCGTGTTAATTTATCGACAGAAACATTGATTTTGTAATATTTCAGACACAAACAGTCTATGTAAATATTGTTTAACAAGTACAGTTTTGATTCACTGAGGCCTCTGTAGACTTGATATTGCATTTGGAATATAAGCATTAAATCAAATTTACTAATAAAATACACATTTGTAGAGATAATAGAATGCTCATTATAATGAGGTAATAGAGAATTAAATGAGCCACTTCCAAGAGCATAACCAATCTAATAGTTCTCTAGAAAAATTAATATTTTATGTTGATGATGTAAATATTTTATTTTTATCTTTTAAAATATTTTTCAGAAGAATGTCATTAAGGATGCATAGAAAGAGCTACAAAATGTTTAGGCTCCTCTTTTTTTACCCCCTAAGGGGAGAATGTTTGGTTTTGTTGTTATAAATGATTAGTTCCATTTAAGTGTGCGAAAGCTGCATCAGAAGGAAGGGCAAATAAAGGAAGCCAAAACATATACACACACTTCTGTAACCTTTGCTTTGTCCATTTCTCCAGATTTTCATGAAGGCTTTTAGGACTTTGACCCTAATCATCCATTTCCTTTCTTTTCCACTATTGAAATGATTAGATGGACCTAAAAATTTCACCTCGGGGCCTAATGTCTCTAACTCAGGTTAATGATCTCATTATCCTCTTTAGATTAGACATTGTACTTCCTTTATAGCAATATGCTTGCAATGCATTTGGCTTTCTCAGTAAAGCCAGAAAGAAGGGGGTGGGGGGGGGAAGCAAAAGTGAAATACTTGTCATGTTTGAAATAGACTTACAGAAATTTATTATCTGTGTACAGATATAATCTTTTACATATTCTCAAGGTTTGGGGCATATATCCCCACAAGAAGTAGAAATAGGTGACATTTGCATAGCTGCTTTAAAGTTTGCAAAGCATTCTACAGATATTATCTCATTTGATCCTCAAGCATTATGCTAAAATAAGTGCATTATCACCTCCATTTCACAGTTGCAGAAAACTGAGGCTTGGAGAGGTTTAGTGACTTGTCTAGGATTGCACAAGTAGCTAGTAAGTGTCTGAGTCTGGATTTGAAAGCTAGTGCTTCTACTCCAAGGCTAGTATTGGATCCACTATACCAGGCTGTTGCTACAACAAGAAAGAGAATAAGAACATCAAAAATATGTCACAGCTGATGCTAAGGCAACTGCACATGCTAATTAGAAAAAGAGGGAAAGAAGCCAAGATTCACCCAAAAGAATGAGAGCTTGTGAGTAAAATTAGGTGTCTGGCCACAGAAAAGGGTCTTAAAAACTAGGACAAAGTCAAAATGGTGTTTAAACTGAAGAACTACACGATCCCAATAAATTAGCATGTGCTTTTGGATGCTCTTCTTTTAAAATTTTACTTTTTTCCCCTTAATATTTTAGCATAGCTTTTGAGGGGTTTGTGTGGGTGTGGGTGTGGGTGTGGGTGTAAAGGCGGTATGTGAACACACATACAAGCACCCAAATTTTTAATATTAACTATCTCTTCTTCCCATCAGTGAACTAAGGAAAGTATTGCTTATTCACACCAAGTCAAGAAAAACAACAGGTGAGAGACCTAATCATATTAGAAAGAGAAGGAAGGGTGCTCTTAGGAAGGTCTTTGACAGGGCTTAAGGTCAGAAGTTTTTACTTGTTAGTCAGGGGACATTTCTTCACATTCTCTTCTCAAAAAAAAGAAAAAAAAAGAATCCACCATTTTTTGTTTGTTTTTTCCAGGTCTAGAGGTTTTTTGTTTTGTTTTGTTTTTTTGCAACATCAACCTATATTTCCTTACTGACTGGACCTTTCAGAAAGGTTTTAGAAAGGAACTTCTCAGATTCAAAATAATTAATTGTAAATGTGCAAATGGTCTTTAGAACAGTTAATATAGGGTTAGTGCACATCCTCTCATTCAGTGCTCATTTCTTAGAGGTGCCTAACAACTTACTGTGATTGACAAGAGCAATGACTTGGTAGTTGGCTTTCATACCATATCTAGCAAAGTGGAGAAATAATTAGATTCTGTCCTCAAAATCTTCAGAATGCTCTGTCACTTACTTATTTTTGCATTTTTCCCAAAGTTTAATAAATTCATATAATAGTCAATTATCGCTGAGTGAATGATGAAGTGAATGAACACATTTGTCTATAACATACAAATGGAAGAGATGCTTGTGTTGGCAAGCTGTGGGAATTTTAACAGGAATATAGGGAAACCAATTTTACTTGAAATGACAGTCCCAGAACTTCTAGTTCCTTTTTAACTGGGTTGTCAAGGTTATTATACCAGTGATCTCTTTGTCTTTGCAAACAAGATTTTTGAGACTGAAGAATCAGGTACCAACTGTCTTCCTATTACCACTCTGGAAAACTGTTTTAGGTGTGAGGTCAAATTATGCTCTCATTATATCAAAGTGCTGAACCAGATGCTCAGAATAAATAGTATCATTAATCAGTAGTCTTATAGAAGAACAAAAGATCATTTGAAGAAGGCATTTATATGTGGAAATCATTTTATTTTCTGCTTGTTTTGTTTGGTATTACACAGTAAGAATTTGAAAAACATATGAAATAATTTTTATTGTATGAAAACATAGAAGCAGATGTGGGGGGGGGAAGCTTCTTACACTGTCTGGGATCAACTTTCCTATTTTTGTCTTCAGTTTTATGATTAAATTAAACACATTTACAGTTATAGTGATAGTAGAAGCACAGCAACAAATCCATGATAGAGTTGGATTCAGAAAGAAAAGATGAGCAATAGATGTGTCAACAGCAAGCTACTGAAGAAGATAGTTTCAGACTAAGTTCTCTGTAAGTAGGTTAAAAAAATTCCCATGAGTTTGTTCATTTATAATTAAATGTTAACATGGCAAAGCTTCAGTACAATTGAAATCCATTTATGTGTTCATGAAAAAGAAAAAAGTGAGATAATCCCTTTCTGCAAATTGTGATATAGTTATGTCAAATGCTCCTGATATTGGGGCAAAAATGGAAATTAAAGGAAAACAAAATCTTTATTAACTAAAAATTTTAGCACGTTAGCTTGAGTTCTAAAACTTTCCAAAATCAGTACTAAATAAATCCATAAGGACCTGGAAGGGAGCAGGTGAAGTTCTGGATAACCAACACAACTTTATGAATAAATTAGACCAGACAAATTTGATTTTCTTTGACAGAATGTCAGGCCTGTAGAATCAATTTAAATTGAATAAGTATTTACTGCATAGTGCTCAGTACTGAAATTCTCAAGTTTCTGGCTATATTTTGTTTTGGTTTTTGAGATTTTTCTATCACAGACAAAAGCATCTTCCTGAGTCATCCCCAACAGTTCAGTCAGTGAGGTATATTCTGTGATTTGTCCTTGGGATTCATTCAACTTGTAACCCCAACACTGAACACAGTACCTACCAACACAGTAGCTGTCTAATAAACATTTTTTCTTTTTAATTTTAATTTTATTTTTTATCATAAAAATATTTTATTATTTTCTAGTTACATGTAGAGATAGTTTTCAACATTTGTTTTTATATGATTTCTAGTTCCAAATTTTTCTCCCTCCCTCTCTTCCCTCCCCCTTCCCCAAGACAGCAAGCAATCTGATACAGGTTTATATGTATAATCACATTAAACATACTACTGCATTGATTATGTTGTGAAAGAAGAATCAGAGCAAAAGAGGAAAACCTAAAAAAAAAAAGTAGAAACAGTATGTTTCAACCTGCATCCAGATGCCACAGTTCTTTATTTTGGATGTGGAGAGCATTTTCCATCATGAGTCCTTTTGAATTATCTTGGATCATTGTATTGCTAAGAATTAAATATATCACAGTTAATTATCACACATTGTTGTTGATACTGTGTACAATGTTCTCATTCTGCTCATTTCACTCAGCATCAGTTTATGCAAGTCTTTCCAGGTTTTTCTGAAATCTGCCTGCTTATTGTTTCTTACAGAACAATAGTATTCCATTACATTCATATGCCACAACTTGTTTAGCCATTCCCCAATTGATGGGCATCCCCTCAATTTCCAAATCTTTGCCATCACAAAAAGAGCTGATATAAATATTTTTGTACATTTGGGTCCTTTTTCTTTTTTTATGATATTTTTGGGATAAAGACATAATAGAGGTATTACTGAATCAAAGGGTATGCACAGTTTTATAGCCCTTTGGGAATAGTTCCAAATTGCTCTCCAGAACGGTTGGATCAGTCAACAGCTCCATCAACAATGCATTAGTGGGGCGGCTAGGTGGCGCAGTGGATAAAGCACCGGCCCTGGATTCAGGAGGACCTGAGTTCAAATCTGGCCTCAGACACTTGATGCTTACTAGCTGTGTGACCCTGGGCAAGTCACTTAACCCCCATTGCCCCGCAAAAACAAAAAACAAACAAAAACAAACAAAAAACCAAACAAACAAAAAAACCCAATGCATTAGTATTCTAATTTTTCCACAGCTTTTCGAACAATTATTATTTTCCTTTTTTGTCATATTAGCCAATCTGATTGGTGTGAAGTTGTACTTCAGGGTTGGTTTAATTTGCATTTCTCTAATCAGTAGTGATTTAGAGCATTTGTTTTCATATGGCAATAGATAGCTTTGATTTCTTCATCTGAAAACTGCCTGTTGATGGGGGCAGCTAGGTGGCACAGTAGATAAAGCATGGGCCCTGGATTCAGGAGGACCTCAGTTCAAATCTGACCTCAGACCCTTGACACTTACTAGCTGTGTGACCCTGGGCAAGTCACTTAACCTTCATGCCCCCCCCCCGCCCCCAGGGGGGAAAAAAAAAGAAAGCTGCTTGTTCATATCCTTTGATCATTTCTTGATTGGAGAATTATTTTCATCCTTATAAATTTGATTTAGTTCCCTATATATTTTAGAAATGAGACTTTTTTCAGAAATACTGGCTGTAAAAATTATTTCCTAGCTTTCTGCTTCTCTTCTAATTTGGGATGCATTGCTTCTGTTTGTACAAAACTTGTTTAATGTAATAAAAATCATACATTTTGCATTTTATAACATGATCTATCTATCTCTTGTTTGGTTATAAATTCTTCTCCTCTCCATAGATCTGAGAGGTAAACCCTTCCTTTCCTAATTTACCTATGGTATCACCCTTTATGTCTAAATCATGTACCCACTTTGACCTTATTTTTGTATATGGTGTAAAATGATAAACATTTTTTATTGATTGAAAGAATGGTAGATTATTCCTAAGTTTTATGGTTATGTATCCCATATACTTTCTTCAAGAAGACAAATAGAAATCATTGATTTTGGTAAATGATATGACCAAAAAAAATCAGTAAAATGAATTCTTTAATAACAAATAAGAAAAGGGGCAGCTAGGTGGTACAGTGGATAAAGCACTGGCCTTGGATTCAGAAGGACCTGAGTTCAAATCCAGCCTTAGACACTTGACACTTACTAGCTGTGTGACCTTGGGCAAGTCACTTAAACCTCATTGCCCCCCTCCGCCCCCCACACATAATAATAATAACAAATAAGAAAAGATTGCTTACCATTGTGGAAATGGTTTCAAAATCAGCTGTCTGGGTGTAATCAAATCATAGACAAGCTGGAATAAAGACCAAAATTAATGTGAAATCTGAAGAAAATCTATAAATGAGAAGATTTCTTTTGATGCACTGATGGTTCCAATATGTCATTGACATAAGGACTACCTAAGAAAAGGCTAGTAAAAACTCCTTCTTGTCCTTCTTCCCCTTCAGGTTTTTTGTCAATCTTTTCTGTAAAAGATCTTCCTAATGGTATTAGATTATTTGGGTGTTTTTACTTGATTTAAAAAATTTTTTTGTTATAGAACAGGATGAAGTCATTGACAGTATTAGTCAATTTGTGAAATGCAACCTAGGCCATTCTCATTCTTTTGCTAAATTTTGGGCCTCAGTCATTGTTCATTTACAGTATAGATCCAAGATATACATACTTGTTCTGGGCTGGGTCAGTCCCCTGGTAGTTTGAATGTGATATTGGAACTAAAAAAGACACTTATAGATCATTCAGCAGTTAACAAAGTAAGATTAGCTTAGCCATTGCAGTAGGCTATTCAACAAAGACAGACACTAAGGACACTTCAAGTTGATTAAGCTGAACGTAGCTCCTTTGTCTGAGGTGGCCATTGATTTCCACCAGCTATTCATTATAGAACTCTTGCAGTTTCTTATGGCTACTTTATAATCAGGAAATAAAGAAGTGCTGTCAACATCTTTAATCTTTAAACTCCTGAACCAACCAAGTCTCAAGGATAGTATCAATACCTTTTAAGTATATGCTGGCCTAATTTTCATAGGTACAAAGGCTAGAATATTGTTCCTATCACACTGTACCTCTTGATGGTAAGGTCGTTAAGATCCGCTAGAGAATCTTTCACCATTTAAACAAATTTTGGATTGTTATAGGTCAACCTCCAATGTCCAAGAAGCTTGATATAGGCAGCACTAAAGGAAGAAAAGAAAAATAAAAAATAGAAACATAGCAAAGACAGGACTCTGTGAAAGAGTGGCTAAGTCTGAGAGAACACCAGAAAGGAGTGAGTATTGAGTCTAAAGGACTTAGAAAATGTCCACAAAGCCTTTTCTACGCATGTCCTAATTGTCTCTCCATACATAGCTTTTAAGAGGGTCACAGTAATCTGCTGGGAAACTCTTGTAATCTAGTCAGCTCAGCTGACCCCTGGCTACTCCTTAAGAGCAACTAATGGTTATATGGTTTTAAGATACTTCCTCTCATAGCTTTTTTTTCTTGTTCCCAGATATTTGGTCCAGATAATTTTCCAATTTTTTCTGCCTCACAAGTCATCTTATGAACCAACTCCTACACAGAATCATAGTCTTAAGTGTATATTCTTATTCCAGGTAAGTAGCTATAGTTATATAGCAAATCTCCCTTCTGATAGGGAATTTCCCATTATCTTTGCTTTTTCTGTATTTGAAAATCTATTACATGTTACTATGAGAGATCAGACAAGAATCTTTGTGGCAAAGAGTGCAATATTGTATATAATACTCAGTAGCTCAAATCCAACTTATTTGGACAAATTCTGAGCTTTGCAAACTTCGTAAATGGTATAGAATTATATTGCAGAAAAGGAAAATGATAAATGTTGGAGAAGATGGGGGAAAATTAAAACAATAATGCATTGTTGGTGGAATTGTGAACTGATCCAACCATTCTGGAAAGCAATTTGGAATTAGGCCTAAAAGGCATATTACAGTTAGGATAACAGAAGAATTTAATGCTCTAGGTGATAAATACAATGTTAAAGACATTTGGGGATAGAATTGAAATGATTATATATAATATTGTGAGGTTTTTTAAACTCACGAGTAAGAAAATAGACACTTTAAACTTTTATGCTAAAAAAACTTTTATGCTTACTTTATCGTCTCTATACATTTTTATGAGGAATGGTACATTTGATGAAAACATGAAAATTATATAGGCAGTTTTAAAAAAAAACCCATATTTCCACATTAGTCATGTTGTGAAAGAAGAATCAGAACAAAAGGGAAAAACCACAGGAAACAAAAAACAGGTAAAAATAGTATAGCATTCAGATTCTATAGTTCTTTCCATCATAAGTCTTTGTATTGCTAAGAAGAGCCAAGTCTATCATAGTTGATCTTTGCACAATGTTGCTGTTACTATGTACAATGTTCTTGTGGTTCTGCTCACTTCATCAGTTCATATAATTCTTTCCAAGTTTTTCTGAAACCTACCTGTGCATCATTTCTTATAGCACAATAGTATTCCATTACATTCATATCCTGTAACTTGTTCAGCCATTCCAAAATTGATGGGCTTCCCTTCAATTTCCAATTCCTTGCCACCACAAAAAGAGCTGATATGAGTATTTTTATACATGTGGGTCCTTTCCTCTTTTTTAATGATCTCTTTGGGATATAGACCTAGTAGTGGTATTGCTGGATCAAAAAGTATGCAGTTTCATAGCCTTTTGGGTATAGTTACAAATTGTTCTCCAGAATGGTTGGATAAGTTGACAGCTTTACCAGCAAATGCATTAGTTTTCCAATTTTCCCACATACTCTCCAGTATTTATCATTTTCCTTTTCTGTCTTACTAGCCAATCTCATACATGTGAAGTGGTACCTCAGAGTCATTTTGATTTGCATTTCTCTAATCAGTAGTGATTTAGGGTATTTTTTCATAGGACTATAGATAACCTTAATCTTCATCTGAAAACTTTCTTTTCATATCTTTTGACCATTTATCAATTAGGAAATGACTGGTATTCTTATAGGTTTGACTCACTTCTCTATATATGTGAGAAATGAGGCCTTTATCAGAAATGTTGGCTATAAAAATTGTTTCCTAGTTTTCTGATTTCCTTCTAATCTTAATTGCATTAGTTTTATTTGTATAAAACCTTTTTAAATTTTATGTAATGAAAATTATTCATTTTGCATTTTATAATGTTCTCTATTTCTTGTTTGGTCATAAATTTTTCCCTTTTCCACAGATCTGAGAGGTAAACTATTCCCTATATCCTAATTTGCTTATGGTGTTACTCTTAATGTGTGAATCATGTATTCATTTTGACCTGATCTTAGTATATGGTGCAAGATATTGTTCTCTGCCTAGGTTTTACCACACTGTTTTCCAGTTTTCTCAGCACTTTTTGTCAAATAGTGAGTTCTTATCCCAGAAACTGGAGGCTTTAGCTTTATCAAACTGGAGATTACTATAGTAATTTATTACTGGGTCCTGTGTACCTAACCTATTCCACTGATGCACCTACCACTCTATTTCTTAGCCAGTACCTAATAGTTTTGATGATTGGTGCTTTATAATATATTTTTAGATCTGATACAGCTAGATTACCTTCCTTTGCATTTTTCATTAATTCCCTTGATATTCTTGATCTTTTCTTTTTCCAGATGAATTTCATTATTATTTTTAGCTCTATAAAATAATTTTTGGTAGTTTGATTGGCATAGCACTGAATAAGTAATTTAATTTAGGTAAATAGGCAGTCTTTTATAAAAAATTCTCTATAGTATAGTACATCTTCATAGTAATACTTTTACCTGAAGAAAATATAGGACTGTAATATTAAATTTTGTTTATTATTTGTTGATTATTTCTCCTCCCAATTTACTTACTGCCTCCAAGGCAAACAAGGGTTAAGTGACTTGACCAAGGTCACACACCTAGCTTGTGTCTGAAGCCACATTTGAACTCAGGTCTTCCCAGATGCAAGCCCAGTGCTATACTCACTAAGCCATCTAATTACCTCTATAACTTTGCTTGCTCATCTCCAAACAAATGCCTCTCAACCCAGATAATACAATGGTCTATAATAAATGAATCAATAGGTATAACTTTGTTCAATAGAGCTGGATCAGCATATTCTTATGAACGGTGTTCACTTATAATGTGGTAAAATGGAATATATCTTCTGCAGAATCCAATTATAAGAGGTATTCCCTATAGATGGTGGGGTTTTCCAGATGTGATTACTAGGTTACAGTATGTTTGTTGCTTTCATTGAATCCCAGTATATCCAAGACATTAATAGAGATTTCTCAATGTCATTCAAAAGACTTTGGCCTAATAATCTACATAGTGGAAAAAAGCGGATGAAGAATGCATATTTCCAAGACAATGACGCATAATTAGCTGGGCAGCTTTTTGAGTTCATATATTAGTACATATTTTATGTGTATATGTACACACATGCATATATAGTATATATGTGTATAGTACACATATATATGTGCAATGCAATTGGGATGATGATAAATGTTAAACAACCAGTCCTTCAAAATAGTGTACGTGAAGTAAGCTTTTAAATTAATCTGTATTATTAACATTTTCTCCATCACTTTCTTGAGTCTAGACAATTAACAAAACAATAATAAATCAAACCCTGATTTATATAGTGTTTGCTAATTTCTGAGGTATATGTCAATGCTCATATTGAAAATGCAATGATTCACCCTTGTGAGTCAGTTTGTACTGACACTATACTTGTACATTGGTATGTTTTCAGTGTGTGTTTATATGTGTTCACTCATACATAAACACATGGACACATACTTTGAATTGTTTCAGTGGACAATGTGCTGGGCTCACTTCTTTTCAATTCACCATTACTGTGAACAGTAATAGGTTAAGAACTTTGTATACAAATACAAAAAAAATGAAACAAACCTTGTCTTCAAGGAACTTATATTCTACTGGTTAGACACAACATATACATGCATAGAAAAGTAAATGCATGGTGATTTGATAACAGAGTATAACAATTAGATCTCCTAGATGAAAAATGTCTTTATTGGAGGTGATATCTGAACTGATCCTTGTAGGAAGCTAAAGATTCCGAAAGGTCCAGGTGAAGAAAATAATGCATTATAAGCTAAGGGAAGAGTCTGCCACAGATATAAGATCTGGAACATCAAGACTGAATAACATCCAGTTAGCTAGTTTGGCTGGAACATAGAGATTAATAAAAGGAGGAGAGTGGCCTACATTTTATTTGGTATACCTTGCAGCTTATTCACCAATATTCTTCCAGTTAAGTCACTGTACATAGAGCAATATTTCAGAAGAATGAAAATTCAGGTGACTCAGAGGACATTGGAAAGATACCTGATGGATATAAATAGGATGCACCATATGGTCAGTGATGATTTCCATGAGAAAAGTGTTATTTTTAAAAAAAAAAAAAAAACCTCAACAAGGTTATTTATGAATGGAAAGGAAGGAGGACCAGTGAGAAAAGCCTGCTCTGGACTGGAGACCATGGAATGCTAAAAAGCCCTAGTGAAGATATGCCAGAATATTGAGAAAGAGCCTTTATAGAAATCTTTGTGGGGCTATGGATAAGAATCATATGGAATAAAAATGCATAGATAATTAGTGCACTCCACTGGTGGCTGGAGTATGGGCACTAATGAGCTCATGAATGAAAGTGAGTGCATAAATGAACAAGCATTCAAGTGTTTATTATGTGAAAAAATCTTTGCTAAATGCTGTGGATATAACATCAAGAGTGATAGTCTTTTCCCTCAAGTTGCTAGGATTCTAATGGGAAAGACAATGCATCCTATTGTTATGTCCCATCCTCCTATAGTCTCCCTCCCCCTTTCCCTGGCCTGGTTCTGATGGGAGAGGGTGAAGGGTAGATGTCAGAGATATATTCCTAGATCCCCCATTTAAGGATAACACTGAAGGCAACTATCTCTTCATTTCCACCCAGAGACCCTTCCCTGGACATCATCATTATCCTGAAACAGGTACTCTCCAAACCACCCTTTTTTGTGTTATTTTCTCCCATTCGGTTGCAGCTTCTTAAAATAGGGAACTATCTTTTGCTTTTTATTGTATTCTCAGTGCTTAGCAAAGTACTTGAAATATAGTAGGGATTTAATAAATTTTTTATTGATTAACATGGAGAAAAGTATCAGGTAGAGGTGCCTTGGTTTGGAAAGTCATGGAAATCATAAGTAGCACCATAGAAAAGTTGATCAAGGCACAATTTCCAGTAATAATGACAGTGTTGATTTTGATTATGGTACTAGATCTGAAAAGCCACTGGGAGAGGGGAGTGAAAGGAAGGTACAAGCATGATAGCAGAATAAATAAGACAAGATTGAATGTGAAACATGTCTGGGACTGGATAGCTAGAGAGGGCTAGCTGACACACATCAGCTAGGACAGAGTAGGTCCCAATTTAGGAATTCCAAAGCTGAGAGGGATAAGGCTTCCTGGGCAAGATCTCAAGGTCCATTGGAAGAAGGAATGATCCATTTTCATTAAATACAAGGCCAAATAAACGACTTTCTCTCATAGAAGAGGTTTCTAACTTTAATGAGTCAATATTTATATGAAGCATCACAAAAGTAGGTTTGTCTGAAGACTATAGCTGCTTGTCATTTTAATTAACAATCTGGAAAAAAATAATAAATGTAACCAAAAAACTGTGTTGAATGATCACCAGATTAGGGGAAAAAAGATCATGATTAAATTTACATACTAAGTAAATTGAATTGACTAAACTTAGCAGAATGAAGTTCTATAAAAAGAAATTCAAGTGCTATACCTAGGGAAGGGGAGAAAATAGCTATAGAAAAAGATGGAAAAGGATTGGCTAAGTGAAAATATGTAAGGAAAAGACCTAGTAGTCAAGGTGAATTAAAAACTTGACCTGGAATCGGCAAGACAACACTGTAGATTTAAAAGGAATCATGTTTGACTAAATAAATATAAGCATAGCTTGTGATGTAAGCCTCCTCTAGGATTCAGTAATAGTCAGATCCTTCCTAGAGCAAACATCACAGTTGAAATTGAAATTGACAGTCCTTTTCTGAACTCCTTCTAAATAATTTCTTTTTAAGATATATCTGTATTTTTTATTTGGGCACTTAACCATATACATTGTCATAACTGTTATTAAATTGTTTCTTGTGTTAGAATTATTCCCCAGGTATATTTCAAACTCCTGGAGGGCAGAGACAATATTTCACATTTAAATAATCCTTTATACCTAATCCAATACTATACCCATAGCATATGTTTCATTTGTATTTGATAAACCAAATGAATGATCCATATCATAATATTGTAGTTTACATTTTAAGGACAAATACAAATTCAAAAAACTTTTTTTTCTTAATTAATTCTAAGGGATTTTGACTTTTTAAAAAATAAAATAAGCACCTTACCAAAATGCCAAATGTGAAGATCATAGTGCTTTGCATATGATAGATATTCAATAAATATTTGCTTATTAAATTTTAGAAATATGAAAAATACTTTAATCATTGAAGAGAATAGTCCAATTAAAAAAAAATAGAATGGTTTACTTACTGGTGAGTCCCTTTTACTTTTATTGCCCATTTTCACTCATCAATGTGGCCTACTCAAAAGAATTTTGGATATGGATTTAGAGAACCTGAAGCCAAATCCAAGTTACTATATTTATTACCTGAATAGCCTTGGAAAAATTATGCTACCTTGTTGGGACTCATTGTATTCATCTGTAAACTCACATAAGGCCCCTTCTAACTCTTTGCTTATCATTCTAAAAACTATGTATTAATAGAAAATAGCTAGTTAAAATAATCAGAGGTTGTCTTTCTGAACTCTCCTGCTTTTCAAGAGGGCTAGAAACTATGGGTAGATTCAACTTCACTCCCCTTTTTACACAAAGCCCTTATTCTAACTGCTTGTTTAATTGATATTAGTTCATATTTCTTCTGGTAATTAAGTGTGTTAATGAAAACTTAGCATCATCCCTAAAAAGACAGCTAGAATCCTGTAAATTGTTCTACATCAACAGCAGCTAATTGTAGAGCAAAATTTTGACATGATCGCTAAGACTGTTATTCCAGGTGTTAAGCAAAGTAATAAAATGTTACTGTTTTTCAAATAACCACTATCAAGTAGTTATCAATTTAATAATATGATTTGGGTATGACTGCTCTTCTATTTTTACTTTTTTCACCCTTTAGCCTTTAGATAGTAGTATCAACTGCATTTTAAATTCTTTTGTTGTGAAAATAAATCAGATTCTCATGTTTTCTTAGTCTGTGTACAAACAGTCAAAATGAATTGAAGGAACTGTTCAAGTTATTCAAGACCCTTACTTTCCTCTTCTCTAAAAAAACAAAAAGTACGCAAAGAAAAAGAAGAAAATGAAGGATGGAAGGGAGAGGGAGGGAGGGAGAAGGGAAGGAAGGAAGGAAGGAAAGAAGGAAGGATGGAAAGAAAGGAAGGTGGGATGGAAAGAAAGGAGGGAGGGATGGAGGGAGGGAGGGGAGGAGGGAAGCAGGGAAGGAAGGAAAGAGAAATAAAGAAAATAAAGCATTTTCTTCCAAACACATATATTACTGAGGTAAAAGTGGATTTGAGCCAGATAATTACTTCAATCCTTATTTCATTCATGTGTATAGATAAAGCCTTCATAATGAGCACAGTACCTGGCACATAGTAAGTGCTTAATAAATAATCAATGACAAACCAAATAGAATGGGTGTTAGAGGAACAAAACAAATGTTGAAAGGAAGTAGTTTTCACCTTGTTCTTCTAATATAGCTTGACAAAGGAACCATTAAAAGGGCAGTGGTCTTATTCCCTCAAGTTTTAGTCCAGGAAGTGTGAAGGTCATGAAAAAGATAATGAAGGGCCTAAAGGGGGCATGCTGAAGAGCACTGATTGGAAAGGAGAAAAAAAATGTAAAAATGACAATTTAAAGGTTTAGTGAATTTTGCCCTAACATGTAAGCCTCTTAAAAGATGCATGTCATTACTAAATGTTTAAATACATGATGATGGCTGAAAGGGGGGGAAAAAAATCCAAAAGGAGATTTTTGAACTCTCATTATGTATGCAGTGGAATAAGAAACTCCACACTCTACAATAGTAATTAGCTGTGCTTATGAACACCCCGAAGAGATGCAATTACCTTGAAATGAATTCAACACTTTAAAATATACATTGAATGAATTTATTTATTATTTATGTTGAAAATTAATTGGTCATTTGCCATTTAAATTCATGTGTAGCTCCCCCAAATCAGGTGGCAGATAGCTTCATAATAGGTAAATACAACTTCCTTAGAGAACAGATTAAAGATAAGGTAGTTACTGGAGGGCATGTTCATTAGCTCCACTTACATTCACAAATACTCCATAATAGAAGTAATAAAATACATTTTTGGTCAAAAATGCTTCTCTGCCATTGATTTAATTTTTAGAAGTTGAAATTAGAAAAAAAGTTATTGTATAAAGGATCAGGAAGGAAAAAATGGACCTTCTCAATAAATCCTGACTCTTTTCAGTAGTACAACCAAATCTATGGTTAGCTCTTGCTTAACATCATTAAACATTTACGAAGTGCCTACTTTGTGCAGAACACTATACTTGGCAATAAAGAGATACCAAGTTTAGATAAAACATGATCACTATGCTTATGGAATTTCTAACGTAGTATATAGAGAACACCATTATATATGACTCTAATAAACAAGAAGTAAAAACACATAATAAATATAGTACAGAATTCCTTAACAAAATAGGAGAATTTCAGTATGGTTTATTGAATAAAGCATTTTTAAAATATCATTTTTTTTTTGGTGAGGCAATTGGGCTTAAGTGACTTGCCCAGGGTCACACAGCTAGTAAGTGTTAAATGTCTGAGGCCGGATTTGAACTCAGGTCCTCCTGAATTCAGGGCTGGTGCTCTATCAACTGTGCTACCTAGCTGCCCCTTAAAATATCATTTTAAAAATATTAATTCTCTGCTTATAATAACTGGCATATATATATATATATATATGTGAATCTTAAAGTAGTTGTGACTTGTCCATAGTCACTCCAAAGTGATAGTGACAAGATTTAAAACTAGGTCTTCCTGATGAAATAATAATCTAACTCAGAAAGTTTATTTACTTCAAGACTAAAATAAAATAATAAAGTATTTTTATTTATTTATTTTGTTATTGTTGGCACTCCTTCTATGAATGCTGTTTATCACCCTTCTCTGACTTAATAGTTTTCTTTTTTCTTTTTCTTTTTCTTTTCTTTCTTTCTTTCTTTCTTTCTTTCTTTCTTTCTTTCTTTCTTTCTTTCTTTCTTTCTTTCTTTCTTTCTTTCTTTCTTTCTTTCTTTCTTTCTTTCTTTCTTTCTTTTTTTTTTTGCCCGGCAATGAGGGTTAAGTGACTTGCCCAGGGTCACACAGCTAGTTAAGTGTCAAGTGTCTGAGGCTGGATTTGAACTCAGGTCCTCCTGAATCCAAGGGCAGTGCTTTATCCACTGCGCCATCTAGCTGCCCCCAAAACAAAGCCTTCTTTTTGGTGGGGCAATTTGGGTTAAGTGACTCACCCAAGGTCACACAGCTAGTAAATGTCAAGTGTTTGAGGTCGGATTTGAACTCAGGTCCTCCTGAATCCAGGGCTGGTGCTTTATCCACTGTGCTACCTCGCTGTCCCCTAAATCTCTCTTAACAATTTTAATTGCTTACAATTTGTATGTATGTTTTATGTACACACACACACACACATATATAAATATATAAAACACTATATATATAAACATGTGTACTATCAATCTATCTCTCTATATATCATCTATATCTATATTGCTCTTTCCCAGTCTAGACTATTTGTTTTGCCTTTCCCTATGCAATTTGTTAGAATGTCTTAGGACAGAAAGAGACATGTGAGTAGATATTCAACAGTCTAGTTCTTTTTATGTAATGGAGGGAATATACTTATTTATATGGTTTAGTTGTTTGCAGTGAAATGGCTCTGCTCAATTTCAGGGAGTTTCAATTGGGGGATAGAGGGAATTTATTAGTATTTTTACATTCTCATGAACTCTTTTATTCGTATTTCTAGTAGAAATATTTAATTTTTAGATCAGCCACCAGGGAAAGGACCCAATTGGAGCTACTAACTAATGATCCTGATGTAAGGAAGCAATTTCCTAATGTTGATTAAGTCTAGGGTCAAAGTGTGGAGCAGGAATCAATTGATTATCAATGTGTCTATCAGCTGAGCTTGGCCAAGAGTGAGGGGAGAGTGTAGACTTGTAGCTCTGACCTGTTTGTCTGGGAAAAGCAATCCGCAAGGACATAAAAGCATTGAAGAGTTTCATGGTGTGTGTATATGTGTGTGTGTGTGTGTGTGTGTGTGTGTGTGTGTGTGTGTGATTTTGTAGAAAGAGAAGTATTTGCTAGATTCCTGTGGCCTAGGATCTATTTAGTGCACTTATCCGAGGCATTTTTTTCTCCAAAGATTGAATTAGTTGAAAGATGCACCTTTTGAAATAGGCTTCTGTTTTTTTGTTTTGTTTTGTTTTTGTTTTGAAGGCAATGGGGGTTAAGTGACTTGCCCAGGGTCACACAGCTAGTAAGTGTCAATTAAGTGTCTGAAGCCAGATTTGAACTCAGGTACTCCTGAATCCAGGGCTGGTGCTTTAACCACCGCGCCATCTAGCTGCGCCCGAAATAGGCTTCTGGATACTCATCCAAATGAGAGGCAAAACAAGAGTTTAAACAAGTTTGAATGGGGCCAGAACACAGAAGTCTAAAATAAGGTCACAGGAGCAGAAAGACCTGAAACCCATGGAAGCTTTTCTCGCCTAACGATATGGGGCATAGGACACAAACTATCCTTTTTGAGATTATGATAATGGAACAGAGTGCCATGTTACCATGGGACTGAGCTGGGAGGCTAGAGGAGGACAGTTCCTGCTAGGACCATACTATTGTATGACATACAAAGGACAAGAGTAGTTGACTCTAGAGTACTAAAAATAATAATTCTGTCCAATACAACAGCTATGGAGCAAGTTTAAAATGTAATTTCAAGGTTAGAAGGAAAGTATCTGATTTGGAGTTAAAGCCAAAGAACTCAGCTCTTATTTTCTATTTATCATCAAGGTGATTTAGAATCATTGTTAAGAGCATGCCTCTTTTGTCTTCCATAGCAATATCTAGATTCTCTACCTTGTGACCTCCTAGCTATTTCAAATCTGGAGGATGGGAGTTTATGAGCACAGAATAATTTGCCTTATCCCAACTCAGTTCCAGACAGAGCAATGTCTCAAAAAAAAGGAGGATCAATCAGTGACATGATTCTGGAAGGGGCTTTCTGTTGTTAATAGGGTTATAAGACATAAATTCTTGCTTATTACCTGCATGATTCTAGGGAAGTTGCCTAAGTGCTCTCACCTCATCTGCAAAGGCTGTTGCAATGATGGCACCGTCAATGATTATCTTCTTGATACTTTCAATTCCAGACTTTCATGACATTACTCTGTTCTGGTTCTCTTCATGCTGGTCTGACCACTCCTTCTCAATCTTCCTTGCTGGATCTTCATCCTGGTTGTGCCCTCTAATCAGGTATGTTCCTCAAGGCTTATGCTATTTTGCTTTCCTTTATACTATTCATCTCTAATAGATTCAATTATCATTGCTAAGTATAAAATACTCAGAACTACTTATAAAGCCCTATTCTCTTTTCTGATCTTTAATCCCACATCTTCAACTCTTTAGTGGACATCTAGAATAGATTATCACAGGCATATTAAACTCAACGTGTCCAAAACTAAGCTCATCATTTTTATAAAACTTCCCAAAGTTATCAAAGTATAGCTTCCTTCTTATTTTAGAGTGTATTACTATCCTTGCAGTCATGTAGGTTCAACTAGATACTTAGGAATCATTCTTGCCTTGTCATTTGCACCCTCACATCCAATCTGCTACCAACATCTGTTGATTCTGCTGTCACAATGTCTCATTTACTCCCTTCTTTCCTCTGACACTGCCACTACTCCGGTGTAGGTCTTGATTATCTCATGATTGGACCATTACAATAGACTGCTAGTGGGTTGGTTTCCCTGCCTCAAATCTCTCCCAACCCCAGTTCTTCTCTACTTATTTATCTATGTGTTTTTCTTAAAATACAGGTCAGAGGATTTTTTTTTTGATCTGGGAGTTAACAGGGAACCCCTATTGAAAAAATTCCACTGGCTCCCTTATAACCTCCAAGATCAAATATAAAATCTCTTTGACTTTTATATCCCCTTTTAAACATACCCCCACAGACAACTTTCCAGTCTTATTATACCTTCTTGTTTTCCATATACTCTGTAATCTAGTAACACTTACTTCCTGGGAAATTCTTTGCACCCAACTCTGTCTCTCCATCTGCATTTTCACTGATTATCTGCTGTGTGGAATTCTCTCCTTCCTAGGTCTCACTTTCTGGCTTCTTTCAAGTCTTAGCTAAAATGCCACCTATGCAAGAAGACTTTCTCAGTCCTCCTTAATTCCAATCACTTTCCTCTGTGATTAATTCCAATTTATTCTGTCTCTATCTTGTTTGTACACCATTCTTGGTATGTTGTCTCCCCCATCAAACCATGATCTCCTTGATGTCAGAGATGCTTCTGACTTTCTTCATCTCTATGGCACTTAGCAAAGTGCCTGGCATACAGTAGAAGCTTAATAAATGCTTATTGACTTTACTTGAAATAGATTAAATGCTTCGCAAGCCATAAAGAGCCTTATAAATGGTAACTATTATACCAAACCATTTTTCTTGCTCTAGCTTTGAATTCCTAGTTTTAGGGAATTTTTTTGCAGCCAACATTAACTGCTGCCTTAGATCATTATCTCTATGGGGTACAGAAAAAGATAAAAAAGAGAAACACTAAGGTTTTAAAAATTCATTTGAATAAAAGTTTAAATGGCAATTAAAAAGAATCTAAATTTACCTGTTCTATGACAAAGTTTCACACTCTTTACAAAGTTGCTTATTAGAATAATGGGAATGCATTTGCGTGTACTGTAAGAGAAATTGGGCACCCTGACAAGTGTCTCCAACATACTAAATATATGCCACTTTGATGAGATCCTCAAGATCACCAAGTCTAAGCCACAAATAATTAAGTTTTTGCTAAACATGCAGAGCATCAATGCATTACTCACCACTTGGAATCACATTACCAACATTCAATGAATCATTCAAATTCCAGGTGTACTTCTCATATATACCCGTAGATCCTTAGTGTCACACTGTCAAATTCAGAAAGGCAGTGCTCGAATTAAATACTCCAGTTCAAGCTTTAACATAGGAATGGGAGCTGATCTAACCTGACAGTTCTCTAGAAATAATCATTCTGACTTGTCAAAGATGGTACATGCCTGGATCTTTACATTATTCAAAAATAAAGGAAGCCAGGGAGAGGAAAAGAAGTGACAGAAAGTCCAACATTCAAGAATTAAATACTTCAAGGTAAAAATAAAAGGGAGGGGACAAGTATTTTCTTATAGCTGCACACTTTTGCTCTGAAATTTTAAACTGCATTCATTCTATTTCTTAACCTCAAAAAGGGGTTATAAGTGAAAAGAATATGGTCCAAGAAGGAAAGAAAAACCCAAACCAAAAAAACAAGCAACAATAAATGTTTAACATTTGACTAAATATTCAATATTCAATTATGACATATGAAATTAATTATTTTTTACTTAATGATTAAACATGAATATGGATTTAAACATTAAGGTTAAATGTATGAATTTACCTTGATTTGTGTGGTCTTATTTTGTACTCTGTGCCCAAGAGATCTTCAGTCTTCCCTGATTATATTCTAGTTGTCTTTCAGCTGTGCTAACTTAGTTATCGCTACCAGAAAGGCAGTGGGACTTATGGGCATTTCCCTATTTAAAACAGCAATAACCCAAAGCAACAGTGAAATGGACGTCGTAAACTGTATTGAACATCAGCTCCAAGAATTTCATTTTGTTTCCTGAGTGAGTGTTGAATGAACAATGACAAACAATTTCCCATTCTGCCCTGTCCTCAGTCCTAATCTGCAAGGATCACCTCTGGAGTTGAAATGGCAGTTCAGACTCTTTTGCCCAACTGAGCCTTAGATCTCCATGAGGAGACCATCATAATGGCACTGCAGTCATCCCATGAATAACAAACTAGCTAGGCTGAGTCAGCTGGGTCATCTATTGCTCCCTGCTCACAGAGGAGAGCAGGGAGTGATAGATAGCTCCATTAACTCTGCCTGACTAATGCACACTTGGGGAACACCAAATTGGGAACATTTTTTTCCTCTCTCTGAAACAAACTGCTGAGACTATGTCAGTTTATTCTCCATTTATAAAAACCAATAAAATTTCAGAAAGCTTTAATATTAGTCATAGAAACTATGAAAATAATAATGATAGCTTATTCTATCACTCTGGAGTATTTAATTTTTAACTAACACCTTTCATTCCAGATGGTCAAAATGCTTTGTTGGCTTTCTTTACAATCATTTAAGCACACTAAGTTTTTTAATGTGTTTGGATATCCATCTCAGCATTAAGATGTCACAATGTGTTAATGGGGGAAATACGATTTCTATATCATAATTATCAAAGTACAGAATACATTATAAGGAACATTTTATAATTTGTTGTCCAGTCATTTTCCACCTGTGTCTGAATCTTCATGACCCCATCTTGGCCATTTTCTTGACAAAGATACTGGAGTGGTTTTACCATTTCCTTCTCTAGATCATTTTACAGATGAGGAACTAAGGCAAATAGTGTTAGGTGACTTGCCCAGGGTCACATAGCTAGTAAGTGTATGAGGCTGGATTTGAACTCACAAAGATGAGTCTTCCTGACTCTATGTCTGGGGCTCTATGTACTGTGCTAATTAGCTGAGGAAATATATGGTTTTTTTCCACAGTTCATATATGATAAGTCACACATAAGGGTATTATTTGGGCTGTTTCTTTATCCCATTAACCACATAAACACATTTGGGAATGTATTGGAAATAGGAGAGAGATCTAGCTTTGAATCTTATAGCTGGTACTCAGACTAGAAAAAACATTTGATCTCCCCTGAATTTCTTTATATGTAAGGTAGAGATGATATAGGGTCTCTACTTGCCAAGATTATTTCATGAGAAGAACTTTGTAACACTTGAAGTGTTATATAAATGTCAGTTATTCTTATTGGTAAAGACTGTATCATGGGGGCAGTTAGGTGGTACAGTGGATAAAGCATCAGCCCTAGATTCAGGAGGACCTGAGTTCAAATCCAGCCTCAGACTCTTGACACTTACTAGCTGTGTGACCCTGGGCAAGTCACTTAACCCTAACTGCCCCACAAAAATGAATAAATTAATAAATAAATAAAAATTAAAAATACTGTATCAGAGGATTGTGTAGCTAAAACTGGAAGAGAGTTCAGAAGATACCTAACTTCATTTTTAGACGAATAAATAGGGGAAGGTAGATGGCACAGTGAATAGAGCACTGGCCTTCAAGTTGGGAGAATCTGAGTTGATATCTTGCCACTGGACCTAGTTGACTCTGGAAGACAGAGTGAGGTTGGTGACTTTGCACAGCCCTCCCTCACTTAAATACAGGTTACTACAAGTCAAGACATCACCCTGATGTCATAGTCGTCTTCAAGAAAGAAGGACAAACAACAAGATGAACAAACTGAGACCCAGTGACTTGTCCAAGGTTACACAAGCAGTATTAGAGGCAGGACTTGAACCCAGAGTCTCTGAGTACAGAGTCAATCTTCTGTTCTTTGTACCAAAAGGCATTTAATCCAAAATAAAATAAAATTTGAAGATTAGAAGTGCTCAAATTTACCATAATCATTTAGTTAGAAATTAAGTTTTGCTGAATCGTTACAACTTGCCTTCTTGAAAATTCTGATTGCCAGCAATAATTTGAGAAGAATTTCTAATTTTCAAAATTGTTATTTTGGTTTCTTGTACATCATAAATCATAATTAATCTACTGCAGGGAAATTGTTTCAAAAATGTTCAAAAAAGAAATTGCACCCAACTGAATCTATCAACTCAGAACAGAAAAAATAGATTTTCATTAAAATACGCAAATTCAGAACCATCATAAAATTTCTCTGATGAAACACAGTAAAATAGTTAAACAACACACATTTTTTGTAAGTGTTTTTTTTTTTTGGTTTGGTTTGGTTTGGCTTTGTTGTTTGATTGTAAACAAGCCTGATTTCCCTTTCCAATTTCCTAGTTTTCATCTATCCCTACATATTGCTGTCTTCATATATGTTAACTATGTGGACGAGGTGGAGATTTAATTTTTCTTAGTAGATAGGGTGACTTCTGTTTTTCCTTGGCAAAGGCTAAATGAAACACATAAGACAAATGTTAGAATTGGGATTCAAACCAAGTTTATCATTCTTTATGCTATAGCAGTCTAGCTTTCAAATGGTGACAGTTTTTTAAATGGATTTTAAAAATTAGAATATTCCAACAAATGTAATTCTAATTAATGAAACTGGAAGAAAATATGCATATGCATTTTTAAATGAAATTACAACTTTAACACATGGCAAATTCATGTTTTCAAGATGTCTTTCTAAAATATAAAAAAAATTATGAGAAGCTATTTTTTTGGGGAAAAAAATCTACCCAATTATACCATTGACATTAAGAAGCCAAATCTTAACAACAAATATCCATCTAAAATACAATTGTAACATAAATGCAAATTGTTTTTAAACATGTAAAGGAAGTAACTATCACAAAGCCCATGTATTTTATTCTATACAGATGTGTAGAGCTACCGTCATTCATTTAGTATCCTATTTCAAATTATTTGTAAATCCAGATGAACAACTTAACAAGCCATTTTTTATATTTTCCCCAGAAGCTCTAATTATTGTGTGTACTATGTATAATTTACATATGTACAATGAAAACCATAAAAAAACTTGATTCACTATTCATATTTTTATAAGTATTTTGTTTATTTTCTAATGGGGGAAGGTGGGAGGAAGACAAGAAATGTTAATTGAAAAAAAAGCTTTAACAAAGTAAAAAAGGAAAGGAAAGAAAAACTAGAACAAAGGGAAGGGAAGGGAAGGAAGGAAGGTATTAATGAAGAAAAAATATTAAAAGTCCAATAATCTGAAACTACATAAATAGTGGCAAACTATGACTCAATATGATTCAGTTGCTGTTGATGGCAGTTCTATATTACTGAATGACATAATAATTGTTCATAATGAAGACCCTGACTCATCAATGGATAGGGTCTAGACCTGTTGTTTTATTGACGTAGGGACTCCAGATGAGGAAACTTTCTTTATCAATGTAGATCATCACTTTCTATTAAACTTAGTATTAGTGATTTTCTTAGCACACACCCTGTGGCCCAGGGTCACACAGCTAGTAGGTATCAATCAGTCAATAAACATTTATTATCTGCTATGTGTCCAGCACTGTTCTAAGCAGTGGGGATACAAAAAGAGATCAAAAAGCAGTTTCTGCCCTCAAGGGGCTTACAACCTAATGGCATGACAATATAATAAGAAATTCATACAAAGCAAGCTACATACTAGATTAAAAGGAAGGGAAGACACTAGAATTAAAAGATGTTAGAGAAGGCTTTCATGTAGACCATGAGATTTAGTTAGAACTTAAAGAAAGCCATGGAGGTAAGTAATCAGAGTAGAGGAGGGAGAATATTCTAAGGATGAGAAAAAAGAAAAAGCCAGAGAAAATATCCAGAGCTCAGAGACATAGTATGTAGTTTGTTCAACAGCCAGGAGGGCAGCGTCCCTGGATCAAAGAGTAGACATTGAGGAACAACAAGTAAGAAGACTAGAAAGGTAGGAGGAGGCTAGATTATGAAAAGCTGTGAATACCAAACAGAGTATTTTGTATTTTAACCCAAGCTCTAGCAGGTTGCTCCAAACCAGATGTGGTCCACTATGGTCCTGGTGCTTTATCGTATGCTGGTTATCCAGTGGTCAGCTTGTATAATTTTAGATAGGCTCATCACCAGGCTAGGAATGGTGTGATGGATTGCTTTAGCCACATTTAATCTTTAAAAGTTGTTTACAATGTAACTATCTGTTTCAGTAGAGGGAGTAGTGCAATTATACCTATTTTAAGTGTCCTCTATCAAAATCTTCCCTTTTTGCTTTATCATGATGAAGGGCTAACCCAGGGTCATTGAAGGGTATATGCCAGCAGAGAACTGGTATCGTCTTCAAGGCCCCATCAATTAAAAAGTATTTTGGTAATGGCAAATGACTATAGCAGCCAACTGAGAAACCATCTAACCAAGTCAGAAAAACTCAACATGAAAAGGTTGACCAACATAAATTTTTTGTTTTTGTTTTTGTTTTTGTTTTTAGTGAGGCAATTGGGGTTAAGTGACTTGCCCAGGGTTACACAGCTAGTAAGTGTTAAGTGTCTCAGGCCGGATTTGAACTCAGGTACTCCTGACTCCAGGGCCGGTGCTCTATCCACTGCATCACCTAGCTGCCCCCAACATAAATTTTTTAGCCATAATACTTTTAGAAGACCATATACCAAAGCTATGGTAAATGGTGTGATTTGGATTTGTGGAGGGAGTACCCATTCTAAAAATAAAACAAAACAAAAAAACGTGGATCCTCTAAGTATTGATGTTTATGTTTACATTCCCATTGCAGAACGTCAGAAAAAATGCCAAAAGCATTTCAAGAAAATTTCCTTTTAAAAATGATCAAAATAATATTATACTTAAAGAAGAAAACTCTAGTTACAGGACAAATTTACTTATTCAGAATATTTAAGCTTCCCGTGGCATCAGATCCATGAAGAATTATCACATTTCCAGATGTTGATCAAGGTGATCGCAAGATGCAAGATCTGAAGCAGGTGTTGCTGGTGAACAGTATCTGCTTCATTGATTCATTAAACAAGAATTTATTGAGTGCTTATCATGTGCAGAGCACCATGATAAGTGTGGCATTAACCCTACTTACTGTTGTTTCAGTGAGCAGCAGAAATCCAATGGAATTTTTATAACCTAAAGCTAAACAAACCAAAATGCATGTATATTTTGAATATAGCTCTGTTCACTTTCAATAACTTGAACATCATGGGCATCAAATCTAATGCCATGGGAGTTCCTGTATAAGGATCTTTTAGGTCTTTTACATATAGAAAGGGAAGAAAAATGTTCTCCCTAGGTGGGTGAAGTATCACTATGCAGAAGTATTATATCAAGCCATTTTCCAGGTCAAATAATTTTAAAAATGTTTTATTATGAAGCATACCTCTTGCTTTCTTTCTTTCTATTTTTTTCTTATTTTGCAGGGCAATGAGGGTTAAGTGACTTGCCCAGGATCACAGAGCTAGTGAGTGTAAAGTGTCTGAGGCCGGATTTGAACTCAGGTCCTCCTGAATCCAGGGCCAGTGCTTTATCTACTGTGCCACCTAGCTGCCTCCACATCAAATAATTCTGAAAGGAATTCCAGACCTCAAAGAACTCATAACACTTCAGAGAGGTCATAGTTAGTGTGACATTAGGATACTTCAGTCATCTAAATAGTCACCTATCTCCTCCATAATGTAGGCTGATCCATGCTCTGAATGGCACCTTTATCTATGTTCCTTTTTAAAAAGTACTTGCAGTGATAATGTCTCCCCTCCAGCTAGCCACAGTCTTGGAAAGAGAGAAGTAAATGGAAGAGAAGAGAAGTGAGTTCTTGCAGCAAGGGGGCTGCCAAATTACTTTCCAAGCCCCAGAGGAGTATCTGGTGACTCAGTACAGTGTCAACAAATAAGGTTCTATATGGAGACTAAGTGGAACAGTCTAATTTGGAATTGAAAAACAAAACTGTCACTTTTTCCGTTTTTTCACTATTATTTATGTCTGCATTTTGGAGAATTGAAAAAAATTAATCTCAACTATTTAAAAGCTGTCATTAATTACACAATACAATTGATATTAATTTCTAACACTAATGCTAATCATATTATGCTAATATCCACATATTTAATATTCAATTGTAAGACTAATAGCTATGGTCTAGTTCACTCTTTTGCTATGAAGATTCCGGTTTCTTTGTCAATTATTATTTTTGTACCTATTATTTAACATGAGCATCAGCAATATGTCTGTATGTTCCTGAACCTGTATATTTTGTCTAAAAGTCATTGTTTAGTCCTATCACAGTGTCTAACAAAACTGCTTTGTTGATGCTCCCATTCATAGATATGTATCATGTTGACACAAAATGTACTCAAACACTCCATTACATAACAGCAGTAAATCCAAGTGGCATTAATGCTCTATCAAATCTCTGAAGCAAGACTAATAATAAAATGAGACTCATTGTGTTAGCAGCTATTAGATCATTAGAAATTGCCAAAACCATGTCATTCTGAGCTGCTTTTGATCTAGTTTTAATTTTATAAAGTAAATTGTTTCATTGTTGAGTTTTGTTCGTTAGGATTTTTTAGTATATTTTCACCTACATTTAAAGTCCTGCTTAGATAATATTTAACAATGGCTCACATTTACATATTACTACATTTGCAAAGCCTTTTATATGTTATCTCATTCGGTCCTCATAACAACCCTGCCAAGTAGATGATATTATTAACTATTCTTTTAAACATTTTAAAATCCAATTTTATTTAATTTTCAGGTCCACATTCTCTCCCTTTTACCTTTTCTTCTTCTCCCTTCTACCTGTCTTGAGAGAGCAAGAAAAGCAAAACTTGTAACAGACATATATAGTCAAACAAAGGATATGAATAGGTCATTTTCAGAGGAAAAAATATCAGTAGCCATATTATCTGTTCTTTATAGGTAGGGAAACTGAGGCTCAGAGTTATTGTGACAAGAACCCACAACCAAGAAGTATCTGAAGTGGGCTTTGAAAATAGATCTTCCTGAATCCAAGTTCAGCTCTCTGTTCACTGCATCATGATGCCTTTTACGGAGAAGTAAGATAGCCTTGTGAGCAGATTACTGAACCTGGTTTCTCTCTTTCTGCACAACTTTCATGATAGAATAT
Source organism: Dromiciops gliroides (assembly GCF_019393635.1). Taxonomy (NCBI): domain Eukaryota; kingdom Metazoa; phylum Chordata; class Mammalia; order Microbiotheria; family Microbiotheriidae; genus Dromiciops; species Dromiciops gliroides. Next base: position 112,758,995 of record NC_057863.1, read on the forward strand.
AAGCTCCTCTAAATCAGGGCCTTTCTTATAGTTGTTTGTTTCCCCCATCATATATTTAATTTATACTTGATATATATTATGTGTCTAGTAAGTGCTTTGATTGATTACATAGCTTACAATTTTAGGTAAAGTTATCTAATCTCTCTGAGCATCAGCTTCCTCATTTATAAAATTGGGATAATATTTTCTCATGTGATGAAAATGCTTTGAAAACATTAAACTGATATATAAATGTGGATACTATGAATACTTATCCTCATGCATGGTGGGTTCTCAAAGACTATCCTCAAAGACTTTCGTTCTCAAAGGTGAAGCCTTTAAAATCAAGAGTTCGGCCATTCTCTACCAAATTGGAAAGGATTTAAGAAGAGGCTTGCTGGCCAATGACCAGCCTTGCTAGGAACAAAGAAGTTCTTTGTCATAAGGATGAGCACCAGATAATGTACTGACAAAAATATAAACAGGCTCCCTGCTCTCCTATCCCCCTCCTGCATCCTTTACCATAATGAATGGTAGAACAGTGGTATGTGGTGGCTCCTATGTGTAGCCTTTCCTACATGCTTCCACAGACCAATGAGATAATTCCTTGTGGGAGAGAGTATATGGCTATCAAGGATGCTTGGAATTTCAGTGATGAGGGAATATGATTATGAGGCACAAAGTCCAGGGCCCTTTGAAAGTGAAGGAATAAACTTTGTTGGAAAACAGTATATGGTCAAGAAGACCAAGAAACTGGGCACAAATTGTAAAGGAGTAGAAAAAAATGGGAATCTTCCTGGGTGACTATCATCTTACTCAGCAACCAGACAAAACTACGCCAGCCAAGTTGAAGGAAGGGGCTGATCAGTAGTGGATTCTTTCCCTCTCTGTTGCCAACCAGTACTGAAGGCTGTCTTCTTTCTTCTCCCCTCCCTTTCCTCCATCTGTTTGGGCAAAGTTGGAAACAAACAACAACAATTATTATCCTTTCTTTCTCTTTACCACTAAGTGCTCAAAATACAAAGATAAAAACCAAAATGATTTATGTCATCAAGGATCTTACATTCTTGGGGGGAGGGTACAGAAGTATATGCAAAATAAATAAAAAGGTTTTTTGTTGTTTTGTTTTTAAGAGTGAGAGGGGCTGATAGTTGATGGTAGTCAGGGAATGTGTCATGTAGAAGTTGATATGCACTGAGCTCTGAAGAAAATTAGGGATACTAATTTTTAAAAAGTGAGGAGTGATCCCATTATAGAAATGGGGGTCAGTCTGTGCAAAAGACCTTTTAAGTAGGAATATAGCATGTATGAAGATGAGTAATATACACAAGTCTTTTGCATTTTTAAGCTGTTAAAGATTAAAAAGCACTAAGCCTTTTGGCATAATTTGTAATAATAAGACTGGAAATGCATGTTAAAGTTAGGATGTAAAAGCATTTAAATGCCAAACAGAGGAACTTATAAATTATCTTAGAGGTAATTGTTGTTTGTCCATTTTTGAAGAGGACCAATGACTTCACAGAGTAATGTTCTGACTTGTGCATGAATTGGGTTTAAGTGAGGCAGAGTTGCACAGTCATCAGCCTTACTCTCCCTTCCAGAGTCATCAAAGTCTCGTGGAAAAATAAAAGTCAGGATGACTGACGATGGACTGGGATGTAGTGGATGACCTTGGTATCTTTGATGTCTAGCCAAGCTCTAAGCACTCTGCAGAGCCTGCTTCAGCCACCTTCTGGCTGTTGGAAAAAAAAAACTGTTCTTTTCTACCCATTCTGTCAGGGGAAGTCTTCACATGCTTGGGGTAGAAATCCCCTAACTCATCAATAGGCCTATCAGCAATAATTTTAGAAGTTTGGATCCACAGAGTAACTTTAAATTGGAAAGCTGTTGTCCTAGAGACACAACTTTTAGGTGCAATTTGGGGAGGGGTTTCTGAACAGGGGCGTTATGTTAAAATGTAGCACTTAGACCAGGGAAAAGTATACAGGAACTATTACTTCTATCATTGTAGAAACTATAACATTCACAATAAATGAAGCCTAAAATTGAATGTTTTTGTTTTTGGAACAATGTCATATTGTTGATTCATATTCTAATATTTTTCTAGTGATTTTATATTGATATGGTCTAGTAATCTCTTCAAGTCTCCTGTTTTATCTGCTAATACTTTTCATAGATGCAAGGCACATGTAGGGAGTACACATGACCAAAGTAACTCATAACTTCTGTATGCGGAACCCTATTGTGGTTTTTCTTCTCCCTTCTTCATGCTACTCCTCTCTGGGTAGTGTCTCTGAAGAACAGGTCATTTAGTTGAGCTCCCTGAATCTGTTCTTTCTCTCTCTCTCTCTCTCTCTCTCTCTCTCTCTCTCTCTCTCTCTCTCTCTCTCTCTCTCTCTCTCCCTCTCTCCCTCTCCCTGTCCCCCCTGCTCTCCCCACAGCTCCACAGCCTGACTCCTAAATGTCAAGGATAATTCTTTCTGGGATCCACAGTTGGTTCTCTTCTCTGCTGCCAGGGGTCATACTCCTTGAAGCTAGCTCTACTAACTCTCTCTCTGTGTCTATAATTCTCTGCTCCCAGCTGGATGCAATGTCTCCTGCTGGGTTAGTAGTTCTGTTGCAAAATGCCATGGCAGATGGTTGGGGGAAGAAAGAGAAATCCTGTACTCCTGCTGTTGCCCTCTGGTAGAAGCACAGGGGGTCACCTTTCACAAAACTTCTCCCTGCCCTGAATGTCTCTACAGCTGGCAAGTATAGTTTTTTAAAGGTCACTGAGAACCTGGTCAATCTTTGGCAACCAACAACAAGAGACCCTATTAATTCCATCAGGGAGACATGTCCACACTTTATAAAGTGATAATAAGCTATAGACTCATCTTTACACTTCCTTTAACACACTAATACCTCATTACTTCTGTTATCTGTCCTTTGTCATCTGTGATTACATCAACTAGGAATTTAAGATGAGAATTCATTGGTCAAGAACCAATTCTACATACATATACACACGCGGAGATAAAGGGGAAACTGGGAAGTCATTTTTTCTGCTTCTCTACAGTACAAACTTATATGAAGGGTAAGTATAGATAGTTGATTTGAGACAATCTACAAACTCAAACCAAAATGTATAAATGCCATGAAGACTCGTAGTATGCTGCATATCCAAGCACTAGGACCCTGGAGAGCTCTAAACATATCATTCAATGCATCTTACATTCATATATGTTTTATGAATGGTCTGTCATTCATTTACCTGAAATGAAAGCTACTGACAATGAAAAAATAATAGCTCATTAAGAGAGCATTCACTGCTAAATGGGAAAGGAAGTGGATAAGAATGCTTGATTATGTTTCATTCTGCCTGAAGTCCTGTGGACTACCAAATGAAGTCTGAATTTTAGCAAAGAACTCCCATGACCTTAGAAGATACAGAACAGGTGACCCAAAGAAAACTCAAAAGATGCACAATTCTCTTACAAGTAGCTCCCTAGCATCCTCAATGTGTAGATGCCATTTGAGACACTTTATACATGTGCCTGATTCCCATAGAACAAGAATACCAGTGGATCTGACTATCAGTTGTCCCTTTTGCCACATGACTGGCTGATCTTTCCCAGTCATTCCTCATTGATATGGTGTTTTTGTTTTTGTTTTTGTTTTTTTTTTTTAGTGAGGCAATTGGGGTTAAGTGACTTGCCCAGGGTCACACAGCTAGTAAGTGTTAAGTGTCTGAGGCTGGATTTGAACTCAGGTACTCCTGACTCCAGGGCCAGTGCTCTATCCACTGCGCCACCTAGCTGCTCCTATTGATATGTATTTTGAGGGCATACTGAGTGAAGTCATGAAAACAAAGTAGGCTTTCATCTGCACAGTCACATAATAGACTGAAAGATGAATAGAATATAAAATGCCACTGTATTTATTATTTGTTGACTTGAAAACAGATTTAAATTAAAAGCAAAACTTTATCTTAAGATCTCTACAAAGTGACTCACATAAATATATTAGAATTATATAGATTCCCTTAGTAATAACTCATATAAGGTTGTTCAAAAAAACTCTTTTAGGAGGTAGCTAGGTGGCGCAGTTGATAAAGCACCGGCCTTGGATTCAGGAAGACCTGAGTTCAAATGCGGCCTCAGACCCTGGACAAGTCATTTAACCTTCATTGTCTCACAAAAACAAAAACAAAACAAAACAAAATGAATCTTTGATAATTAACATAAAGTAATATGTTAAAAAATAAAGGAGATGCCAGCAGTGCTTGCCACTATCGTGAAGCATGTCTGGCTCAGAGTTCAAATGTATGCTAAATGTCCTATGTAAACTTGTGAGCCAAATGTAGTATTTTACCAACAGTAACTTACAAGTGACAGACTACAAAAGACACCATTAAGGATATATGTAACCAGAAATATTATGTAGGCAAGAATGAGAGACAACATAGGGACAGTGCAAGTGTTGAGTAGTATTCTTAAAAAATTAACACTTCTAATACACTTGTTGATCCAGTAGGAATTATGGAAAGACATGGACAAGAATTATACTAGATAAGAAGGTATAAAAGGGTTGTAATTTTCTTCAGTGGAAGGTGTAACCACATTAATGAGAACATGGAATTATAGATTGAAAGAGCTGGGGAAACTTATAGAAGTATCTAATTAGGGGTTCTTAGCCTTTTTTGTGTCCAGCTTAGCATGCTCCTTGGCACATAATAAGCATTTCATAAATGTTTGTTGATTTAATTATGTTTGGCAGCCTGATAAAGTCTATGAAGCTCTTCTCAGGATAATGTTTGTTTTAAATCATAATTAAAGGAAAATGCTAAATTTCAGTTAGAAACTAGTGCAAATAAATTCTTTCCCTTAATCCAAGTTGACAGGCTCCCTGAAATCTATCCCCATATCCTGTGGAACCCAGGTTAAGAATCTGTAATCTGAAATTATGTATATATACTTATTTGATATTTTAAAGTCTATCAAAATTGTAATCTCTTGAAGTAAAATATAGTCTGTTGCTTTTTTATCATCGTAAGTTGTCTTCTTTCTCCCCGCTACAATATTCTTAAATTATCTCTATTATTTTTACCCAAGTATAAAAAAATCCATTGTACCAATAACACACTTAAATCCTATCTCTATATCTCAATATTTATAAAGTGCTTCTCATCAGATTTTATCAGTATTCAGAACCACTCTGTATTAGAAATATAACTTTTCACATAGGAACATGAACTTATTTTGGATGTTCTGTTAGCTGGTTTTAAACTAATCCTTTAACAATGAAAATGGATTATTTGGGGGGAAAACACTTTTGTTTGAATTAAACTTGTGTGATATTCATTTTTTACAGTGTTAATAAGAGCACCATTCCCAAGCAAAATTTATCATACCCTTTTAGCCTTTCAAACCTTGTCCTTCCTTTTCGTTCCTATCTTCCCCAGATACTGAGGGCTCTTATGTAGTCTGCAGTTCCCCAGCAGGAATAAGTACTGCCCCATATTCTTCACCCTCCCCCATAAAATTTATTGTGCTGTCTCTCAGCCCTTCTGAGTGCTGTTATCTACAAGGGGACAGTTAAACTCATTTAAGCTATGGAGATAATGGATGATAACATTTACATTTTAACAGCTCCTTTGGAGGCTAAACTCAAAGTGACTAATGACAGGAACAAAAATATAACCATACAGATCAGTTAGGGGGACAAGAGTTCAAGCTCTACTGAGTAGACATCATCCTTATTTCACCTACTCTTAAATAAGGCCCTGCCCATTTCTAAAATATAATTTATCTTTTAATAAGGCTGCTTACCTATTAGGAAACTGTTCAAAAGAAGATACTATTAAAGATATTTAAGGGAATTGGGGAATGGGGAAGCTGTTCAGCTGGGGGTCTGACAACGGGAAGTGGACCAAAATTTTAATAACTGAGGTTAGAAAATGCAGACATGCTAGGCTTTAATGATGTCATGCATATTCATGTGTTGTCTGTATGGTTATAAGAAAGCAAGAAGTCTTTGATTTTTTTGGTCACTCTGGGGAGAAATAGCGCATACCGAGGTAAGTCGGGTCAGAAGCATCATTCTAATAAGTAGACTCACTGCATGTTGAGATTACTGAGAATTGAATCTGCTGTAAATTATTTACATTCTACACAGAAGATGAGGAGAACAAAAATAAATATAAGCTTCTGCCCAGAAGACCCAAATCTGGTTGGATTAATTCCTTTGCTTCAACACAAGCAGTCAAAACTGAACTACTGACAATGAAATCCTTTCCTACAAGGAGAGATAGGGAATAACTACAAAAGCCCCTGGTAGGTATAAAATTCGGAAATGTTATTAAGAAGAAATTTATATGAAAAATATTTGGCAGTTGTAATGGAATATAAACTCAATATGAATCAGAAGTATCATGAGGCAGCCAACAAGGCTAATATAATCCTGGCCTTCATTAAGAGAGGAATGGATTCCATGGATAAGGAAATGAAATGTATTCTACCTCCGGGCTTTCAGGAAACCACTCTTTTCCTGGTTCTCCTTCTGCCCTTCAGATCACCCCCTCAGTCATCTTTGCTGGATCTTCATTTAGGTCACCCACTCTAACTGCAATTCTTCTGCTCTGTACTGGGACCTCTTCTCTTCTTCCTCCATAAAACTTCAATTGGTGATCTTATCAGCATCCATAGATTTATTTCTAATCTCAATGATGATGATTCTCAAATCTACCTATTCTGCCCCTAACCTTCTGCTGACTTCCAATTTGATATCTCTAGCCACTTTTCAAGAATCTCAAACTAGATGTCCATTAGACATCTTAAACTGAACTAATTATCTTTCTGCCTAAACTTTCTCCTCCTTCAAACTTCTCTATTACCCAAGTATAATAATTTAGATTTATCCTTGATGAAAATTTGATAAATATATCATTTGTGCCATTATCCAAGTCACTGACAAAAATTGTTAAAGAGTACAGTTCCAAGTACTGGTACCTGTGCTTGTATTCCTATTCTTGTGTACTATAATGATTGGAATGATGCCACCTGCTGGAGTCTTACTGTAGAAAAGCTCCACCATGAGGAGAAGGCCTCTGAGGGCAAGCCATGTGGTCAAGGTCCTTGGTGTCAGGAAGTGACTTTGCTCATGGGTACTATCTATCAAGGCTACCAGCCAATCAACTTGAGGAGCCTCCCATTTCTGGGAGGAGGACACAAAGGAGGAAGTAGACACTGGTGGGACTGTGCTTCCTCTTTGGCTCTATTGGCATGGTGGCAGGGAACTTCAGGAGTGGGAGATTAGGAAGGCTAGGATTTCCAAGTTATAAGAACTCTCTTCTCAATCTTTCTCTTTCTTTTACTATCTTTCAATAAACCCTTAAAAAAATTCTAAACTTGTTTATCAGTGATTTTAGTCAGTTTCCCCCCAAAACTGGGGGGGGGGGGAATAATTAGAACCCACATTTAGAATTTTAAAGTACACAGTACCTATTATATACCTACCACTCTATTCTCCAATATCTTTTTTTTTTAACATTTTCATTACATTTTATTTATTTATTTGTTTGTTTATCTATCTATCTATTTATTTATTTGGCGGGGCAATTGGGGTCAAGTGACTTGCCCAGGGTCACACAGCTAGTAAGTGTTAAAGTGTCTGAGGCTGGATTTGAACTCAGGTCCTTCTGAATCCAGGGCCAGTGCTTTATCCACTGTACCTACCACCTAGCTTCCCCAATATCTTCTTTTTAATGATTATAGCTTTATAGTATATATATATATTTATATATATATATTTTTTTTAGTGAGGCAATTGGGGTTAAGTGACTTGCCCAGGGTCACACAGCTAGTAAGGGTTAAGTGTCTCAGGCCGGATTTGAACTCAGGTACTCCTGAATTCAGGGCTGGTGCTTTATCCATTGTACCACCTAGCTGCCCCTATAGTATATTTTTGAGATCTGGTACTTCACATTTTTTCCCCATTCATTCCCTTTATATTCTTGATCTTTTGTTCCTCCAGATGAATTTTATTATTTTTTCTAATGCTATAAAGTAATTATTAGTAGTTTGATTGACATGATACTAGATACTTAAAGTAATTTAGGGAGTATTTATTGTCATTTTTGGCTACAATAACAGAACAGGAAAATGACAAATGCTGAAGGAGAAGTGGGAAGATAGAGAAACTAATGTACTGTAGGAGATGTCAACTACTACAAGCATTTTAGAGAACAATTTGGAGATATGGCTGAAAAGGTATGAAAACTGGGCATATGTTTTGGCCTAGCAATACCGCTACTAGGTCTGTCCTCCAAGAAATAAAAAGAAAAAGGGAAATTATCCATATATACTAAAATATTTATAACTGTACTTTTTGTAGCAAAGAATTAGACACCAAGGGGATATATATATATATACATATATATATATATAATGGATATTATAATTCTTGCTTTCTCAGTGGGTGGAAGAGGCAGTAGAAGAGAATTTGAAACTGAAAATAAAAATAATATTGACTTTAATTTTTTAAAAAATAACTAGTTGGGGCCAGCTAGGTGGTGCAGTGGATAGAGCACTGGCCCTAGAGTCAGGAGGACCTGAGTTCAAATCTGGCCTCAGACACTTGACACTTACTAGCTGTGTGACCTTGGGCAAGTCACTTAACCCCAATTGCCTCACCAAAAAGAAAAAAAGAACTAGTTGTATGGTGAGATGTTGAGTAATCAGTACTATATCATAGTACCGTGAAAATAGTACTATATCAACTTAGTGGGAATTATCTACTGAACTGATTCATTAATTTAAATGTTCTATATCAACTTAGAAGAAGATCTCTTCTGCAGTGGCTTAGGTTTCTGTCCTTCATTTTGTGCTATTTAAAATTTTAATCAATGACTTGGGTAAGACAGGTAACATACTAGATAACAAAGTTAGGATCCAAAAAGATCTTAACAGTTTTAGGATGTTGAATCAAAGTTGTCAAGATGACCTTTAATAGGGACAAATGCAAAGTCTTATGCAAGGGTTCAACAAATCAGCCTCACAAGCATAAGATAGGAAAAAATATAACTAGACAGCAGTTTGTTTGAATGAATTAAAAAGCACTCATGAAGCACTTACACTGTGCTAGGAATTGGACTTAGTTCTTAGGATAAAAATACAAAAATAATGCTGGTTTTGACCTCAAGAAGCTGGTATTTGAATGCGGGGAGATAACACTTTTAGTTAATGGTGGTCAGAGAGAGGTGTTTTTGATGAGAAGTCAAAGGGTTGGTGAGTGAAACGATAGAACACTTGATCACATCTTTTCCAGGGATGGTAGACTTGAGCTGATTGTTGTTTCCAGATCTAGATTTGGAAAATGGAGGGAGGAGGAGGAAGGTTTAGGGTATGGATAAATTGGTATAGTATGAACATGGCTGGAGATGGGCAGTATAATGACTCTGAGTAGGCAGTCTATGGAGAATTCTTACAAATCAGTAGCACAGGGCTACAGTTAATAACTGGAGAAGATCTGAGAGAAAAAAATATTCAAATGGAAAAGATCTGGGGTTTTTAGTGGTCTATAAACTCAATATGTCAACAGAGTGATAATGGAATCCAAAACCACTAATGCAATTTTTGGCTGCATTGAGAGGCATAGTGTGCCAGAATTAAAGAGATAATAATCTTCAAGTATTCTGATATGATCATACCATGCCTGGGACATAGTATTGAGTTTTACATATCACATTTTAAGAGTGACATTGATAAACTAGAGAGTATTTAGAAGATAGCAATCAACATCATGAAATACCTTGAGATTCTACTAAATGTTGATTAGTTGAAGGAACTAAGGATGTTGAGAGTAAGGGTATTGGGGACTTATGTTTTGTATTTAAAAAACTGACTTGAAATAAGGATTAGATTATTTAGAGCAGAACTAGGAACAATTGACAGAAATTGCAAGAAAGCATATTTAGGCTTGAGATGGGGGGGGGGAACCCTTCAATTATAGCTATCCCAAAGTGGAATGGGCTGCCTCAAGAGCAATGTGCTCAGACCCATCTCCTAGTGGACATCTTCAAGTGAAAACTGGGTGCCCAGCTGTCTAGTATTTTACTGAGATTCTTTTTCTTTTAAATAGAAATTAACCTAGAAGACATCAGAGTTTATTTTAAAACAGATATTCTGCATTCTGTAGTTTTCAGTTTCCTGATTGCTTCTGATCTTCTTGTGCCCACTCTACTAGGAAGGGCCAAGGATCATTTTCCCTAAGTTTCATGACTCCCAGGGAAAAAAAATCCAATCTGGGACATTTTCTTGGAGTCAAAACTGGAAGCATATTTGTACTTTAATATAAAGGAAACTAGAAAAAAAGAATTAGACATAATAGCATTATGATATCTGTCTTCCACTTTGATTCCTTTACCTATTGGAATGTGGCTTTTCTGTGTTTTTTTTTTTTCCAAATTGAAACTAGAAAGAGTATCAAGAAGAATAAATCAACAAATATTCACTAAACATATACAATGTACTGGGTACTCTGATAGGCTCAGGGGATACAAGTACAAACAATGAAATAATGTCTACTTGTAAAGAGCTTCATTTAAGTGACAGTTAGGGGGACAAGTACACAAAAAACATTTTTACAGCATAAATACAAGACAAAAATGCAAATATATACAAATTAGTTAAATACAAGGCACTTTGGAAAAATATCTATGGGTCAAAAACTATAGACATCCAAAAGGGGAGAGATAAACCAGATTTTGAAACTTAGCTAGAGATAAAGCAGATAGGTCAGTAATGGAAATGATGTAGCTAAGTGGAAGCAACAAGAATAAATGACGGATTAATGGGAAATTAAAAACAAAATAATAGTGAGAAGGGGTAGTGAAATCAAGGACCATCTATTTCTAAACTAGGGACAATGGCACATGTATAAAATACATTTGTTTTCTAATAGTATATTAAACTTTAAAAAAATTAGTACTATAAGTTCTCCCTTTTTAAAATCTTTAATTCTTAGGGGCAGCTAGGTGGCGCAGTGGATAGAGCACTGGCCCTGGATTCAGGAGGACCTGAATTCAAATCCGGCCTCAGACACTTGATACTTACTAGCTGTGTGACCCTGGGCAAGTCACTTAACCCTCATTGCCCTGCAAAAAAAAAATACAAACTTTAATTCTTGTAGTATTTGCATTTGTGGTTCACTTGAGACTGATACAAAGGCAAAGTTGAAAAAGGTCAATTATTAAGAGGTAATTGGCAGGGAAGAAGCAGGAATGAAATCGGGGGATCAAATTGAAGTCATCTAGAATTATAGATGGAGCAGTAATCCTGGACTGAATTCTAGAAGCAAAGAATAGCCACAGCCATTTATTTGTTACCTTGCACATAACAATCCTGAAAGGGCTCTTAATGATCATATAGTTCAATCCTTACATTATAGAAAAGAAGAAACTGAGGCCCAAGAAGTTGTGGGGACCAATTTTTAATTGGGGAGTGTTAGCTAATAGGCTCACCACAATACTGGGACAAGGAAGGAGACTGGCAGCCTCCTTCAAAACAGAACAGGATTTATTTTAACAAGAACGAACTTAAAAAAAACCGAAACACACAAACAGGATCAGTAGGATCAAGGGAAAGGAAATAAAATGAGGAAAGGGAAATTATACAACCTGAAAAATACCACTGCCTAGGAATCAGCTGAGAATACACAGCAGAGCTCCTGTTGCCTTCCAGCTTCCAGCCAGGATGCCAGAAAGAAAAACAAAAAACTTCCTTCCTCCCCACACACTCCACACAGTCCCCAGCCAACTGGATGGCCACTCTGATAGTCACATGACTGCCCTCACTAGGCTTTCAATCATTATAATTTTGCCAGGCCCATGTAGGCATCAGTGAGTGGTAATGACGTGAGGTACCAGCGCCATGGCAACGGCTACAACCAGTGGGTGGAGCACTGTGCGGTTTGCGGAGCCCCAGGTCAGTGCACGCTGAGGCATATAAACCTCAAATAACAATTAATTCTTTACAAAGTGGAAGTGATTTGCCAATTGTCAAATTGGCAGAGTTGGTGTTTTGCACATGAAGAGTAAGAAGTAGCTTATAGTTGCTCACCTTTAAAAATGTTTTTTCTCCTCTTTTTTATATTTGAAAAGTTAAGAAAAAGATTCATATTTAATTTTTTCTATAGTTCATTGCCTTCATATATGTATATAGATGTACACATACGAACATATAATACACAATACACAATTGAATAGATGCTTCAGCTAGACAATGACCTGAACTCAGGGTTTAATAGGAAGATATCAGGCTAGATAGAATTTGGGAAATTGTGTAGTATTTTCAACAATTCCAACCTGCTCCCTGCTGCAACCTAATTTCTTAGCACCAATATTCTATCTTGTTGCAAACCATGGAAAACCATGACCTCAGAAAAATCAGAATGGCAAGTCACTTAAGGCCAATTGAGAGATGTACAATGGGTTACATTCTATTGCATGACTTGTGCACATGAAGTGGTATAAAGAACATTAGCTCATGTGTGAAATTGAGCAAGTCACTTAACCTTACTAGGCCTTGGTTTCCTCACCTCAAAGATGAAGGCCTTCAACTTGATAATCTCTAAGGTCTCTTTCAGCTCTAAACCCTACATCAATCAGAAAAGAAATTCAACCAATCATGTAACAAAAAATAAAGAATAAAGGCAATAGAATTGTAAAGTTGCTAAAATTCTATCTATACTATCTAAAATATCTACTGAGTGGTCGCCAATAAATTATAAGCTTTAACAAGAGTTTAGACTTTTAAGCATTTATTAAGGAAGATAAGAATTTGGTGAAGAGAGAGAGAAAGAGGTCTAGATTCAGCTATCTATCACAGGGAGCCCGTGTCTCCAGCTCCTCTCCCCCCTGAGGTCCTCTCAAAAGAGAGTGAGAGAGCAAGCCTCTCTTCTTCATCCCACAAGCCTCCTCTGAAACTGGGAATATCCCATCCACACACACACACAGCTCCAAGCTAATTGGCTGATAGCTTTGATAGATAGTACCCACAAACAAATGTCACTTCCTTATGCCAAGGAACTGACCTTCTAAGCCGCATGGCTTGCCCTCAGATGCCTTCTCCTCATGGCGGAGCTTTCCTACAGTAACTCTCTGGCAGGTGGTGTCACTCCAATTGTTACAGAACAAACAAACAATAAGTGAAAGGTTAATAGAACAAGTATCAATTGATATTCCTAGATGTTGGAGGGACTAGAGGAAGGCCTGAAATATATTGGGTAAATCCTCTATAGGCAATTTATAAACAGAATCACATGTGCTGCATGGCAGACAGAATATCATAGTGGATAGAGAGCAGGTCTCCAAAGGAGGAAGACCTAGCTTCAAGTTTTTCCTCTGACACATGCTACTTGTGGAACCCTGTGAAAATTTCATAGACTAAGAATTGCAGAGAAGATGCCCAGGAGTTCCCAATACAAAGGAAATCATCTTCCTAATGACTACCAATCTCCTAATGGTTTTTGATCTAAATAAATGATTTAAGTATGCATAATAATAACATTATGGATTGTTTGGAGTCTTAAAGATGTGTTATATATATATATATACTAAAAATCAGCAAGATGCATAGGACTGATTCAAGTAGGTTGACATAGACAAAAGTGTTAAATCTGGTGTTTGAGGATGCTATATTTTTAGAGTATGAGGGTTAAGTTCATTCTCTTCCTTTTACTACCTTTATGATTTTGGCAAGTCATTTTACCTCAAAGCCTCAGTTTCCTCATTAGTCAAATAAGACATTCGGTTTATAACTTTAAGTTTGCTTCCAGATCTAGGTCAATTATTGTATGATGTGAAGCCCCAAGCTTTGCATTTGCCACCTGTCTTAAAACCTGACATAATTGAACATTCAAGGATTGTGGGAAAGATGATTTTCAGATAGCTTCAGGAGGATCTATAAATAAAGGTATTATGAAAGGTTTTAGTCTTTCAAAGAATAGAATTTAGTCTTAGAGTTTCAAAGGTCCTGAGTTTATTTACTCTTTAAGGAATTGAACTTTATGCCTTCACTTGGCATATTTCCAAGACACATGAAACTATTAAAAACCTTAGTATCTAGTATAGACCATATTAATAAAAGCCATAATAAGTAATTTGATGAAATGTTTGCATTTAAAGAAATGGTTTTGAGTTGAAAAGTGCTAAAGTGGTGGTCAGTATAGTTAACAATTATTTCTCATCATTTTTATGTGGCAAAGCTTGCTAAAAATATTTTATTGAATGGTAATGTGACATCCTTTGATACTCCTCCAGTGATTTCCCACCTGCTGGGCTTAATTTCAGAACTCAATGTTAACATAAAATAAACAAATGATTTGCTCTTTTCCCTGAACATCACACCACACTAATTTGCAGCTCGCATCAATAATTCCATAAAGAGCATGCCCAGGACATCAGTCATTTGAGTCTTTATATTCATTTATAGTTATATTTGAGGTTCATTCTATTTGAAATATACAAGGAAAGGGGTCATTCTGAATCAAGTCTAGGAGGGAGAGAGAATAGGTTAGGAATAAATATAAAATTCCAATCTTAACTACTTGGGAAGTGATAGAATAAAGGAGGTTGGTTCTTTAATAGAGCTAGAACATTTTAAAGAATCTTACCTGTGGCAATCCTAAATGAATGTGAGGGTCCCAAAAGTCATGGGTTTTCTCCGTTTAGAATTTTATTTTCCAAATTACATGTAAAAACACATTTTGACATCAATTTTTAAAAACTTTGTGTTCCAACTTCTCTTCCTCCCGCACTTCCCACCACCCCACCCCCAAGAACTCAAGCAATTCAATATAAGTTATACATGAGTAGTCATGCAAAACATATTCATATTAGGCAGGTTGTGAAAGAAAACAGGGAAAAACAAAACTTCAGATTAAGGAACTATCAAAAAAATTATTCTTTAGTCTATTTTCAGACATCAGTTCTTTCTCTAGAGATGGAATGCAATTTTCATAAGTCCTTCAGAGTTATATTGGATCATTACATTGCTGAAAATAGCCATGTCCTTCACAGCAGATCATATCATACTATTGCTGTTATTTTATATATAGTTCATTTCATTCTGCTTCAGTTCATGTAGGTCTTTCTAGGTTTTTCTGATAGCATCCTGTTCATCATAACTTTTATATAGTACCTTAAAGTTGACAAAGTAAGTACCTTATGTTTTGCCATTATAATTAATCATCAAAACTGTTTCCCTCCATCCTATTCCCTTCCCATGATATTTACTCTATTTTCTATCTTCTTTTACCCCATTCCTCCTCAAAAGTGTTTTGCTAATGACTGTCCCCTCACCCACTGTGCCTTCCCTTCTTTCACCCTTCCCTCCTTAGCCCCTTCCCCTCCTACTTTCCTTCAGGGTTAGATAGATTACTCCACCCAATTGGGTGTGTATATTATTCCCTCCTTGAGCCAACTCTAATGAGATTAAGGTCTTTGACCTCCCCGATCTCTCCCCCTACTCCATATGCCTTTTCCTGTTTCTTTCATGTGAGATTTCACCCCATTCTGTCACTCCCATATCCCCTCCCCCAGTAGCTTCCTCTCCTCCCTCAATTTTACTCCACAGATGTCATCATGGGGCAGCTAGGTGACACAGTGGACAAAACACCTACACTGGACCCAGGAGGACCTGAGCCTAAATCTGGCCTCAGACACAAGACACTCATCAACCCTGACCACCCCCCCCCCAAAAAAGAGAGAGAAACAAAAAAATAAATGCTTTACAGGTATTCTCCCACATGTGCCCTCTGTCTAAATTTATTCCTATCATCTGCCCTAATACTCAGAAAGATCTTATGATTTAGACATATCATCTTACCATTTAGGAATATAAACAGTTTAATCTTTTAACATCTCTCATGATTTCGTTTTTCCTGTTTATCTTTTTATGATTCTCTAGGGTCTTGCATTTGAAAGTAAAATTTTATATTCAGTTCGGGTCTTTTCATCATGAATACCTAAAAGTCCTCTTTTTCATGAAAGTTTCATTTTTTCCCTGAAAGATTATACACAGTTTTGCTCAGTAGGTGATTTTTGGTTGTAATTCCAATTCCTTTGCCCTACAGAATATCACATTCCATGACCTCTCATCCTTTAATGTAGAAGTTGCTAGATCCTATGCTATCCTTACCGTGGCTTCATAGCATTTGAATTGCTTCTTCCTGGCTGCTCGCAATATTTTCTCCTTGACCTGGGAGCTCTGGAATTTGGCTATAATATTCCAGGAAGTTTTCCTTTTGGAATCTCAGGAGGTGATCAGTGGATTCTTTCAATGTCTATTTTACCTTCTGCTTCTAGAATATCAGGGCAATTTTCTCTGACAATTTCTTGGAAGATGATGTCTAAACTCTTTCCTTGATCATGGTTTTCAGGTTGTATAATAATTTTCAAATTATGTCTCCTGGATCTATTTTCCAGGTTAGCATTTTTCCAAGAAGATATTTCACATTGCCCTCTATATTTTTATTCATTTGGATTGGCTTTATTATGTCTTGGTTTCTCATAAAGTCACTAGCTTCCATTTGTTCAATCCTAATTATTTTTTAAATTTTTTTCAGGGCAATGAGGGTTAAGTGACTTGCCCAGGGTCAAGTGTCAGAGGCTGAATTTGAATTCAGGTCCTCCTCAATGCAGGGCTGGTGCTGGTGCGCCATCTACTGTGCCACCTAGCTGCCCTCTCAATCCCAATTCTTAGGCAATTATTTTCAACAGAGAGATTTTCCATTTGGATTTTCAAGTTGTTGAAAAGTTGTCTCTATGGCCTGAGACCAATTCATATTTTTCTTGGAAGTTTTAGATGTAAGGGTCCTGATGTTGCTATCCTCTTCTAAGGATGCACCTTGATGTTCCTTATCACTAAGGAAGCTATCTATGGTTCACAACTTTCTCTGCCTGCTCATCCTGCCTGTCTTTCACTTGACTTTTTTTTCAGGGCAATGAGGGTTAAGTGACTTGCCCAGGGTCACACAGCTAGTTAAGTGTCAAGTGTCTGAGGCTGGATTTGAACTCAGGTCCTCCTGAATCAAAGGCCAGTGCTTTATCCACTGTGCTACCTAGCTGCCCTTTTCACTTGACTTTTAACTCCTTCTTAGTGTGGGGTCCTGCTTCCATGATATACTGTCCCAAGCTTCAGGGGGTCCCAGGTGTTATGATTTAATGAGGGGCAGTTTTCTCACTCACCTGGCCTTTTCTCTTGTCTGTAGATAACCCCAGACCAACTTGCCAGTCAACCAGGTATCAATATGTGCCTTTGTTGCTATCTCTGAGAAGCCTGTGCCCCTCCCCCACCTGGGCCACCACCACTCAAAGGTTTCTTCCTGGTTCCCCACTGGGATAGGACATCCAAATCCCCTCCTTAGCTCTTGCATACACCCCTGTAGACTCCTCACCCCTCCCCCACCAGCAGTTCAGCCCTGTCACCAGACCATGAGCTTAGTTCTAGAAGATGCCCATACTGCAGCTGATTTGGAGGCTTGGGGATAAGTTTCTCCAGGCAGCCTCCCTGGGGCTGTATCTGTGTTGGCATGACCCCAGGGCTGGACTCCACTTGCAGCCCAGCTTCCCCTTCTGCTCAACTTCCAAGGTGCTTTGGCTAGAAAATAATCTTAGCCATCTTCTTGTGGGTTCTGTTGCTCCAGGAGTTGTTTTCGGGCTGTGTTTGGAGAGGTTTTTTGGAGTAATTATGTCAGGAAGTCTGAGTGTCTATTGCCTTTCCTCCTCCATCCTCAGGGGTTTTCTCAATATCTGTTTCTTTGCCATATTTTTTGGTCTTGGGGGGAAAAGGAATATGGTAGCTTAAGAAGAGAGCTATGGAAACAAGGTCACAAATGGCTTATTGAACTCTTAATCCTAGCAAAGATTGGAGAGAAGTAGCAAGTACAATCAAAGGGTCCTTAGAAATAAAGGAACCATTTTTACAAGATAGGCAGTCTCATTCAGCTATTATTCTACAAATGATTTCCACAAAATTCCTAAAACAACTATGTTTTTGAAGCCCAGTGGCTCTTTCTTCTCATTCCTGCAAGCAAAAGAGGACAAAACCTATTTTAGGAAGGCTTTGCTATGGCTGGAGACCAAATGTTAAGAAGAAAAAGAGCCGCAGAAACTTCAGAATACCCAGGGTTCATTGTTTTAAGATGTGGATTGATAGGAGTTCAGAGAACTAGACCGGTTTTCAAACTTCTGAGCTCCACTTCAGTTTGCCTTTGTAGACAATGCTTATACTTTTCGTTGGGCAACATACTCATTCCGGCTGCCAAAAAGACAGAAAATCGGAAATCTGTTTTTTGAGCACTGTCAGTTTTTCAAAGTAATAGGCACAACAAGAAGGAAAGAAACATCTGCTGTGTGCCCGCTAGTTTTCCTCCTCTTACATTAATCCAGCAAGTCCTTGGCAAGCAGCTCCTTGCACTGGGAGCCCTGAAAGTGTTGGAGGATTATGAGAATGAGGGCTGGAATATCATGTTAATGTAAATAACACTTCCACTGGAATATTGCTGTGAAAAGAAATAACATAATCTTGTAAAGGCCATTGAAAAACAAGGAGGTGTACTAGTTAAGAGGTGGACTGGATTGGCCAGCAGTAGGAACTGCATCCTGTATTTGATTGATATTTGCAATGCAGCCTTATTCTGAGAGTGATTGTTGGAAAGAGCTGCTTTGAATGTAACCACACATACATTTAGTAGAATATGCTGCAGTAGAATGAGTGGACTAGTTAGGAGAGTCTTATATTTATGCCAGATAGAGTTTTTGTAACCTGTAGCTCCCCCCCCCCCCAACTCCCCTTCTTCCCCTAAAGTCTCTGGTCTTCCAAGTGCAAGATTTGATCTCAGTTGTAGGGGGAAAGATCTACCTTATTAAAAGTGTTATTATTTTTTCTTTTGTAGCTTACTAACTCAATATGGAGTTTTACTATTGGAAAAAAAAACTTCAAATATAGTCAGATATGGGCTATATTTCCCCAAATGTGAATAAACAGAAGACCTAGAGAGCCTAGAGAACTTGGCTATTTCTACTTGCTCTGCTTTGATTCTCTATGTTGCGCTGATTCTAAACACATTTGCAATTTGTGATCCCTATTCAGCCCACCAAAGTTCTCTTAAAACCTCCTCCCCCTAAATGTAACTCCTTTTAAGTCATCTCTATAGCCAAGGAACCAGATATCCAATGGTCTCAAACTTAAGGTACCACTTTATATATTTGCTTTGCTAGCCCCAAGCAGTACTTGTCTCTCCTATTGCTTCTGTTTTCCGGCGTTCCAGATACTTCTGACTCTCTTTTCCTTTCTCAACTTGTTACTAAGGATCCATTCATTCTACTTCTCATTCCTATTTTTTCAGAGCATAAAAGTCTTTTATTTTACCATTAAAATACTTTAAAAATTAACATTAGAGAAAATACAAATAAATGTAACTTATATTTTAAAGTTATACATTCAAATACTCCTGCCCCCCCCCCGAAAAAAACCATAGAGGTTATTTCTTTTGATGGTTTGTTTATTTGTTTTTTTGTTTTAGGCATGACTGCTACACTGGAACAGGTCTCTGGAAAAAGTAATTGGATAGAAAATTCAAGGTTAGGGAAATTACATTTAAAAAAAAAACATGATAGAACTATATATTTCAATGCTTCTCTTCAGAGGAAAACCCCCAAAATCACACAATCATCAATTTATTTCTTGTGAAAAGGAGTGGGAAAAAAAGAAAAGGAGTATGCAGTGTTTTTCAAACAGATATTATGCAAACCACTGACATTCTTTTTTTTACATTTAATGTTTATTTTATTTTATACCAGTAACATAAAAAAACAATTTTTAAAAATTTTGAGTTCCAGATTATTTTCCTTCCTCCCTAACCTTCTCCTTTGGAAGGCAAGCAATTTGATACAGATTATAATGCACAGTCATGCAAAACATTTCCATATTAGCCAAGACATTCTTTTAAAATACACAAACTATACATTTGTAAGATACCCTTCCATTTTCAAAATACTTTCATGTACTTCTCATTTGATCCACACTGAAAATCTGTGAAGCAAGTAGTGTAGGGTATGATCTCCATTTTACACAGGAAGAAACTTAAATTCAAAAACATTAAGAAACTTACCATTGTAATATAGCCACTAAGCAAAAAAATGAGAACTCTAGAACTAATCTTTCAGCACTCAGTTCATACTCTTTCCTCTCCCATACTTTCTCATTATGATCTGTTCATTAGTTCTGTTCCATGCATCCTTTTTCTTTTTTTTTTTTTTTTTTGGTGGGGCAATGAGGGTTAAGTGACTTGCCCAAGGTCTCACAGCTAGTAAGTGTCAAGTACCGGAGGCTGGATTTGAAATCAGGTCCTCCTGAATCCAGGGCTAGTGCTTTATCCAATGCACCACCTAGCTGCTCTCTATGCATCTTTTGACTATGGACTGTATTAGGAAGTGACTTCTGAGATTTTTTTTCTAGCTCATTATTATACTCTCCTGAAGCCTGTATTCTACTACTTTTTTATGACCCTCTAAGAAGAATGATATGATATAATGGATAAAGGGTCAGTCTCAGAGTTAGTTAGACCTGAATTCAAGTCTTGTCTATGAGAAATAGTAGCTGAGTGATGCTCGGAAAGTCACTTAATTTCTTTGAGCACCTGGCAACTCTGACTTATGGAGTAATATTTGATATGCTTGATAGGGGTAGTTTTCACACTATGAGTTCCCTATACAAACACACACACACACACACACACACACACACACACACACACGCCAAATTAAAAAAAAATTTTAAAGTGACTATCAGAGAGGCAGAATGGTATAATGCATAGGGCAGTAGACCTGGAGTCAGGGATACCTCAGTGCAAATCCTGCCTCAGACACTAGTTGTGTGACTCACTTAACTTGTCTGTGCTACAGTTTCCTCTTCTATAGAATGAGGGAGTTGAGCTTAATGACGTCTAAGTTCTATTTCAGCATTAAATCTATGAGCCTATCATAGCTAAGGAAGTCATGTAAAACGGCTAAGACATTGCTCTTTTTCAGAGGCCAAGCTTTCACAACTTGAGAAAGTTTCTTTTTTCCTCAAGGAAAAGGTAAATATAGTCCTGTCACAGCAGACACATTGAGGACATGTACATCCAGGAGACAAACACTTTCCAATTCCTCTCATTCATCAGAGTCCACAATCACCATCAGCCTCCTCCCCAGCCTCCCATCTTTTCCTGGCTCAGAGCTTCATAGATATACATATATACATATGTATATGTATGTATGTATGTATGTATGTGTATAGATGTATAGATGTGTATGTGTGTGTGTTTTTAACAATCACCTGTTCTTCCCTCCATCTCAGGAAAAAAATGATCTTCCTCCTTCTAAGGGTTAACCACTCACTCCACTTGTATTCATTATTCTTCATGTTTCATATGGGGCCTCTTTTTTTCATTAATTATTCCTTCTCTCTCTTCCATCTGCAATATCTCCCTATGCACTCAATCCTTTCCCTTGACTAAAGTATTTCACAAGCACTCCCTTATCATAAAATTATTATTTATAATTACAGTAGTGATAATAATAATGGTGATTAAGAGAGAGTCAGTCCAGGAGTCAAAGAACTTGATTAAAATTTGGCCTCTGACAGACACTGGTCATGTGATTGTGGGCAAATCACTTAATCCCTCAGTGCCCCCCAAACAATTTCCTTGGACTATACATTGCAGAGCAGATATTGATTTGTTTTGTGGACATTCTTAACTGGAAGCCCCCTCTACTGATGAAGTCACAAGTTCAGTCAAAAAAATCCTCAAAGTCCAACCACAACAATGAAGACTTGATGACAGCTATGATGATGATGATGAAGAAGAAGACAATGATGACAAATGATGATCTTTCCTCAGTTCTACTACCTCTTTAAGCTATCATTTCATATCATCTCATTGTTTCCTCTCCTCCTTTACTACAAAACTCCAGAGGGGGTCTCTATGTATTGAACACCCACTCAGTCTTCAAACCACTGCAGTTTGTATTGAGACCCAAGAAATTTGCTGAAACTGCTCTCTTGAAAAATATTTACAAAACAACTTCCAAATAGTAGTGGTCTAATTAGCTTGTTTGTTGAATGAATAAATGAATAAGTGAGTGAATGAGTGAGTGGGAAAAAATGGAGAGTTGCTGCTACTGCTTGATTCTTCCAGGTTTGGGAAAGGATCTTCTCTCTTCACAGAGTTCACTGAGTTAGGCTTCTTTGTTGAGGAAGGTGTTGCCTCTGTTTCAAGGTCCACTTATAGCTAGTTCACTATTTCTAGCTTTTTTGCAACATACCTGCTTTTGTTGACTTTGACCTCTTGCTTTTTCTGTTTTTATTCATGCCTTGAAGGCTCCCTGGCCCCTAGGTGATTATTTCACATAGACCCTCTTTCCTATCTTGACCTTTAGATTTAGTGTGTTTCCTTGGTCTAGAGAACTACTTCAATTTTTTCCTACCCTCATTTTTGACCTTTGTCTTAGTTTGTGCAATCTAGACTTAGAGTTTTTCACCCAAAATAACAAGATGATTAAGAATTACACTATCTCAGAAATGTCAGAAATCTTGGAAATCATCTAGTCAAGAGGTGTCAAATACAATGTCCCACAATACTCCTAAGTGAGACCCAAACATTATTAAAAAGTAACTGGGTGGGGGGCAGCTAGGTGGTGTAGTGGATAAAGCACTGGCCCTGGACTCAGGAGGATCTGAGTTCAAATCCGGCCTCAGACATTTGACACTAGCTGTGTGACCCTGGACAAGTCACTTAACCCTCATTGCCCTGCCAAAAAAAAGTAATTGGGTAATATTTAACAAAATAAATAAAAATACAGTAGAAGATATATAATGTTAATATGTGGTTTTCTCAGTAAATATGCTGCCCACAGGGATTCTTATGTACACTTTAGTGGTCCCACTTCTATTTGAATTTGATACAACTGATCTAGTCCAACTTATACCTGAACAAATAAATCTCTCCTCTGTTATTCTTTTGTCTTTTTTTAGCACTTACACACTCCATTCTTTTTTTACAGCTAGACTTTCATTCCTTCCATCTGTTGCCTTTGTATTTCCCAATCTAATGAGACAACCTTCCTAATATAGAAATCCAATTTCATACCCTTCTTGATGGAAAACAATCTTGAACCTATGTTCAAATCCTACCTGAGTTACATACTTCCTCTTGTTTAACCTCTCTGACTATGTGACAGGTGAATTTGTTATAACAAACTAAGCTTACGTGGATTAGAAGGAATCTGTGACATAGATTTATGGTGAGAGGAAATATTGATGTTTCACATTCTGTTGCTATTTCTTCCTCTCACCCTCTTTGGAAATAGGCAGGCTCTGCCAAACATTACTAGAAAATACTTCATAAACATCTATAAAAATGTGGCTCTGCAGTATAAGAGAAAGGGCCCTTGTTCTTCAGTCAGAAGACCTGAGTTCAAATTATATGTCTGGTATTTACTACCTGTGTGGGCTTGAACAAGTAACTTAACCTCTTTAGGACTCAGTTTCTTCAGATTTAAATGATGGTGTTGCTTTAGATGATCTCTTAGCTTCCTTTTGAGCTCTAAAATTAAGATCCTGTGATCCTCTCATTGAATATCATGCATATAGGAGGAACTAAGCAAGTAATCATGAATCATCAAATCTATTATTCATGTTTGAAGTTTTACTGTGGAATATTTAACCCTCTGAGAAAGACCTTGAGTTTTCTTGAGGATTTTCATTCATTACAAAGAATTTTCATTCATTACAAAGATGTCACCCTGCTTAAAAATCCAAAATTTAGATAATAGGTAATTTCACATATTTTCCTGACAATGAAAACCACAATGATCTTGGGAGACAAGTTTTAGGAAGAAATAAACACAATAAAATGAAGTATTTTATCAATCAAGTTAAGAATTTAGTGCCGTGGGGGCAATGGGCCTAATTCATTTGCTTAAAGCCTATGTAAGTAGGCTATACGTTATAGAATCCTAGATTCTAAATTGGAAGAAATCTGAGGTCACCTAGTTTAAGCTATCCCTAAAAAGGAATCCCTTCTACAACCCAGTGACATGTGGTCATCAAGCTTTCACCTAAAGACCTTCAGTGAGAGGGAACCTACAGCTTCCTGAGGAAGCTCATTCCCTTTTGGACAGCACTAATCATTCAATCTGACTCTCTGTACCCTCTACACATTCCTCTTATTTCTGTCCTCTAGAGCCAAGTAAAGAAAGTCTAGTCTTTCTTTCATATAAAACTCCTTGAAATGATCAGAGACAACTATCCTGTCACTCCTAGGTCTTCTCTTTTCTAGGCTAAACATTCAAAATATACTAACCTTGGAAATGACAATATTTATAATGGGGGGGGGGAATCGACATAAATTGAAAAGGAGAAAAAGTAGCTCACACTCACCTAGCATTTTTCAGCTTGTGAAGTGTTTTTGTCACAATAACCCTGTGAAATATATACTATGATATTATTCTCCTCAATTTATAGATAAGGAGCTTGAGGTACACAAAGGTTAAATAAGTTGCCCAAGTTCACACTGTTATTGGGGTTAAGAAAAAGGACTTCCTTTATGTGTCAAGATGATGTTTATGCTAATTGGGAAGACAGACTAGTGAGACATTAAATATATAAATTACATATTCTCCTTTGTAAATGTCCAGTGTTATCCAGGAGGACACAGATGAACTACAGATGATCACAGAGCCTGATTAAGGGATTATACAACCACAGGTTATACAATATTTGTGCAAAGATCCTGGTAGCTGATGTGGTAGGTAGATGTATTCAGGTAAGCCCTAGTATGTTCCTGAAAGAATTCATGGGCTAATCTACATGTTTCAACATGGGTATAAAAGTCAAAAAGACAAAAAACTATTGGGGCAGCTAGGTGGCACCAGCCCTGAATTCATGAGGACTTGAGTTCAAATATGGCCTCAGACACTTGATACTTACTAGCTGTGTGACCCTGGGTAAGTCACTTAACCCTCATTGCCCCACCAAAAAAAACTATTATGAACTAAATGATGGTGGGCAAGGGGTGGGAAGACAAGGATTTAGGGAAGACTCTAAAAGCATGTACAAAAAGTCTTGCTAGACCTCTGTTTAGAGAAGTGGGATTCATGTCACTGTGTAATATGCTTCCACAGTCTTGTTTTAATTGGGATTGTGTGGACAATAAAGAGTCTCAAGACTTGGTTTCTAAATTACCCTGTGACCCAGATTCCTTTAAAGGAAATAATAGGATAGTGACCATGACTAGAATGTGAACTTGAGAGTCAACACACTCAACTAGTAAGTGATAAGTCAAAAATTCCACCATGATATAGAAAATGCAATCATATGTCTAGAAAAACAAGAGAGAAATTGAAGAGATAAGAAATGAGTTCCCCAAAGCAGGAGGATGTAAAGTATTCATTTTGAGATTTTTAATGGCTCTGTGACCTCATCAGGATGGATAACACCCCTGCAATTACATATTGCAACCTACCCATACCTTCTCATCCTATGTGATTCTTATCCATGTCCGTACATGAACAAAGTAAACTAATCTTATCACATAAACATAAACAAATTAGAGGCCATTCTCTAGATGTTTTAAAATGTTGTGGGTACCATTATCATATGTAGTTTATGAATATGCTATCTTTCTTTCTTGCTAAATGACCAACCTATTTTTTCCTCTGGTCATACATATCCTTGATGACATCTTGTATATATGTTCTTTTACCAGCCCAAGTTCAATCTTCAACCCAAATCTGTTTGTATCACCAAGACTACAGGTTAATATCCATATATAGAGAAAGAACCAGCTAGAAATTTATGAAATGTGCTTTTATTTATATACTTCTATTTTCAAGTTTAGTCCTATATTTTAAAAATTGAATCCATTTGGCTTGTTCAAATACATACATACATGCATACACACACACACACACACACATATATATCTTTGCTGTACCTAAATCTATGATCTATGGTAGAAGATACATGGTTTGTGAAATGACAGCCTTGTGCAATCTATATACATTCACTTATTACTTTCCTCTTGGCTTCTCAGTCTTCTTTCAAGTTTCAACTAAAGTCTGATCTTCTGTTAGAAAACTTTATCAGTCCTCTTTAATCTTAGTACCATTTCTCTGATTCATCTTGTTTATACATAGTTGTTTTCATGTTGGCTCCCCTTTTAAACTGAGAGCTCCTAGAAAGAAAAGACTTTTTGGCCTTTCTTTGTATCCTTAGCATTTAGCACAGTGACTTAACACCAAGTGTTTAATAATATTTAATAAATCCTTGTTGACTTGACCTGATAAAAGATTGCTTAACTTAAAATAGAAAGGGATTTGGGAATAAGGGTAAATAAAAATACATAATTAGTATTGTAATATTATAGGATTTCAGAATTTTAAAAGATCTTAGAATCCATGTAGTCTAGTTTGTTATTTTATGGATAATAAAACTGTAGATTCTTAGATGTTAAATGACTTGCTCAGGTCAAACAACTAGTTGTTAATTTTTTAAATTACTCTTTTCTGTTACAGATATTAATCATACATTACTTCTATATATGTGAAGATATTATGTATATTTCACTAGATTATAAATTCCTAGGTTTCATGGATGCTGTATTTTTTTGTTTTGCATTTTTATATCCTTACTGCTAAGGCTATGCTACTTATTAACTGCAAGATTATAGAAAAGTCGCTTTCTCTTTCTGGGATTCAATTTCTTCATTTGTCAAATGAAAATGTTAGATTGGATTATCACTAAAGCCTCTCCTTTCCAGCTGTCAGTTGTATGAATTGCTAAGAATTCTTTTTTGGAAACAATTTTATTAATTCATTCCTGAAACCAGGGATTTATTTATTTATTTTTATAGATTTCTTTATATCCCATTCCAAATTCTCACCCACTAGATATGCCATTCCCCAACCAAAGAGAAGACATGAAAAACAAAATGTAATGCAAATACTTATAGCCATCAAAAACAAATTTCCTCATTTGGCTGTGTTCCCTCTCAAAAGAAGAGAGAAAGGAAGGAAGGAAGGAAGGAAGGAAGGAAGGGAGGGAGGAAGGGAGGCAGGGAGGGAGGCAGGGAGGAAGGGAGGAAGGGAGGAAGGAAGTCCATTAACAAGCATTTTTGAAGTCCCAGGCACTGTGCTCAGCAGTGGCAATACAGCAAAATAGATAGTCCTTGCCCTCAAGGAGCTAATGACCTAGTGGGAAGGCCCATGGAAAAAGAAGGTTAAGAGGGTATATGTATGAAGAGTGAAGTGTGAAGAAGGTACCTAGGAATGGTGAAGGTTTGGTATGTAATGATGAAGTACAAAGAAGTGCAGCCTATTATGGAAGGAAGAGATCATTCATTTGGATACCTTTTTTAAGTGGAGGTTCTTGGGAGGAGCCATCCAATTAGTGGGAGAAACCCCAGGGGCAGATGGTACTTCTAAGTTGTTAAACAACAACTGTATCCAATGCACTGTCGGAAGAGATGTTAACAAAAATAATTAAAATTTTAAAAGTTTCTTTTTCTCAGGCAACTAACAATGCAATACAGCTATGGAACATCTAAAAAATTTATATAACAATGTATCATGATATGTGAGCAAGGATGGTTTAAAGTGATCAGATGTGTAATTTAAGGACATACTTTGCATGAACAGCAGAAAACGATTATATTTATAACAAAAATACCCCTTTCTTTACAAGGCAAGTACAAGTGAATACCTGAGAAATTATAATTTGGTTAAGTCAGACACTGTAGAAACTATTTGCTGTTAAGGTTCTACAAAAATTAAAAATTCAGTATTTCAAGAGATGGTACCAGCTCATAAAATTTTTCTTGTATTTTACTCAGTAATAGTCAAGGAAGCACAAGGAAACTGAACAATTTTTTTTAAAAAAGCAAACCTTTATCATGAAAAAAAAAACAATAACAAATGTGAATTCACTAAATATTCGGGATTTTGGCATGTTTCAAACAGCAACAATACTTTTGTGTCGTTTCAAAATGAGAAGTCATATTTATAAACTACATTTGCTGCACTAAAGTGCTGAGATTATGATTTAATTGGTTTCTTTGATGGGTCTATTATTTCATCAGTGTGGGTATTTCATCTAAGGTTTCAGACTGTGTACTGATCAAGCCATTAGATATTCATATGAGCCAACATTCCCTAATTTCACTTAGATGGGAGAATAACATTACACTGATTGAATGTATCAGTGTATATGTATGTATGTATATACATGTGTGTATATATGTATATACATATGTAGATATAGTATGTGTATATATAATTTACCATCTATTCTTAAATCATTCATTCCCTTCATCTTCCAGTGTTCGCTACTTGATAAATCCTGAACCTAGATAACCAACCTCAACTGCCATGTATGGGGCCTAGAGTCAGGAAGACCGGATTTTAAATCCACCTTCAGACACTTACAAGCTGTGTGATGTCACTTAACTTCTGTTTTCCTCAGTTTCCTCTTCTGTAAAATGGGGATAATAATACCATCTCAGGGTTGTTGGGAGGATCAAATGAGATAATAATTGCAAAGCAACTTGTATAGTGCCTGGAACATAGTAAATGTTACATAAATGTTAGCTATTATTATTACTATTATTATCACATGTAATTAAGCATTGAAAGTTACAATTCTGCTTGGACTTTAAAAAATGATTTTGGGAATTCTTCCAAAGAATATAGACAATGCTAATCATTTAGCCTCCAAATATCTTGTTCTGCAACAGGTTGCCAGGTTGTTGTTTTTTTCTCTTACTCAATTCACATTAGTCCTGAGTCATTTATTTAAATTAACTTTTTTTTACATGAAAAATACAAGGGCTTAGTACACCACCAATCCAATTTGGTAAATTATATGTTGTTGTTCATCTTTTGTTTTCAAAGGGGTCCGACGACATCATGGGGTCATGTCTTGACTTATGCGTGAATTGGATTTGAGTAAGGTAGAGTTGAACAGTTGTCAGCTCCACCTTTCCATTCACTGAAGTGCAGAGGCAGGACAAATGTCAAGATAACTGGTGATGGCCAGGGATGCAGTGAATGACCTTGGCATATTCCATGTCTGACCAAGCTCTAAGCCGTCCACAGCACCTGCTTTAGCCACTTTCATGACCATTGGAACAAATTTTTCTCATCCCCTCAACCTGACAGGCAGAAAACAAAACAAATATTCAATCTCAGGCTATATTAATAGAAGGATAACATCTAGAGAAAGAACAGAAAGAGAGATGTGATTGTGGGCTTCACATAGTTAAAGGATTTTCCTATTGAAGAAAAGTTAAGGTTATGCCTCTTGGCCTCAAAAGCAGAACTGAGGTCAGTAGGTAGAAACTACAGAAAAAAGCAGATTTTAATTCAACAGAAGGGGGATGTGAGGAAAAAAATGGATTTTGGAACACCCAAAGGCCCCAGATACAGGGGATTGATTGTATTGACTCTGCTGATTGACTCACTTGAAGTTGACTTGATTGAAACCACACCTACCTGAGATGCTGACTCTCAAGGGGTAAGTTCTCTGACCTCAGCACTTTCTGCTTATGGACTGCCCTCTAGTCTAGTGAACCAATGGATTTGGGTGACACTAGCCAATTAACTTAAAGCAGTGTGTAAGGACTGCCTCTCCTCCAGATTCAGAGAAAGCTTTCACTCTCAGTTTGTCTCTTGGACAGGCTCATAGTGGGGGACTTGGAGAAAGAAGCAGGCCAGGCTGGAGCTCTGGGCTAGATATGTCTTTTCTTAACTTTATGACCCAGGTGTTCTATTTTTATTAACACTTGGTATGCCTTAATAAATGCTTAATGCCCCAAAACTGGTGCCAAAGGTTCTAATTTATAACAAATATATTAGAAACCCCAACTAATTTCCCCCCAAATTGGGTCAGAAATAAGGCAACCAACACATATAGTTTTATTCATCACAGGGAACATCTTAATAATTAGAGGTGTCCAAAAATGGAATGGGTCATCTCAATAATTAGTGTGGGTAGAGACTAAAAGAATACTTATTAAGAATAGCATAAGGTGATCAGGCTCAAGTTAGGACTAAATTAGATGAACCTTATGGTCCCTTCTGACTTCAAGTCTGTGATCCCACTTCATTTTCTCATATACAGCTTCATAAAACAGAGTAATTGATATGGTACAAGAAATAATAATACAGCCTGTCCACAGAACAAAAATATCTTTGTATTTATCATGGCATTCAGTGTCTGACTATTAGAAAATTATACATAAATGACAAATGGGTAAATAGTCTCCCTTTTCTATTTTCAGTATCTGAAGTAGTCACTCACTCTTTGCCTGGCCACTCTAAGGTTCAAGTTCTCTTCTGAAAATGAGATGGTGAATCACTTTATCTCTATAAAGCATTGCAAATGCTAAATACAAAAAAACCCCCTATAATCATTC
Source organism: Dromiciops gliroides (assembly GCF_019393635.1). NCBI lineage: Eukaryota > Metazoa > Chordata > Mammalia > Microbiotheria > Microbiotheriidae > Dromiciops > Dromiciops gliroides. The sequence continues at coordinate 112,789,472 of NC_057863.1, forward strand.
ATCAAATAATTTCATAGACATCATACCTTAAAGGCACTGTTAAGAGCTTAATTCAGTCCTAAACCCTCATTGACTAGCTCTCCACATACTGCTCTCACAGTGAAGAGCTCACATTCAGGGTATAACTGCCAAATGCAGCTTTCAGCAGTAACCCCATTCACACTTCAACCCAGTTTCTTCACTTGGATTTATATAAGACCTACCAATTTAGAATGTGTACTTGATATTTAGCCATTTATTTAAAATTTCTGCCAATATGTGAAGGAACTTTTCATCAGGTGGTTATCCTAAGGCCTTCTTACAAAATCCTTCTAAATTGAGGGGCAAAAAAAACCTATTATGGGAACTAAATAATTCCAAAAAATATTAATAATTCTTTTTAACTTTCTTAAAACTACATGACATATTACAAAGTAGAATTTCACACCACTCCTTTTTAATGCATATGTTCACTGAATATCTGAAGCTTCTAATAGGGTCTCAGTGAAATAATACACAGCTATACAGAATCATTGACAAAGGAAGTCAAAACTGCACCTAAAGTGAAACTAATTGGCCCTGATGGAGTGCCTTAGACAAGATTGATCAAGCTTTGTCAAAGTCTTAGAATCCTGTCGCAGGGTCAGCCTGACCTTTGGATAGATCTGATGACATGTGCAATGTGAATTCATTTATACAGTTTCCAGCTGCTAAACTGAGAGGTTTTCCTTCACTCTAGAGTGGATTACAAATGGAAGAACTGCTTCAATGAAAAAAAAAATCTGTAAACCGTGCAGGTCTTTGTCTACAATGATAAGGATAATTCATTTGTGTTTTTCTTTTAAAACATTCTAATCCTGAGCAAGAATGGATATGAGTACAATGTTATTCTTCTCTTTAATCATACAAGAGATTCAATGGGTCTTATTCTACTGTCAATGAAGGGAATAATAATGCATATTTGTATATTAGGTTAACATTTACATAGCACTTTCCTCACAAAAACAACCTGTTAGGTAGTTGGTGTAAGTGTTATTGTCACATTTTATATGTGATGAAACAGGCTTTTAGAGTTTGACATGATTCTCCCAAGGTCACAGATGAATAAGTGTTATAGCTAGGCTTTAAAGTCAGGTCTTCTGATTAAAATATTCTTTACCTTAGAATTGAATTGATCATACAACCAGTAGAGTCTTACTTTGAAGATAATATATATGTTACTATATATAAACACTGTTGCATTCCTTGATAATGATGTGACATTCACAGCTTTGAACAGGGGAGCAAATAGAGGGCCCGTAGCCAGTATTCTAATCCATGGAAAATGTTTTGGTTTTTTTTGCTTTTTCTGGTAAAACACATACCATGTGTACATATGTATATGAAATTATCTGGATGACCAGAGAAGTAAAAAAGATAATAACTTCAATTATCTAAATATTTCAAATGAATCTAAAATGAATATGAGGAATTGAAGCCAACATATATTGAGAGGATGAATTAACTATATCACTTTAATTTATAAATTCAAAGCAGCATATAAAATACATTTAATACAGAGTAAATCTCTGCTTGGATGTGGTTGTTTTCCTGATGTATAAAAGGCTACTACTACTCTTTCTCTAAGTAAAATGATTTCCTGCACAAGCACTTAAGTATTAACTAAACCCCCTACCCTGATGTGACTCACCTCATCACTAACAAATACAAAGCCTCTGTTTAGAATTGATTTTTTTCCCTTGAGTAAATATGGACTCAATAACAGTCAGTCAATCAGTAAGCATTTATTATATACTATGTGGCAGCCCCTATGCTAAGCTAAGAGATACACAGAAAGGGAGAAATAAAAAAGGCCTTGTCTTCAAAGATGTCACATTCTAATGAGGGAGACATTTAAATAACCTTGTATATACAAGATGTATGTGTGCATGTATGTATGTGTATATACATATAAATAGTTCTACAGATCGAGATCCAGAGACAGAGATGAAAGGTAGTTTCAAAGGAGAAGGAATTAGCAAGTAAGGGAACATAGAAGCACCTCCTAAAGAAAGTGGGACTTTGACTGAATATTAAAGGAAGCCAGGGAAACTAAGAGGGGAAGTTGAGGAGGATCATCTAAGTATGAGGAATAGCCAATAAGGCACAGAAGCAGAAAATAGAGTTTCATGTTTGAGGAATAGAAAGTAGTCATATATAGTTCCACATAGAGTGTGTGGAAAGGAGTACGGTGTTGGAAGACTGGGAAAGTAGGAAGAAGTAATGTTGTGAAGAGCTTTAAAGGCCAAACAGGGGATTTTTATATCTGATCTTGGAGGTAATAGTAAAATACATGAGTTTGTTAGATTGAGAGATAACATGATGAAACCTATGCTTTAGGAAAAGTCAATTGGGAAGCTAAGTGAATGATTAGACTATATAGAAATAATTGCAGCAGGGAGACTAATTAGGTTATTGCAATAGAACAGCCCAAACAAGGGTGGTGGCCACATGTGTGCAGATTATGAGATGTTTATGAGAGATGTTGTAAAGGTAGAAAAGGAAAGATCTGACAATGGATTTAGTATGTGGGTGAGGGAGAGGGAAGAATGGAAAACAGATGTTAGGAACCTGGGAGTCTTGAAGAGGTAATGCCCTTGATAGTAACATGAAAATTGGAAAGGAAGTTTTGGGGGAAGGATAGAGTTCTGTTTTGGATGAATTAAGATGTCTGCAGGACATCCAATTAAAGGTAAACAAAAGATAGTTGGTGATGAGGGACTATAACTCAGGAAAGAGACTAGGGATGAATACAGAGATCAGGAATCATCTTCATGGAGATGATAATTAAACCCAAGGCAGATAATGAACTCACTAAGAGTGTTAATAAAGAAGGAAAAGAGAAGAGAGCTCATGACAGAGACTTAGGAGATAACCAAAATATGTTGGCATGTCATTGGTGAAGCTCAATCAAGGGAGACTAATAAGAATCAATTAGATAGGGGGGAAATCACAGGAAATCAGCATTACAGAAACCTAGGAGGAGGAGTATCCCAGAGGAGGTGAACCATTACTGTCAAATTCTTTAGAGAAATCAAGAAGGATGAAGACTGAAAAAGGCCATTATACTTTGCTATTCAAGGCCTTTGGAAAGGGTATTTGAATGATGAGGTGACAAGACAGATTGCAAAGGGTTTATAAGAGAGTGAAGAAGAATAAGTGGAAGTACCTAGTGTAAACAATTTTCTGAAGAAATTGTTAGCTAAGAAGGATAACAAATAGCAATGGTCGGATCAAGTGAAATGGGAGATATGAGCATGATTGTAAGCAACGGGGATTATTTTTCCATTTATTCAATGCTTTGTGTACTTTAAGTTTATTGTTCTTCCACATAGAATCTTCTTTTACCAGAATCACAGTAAATTTGAGAGTTGGAGAGGACCAAATAGTCCAAACCATACCTGAAAAGGAATCCCCACTGCAAAATGACTGACAAGTGCTTTTTTTTTTTTTTAGTCAGGAACTTGGGGTTAAGTGACTTGCCCAGGGTCACACAGCTAATAAGTGTTAAGTGTCTGAGGCCAGATTTGAACTCAGGTACTCCTGACTCCAGGGCCGGTACTCTATCCACTGTGCCACCTAGCTGCCCCACAAGTGCTCTTTTGAAGTCTAAATTTGATTCCTTGAAATCCATTCTCCTCTTCCCTCTTCTTCCCCCACCCCCCCAAAAAAATCTATTCTTGGTTCTGTCCACTGAAGCCAAAAAGAACAATTCTAATCTCATTCCCATGTGATAGGTTTTCTCTCCTGAGTTTTCTCTTCTTCAAGATCATCTTGTGTTCCTTCAACTGTGCTACTTAGACTCAAGGCCCTTCACCATCCTTTTTAGCCACCAGTGGACTATGTCCCATTTATCAGCACCTTTCATAAAACTGTGGCACCACAAGCTGAACAAAATTCTCTTGATGTTATCTGACCATGGCAGAGTACAATAGAAATATTCTTACCAACATTTTCCTCCTTGATGAGCAACAAGGTACTAGTTTCCTCAGATTATAAATTGAATTTGCCAGTTTTTGAAAGAATAAATTAATACTCCTAAGAATGAAAGCTAGAATGAATATTTGCCAATTGCATAAAGGCACATCCTGTCTACATCTATATCTTGACAATAACAATAGTGTGTATAGTCACCCCTAGTGGGGTATTTAAAGATCAGATACATAGACACACACATGTGTATATATACATATGTATATATATATGTGTGTATGTGTATGTATATATTCATATGCATATATATGGATGTATCATGTAATATATATTCCATTTTAGAAGTTTCAGTCATGAATGAAATTAACATTATTGAATAAGAGTCCATGTGAAAGGGAAGTTTTAAAATTTCATAGGGATCCTCTTCTTTTTTTCTCTCTTTCATATTGCAAGGTAATTAATGTTGCAGGCTAGGAACCCTGGGAAATGCAAACCACTTCAAATGCTGTTTTAGGCTCCCATGCTCGTAGTATACACTCCTTTCAGTGGGGAGAGTAATGGAACTACCTCTATTCCTTCTGCATTCATTCATGCTTCTGTCTTCTGCTGTGCTTGCTGAGCCAAAATAGGAATTTAGACTTATGCAGTCTGGGCTACTTAAGGTTTTATGTGCATTGAGGAGAAAGCAGATTTGTGTATCCTATTCCCTTTAAGTCAACTCACAGTAGAATATACTTCATTTTAACTTTTCTCTTTAATATTTGAACAATGAATTACCATACACTGAGATGAAAAATTATTTATACTGATGTTTGTAAACTCAGGAAAATTATGGGTTCTACTGAGGAAAATTGCCTCATATAAACACATCATGATGATCTCCTCCAATGTCTCAAAGTTTTATCAAGACTGAAAAGAGAGATGATCCTCTGGCCCATGATCTTATGACCTTATAATCCTACATGATATGGAAATACATAGGGCAGGAGTTATTAATGATAAAACTGTATCTTCCCAGTAAAATAATTCAGCTAAACATTTGCTCTAAATCTCTCCTTTTTGTTTCAAAAAACATACTTTAAGAGAAATAGCTAGTAATTAGCATATCCTATGACAGGGATATATGTGTCACTATCACATATGCATATATGTATGTAAATGTATATATGTATATGTGTGTATGTTCATCCATTGACATAGATCTATAAACTCAAAACTGAGAGCATGTTTCTGCATTGATTGATTGACATCATGATCAAGTGGCCATCTTTCAATGAGCTTTATTAAACCATATTAAACTATAACTAATACAATTCATTCGATAGGGTTTGGCCCATGGTTTCCTGTGACCCTTCTTGTTACAGTTATGAAGACACAATTGCTTCTTTATGTAGTGTGTGGAAATTTATTTTGATTTGGGGACCCTACCTTTGGGCTAAGATTAAAAAGCCTTAGGTCCTCAAGGGTCTCTTCTGTGTGGGAGGGGCTGGTGCCCCTCCCCCTCAGCTTCAGTTGAGCCAAAAAGCCCCATGGGCTACGCCAGGTCAGACAGCTAGGGGAGAGAGCCCCAGCTCCCTCCACCCTGAGAGGATCTATCTGAGAGATCTAAGGTTTGTCCAGGCTGGGCTCTGGCATAGCCCATGCCAGGGTCCCAGGCACGTAGCAGGGGGCACAGGCCCCTGGAGCCCTGGGTATGATACACACGAGACACTTGAGCATCCCCGTCCCCCCAGCTGCAGCCCTGGCTGCCAGATTAGCTTGGGGTCTGTGGGGGGCACAAAAGGCCCTGAGATTTGAGTGGAGAGAAGATATATATATATATATAGACCTGGGAGTTAGAGTACAAGGAGGATGAAGGACAAGATAGAGAGACTGGCAGACAAGACTCAGGGTGGCTGAATAGATTAAGAGAGCAGGAGCACTAAGAGACAGGGGAAGGAGAAAAAGCTAAGAGCAAGAAGGGACGGAGGCCGAAGGACAAGATTAAGGGGGCTAAGACGAACAGAACAGAGAAGGACACTGGAGCACTAGGAGAACAGAAGGAGAGGTCGGTGAGAGAGAAACACAGGGGTTCAGCAGTGGCAGTAAGGAGAGAAAAGTTAGAAGCAGGGGGATAGACAAAGTGAAAGGGCTCAGAGTTAAAATAAAGGACCTGAATAGTGAAAGTGGAACATACCCTAAGGGAAGAGGTGGCTAAGGCCCTTATTGTATTAAAAAAATGTTCCAGGCACAGAAGGTAGAAATAGACACCACAACATAGTCAGGTTGTACATTTTATTTCCCTATATTCTTAATTTTAAATAGTATCTCATAAATAAACTCTGCTTTGATTATTTAGTTAAGAAGCTTCTTAATCTTTTGCTTTTCAATTTGGGGAGTGAAGCAGTGTGGTGGAACTTTATAAACAGCCCACATTAAATTAATAGCAGTCAGATAGCCAGTGAGTCAAAAGTCCCCCCGAATTAGCCAAGTCAGTCAAAATATTTCTATAAATGAAAGACCTTTCCTCACTACTAACTTCCTCACTCTGAGGAATGTAAATTAATTTATTTTGCTATGGGGACCAATTTTTAATTGGAGAGCGTTACCTAAGTGGCTCGCTGCAATATTGGGGCAAGGAAGGAGACAGCCTCCCTCAAAACAGAGCAGGATTTATTTAACAAGAATGAACTTAAAAAAGAAAAACTGGATCAGTAGGATCAAGGGAAAGGAAATAAAATGAGGAAAGGGAAATTATACAACCTGAACAACACCATGACCAGGAATCACCTGAGAACACATGGCAGCATCCTGTTGCCTTCAGGCTTCAAGCTAGAATGGTGGAAAACCCTCCCTTCTTCCCAGTAGACCCTAGGATGACCATATACAACCCCCAGCCAATTGGCTGGCCACTCTGACAGTCACATGATTGACCTCACTAGGCTTCCGATCATTATAATTTTGCCAGGCCCATGTAGGTGTCAGCAAGTGGTGATGACATGAGGTACCAGCGCCATAGCAATGGCTACAACCAGTGAGTGGATCACCATGCCATTTGTGGAGCCCCAGAGGCCAGTGTGCATGCAGAGGTTTTTTGTTTTTTACATTCTAGCCAAAAGATGGGGTCATAAAACCTCAAATAACAATACTTTACAGTACTATGTATGTGTATATATATACATCTTAATTAAGATGCATTGTTTTTAAACCTTTTTCCCTCCAACTGATTATTAAACTCTAAGATCTTGAAGCAGAGATAGAATATAACATGTTCCTGCCAATTACTATCCCAGAACCCCTGAAAAGGAGAAATTATCTCTAATACACTACAAAGGAAGCAGGTAGCATAGAGTGCTGGGCTTTTAGTTAGCAAGAACTGAATTCAAATCCTGCCTCAGAAGTTCAACTAGTTTTGTGGTCTTCTACAAGTCACTTAAACTCTCTTAGTTCCATCTGTAAAATGAGGATAATAATAGCAGCTGCCTCATAGGATTGTTATGAAGATCAAATGATATTACATAGGTAAAACACTTTGCAAACATTAAAGGGCTATATAAATAATTATTATAACTAATTATATTATTACTAGTTATTATTCTTTATTATTACATAAATGAAGATTTCTTATTCAAAAGAGAAAGCTAAGAACCATCCTTAGAATTGTTACCACTACCTTAATTCATATGAGGACTTGGAAGATCACAGCTACTGACTCCCATCCCCAACCCTTCTGAGGCCTCAGTTGCCTGTACAAAGTATACTTTAATACATCTTCCTTCCCTCCACTGGGTATGCAAATCTTGTGCATGAGTTACCACAGAATCATGAATTTTGGAGAGGACTTTGCTGTAAGAAATAAAAACTCAAACAGAGAGCCCTCAGCTTTAGTGACTAGTGCTAGTTTGAGAAAAGTCACAAATATGAATATAAAATGTCATTCAATTAAATTCAATATATGTTTATTAAATATCTGCATATATAGGGTGCTAGGTCCTAGAATGATGGTGACTAGCACACACAAATACACACATACATATGTGTATGTGTACATGTAGATGTGAGTGTGTATGTGTGAGTGTGTATGTGTGAGTGTGTATGTGTGAGTGTGTATGTGTGAGTGTGAGTGTGTGAGTGTGAGTGTGAGTGTGTGTGTGTGTATGTGTATGTATTTTAAAGACCAAGTCCTTATCCTATCAGACTTGAGCTCCATCCTTCAGGCATCTAAACTGTGTCTCAGAATTGTATTTTTTTTTTATCATTGAGACTTTAACTTTAACCAAGATTGAAGGGGCCCTACATATATATATATATATATATATATATATATATATATATATATATATATATATAGTCCATTAAAGATCACAGGATGACAGGATCACAGATTTAGAGCTGGGAGGGATCCTGGAGGAATATACAAGGGTTCATTTATTTCTCTGGAAGAAAAAAATCTGGTGTCACTTACAACCTCACCCCTATAGTGAGTGCTACCTCCAATGAACCAATGCAATCTTTTTGCCTTATAGTATTACCCTGAGTGAGACCTCCCTCCTCTCAAGAGTAAAACACTCATAGCTAAGAGTTCAATCCTTCCTCTGGGCCTGCATAATACATATAACTTACAATGCCAGTGGAGGATAAGGTGTATATTTGTTACTTATGACTCTGGATCCTGCTTGGTCCATAACTCATTATGCTATAGGAACTCCTCATTCATAACCATCAATTGCTGCTGACTTGTATTTCCCCAGCTCCCAGTTTAGCCAAAGATCAACTCAGTGCCCCACCACAGCCTCTCCTCATTGCTCTCTTTGGAGATATGTATTTCCTGGAGCTGATCATTACCAGTTGCGCATGGTTCTCTAGAGAAATTGTGTAGATTTACAGATTTCTCTCTGGGGACCAAGTTTATGAGTATGGATACAATTGGCTTCCCCCAGGTCACAACCCCCAGCTTCTTTCATTCTAAATACCAAATAATGTAAGAAAAGAGAAAGCAAAACAAAAAACAAAAACAAAAACAAAACAAAACAAAAATAGGAGAGATCAGAGAGACTTCAAGTATGAGTTGGTTGTTTTTTGTCCTCCGTTCTCAAAGAGGACCATGGCGTCGATTTAAGTAAGGGAGGGCTATGCAAGGTCACCAACCTCATTCTCTCCTCCAGAGCCATTTGGGTCCAGTGGCAAGATATAGATCAGGACAACTGAAGATGACTCTGCATGTTTAAGGCAATTGGGGTTAAGTGACTTACCCAGGGTCACATAGCTAATAAGAGTATGAGTTGAGATTTGAACTCAGGTTCTCTTGACTACAGGGCCAGTGCTCTATTCACTGGGCTACCTAGTTGCCCCTGTATCGATTGGTATTTGAACTGTTTTGAAGGAAGTAAGAATCCTAAAATAAGGAGTTAAAATGGGAAAAACAGGGGAAGCTAGGCGACGCAGTAGATAGAGCACCAGCCCTGGATTCAGGAGGACCTGAGTTCAAATCTGGCCTAAGACACTTAACACTTACTAGCCGTGTGACCTGAGCAAGTCACTTAGCTCCAATTACCTCACCAAAAATAAAATGAAATAAAATGGGAAAAACATTCTAGGACAGGATAATATTCTCTGAAAAATAAGGGGACAGGACATGGAATGCCAAATTCAAGGAATAATAAGGCCAGTTTGCTTGGCAGATTTACTGTGTCAAAGGGAACAATGTGAAATATGTTTAGAAAGTTAAGTGAGAATAAAATTGTGGAGAACACTAAGGATTGGGCTGAGAAGTTTGTATTTTATCTTACTGACAATAGGGAGCCACTGAAGATTTTTGAGTGAGTATTTATTAGAGAGGGGAGAACCTAGAGGCTTGGAAATAAATTAAGTGGCTATTTCAATAATCAAGGAAAATATGATGAGGGACTGAACTACCATGGTTACTATAAGTGGGAAGAAAAGTAGATAAAAGCCTTTAAAATGTTGAATGATTTTAAACAAATTTTATTTTAATTATTTTAGCAAATTGTTTTAAGTTGAATTATTTTTAGTTAATTTACTTAAGCAGCTGGGTGATGCAGTGGATAGAGCATTGGGCCTGGAGGCAGGAAGACCTGAGTTCAAATTTTGCCTTACACACTTACCAGCTGTGTGACCCTGAGCAAGTCACTCAGCATCTGTTTACATCAGTTTCTTTATCAGTAAGATGGGGATAATAATAGCACCTGCCTCCCAGGATTGTTTTGGGATCAAATGATATAATATTCATAAAGCACTTAGTGCAGTACCTGGAACATAGTAAGTACCACATAAATTTAGTTATTACTATTATTGAGCATTTTACTGAACAAAATATTTATTTGCCTTGCCTATGTAGTGCTTAAGCCAAGGTACTGTGCTGGGTTCTTGTTGCCTCACTCAAGGGACCTTTGTTTTGGCACTGATTATGCACCTTGGCATATATGTTTCACGACTGCTTATCCTTTCCCCATTAACTATGTACATGTTCTGAATTCCCAGGAAAATGCAGGCTCCATGAGGGTAGAGATTGTTTATTTTTCTTACATTATCATTACACACAGTGACTTTCATATAATAAGCATTCAAAAAATATTCATTAAATTTCATTAAATTATATTATTCTGTGCTTTGTTCACTGTAAATCAAAGTGATCTACATTAGAGAAAGGGGCTCTCCTTCCATCATTATCCCCATTCTCTGCTCCAGGATCATTCATGGGCCTCTTTTGAGGGCTCTGAATAAAGTAGGACAAGTAGACCAAAGTACTGTAGATAGGAAGAATCCGCTGTGCCTTTGACAGCACTTGGCATTGTGTAAGACTGATATCAAGAAGTTATGTTATGGCGTATAATTTTTTCTCCTACTGCACCTAGTTCTCTGGTTTAATTACTACATATTGTGCCAATTTATCTACCATGTTGAATTTAAATATTTCCTTGAATTAACTTAGCTGTCCTGCTCTTTTTATTGGATAGAGGAATTTTAATTATTCTAGGTGACTATAGAAAAGGTTAAAGTTTTAAATCTAGCAAGTGAGTAAAATATACGAGTTGCTATTATTACTCTAGCAGCTAATAGTGCTTTGCTTAATGGCACTAATGCTGAATCCTAAGAAAGCTTTAGAAAAATCCTTGTTGATTTGTTACCACAAAAGCAACCATCGACCAAATCTTAAATCCTTCCTTTATTCTCTGAATACCTTAGACATTCTTTTATACCTACATAATACTTCAGAGATTTCCCAATTATGAGAAGAGAGGTTGAATTGAGTTAAAATCAAATCATCCAAAAGCACAATCATGTTAACCTAATTTGCCCTTCTTATCTTATCATATACCATTTCATTTCTCCCTTTCTTGTCCCAGAAGGTGCACAATAATATACTTGCATTATTCCTCTTTACCACCTGTGTGTATCACATGGTCTTATTCAGGCCATTCTATTAGACATTTAAAGTGACATTTATCATCTTGAAGCTTCCAAAAGGCCACAGAAGCCAATCTTCCCTTCACATCAGGGAGAATAAGCCCACATAGTCACCTAGAAACCAAGCAGAGAAAACGTTTAATTGTTTCCCTATAGATTCTCTCCCTCAATCAAATTTAGATGAATAATAAAGCAAAATTTTAATGCTGCCTCAAATTGATATGGAAAGAAGCTATGACCGAAATACTTTAATTGGCTATTTATGATGTCAGCTTCATTTTTTTCACTTACCCTTTAAATCAACTCAGGTAGTCTATACTGTTTTCTGTGTTTTCTTTTATTTCTATTTATTTGAATAATTTGTTTGGGAGTATTATAATCCAGAAAGCTCATAAGTAGTGATCATGGCTGGGGAATTGTGTAAGATTTTCTTTCCATGAAATAACTTCAAACTGGCAGACTAGCTATGGAATCTGATTCCTACCCTATACTCCATCAATATACAGAGTGAAGTTATTCTGAACTTCAATGGTGGAATGGTTAGAAAGATCCTGAGGCAAACTCCTTCCTCCAAATACCAAAATGAAGTTGTGTTACTGGAAAAGGCATAAGAATTGGACCTGTGGTTTCATTAGTATAAGGAACTTATAGGAATTGAACCTGTGATTTCATTAGTACAAAGAAGAGGGAACTCCCTCTACTGATGTTTATCAGCATCTTCTCTGCAAATCAGAATGATAGAGAGTTTCTGAGAGCACTGGGAGGTTTACTGACTTACCCAGGGCTACATGGCTCATACTTGTCAGAAATGGCACTTGAACTCAGGTCTACTGGCCCAGAGGACAACTTTCTACTCACTACTCCATAAAATAGCAAAAAAGAGAGTTCCTTTTTATAATTGAAAAATTATATTTTGTTTCACATATATACTATTCTTCATCACACTTAATTCTCCAAGATTTTCTACATACATTTCAGTAAAACTCCAACTCTTTTTGTTAATTTTATCCCAAAGAATTCTTTCATGGATGATTTGCAAATATTCTTTCATTCCTATCTACTCATATAAACAAAAGTTTTACTTTTAGATATATCATATTAATATTAAATGAAAATGATCATGCCTTATTCAGAATTCACATCTCTGGCATTGGGAGAATGCCTAATTTTTTTCCAAGAGGTTTTAAAATATCAGAATGCATATTCTGGCATACTGGCAATAAACCTGGTATATATACATGAAACTAAGGAGCCATCAGGGGCTCAGGATGTATTCTTGTTCATTGTTTTGACATTTTCTATATCCTGGAATTTATTAATGAAACAAAGAGAGATAGGAAAAAAAAAACCTGTCACTGAAATGATTTTTCTGGATTCTCAGGAGGAATGCTCAGGGATTAATCCATTTTTGTTTATAAGTATGTATCTCTTCCTCCTCTACCAATAATCTTCACTGCAAGTATTTGCTCATTTTAAAAAACCTAACCTTTTACGTATAGAACATTGATTACTAGTTCAGGAAATCAAAACGAAAGGCAGGACCATATGTTCAAGCAAGGATGTGTTAGTTATAATTAGCTTGAGGACTCACAGATAAGGCTTGATGATTTCTCATTACATTCTGATTTACAGATCGTTGCTCTCTGATCTTGTCTTTCAAGATTGTTCAAATGGTCAAAAGGGACCTGAACAAGGAAGGGAAGTGAGCTAATTTCTTTCTGACCTATTTTAGGTTCCATTCCAGTCATGTCTATAAACAAATACCACTATCCTTTCAGAAAATTTGTGGCTTTTGACCTCAAAATCAACCCCAACTTTTTTTCTCTATTGCACCCCCACCCCCAATATAGAACCCATGGATGAGTTTTATGAATTTTGCTTCTATGAAATCACTTCCATCTGTCTCCTTTCACACACACACACACACACACACACACACACACGTATGTGTATTTCCCCAATTATAATTTTTTTTAACATTTGCTTTTTTAAAAAAAGTTTTGAGTTCCAAATTTTATCCCTCCTTCCCTCCCCTTCTACTTCCCTCCTTTCCCCTGTCCCTGAGAAGCTAAGCAATGAGATATAGGTTATACATATGCAATTATGCAAAACATTTCCATTTCAGTCATTTTGTACAAGAAGATTTGAATAAAAGAAAAAGTGAAAGAAAGTGGAAAATAACATTCATCTGTGTTCATTTAAACAATATCAGTTCTTTCTCTGGAGGCAGTTAGTATGTTCTTCATTAGTCCTTTGGGATTGTCTTGGATCATTGTATTGCTGAGAATAGCTAAGTCATTCATGGTTTTTCATCATACAATATTACTGTTAGTATGTACAATGTTCTCCTGGTTCTAGTATTTTGAGTCACTTCATGTAAGTCTTTCCAGGTTTTTCTAACATTATCCTGCTTGTCATTTCTCATAACACAATAATATTCCATCACAATTATACCGCAGCTTGTTTAGCCATTCCCCAATTGATATGTCCCTTTCTTTCTACTTTACATGAGCACAACCCCATTTTAAACCTGCATTACCTCTTCTAATCGGTCCCTTGTCTCAAGTTTTTTCCTTCTCTAATCCATCCTCCACACAGCCGCTAAGGTATTCCTAGGTCATAGAACTGTATCTCCCTATTGCCTTTAGAATCAAATACAGACTCCTCTCTTTAGCATTTAAAGTCTATCAAAATCTATCCCCAACATACTTTTCCAGGCTTTTACTTTACTACTCTTCATACATTCAATATTCCAAACTCAGTGGTTTACTTGCTCTTCCCTTTATGGTACCATCCATCTCTCATCATCCATCTCATTCCATCTGTAAGCATTTGTACAGACTGTGAAACATTCCTAGAAAGCAATACCTCCTCAGCTCTATGTCTTGGAATTTTTCACTTTCTTCAAGGCCACACTTACATGCCAACTTTTTCATAGGACCTGTCCTTATCAACACTGTCCTCCCTGCCTACCCACCCCCTCCCCCATTAATGACCATTCCCTTTCCAATTACTTAAATACTTATATGTTGTTTCTCTCCAAAAGAATGACATTAAGGAGTAGCAGGAGCTCATGAGGCATTCTTCCTCATTGAACTAATAAGTGAATGAAAATGGAGATTAGTCATTCAACAAACAAACATTTATTAAATGTCTACTATGTGCCAGGCACTTCTATAAAAAAATACAAATAAGAGTGCCTCTTCTCAAGGAGTTTACATTCTATGGAGGAAAATACTATATATACATAGAAGGAAAGGAAGAAGGGCTGGCCATGATTCATTGAAAGAGGAATTTCCCAGATGAAGATATTCTCTCTTACAAGGCAGGACAGAAGTTTCTTTCCAACTTAGTCTCAGAGAGGTAGATGTCTAGGGCACTGAGAATTTCAGTAACTAACCCAGGGTCACACAGTCAGTAACTAGATATCTTTGGCAGTATTTGAACACTGATCTGCCTGACTCCATGTTACCCCCTCATATGATGAAATATATGCACAAAGTGAATATAAGATAAATACAAGATATTTGGGGAGAAAGGGGAGGCACTAGCATCTGGGGGCCTGTATGTACCACTTGTACTGAACTTATGTGTATTTATAATCCTACTTCATTTCCCTAAAAGGATCACTACATTTTAGAAAGCTAAGAATTCTGAGACATGGAGATGAGACAGAAATGCATTCTGGGCATGGGGAACAAACATACAAAATCTTGGAGACATTGATATGATATGTTCAATGTAAAGGCATCCAGCATACAGTTTGGCTGGACCCTAAAGCACTTCAAAGACAGTGATATGTAATAAATTTGGCAAAGTAGGCTGGAGGCAGATGGTGAAGAGTTTTAAATTGCAAACAGAGAAGGTTGTTTTTGGTTCTAGTGACTTGGTCTGACCTGTAATATATGAATATCCCTTTGCCAGCCAGCTGGAGAATGGAATAGAAAGGATATTGACTGGAGGTGGAGAGACCAATTAGGAGCTACTACTAGCCAGTAACAGACTTTGTCAAAGGTGCCAAGACAAGATAAATTGTTTTTCTTTTAGGCTGACATTGCTTTCTCTCTGTGTGCCATGTAGGATTCCTGGTCAGACAGGGAAAAGATCCGTAACATACTCACCAGTGTGTTATAAACATGTTCTATTGGGGTAGGGAGAGGGCAGTGGTTGCATTGTCCCAGTGAAGGGCAAAGTCATCAGATTACTCCCCCACTATTCCCAAGGGCTCATGCTTATACACCTTCATGAGAATCAACTAGAGTATAATGGAAAGGCACCAGAATATTTGTGCTCATATCTCAGGTTTACAGCTTTCCCCTTGTAACGATTGGAATAACGCCACCTGCTGGATACTTACTGTAGAAGAGTTCTGCCCATGAAGCGAAGGTCTTTGAGGGCAAGACCAGGCATCAGGAAGTGACGCAGACTAGTGGGAGGAGGAAGGAAGAGACTGGCGCTCAGTCTCGGGCTCTTTCCTGAGGACGCTGGCGGAGAAGGGAGCTGGAAATGTGCTCTCCCTTTAATAGATAGGAATCTAGGCCTTTTTCTCTCTCTTTACCAAATTCTTATTCTCCTTAATAAATGCTTAAAAGTCTAACTCTTGCTAAAGCTTATAATTTATTGGCGACCACTCATTAGATATTTTAGACAGACAAGCTAGAATTTTAGCCCTTAACACCCTTCTGTGATCATGGGTAAGTCATGCCACTTCTGTAAGACTCCTTTAAATAAGGTGGTGATTCTAGATGTTCTTTAAAGTCCCTTTTTAATTTTCAATACAATATTATATTTGCTCTGATGAAGAGAAAGAATGAAAACCTTAAATCATTTGTTTAGGATTGATATCCCACTTATTTCTCCACAAGGGATCACTGCATTTTAGGGTCATAACTGTTTGCAGTTGAGAGAAAATTTAGTGATAATGAAACCCTCCTTATTTCAGATAACAAAATGAAGTCACAGAGTGTATAAATGACTTACCCTTCCCGGCACAAATCATTATCATCATTATCATCATCACCACCATCATCAATCATTTTGCCTGGCATGATGGTGCACACCTATAATAGCTGCTATGAGAGAAACTGAGGCTACTGTACTTCTTGAGTCTGGGAATGCTGGGCTGCAATATTATGAGAAGGAACGAAGGGGAGGGAGAGAAGGAGGGAAGGAGAAATGGAATAAGCATTTATTAAGCATATGCTGGGCACTGTGCAAAACAATTCACAAACATGATTTCATTTGATCCTCACAACCCTGGTAGGTAATATTATTATTCCCATTTTACAGTTGAGGAAATTTAGACAAAGATTAAGTGACTTGTCCAGGGTCATATACCTAATAAGTGTGTGAGATCAGATTTTAATTCAGGTCTTCCTGACTCCAGGTCTAGCAGCCTTGTTATTGTGCCATCTAGCAGCTTGGGTTAGGTCAGGTTAGGTTATGTTAGATTGCTATGTTGTTACGTTATTGTATTGTGCTATATTATATCGTATCATGTTATATTATGTTAAGTTATGCCACATCATGTCACATCACGTCACATCACATATCATATCTTAACATAGTATATATTATGGCAACTAGGTAGCTGAGTAGATAGAGTACTCGGCTTGGAGTCAGGAACACATCTTCATGAGTTCAAATCTGACCTCAGCCACTTATTAGCTGTGTCCTAGTGCAAATAACTGAATCCTGTTTGCCTCAGTTTCTCATCTGAGCTGAAGAAAAAAAATGGCAGACCACTCCATTATCTTTGCTAAGAAAATCCCAAAATGACATCACAAAGAGTAAGACACACTGAAATTACTCAACTATTTTATGTTATATTATGTTAATGTTATGTTATAGTCTATGAATAAACTATTCACAAGTTAGTATCTGCAGAAAAATATAGTATGTTACTTCAAAGGCATGTACAAAAGAAGATAGACCTCTATTTAAATACTACTTGAATGCCTTTGTGGCATAGAAGTAATATCCCCACATCTAACTGATTGTACCAAGTTGGAAAGGCCTTAAATATTGGTCTAGCAAAGGACTCTTTTCTGTCTTCCAAGGCCTAATCTACCTAAATTGAGAAAGTTTCATGATCAGAGCAGTAAGTGCCTGATGATTAAATTACTGTTTGATTATAGCAATTCACAGATATTGTCTATTGAGAAGAGTTGTGATCTGTGATAGCAGGGGAAGAACCCATTCTAGTGGTGAAGTATGGCTTGGAAGTGGACCTTTTGCCACCTTTATGATAAAGAAGGCCAGGCAAAAGAGATTTTTAAAGGGACTAATCCAGAAAATGGGAAATAGGTCAGAGAATTGAAGTCTTCCTTGTAGTAGTCTATACCTATCTTTTCTCTACTGCAATTCAGTTCTGTATTCAGGAAGCATATGTGTACAGAAAATAAGTTATATTTGCTCTGCATTAAAGAGAAAGACAGAATATTAAATTTCAACACATTATATCTAGATAGTAAGGAAAGCTAGTAATTGGGAAGCTGAATCACAGACAGTCATTGGGGAGCAAGGTTAATAGCAGATAGATGCCTTTGGGAAAAAACAGTAAATTACTATGAATTCTTGCAGGCATCTTTGCAAAACTGATGCATTGAGATGGGTTTTGGACTGAAAATCCCTAGGTGAATACCCTTGGCCACTCCTTGTTGGAAGTAAAGGACGTTGTAAGTTCTAGCATCTTCCCTTGGATGCCAGTGGGGAATCAATACCAAAAAAATGAGTGAGTTGTGGTCTGTGAAGGTGTATGCTGAGTATGCTGGTATAAACTTGATTTATTGCTACCCTTTTTTTCACTTTCTTTTTTTTATTTGAGTCTTCTCTTTTTCTTTTTTTAAATCATAAAGTATTTTATTATTTTCCAGTTACATGTAGAAAATTTTCAACATTTGTTTTTGTACAATTTCTAGTTCCAAATTTTTCTTCCTCCCTCCCTTCCTTCCTCCTTTCACAAGACAGCAAGCAATCTGATATAGGCTATATATGTATAATCACATTAACCATATTACTGCATTGATCATGTTGTGAAAGAAGAATCAGAACAAAAGGGAAAAACCTCAAAAAAAGGAAAAAAAAGTGGAAACAGTATGGTTCAATCTGCATCCAGATTACACAGTTCCTTTTTCTGGATGTGGAGAGCATTTTCCATCATGTGTCCTTTGGAATTATCCTGGATCATTGTATTGCTGAGAAGAACCAAGTCCATCACAGCTGATCATCACACAATGTTGTTGATACTGTGGACAATGTTATCCTAGTTCTGCTCATTTCCCTCAGCATCAGTTCATGTAAATCTTTCCCAGTTTTTTCTGAAATACACCTGTTTATCATTTCTTACAGCACAATAATATTCCATTACATTCATATACTGCAACTTGTTTTTGTTTTTTTATGGCAAGGCAATTGGGGTTAAGTGACTTGCCTAGGGCCACACAACTAGTAAGTGTTAAGTGTCTGAGGCCAGATTTGAACTCAGGTCCTCCTGACTCTAGGGCCAGTGCTCTATCCACTGTACCACCTAGCTTCCCCAACCACAACTTGTTAAGCCATTGATGGGTATTCCCTCAGTTTCCAACTCCCTGCCACCACAAAAAGAGTAGCTATAAATATTTTTGTACAAGTGGGTACTTTTCCCTTTTCTATGATCTCCTTGGCATATAGTCCTAACAGTGGTATTGCTGGGTCAAAGGGCATGCACAGTTTTATAGACCTTTGAGCATTATTGCTACCTTTTTGACGTAATGTCATAAATGACCTTGAATGAAAGATAAGTACAAGAGGAAAGAAAGGTGTTTTGGGGGAATGACAGATGAAAGTTAATAGCCTACGTTACAACTATATGTACAAGTTTCTGACTGCTGGATAGGACCAGGCATTGGTCATAGTGCCTCTTACTCACAAAATGAAAAAGGAATTATACCATTAGACCCATAATTTTACTGGTAAGAGGAATTTGCAGGTGAGGAAATTATCAGTACAAATCGGCATCTTTCTATAACTTACTGCCTTAGTAACTAAAACTAGAACTTATAGAGGTTAAGTGACTTGACCAGTGTCACAGAGTCAGTATGTGTTAGAGGCTGGATCATCTTGGCTTCAAGATCGGCTGTCTACCCATGATGCCATAATTCCCTTACTTTCCAATGATTACATGGAAACAAATGAGCATGTTTCCCAATTCCTGAATCTCACACCAGGGAATCAGGTTTAAGAAACACATTTTTAGGTACTTGTGGTCTGTGCTTCATTTTTATCTTGCTACATGTAAATGAGCCATTATTTTACATTATATTCAGCAACCTGTAAATCAATGTGAAACTGAGACTAGAATCAGCCTAGCTCAGTTTAGGGGATGGATCTCAGTAGATAATTTTTTTTAGCTACAGAAATCCAAGAAGACTCTCTCCTAAGTCATTGGATGTTTATGGACCACATCAGTAGAGGAAATATTCACAGTGATGACATTAGGTGATGGAATACTAAAACATCAACATGGTTTCATTGAAATAGCCCTGTACTATTTGGCAAGAGAGCTAGTTTCCAGTATCTACTGCAACACTAATTACAAGACAGCCCACTTTAGTTGGAAAATTCATTTGGAATCAGAGGGCCTAAGAAGATGGCTCAACCTTTTTCTTATATTTTTTTTTGAATTTTTTTTTTTTTAGTGAGGCAATTGGGGTTAAGTGACTTGCCCAGGGTCACACAGCTAGTAAGTGTGTGTTAAGTGTCTGAGGCCAGATTTGAACTCAGATACTCCTGACTCCAGGGCCAGTGCTCTATCCACTATGCCACCTAGCTGCCCTGACCTTTTTCTAATATACCTAAGAGGATAAAACGAGCAGTAGATAAAATAAAAAGATGCAAAAGACTCAATATAAGAGAAAGCTTCCTAATAATTAGAGATGTCCAAAAATAAAATGGATTTCCTGAGGTAGAATCCAGTTTCCCATTTAATTGACCATCTACATTATTGGAATCTATAAAGATAAAAACAAAACTGTCCCTATCCTCAAGGATCATAGACTCTGCTGGAAGTAAGTTGGCAGAGGCTAAGATCCTTGAGGATAGGGAGAGTTTTGCTTTTATCTTTGTAGATTCCAATAATGTACATGGATTTAGACTATGTAGGGCTTTAAATGTCTAACATACATTTGTACTTCTTCTTGTGTCAACAGTGGACTGAGGAAGGCTTTTGAAATAGAAAGTAACACAATATGAGCTATGCTTCCAGCATATTGAAAAAAACTTTCCTGTGTGGTGGATGGTCTGGAGAGTTGAGATAATTAATATATACAACCATAGCTCTAGAGTTGAAAGAGACTTAGAGACCTTGTTGTCTCTCATTTTATAGGGGAGCTAAATAACTTGCCCAAAGTCATATAGGTAGGTATAAAAAGCTGGTTTTGATCCCAGGTCTTTGACCCAAGAGTTAATACCATTTCCCCTGATTGTACTACACAGCCTTTTTAACTTGGGACAGGGAGACTGATTTAAAAGTAATTTCAATAGTCCAGGCTAGAACTGATGAGGGCAGTGGTTGCGTGAGTAGAAGATCATATGAGAGATTTGTAAAAGTATTCCAGCAGAGATCGGCTAATCAGTCATCAGGAATGTCTGCTCCAGTGTGAAAAAGAGAACCCTTTGAGCATCTTCCAACTCAGAGATTCTGTGATCCTTCAGAGTTCTAATATTCTACTAGTAACGAACAAATAAATTAACAATGTTTTACTCTTCTGAAGAACTTAAATAGAAAATCCTGGCATAGGCTCAGGAATTGTGGCCCATTACTTATGAACAGACACTATTTATAGCAGCTACACATTGATTTCAGATCAGACTATTTCTCTCCATAATAAAAGTGTATCTTAGGTCACCCTAATTTTTTGCTTTTTTTATACTTTCTTCTGTGCTTTTTAATTTCCATTTTCATGCTATCTCATGCTTTCATCACAATATTTTAAATCTCAATTGGCCCTCTCCCCTTATATCAGTTGAGTTGAAACAATTCAATAGGGAAGCCCTTAATATTCGAACTGATTTATTAAAATGAAAATGACTGTAACACTATGATTCAACAGCAAGAAACATAGAGGGCCCTTTAGTCATACCAAAACTTCAAATAGGAATTAGATAAGGTGCAAAATTAGCAAATATTTGAAATTAGGAAAAATTAAATAAAAGGGGAGAGAGGTTATTGAAAATTAAAATATTTTTTACATAGGAAATGTGAAAATATTTATCCTTAAATGGTTTAACTTTCTTTTTTTTTTACCATAAGTCATGTTTCCCTTTGCCTTTTTCAAATCAGAATGCGTATTTCATAGAACATTAAAGGTAAAGTAGGTATCATGATGATGGGGATAATATTAGCACCTACCTCCAAGGGTCGTTGTGAGAATCTAAATGAGGTAGTATTTGTGAAATGTTTAGCACAATGCATGGCACATAGTAGGTACTTGGTAAATGCTTGTTTAAAAAGGGATGGAAGGAAGGACTGACATACCACCGACTCTGGCTTTCACATTTAATAAATTTTAAAACTGAGGCCTCTAGAGGGGAAGTCAATTGTCTAAGGTCACACAGCTAATGGACAGTGAAGCTTTGGCTAGAAAGAAGATCTCCTAATATAGAGGTTGAATATTAAACTACAATGGTATCTATAAATATATAAGTAGATATATGTAGAGATAATATGCTTAAATGTTGCATATGGTTTTACCAATGAAAACCCTTTAGCATTGTTTCAAATGATGCTATCAATATGATTTAAAAATATTAATTTTTAAAATGAATGTTTTAAAATTGTAATAAGCTACAACAACTATGAAGTAATGCTGATTAATGTACTTTTTATACAGATTAGAGGCACCATAGAATTGCATTAATCAGAACTACTGCACAGTACGTCATGTCATATTGCTTAAGTATGCCCAATTAGTGTAGGTATTATAGACTAAATGAACTTAAATAAAATATTACAGTAAACTTGTTTGTTCTCAAAGGATTTCATTCCCTTTATTTTATATGACAATTAGAACAAGAGACATATATGCCTGAGAGTTGAATAACTATATTAAACTCATTCTATATTTACTGTGGATTTTGATTCCTGTATGCTGGCAGCCTTATTGTAAAAGTTACCTTCCAGGTATAGCAATATCAAGAGCTCCTTATCTCAATGTTGTACTGAAACTTAGAAGACCTGTATTCTAGTCCTTACTTTGATGTTTATTAACAATATGTCAATGGCCAAATCATCAAACTTCTCTGAATTGTAGTTTTCTCAAAGATAAAAATGGAATGGAATAATATTGGCATTACTGATCTGTTGTGAGGAAAAATACTGTCAATAAAGAGCTAACTTTCCAAGCAATGTGATTTCATAAGCACTATGTAGTTGTGAGCGGTTTATTATAGTTGTTGTTGTTAACTGACTCTATCATTTCAAAATGAAAAACAGATAGCCTTCTAAAGAACTTAGCCTATATATACCAGATCTTAACTGGCTAAGAAATGAAGGGATGAGTCAGTAGACTAGGTATACAATACACAGTAGTAAATGAACATAATAATCTAGTATTTGATAAACCCAAAGATCTAAGCTTTGGGGACCAGAACTCACTATTTGACAAAAATTGCTGGGAAATCTTGAAAGAAGTTTGACAGAAATTAGATATAGATCAACATCTCACACAGTATACTTAGATAATGTTGAAATGGGCACATGGTTTAAACATAAAGGGCAATGCCATAAGCAAATTCTGAGAGCATGAGGTAGTTTACCTGTCAGATCTATGAATATGGGAAGAATTTATGACCAAACAGAAGATAGCAGAGAAAGAGAGAGACAGAGACAGAGAAGGAATGGACCTATTTGATACACTTTTTTGTTTTGTTTTGTTTTGTTTTGTTTTGTTTTGCAGGGCAATGAGCGTTAAGTGATTTGCCCAGGGTCACACAGCTTGTAAGGCTCAAGTATCTGAGGCCAGATTTGGACTCAGGTCCTCCTAAATCCAGGGCCAGTGCTTTATCCACTGTGCTACCTAGAGGTCCCTGGAATGGACCTATTTGTACAAAAATATTTATATCAGCTCTTTTTGTGGTGACAAAGAGTTGGAAATTTAGGGAATGCCCATCAATTGGAGAATAGTTGAACAAATTATGGTATATGGAATACTATTGTGTTATAAAAAAATGATGAGCAAGATACTTCCCAAAACACCTGGAAAAACTTAAATGAACTGATGCAGATTGAAGTGAGCAGGACTAAGATGTACGAAGTAAAAGCAATATTGTATGATGATTAACTGAATTATGTAGCTATTCTCAGAAATACAATGATTCAAGATAATTCCAAAGGATTCATGATGAAAAATGCTATCTACCTCTAGAAAAAAAAAAACTGAGGGAGTCTGAATGCAGAAAGATCACACTATGTTTCACTTCATTTTTTTTACATTTTTTGTTCTGTATATTCTTTTACAATATGACCAATATGTAAATATGTTTTGCATGATGTATAACCTATATCAAATTGCCTTCCATTTCAGGGAGAAGGGAGGGGAGAGAGGGAGGGAGAGGATTTAGAACTCAATTTTTCAAAAATGAATATTAAAAATTGTTTTTACATGTAACTGGAAAAAAATAAAAATTATTTTAAAAAAGCTTAGCCTAGTGCCTGATGACCTAGCAAACGCTTAATAAAAGCTTGTTGATTAATTTATTGACAAAGACTAAATTTACTTAATTAAAAGATGAGGGTTTGTTACTGTATTAATTTTACAGAAACTTGCCTCTTCATCCTGTAAGTAACAAGAGAAGTTTCTTCATAGTAATATTTGCAGTTTGTGGTTTTTTGCATCTCAGAAGCAAATTTGTTACCATTTTGTGGATAAGGACACTGAGACTCAGAGAGTTGAAATAACTTGTCCAAGACTGGTAAGTAATGACTCTTGATTCTGAATTTTTTATTGTAATGAATTAATTGTGATTTGGGGTTTTCATAACTCTATCTTTGTTTTATTATGGTCATACTAAAAAAAAAATGCAAGCTTGGGTATATACTTTGGGAGGTAATTGAACAAACAAGAGGAATTCTGACCACAGTGAACATTTATTGAAACTAAGTTACTAAAGCCTTCTCTAATAGCTTCCCCGCACCAGATTATAATGGGGACAGCCCATGTGGGTATGTTGAGCCAATTGGAGACTCAGCATGGTTAATAACCACCCCTCCACTTCCTGTGGGGGAGTCAGTTAGATTCAGTTAGATATAGTTAAGGGGGGGGGGTTTCAGAGGGTTCTGGGCAGGGGAGAGGAAGGAAAACAGATAATTAGAGGAGCTGCTATTTTTTTACCTTTGGACCAAAACAGAAGAGACTACAGCTAATAGCTACAGATTTCAGGGTATTGGTGAGTTTGTTTGTTTGTTTGTTTGTTTTTCTAGGCAAAGCTAGCTCTTACCCCAGTATTAACTCTTCCATTACGAAATTTGGCCCTTACATTATTTACATTCTACTTTCTCCTGTAGCCAAGCTTTGCTATATATGCATGGCCAAATCACCTAAAATGGAGAATGGAGGCATCCATATCAGAGACAACAGGGTTTGCTCTTCCTCTGTCTTTCTGTCTTTCTGTCTCCCTGTCTCCCTGTCTGTCTCTGCATCTCTCTGTCTCTCTCTCTCTCTTTCTCCCTCTGCACATCAGAACATCCCGGAGGTAACATTCTTATTCACCCACAGTATGGATACCATGTGCTGAGTTGTATTGGGGAAGGAATCCTCTCTTTCAGGCCTTTGGCTCCAAGAATTCAGCATGGAGCTTTTTTCTGTTTTGTCTTTTTTTTTTTTTTTCCAGTTCTAGGCCCGAGTTGATGGAGTTCTCAGATCAAGGAACTTTGGCTATTGTAACCTTGGGACCAGGATTCCAGGATGTTTGATGCTTCCAGCTCTCAGTAGCCCTAAGAGGCCAGGGTAGTAGGCCTCATGACAAATGGACTTTGGACTTGGGGGAACCATGCCATACAGGAACAGAGTTAAGATGTAGACCTAATCCCCTTCTTTCCCCAGAAACTGAGTTGACAAAGGAAGATTACTTACTTCAGGTGTTGGGGGAATGGGGAGGGTGTTTTTATGTTTCTTCTTGCCATAACTTTGAAGCAAATATTCCTTTGTACAAGCTAATCTGACTGTTAAATGGCTAAGTGGAACCAAGGTGAAGGGACTTCCTAAAATTATGGGAACAGAATGAGTAGGGACTTAAGCCAATAGCAGAGAATAGATACCCACCAATTCCCTTAAGGATAACTGAGAACCTTGAGTGGGGTGTTGGGGGGGGGGTGAAATGTAACATGCCTGCCTTTCAGGCAGAGGGGAACAGGGTTGTCACTGTTATACTCTCAATGTACTAGAGATAAACTCCAGATTAGAGACTAGGAATCAGAGAATATTAGCTCCACAAGGGATCTAATATCTAAACTATATAAAACTCATCCTGTATTTATCATGTATTTTGTTTCCTACATGCCCCTAATTTTACAAATTAGAAAATTAAAACACAGAAAGGTTGACAAATAAAATTGATATTTCATTATTTTTCTAATAAGCATGTAAATTGTTTGAGGCAAGATTTAATTTGGAAATTTTCTCCATATTTGATGGATTATTTATGTATTTTTGTTGTTATTAATTTTATAAAAATATAAAAATATGAAATCTAGGTACAAAGACTATAAGCAAAATGGTTGGTTTCCCCCCTTACACACACACACACACACACACACACACACACTTTTTTTTTTCTACAGGGTGCCAAAACAAACAATCAGAATATTCAGTAGAGAAGAATAACAGTCAAACTGGCTTTTGACAAAACACAGATAAAGCAACCAGTTAATTGACTGAATTTTTCACTTTCCAACCAGTTGCTGTGATATCACGTAGACACAGTCACAATTTCCAATATGTTACAGCAAAGCCAGTCCCTTTAATAAGTTACATTTTGCCTTAGGATATACTGGTATGCTTCCAATGAATGCATGTGACTTCTGCAGCATCACGGATTCTAATCCAAAAGAACATTTGGGGCCAAATTGTATGTTAAGAATTTATATAAAATTGCAACTGCAATAAACATTTATAAAATGATCTAGTCTGTTCATGTTTAATGTTTTCAAGATCCAAATAACCATCATAATTGCCTTCCAATTTAGGCAGGTGCAAACTTTCTAATTGTTCTACATAAATAAAAGTAATCAATTTGAAAAATGTAACATTTTTGCAGGTTCAAAAGGTGATTACTTATTATAAAGTAGTTCTCTATGATGTAATTCACTTAAACTAGACTTATGTATATTTTATGCTACAAATGAGCTTTTACTAGTTTAGGGAAGTGAAGCAAAAATGATGACAAAGATTTCTAAATTTGCGGGCAGCAGTTACTTCCAAGATATATTTTCACTGTCTAAGTATATCATCAATTTCCATAATTGATGTTTTATCTATAATACCACAGATTTCTTATACACTATAGATAATTAGCTAGTCTACACCATGGGATAATAATTCATATTCTCTGAGGAACCTCCTGGCCTAATGGACAAAAATGTCAAGAATAATTAGGAATAATTATGATGGTAGCTTCAGAACCCAAATATGTGAACCCAGGCCAAACTATTTTATATTTTGACTTTAAAAAAATGACTCACTAAGGGTAGTTTGGAGAGAGGTTAGAATTAGTCTTCTTTTCTTACCCTTTTTATTTTTGAAAATGTTAACATATTCCAGAAAAAGAAAAATTTGAAGATGGCTCTTATATATCACCTACACTTTGCTTTTTAAAGCCATGAAAAACAAACCAGAAATGTCCCTGTTTAAACTTATTGTAACTTGTTTGTAAACTGTTACTTCTTTTTGAAACACAAAATGTTCATGATCATTTGTGACATCTAGAAATCAATAGATCTATGTAGTAGATCTATATAGTACTCTTTTAAAACAACAACAAAAACTCTTTTTCTTTGATTCTTCTGGGAATTCTTTTTTCTTTTCTTTCCTTTTTTTTTTTTTGTAAGGCAATTGGGGTTAAGTGACTTGCCCAGGCTCACACAGCTAGTAAGTATATAAAGTGTCTGAGGCCAGATTTGAACTCAGGTTCTCCTGAATCCAGGGCCAGTGCTCTATCCACTAAACTACATAGCTGCCCCTCTTCTGGGAATTCTTGTTGGGCTTCTGTTTAATTTGTATTTTTCTTTGAAGCTTTCCTTGTATGTGTTTTTGAATCATTGTCTTCTGAGTTTGTGTCTTGAGCTTCCCTATCACCCCAGTACTTTTTTTTTTTTAAATGAGGCAGTTGGGCTTAAGTGACTTGCTCAGGGTCACACAGCTAGTAAGTGTCAAATGTCTGAGGTCGGATTTGAACTCAGGTACTCCTGACTCCAGGGCCGGTGCTCTATCCACTGCGCCACCTAGCTGCCCCCAGTACATTTTTTTTTTTATGGTTGAGTCCTTTTTTTATTGTTGTTGTTTGCTCATTTTTCTAGCCTACTTCTTGACTTTTAACTTTATCTTAGAGTTTGGCTCTGCTCAACTCTGGCAGGGTTACAGAGGGGGTGTATATGTGACCATTTTCACACCTAGGTCCAGGGACCTGTATTTTTTTTTAAATTGGACAATGATGGTTAAGTGACTTGCACAGGGTCACACAACTAGTAAGTGTGAAGTGTCCAAGTCCGGATTTGAGCTCAGGTCCTCTTGAGTCCAGGGCCAGTACTTTATCCACTGTACTCTATCCACTGCGCCACCTAGCTGCCCCTGGGCCTGTAATTTTTTGATGCTTCCAAAGTGTTATGATCTAGGGTATGGTCTGGTCACTGTCTTCCTGGTCTTTTCTCTGGTTCTTACCCAGGTAGAACCCCTGCTCCCTCATGACCACAGCTACCCCTCTCTACTCTGGAACCACATTCCAGAACTAGATACTTTGGATGGAGCTGTCAAATATAGCCTGATCCTGCTCCCAGTGCTAATACATGTGTTTACCTAGAAGCTTTTTTCTTACCAGATATTCAGTCTCTTTACCAATCCCAGGCATTGCCCACTCCTGGTGCTACTACTACCACTGTTGCTGTTGACACTGCACCTTTAAGGCCCATAGTCAGTGGTACTTCTGCTGGTTCATGCTCTGGGTTAACTCCCACTCTATGGTCTAAAGACCTCTCTTTCTTCCTGGGCTAGAAAAAAAAATATCATGATGACTTTTTATTGGTTAGCCCATTGTTTGATGTGCTTTTTAAAAGTTGTTTTAGAAGGGTAGTTTGGGAACACTTGGAAAAATTGCTGATGGCACCCTCCCCTTTTTAAAAAATGAAGAAATTAACAGAGAATTGGGTTCCAGAGTTACTTTTGGGATTTCATGGTATATCTCTTCATGGTGAAGAAAATGTACATATGCATACTCAATGAAAATTTATTCAATAAATTCCTACATACTGGTGTTTCAAAATCATAAAATGATGGCTTAATAAATGCTGCAGTCCAAGCTGCCATAGAACCTAGTGTCTGTGGCAATAATTTTTTATATAACATTATAAACTGTATTTTTTTTCTCATTCTCCCACACAGAGACATGTTCTCACACTGTCACAATAATTTGCAAAGTAGTACATAGAACTAGACAGGGATACTTGATGCAGATACCAATAGACACCCCACCCTTCAGGAACTACTTCATCTTTTCAGTCCCTATAGAAATTGTTGTAGGTCAGTATGGACTCTGTAAACTTCCCTCTAGGAACAGAGAAACTGACGTAAAAGATTTCTCCCATTAGGAAGCACTGCGGTCATATGTGTTCATCTTCTTGTTCCAACTGAGAGGCAAGACATATTGTAGTAGAAAGAAGTCTACAGCTGGAGTCAGAAGATCTGTGTTTAGATTCTACCTCCAACACTTACTAATTAATTGACCATGGGCAAGTCACTTAGTTCCTCAGAGCCTCAGGGATAGCATCATTTGTACTACCTAACTCACAAAGTTGTTGACAGGAAAGCATTTAGCAAAATATAAAGAACTATATGAATATGTTACTACTCTCCAAACCTTTCTAAAGCATCCTTTTAAATTCTCCTTCAGGCTCTCCCTTAGTAAGCCTAATTTGGGTCTCCTTTGTGTTGAAAACCTATGCTGTGTGAGAAACATGCTGCCTATTTTCCTCTTTGCTTTTCCCATAAAAAGAGAGCAGCACCTGTATAGGCCATTAAGCTCTTTCAGGGAGGTGAAGCAATTCTCCCCCAACACACAAAACGTGGGTTTAAGTGATTCAAAGTAGAGAAAGGGGTTTAACATATGCTACGGGGTCCAATTTTTTTCCTCTTTGCCTTTAAATAGGGAGGGGATGAATAATTAATACCAATTCCTAATAGGCCACACAAATCCCCAAGATTCTGGAATCTCCAGGAAGAATTTACAAAAGGGTCAAATTAATACTGCTTTCATTGATACTCCTAGAAAAGGAAGGATATGTTAGCACACAGGTCATTCGGAAATATTCACTTTGGCTCATTGGAAGTTCCACCCTGATAGAGGAGATGTTTAACCTTTCTGCCTTAAATGGTTCTTCATTTGCATTATATTAATGTACATGCCACAGCATGCTGAAAGAGGGCATGACCTGGTAAGGGAGTGAACCCAAGAAGCATGACAATAGATGTTTAGCATCCATTCTCTGATTTCCCATGTTTCTCTAATTGCGCACTGGAAATATTTGGTTAGCAGGGCACTCTTTCTGGATTCTATGTTACAGAATGTGTAAGGTGTTAGCTCTATCACAGAAGAAACAGGGAATAATTATCATAGCAAATGTAAATGACTACAAATATGGAATTGTGAAGGACCACAAACCCTATCTAGTCGAATCCCTTGATTTTAGAGAAGAGGAACCTGAAACCCATGGAAGCTATCATTCACCCAAGGTTCTGATAAAAGTTAGTTTAAAAGGGGAGATTTGAACCCAGACTCTCTGCCACCTCAACCACAGCTCCCCCTACTGTACTATGCTGTGAACACAGCTATACCTAGTAATTTTGGACCTTGGGGCAAACAACATTAAATGCACACTGGGTTTATAAGGAATTGGGCATCTCAAAACCATCCCCACTGAGAGAGTCTTTGGATACCAATCTTATAAGGAGAAAGAGCTTGGAAAATGAAAAGTTGCCACTGCCTTTGTGCTGTAGAGAGGACTAAGTTGGGAAAGAGTCCATCTGAGAAAAGGAAGTTCATTATATGGTTGGAATTAATAGCCACTGAGCCCCATTCTAGCTCTAGCCCTATGATCTATCATCACATGATGGTAGCTTCTTACTTTCCCTGATATGCCAAAAAAAAAAGGTGAATATGAAAACATAAGTATAATAATTTTTAAACCTTACATAAAGAATCATTATTTTAAATTTTCATACCATGGAAATATAAGTGCTTTGAGGAAAATCTCTGATTGTCACTATTCTAATTATGGCTCTGCCAGGGAATCACTTAAATTAGCCAAACACCTACTATTCTCTCAGAGAAATTTCCTATGTGGACAAGCAACTATTGCCCAGTGGTCTATATGATGACCTGGACTTTCCATGGTTATCAATTACATTAGTATTAGATGAAGGAGAAGCTAATATTATCTGTCAAGGCCGTGGACTTCCATTTTCAGTTTTTAGGAAGAATAGTAGTCAATTTTAAGGCATAGCTTATCAATTTACTACCATTAAAATTTTTTAAAAATTTTATTTATTCATTCATTCATTTATTTGTTTGTTTATTTCAGGGCAATGAGGGTTAAGTGACTTGTCCAGGGTCACACAGCTAGTAAGTGTCAAGTGTCTGAGGCTAGATTTGAACTCAGGTCCCCCTAAATCCAAGGCCAGTACTTTATCCATTTCACTACCTAGTTGCCCCTACCATTTTGTTTTGACAAATTTTTCTCATTGCTGGATATCTTTAGAGTTTAAATTTTTTAATGTTTTACATTTTAAACATTTAAAAAGGGAATTGTCCCTTCTCAATCAGTCCCTTCTACTTTTGATATTAGTATAAAATTAGTATATAATATAGCTTCATAATTTTACATTAAGTTTAAGCAGAAGACAACATGCAGGGCTCAGGTAACCTGTTTTTTCTCTGTTCAATTTCTCTTCCTCTGAATTTTTCTTCCCTTTCACTCTTTTTTTAAATGCCTCTGTTTAATTTTATCTCTATCTTCCTATTATTCTTCTCTTCAGACCTGCCTTTTCATTCTATTCCCCCCCTCAGTTTCCTCCATTATTCTCTTCATGAATCTTCAAAATATACTTTATAATAAATATACTAGTCACCAACAAAAATTTTAAAAATAAGCATGTGGAATAAGGAATAAAATCTTAAATAAAACACTTAGTATTTAATAAGGTAGGAAAAAAATGGATCAACAAAAAATAAGCAAAGACTTTTTTGATCAGTGCCCAATTCTGAGTCAGGCTAAAAGTACCCCTATATGCAGCTTTGTTTTTAGATGAAATTGTTTCTTAATTTCTGTATTTTAAATCATGTCTTTTAAAAAAAATTCTTGTCCTTAAATTTTGAAACATGTAAGCTGCTCATTCTATAGCTTTCTCTAAAAAAAACACTAAAGCTGGGGGCAGCTAGGTGGTGCAGTGGATAAAGCACTGGCCCTCTATTCAGGAGGACCCAAGTTCAAATCTAGCCTCAGACACTTGACACTTACTAGCTGTGTGACCCTGGGAAAGTCACTTAACCCTCATTGTCCCGCAAACACTAAAGCTAAATTTATGTGTAAATTATTCTTTCTTTGGGCATGGTTTTAATTGATTTTATTTCTTTAGTCAGTAGCTCTCAATAGGTGAAAGATTCCCTACTTCCATCCTAGATTTTTTTTAACTTTTGCATGTATGCAAAACAGTATTTGGTTGCTTTTTCACTCCTTTGACAACCATCCAAAATTGGACCATTTAGTATAGGATATAAAGGGAAGAAATACTGGTGTTTTATTATGGTCATGGATTTTGGGAGGCCTACTAATGATTCTGAAAAGAGCCCTGGCTCTCCCTCCCTGCACTTGGGAATAATGCCCACAGGCATGGATGGGCTTCAACCACAACCTCCTGGAGTTGTAGTCATATAATTTGACTTCTTTAGGACTATCCTTAGAAAGCCTGTTATAGTCAGTCCACAATGGTAATTTTTTCAGGACTGTATGGCTGCCAGCAGGTTAAGGGAGTAATGCTCACATATTCCAAAATAAAGATAAATAACAAAGGAATAGATGGCCAGAAGGATGAAGGAAAGAATCTACCAACCCTTGCAGTGAAGGAGCAAGTACTTCTGTGTGTGTGTGTGTGTGTGTGTGTGTGTGTGTGTGTGTGTGTGTGTGTGTGTGTGTGAGAGAGAGAGACAGAGAGACAGAGACATAGACAGAGAGAGAGAGATGGGACAGGGGAGAGGGAACAGGGGACAGGGGATAGAGGACAGTAGGGTTTGCAGCAGAGACCTCTCTCATATTCTAATCCCATAAAGGCTTGCAGTCCAAGACAAGAGATGGACAACATGTTTGTCAATCAAGGACCAGTTTAACTTCATTTGGAGAAGGTCATCACTGAATTGATTATAGGGTCCTGATTACTTTGTTTTTTGCCCTTAGGAGCAATCTAAGACTTTCTAATTCGAATAAATGAAGATTTCTATCAATGAAGGGAATACCCACAAAAATTAACTCATGGGTGTAAAGAATTCTTATTTGAGGTTTTTATGCCTTGGCGTGCACTGGCCCGGGGCTCCGCAAATCACATGGTGCTCCACCCACTGGTTGTAGCCATTGCCATGGTGCTGGCACTTCACATCATCACCACTCAACGCCTACATGGGCCTGGCAAAATTATAATGATTGGAAGCCTAGTGAAGGCAGTCATGTGACTATCAGAGTGGCCAAACAATTGGTTGAGGGCTGTGTGGGGTTTTGGGAAATGGGGAGAAGTCACCATTCTAGCTGGAAGCTGGAAGGTGACAGGAGCTCTGCTGTGTATTCTCAGCTGATTCCTGGGTGGTGGTATTTCTTCAGGTTGTATAATTTCCCTTTCCCCATTTTATTTCCTTTCCCTTGATCCTACTGATCCTGTTTGTGTTGTTTTTTTTTAAGTTCATTCTTGTTAAAATAAATCCTGCTCTGTTTTGAGGGAGGCTGCCAGTCTCTTTCCTTGCCTCAATATTGCGGCAAGCTGCTTAGCTAACACTCCCCAATTAAAAATTGGTCCCCACTGTGGGGACTGAAGCAAGTGGAAAGAGCTCTGAACTGAGAGTCAGGAAGTCAGGAATCTGTTTCTGGCTCTGCTGATCCTTGCTTGGCAAGCATGCAGTCTATTCCCAGGCCTGGACTGTAACACTTAGAGTGTTTGTCGTGTGTGTTTTTTCCATAATGTCACAATGCCATATATGTAGCAACTGAAAACCACTAAATATCCCTTTGCCCACAATGGGTAGAAAAAACTAAATTCAATTAAATAATCATTTATCAAATGCCTACTATGTGCTAGATATTGTGCTAAGTGTTGGGGATACAAATAAGAAAAAGACAGCCCTTGCCCTTTTGGAAATTACAATTTATTGGTATAAGACAACAATCAAAAAGAGTCTGAAAAGCCGGGGGTCAGGGATTGGAGGGAGAACCCACCAGGGGTTATCCATGGGAGGGTGGGGAGTATAAAAGAAGCAAAGTTGCAATGGAAAGTGGACAGAAAGTAGGAAGGGAACATAAAGAATACATTATATGAACCACAATATGCTTAAGAAAAGTAGCAGCAAAAAAGATAGTAGAAAACAGAACAGCCCACTTCCCGGAGAAATGCTCCACTTTCAAGAAAGTTATATAAATCCTCCATAGATCTTCCAAGTTGTTTCTAAATTAGCTTTATAAATTGAAGTGGGTTGTAGTAATAATAGGGAATTGTTCAACTCCCCTGAGATATAGGTTCCAAGTGTTTTAAAATAAACAGTTTTATTGGGAGAAAAAAATCATTTTTAATGCTTAATAACTATAATTCTACACAAGGCTAAGCTGATGCTGGAGTTGGAATATTAATAATTTACAACAGATTGCTTTGTAGTCTAATATTCATACTTGACTTCTGCTACTGCTTGAGGGCAAGGACTTTTGTCTCTCCGTCTTAAATTAAGAGAAAGAGTCAGGTAACAACTCTTTTTCTCTTTTCTGAGAAATTCTTTCAACTGAGTTCTGTGAAATTACAATTTTTTAGGAAATAAAAAGTGCATCTCAAAATGAATCTTAATTCCATTGCCACAATGCAATGCAATACATTATAACAAACATTTACTTATCTTCAACTATGTGCAAGTTGTAGGCCAGATCCCATAGGGAATAGAGATGAATGAGACATGATCCCTGTTTTCAAAGATCTGAGAAACTGCAAAGAGAGGTTAGACATGTGCAGAAATAACTAGAATACAAATCAGAATAGGAAAATTGCAGAAGAGGATTACAAATGAAGGGCAGTGAGAATTCTGAGGAGCGGTAGAAAACTTCCCACTAGTGGCATCAGGGAAGGTAGGGAAGGCAGCACCTAAGGTAGGCCCTGAAAAATAGGAAGAAATTCGAGAGAAATTTATCTGTAGGAAGAAGGGGATACATTTAAAATGGATACAGTAGATAGTGTAAGGAAAAGCATGAAGGAATAGAAAGTTGGTACTAGTTTGGAGAGGATCATCCCCATCCCTCCCTTAACCACAAGCATTTTTCAGAACTCTCCTGGACCTTTCTACTCATATATACTCTCTCCCTTGATTATCTCTTTAGCTCTGATGGATTCAAGAGTAATCTCTATGCATAAGAATCCTATACATATACTTGATTGCCAGAGATCTAGCCTCATTATCAATTGTGTGCTAGACCTTTCTACCTTTCACATATTTATTAAACCTTCAATGCTGACTTAATACTTACTAGCATACCATTATGCTGTGCTTTGAGAAGACAAAGACAAAAAAGGTTTATATATACATATACATATATGTGTGTGTATGTGTATGTGTATGTGTGTGTGTATATATATGTATATATATATACACACATATATATATATATGGGTTGTTTTTTTGTATTTTTATGGCATTTTTGTTAATTGTATGTGGAAAATTGAGTATATAGATTATGAGATCAGGGACCTTATTTAAGTTATATGTCAACTCTAGTCGGGTACCCAATAGGTATTAAATAAATATTTGTTAAATTCAATTGAATTTAATTGAATAAAGAATTACCAGAAAATGGAAAAGACCTAACTGAGACTAGCCAATAAGCTGAGAGAAGACCTATTGAGTACAGTTACAAACTTTTATCTATAAAAAGGCACTATGTCACAACATCATAGGTATATATGGACTGGAAAATGTTAGTGTGAAAGCACTTGGGAAATTAAAGAGAGAGTCAAGAGTATAAATAAGTATCATTTAAATAGCTGACCATGTGTTCAAGTTATTGGAAGGAAGAAAATGAAGCCTGAACAAAGGTGACAAACTGGAAGAACAGGAAGGAACAAAGACACAGAATTCACAATGAAGGGAAAGGGGCAATTTCCTAGGACTAAGACTGTGGAATGGAAGGACAAGAGATTGTGGTCAGAAGAAGCAACTTTGAAGTTCAAAATCTTGAAGATAAAGTAATTTCAAATGATGGATGGTAGAGTCTAAGGTGTGGCCACACTAGTGGACAAATTAAATATAATGTTGTGGGGACCAATTTTTCATTGGGGAGTGCTAGCTTAAGCGGTTCGTCGCAATATTGGGGCAAGGAAGGAGACTAGCAGCCTCCCTCAAAACAGAACAAGATTTATTTTAACAAGAACTAACTTAAAAAAAAAAAAACACAAACAGGATCAGTAGGATCAAGGGAAAGGAAATAAAATGGGGAAAGGGAAATTATAATACCTGAAAAAAATACCACCGCCCAGGAGTCAGCTGAAAATACGCAGCAGAACACCTGTCACTTTCCAGCTTCCACCTAGAATGCCCAATTCTCCTCCCCCAAAACTAGAAACTCCCCACACAGCCCCAGCCAATGGGATGGCCGCTCTGACAGTCACATGACTGCCCTCACTAGGCTTCCAATCATTATAATTTTGCCAGGCCCATGTAGGCATCAGTGAGCAGTGATGACATGAGGTGCCAGAGCCCTGGCAAACGGCTACAACCAGTGGGTGGAGCACCATTCGGTTTGCGGAGCCCCAGGCCAGTGCGTGCTGAGGCATAAAAACCTCAAATAACAATTAATTCTTTATAATATAGTTCGTAAGAACTGAGGAAGTAGAGAAGCTATATTATCAAAAGGATCATAATTATGAATATTGAAGCTGCCATGCATGACGTCAAGGGATGAGGTAAAGAAGACCAATTAACATACATAAATAGTAGAGGGAGGCCTAAGTTTCCTAGGCCCAAGTTTCAAATCTATATAAATTTGGATTTAGGTTGGTCTGAGTAATCTTACTTCTTTATTACTCTTTTTCCCTGAGAGACTAAATTTTAAAAATAAACAAAAAATTAAAAAAAAACAAACTACACACAGAGAGATATGACATATTGGCAAATCGTGGCTTCCACCCTAACAGGTTTTTATTGGATGGCAATGCATTGAAGCAAATTTATTTAACAGGAAGAAGTTAGGCCTGCTTAGAACCAGTTAGGATGGGGTACATGGGCTTCTACAACACTCCCAAGTTTCTAGGAAGCTGCTTGAGACTATTAAACATTTATTATTCTGCATACCCTTCCCTTTCCATGCCTTCTGTAGATCCTTTAGACCTTTTAACTCTGCAAGGCAATGCGTTCATACGCTTGGTTTAACCCCTTGAAAATCTGCACCTTGTGTTTCCCTAAATTCCAGACATCAGTTTAGCTCTCAAGACTGTAGTCCTTCACCCCCTATAACCAGTGTCTTTTCAGCCTGAAAGTTTATCCAGCCTCACTGAGATTTTCTTCTAATTCTTGGAGTTTGCTGGCTCTGTCCCAGGCAAAACATGAAAATGGGCAGAGCTAGCCCGAGTACAATCAAGAGTCCTCCAAGTCACTTATTGTCATCTTGCCAGGCCTGTGCCAAATAGGCCAGGACTGATGGGAAATCAATTGCCAATCTTTCTTCTATCCTTACCAATAAATGTTATTTTTCTTTTTACTCATACTGAGCTGCAGTATATTGCATATGTTTTACTACTTGTTTCCACTTTTGTTTAGTCATGCTTCCTCAATTATGAACTTGTCAAGAGTAGAAATTATAAGTCCTTCATTAATTCTCCCCAATAGCTGCTCAATGCTCTCCCTCTACCATACAGCCACAGTATTATTTTCACTAACCCCCCTAGTGGGATTAATGTGAGAAATAAATTTTTGCTCAGGTATTGTGTATGCTCAGCATCATGGCACTGAAGAAAACACAAAAGGAATGTTAGTGAATTGGCAGAATACCAGAAATTCAGCCCACTAAGAGATACTAGATTCTTACTAATCCATTGCCTTGCCTTTTATCTGTCTCTGTCTCTTTCTCTCTGCATGTCTGTCTCTCTTTCTTTCTGAGTATTATAAATTAAGTAACTATTTTATACATCATTCTTCTATTTCCTCTCCAGGGAACCAAATTAAAGCAAAGTTCCTAAAGCTGACTAGATTGTTTTGACCTGGCCAATCCCATTAATGGATCCAGTTAGAAGCCACTTTTGCTATCAAGACACTGACACCTTTAGGAATTCTTCTATTTTCTTTTTCCCATGTGGGTGAAAGTATAATTTTTGTTTGTTTTTTTGTTTTTTTTAGTGAGGCAATTGGGGTTAAGTGACTTGCCTAGGGTCACACAGCTAGTAAGTGTTAAGTGTCTGAGGCCAGATTTGAACTCAGGTACTCCTGAATCCAGGGCTGGTGCTCTATCCACTGTGCCATCTAGCTGCCCCGGAAGTATAATTTTTAAAAGATAGTTCTATTCAAAAAATAGACTCACCCTTTTTTCATGTAGATATGTTTCCTCAGGCATCTTTTTATCTGATTTTCAATGTTAAAAGCATTCATAAATGCTCTTAAAATGATTGAACCAATAATTTTCTATCTTAAGTCATATTTTCAGAGTCAGCATGGCTTAATTGATAGAGTATGGTTTTAGAGTAAGGAAGACCAGCCCCTGACACATATTAACTGGATTATAATATGTCCAGTCACTTAACCTCTCAGTTCCCCAAGGAAATTTGTTAAGACTGTAAGTTACAGAGGAGTGGCTCATGTTCATGAGTAAATGGAGTTTCCACACTGGGAATATTTTTACAATAATAAAATCACTGGTCCATAACCATCCCTATCCATGATTACTCTGTCCTTAAAATTATATCTTCATAGGCAAAGAAAGTGAAGATGTTAGAAACTATGTAATTTAAGAAAAAGTGATATTACAGCCTAAATTACAAATTGTTTTTTCCCAGACTCACTTTATAGCTCTTTCAGTTACAGACTCCAAATTCCTGCTCAAAGTTTGTTTATTCACTAATTATAATAGTATAAACAGCATAGTGTTCATTGAGGAAAATTCATTAATAAACTTTCAGAAATTACCTTTTGATTTTAAGGATCATTAGCTTAGGAAAATAATTCCTGTTTAACAATATATCTACAAAGGTAAAGAAAGAATTCTCATTCTCATTTAACTTGTTTAATTTTAAAAGGGAAGAATGAAAACAATATCCCATTGATAGAATAAAACCATAAAACCTAAAAATGAAATGACTTTTAAGTGGATAAAACTAGAAAGCAATTTTTAAACAGCAGGTAATCTATATGTTTTGTGTTTTCTGTTGTGAGAAGTAAATGCTTATTCTAATGCATTTTAAGCAAGCAGTATTAATGATTAATGATATTTTTGATCCTGTAACTAGACCTACAAACTCTTGAATACTTAATGCAGTGCTCTATGCTGCACAGGCTATCCATCTGCTAAGAAACATTGTGTGAGCAAGCTATTAATATTGAAGACCTTATATGAAAGCAGTAGGGAGATACTCTGGATCAAAGTAATGCTTATTGAAATATGCAATTGATTTTTTGAAAAAAAATTGGTTTTATTGCCATAAGTCCCTTTAATTTTATGTAATAATCGT
Source organism: Dromiciops gliroides (assembly GCF_019393635.1). NCBI lineage: Eukaryota > Metazoa > Chordata > Mammalia > Microbiotheria > Microbiotheriidae > Dromiciops > Dromiciops gliroides. Next base: position 112,829,023 of record NC_057863.1, read on the forward strand.
GCAGGAGAAAATCCTTATCTAGTGGTCTGAATGAAAACCAGGAGCTTTAAAAATTCTGAAATTTCATATCAAATCCGCCAAAATATACTTAATACATGTAATGTATTTTTGACATTTTACTGAAGGATAAATCCACTGACATATCTGTTTGCATATATAATATGGAAAGGTGGGGGAAGGATATTACTTAATGTTCCTTTACTTTATGTCTGCGTTTAGTCTCTCAAAATCTTTTTTTTTTTAGATCCTGACTATGTCATCCAACCTAACAGCTACTTTTCCCATCTACAAATTCAGGAAATATGTCTTATATGAGTTTATCAAAATCATACATAAAAATGTTGAATAGAACAGTCAATCACATATCCCTGGGGACCTACATTACAGATCTCCTTTCTATTGGTTTGGGTCATACAACAAGCACAGTGCCTTTGTTGTTGTTGTTCAGTCATTTAGTTGGTTTCAACTCTTCACGACCCCATGAATCACATCGTCCATGGGGTTTTCTTGGCAAAGATATCAGAGTGGTTTATTTCCTTCTCTAGTGGCTTAAAGCAAACAGAGGTTAAGTGATTTGCCCAGAGCCACCCAGCTAGTGTATGAGGCCAGATTTGAAGTTGGGTCTTCCTGAATCTAGGAGGGGTTTATTAAGTGCTTGTTGGATAGAATTGGGTTCCCATTTATTAGAGAATTTGCAACTGTATACAACCTACTACAACCCAGAAAATCCTTTAAAATTCTGCTGTTTCTCAGAAATCAATGATATGAAAAAACTCAGATTTTACTAAATCTTTGTGATAGACAATAGGTTTTTAAAATCAGGATTTTTTGATGTTTCATTTTTGTGTGTGGAAAATATGCCTGTGGACATATGTATTCCTGCAATAGGATTCATATTGTTAAGTTTTTATGAATTAGTTCTAAGAAATTAGATGTAGATCTTTTCATCAGGATTATTGCTGAATGTGTTCTCCATAGTACAAATTTCTTTTCATAAAGTCCATCTCTAAAAAAATAGAAAAAATCTTAAAGAGATACCTTGCATATAAATAGTTATAAATAACTCTGAAGTCCTAATGATTTCTTATAAAATGTGTTTAAACTAAATTCTGTGAGGACAGTTTAGCCTAAAATAAAGTTCATAGAATCTCAGACAGAGAAGAGAACTCAGAGGCCATCTGCTTCCAAGTGTAACTGAAGAAGAATCTGTTCTAGAACAAAACATCCAAGCAGCTATCCAGCCCTTTGTTGGTGAAGGGGCACCTACTACATCCTGTGGCAGCTCATTCCACTTTGGAATAGATCTAATGATATAGCCCTTTAGGAAAAAAAAAAGATTCCTTTACATCAAACTGATATTGTCTCTTTGCCAAAAACAAAACAACAACAACAACAAAAACCCCACAACCTTTTTTTAAAATGTGAAATCCTTTCAAAAACTTCCTGACAGCCACCATTCTTCCCTCTTCTTTAGGCAAAGCTTCTCATCTAAGTCTTTTCTTCTCTAGGCTAGTATCCCCCAACTCTGGTTAGCCAGTCCTAAAAGGGCATGCCTTTGAGTTCTATCTAATTGATAACTCTCTAGTTTATCAACAGCTTTCTTAAAACGTGATGCAAAGAACTAAACAACATTCCAAACAGCATGTGACCACAAAAAAGGCAGGATCACCTACCTAAGCCTATGTGTCAATCTAGTGACTCACATTGAGCTTGAAATACAATGGAACAGATTTTTAAGTGAATTACTATTTAGCCATTTCTTTTCCATTTTGTATTTGTAAAGTTGATTTTTTAAAAAGTCAGATGTAAGATGTTATATCCACCATTTATAAATTCTAAAATGAATCGTGCATCTCATTAGCTTTGGCCTAGCATTTGAGCTTGTAAGATTGTTTTGGTTCCTGATTTCATCATTAACATATCTCACTTTGGTCTCCACCAGCTGAATATTTAATAACCATGCCATGTCTGCCTTTAACTAAATCATTGGTAAAAATGTTAAAAACACAAGGGAGGATAGAACACCGGCCCTGGAATCAGGAGTACCTGAGTTCTAATCCGGCCTCAGACATTTAACACTTACTAGCTGTGTGACCCTGGGCAAGTCACTTAACCCCAATTGCCTCACTTAAAAAACAAAACAAAACAGAACAAAAAACACAAGGGATTAATACAGATCTCTGAAACACTCCATTAGAGACTTCTTTCAAAGTGTAATTCTTTTTTGGAGTTGACCATTCAGCCAGTTCTAAAACAAAAATAACAACAACTAAATGTACAATTGTCTAGTCTTTGACCATGGCCAAGTCATTTAACTACCCTGAGCAGTTGGCTGACTGCATTTATTAGACACTTACTATATGCCAAGGACTTTTACTAAGTCGACAAACATTGATCAGACACTTAATATGTGAAAGGGACTATGCTAAATGCCAGAAATATGAAGAAAGGCAAAAACCTGTCCCCTGACCTCAAGGAATTCACATTCTAATGGAGAGACAAAATGTAAAAAAAGCATGTGTGTACAAGATATAGACAGTCAGTGTTAATGGAAGGTAATTTCAGACAGAAGGCACCAGCAGTTAGAAACTGCCTAAGTTCTCTTGGAGAAGATAAGAGCTGAATCTTGTAAGTAGGGAAGAGAAGCCGAGAAGCAGAGGTAAGTGAAAACATTCCAGGAATGTGAAGCACATAGTGACATGGTTAGGCGATGAAAGATGGAGTGTCTTGTGAGAGGAAAAAAGAAGACAGATAAAGCTAAACTATAGAGTTCATGGAGGGGAATAAAGTGAAAGAATACTAGAAGGGCCATAAGGAGTCATGTTGTGCATGACTTTAAATGCCAGAACATTACATATATGATCCTAGAGATAATAGGGAGGGGGTATATAAAGGAGATGTCATGAAGGGAGAAATAACATGATTGAATGTGTGAAGGAGATAGAAAAGTTGAGGATGATACTGAAGATTGTGAAGTGAGGTAATGGAAGAATGGTGGTTTTCTTGACAGTAATTAGAAAGTTAGGTACAAGGGGAGGATTTGGGAAGAATTATAATGAGTTCTGCTTGGGGCGTGTTGAATTTGAGATGTCTATTGGATTCAGTTGGAGATACCCCAAAATCATTTTTTGATATGGCATTGGGGCTTAGAAGAGAGACTTTGGTACAATATATGGATTTGGGAATGATCAATATAGAAATAATTATTGAACCCATGGATGCTGTTGAGATCACCAAGCAAGATCATGTAGAAATAGAGGAGAAAAGAGTCCCAGACAGAGACCTGGGAGATGCCCACAATCAGTGGAAATGATATAGATGAAAGACCAGCAAAGGATACTGAGGAATGATTAGACATGGAAGAGAAAGTATAAGAAGAAACTGTCATGAAAATTTAGAGAGGAGAGGGTATCTAGGAGGAGAGGGTGAAAAGCAGTGTCAAATGCTGCAGATGGGTAAATAAAAATGAGGATATGGGAAAAGGCATTATATGTGGCAATTAAGAAGCCTTTGATAAATTCACAGAAATCAGTTTCAATTGAATGATGATGAGATTGAAAGCCAGTTGCAATTGGTTCTAGAAGCAAGTGAGAGGAGGGGAAATGGAGGCATCTAGTATAGACATTGATCACAAAGAGTTTAGCCAAAAGAATGAGAAAGGAGATAGGTTATTAGAGAGTAGAGATAGTTGAATTATCTGTTTCCTTGCTTCTAATATGAAAATTGTAATATCCATCTCACAGGTTGTTGTGAAAATTAAATAAGAAACTATGTGTATATAAAATTTTAAATTCTCTATTAATAGAATACTTCATAAATCATAAGGTCTTATATAAATCAGTTCCATCATTTTAAAGCTTCAGTTGAAAAACCATTATTCTGTAATTTATATGTCCTACCTCCTTCAGAAATCCAGATGTCTGAAGACATTTTAGATATTTATACCCTAGCCTGCCAGATATTGTTTAATGGAGCTCTGAAATATTCCTAAGGACTTCGTGAATAATCAAATTGATACAAATGACCACCAATTCCCCTTCCAGAAATGATCAAAATTTCCCAACCTGGTCAAGGGAAATTCAGTATCTGTGGTTATTTTGAGAACAAAGCAAAAAGTCAGATTGTTGTTATCCACAATTACAGAGATAGAAAATTTCACCCATTCTAGTCCTATTCTTTCTGATAAATTCAGTATGAAGTAAGTTTTGAGGGCAGCAGCCTTAAAATTCCTCAATTTTTTTTCTTTGTCTTCGTATCTCAAAGACATAGCATAGTACCAAGCAACAATCATTACAAAATGCTCACTTGAATTGAACAGAATGTGACTGATACAAATCCACCATCCCTTGAAGTATCTACAGAGTTATATCCTTACTGGCGATATGCTATATGGATCACATGCCTGCTCAGGGTATAGCATTTTTCAGTATAAATTGAATATCTCATGGATTTTGAGATGAAAGAGTCAAAAATGATTCTGAATCAAACTAGCATATGCTCTCAATTCAAAATAACTGGGGTTTTGACAGTAATGTATTATATTATTTGAAGGTACAATGACTACAAGATGACAAGATGAACAAAAGCCAAAGAAAGTTATTTTCTTTTTGTTAGTTGAACATAGACTGAATTGAAAGGCCAGTAATCTATGTGACTTAGGACAAGTGATTTAACATCTCTTGGTGTCAGTTTCTTTATCTGTCAGTTGAGGTTGTTAGGGAGAGAGGGAAGCATGGAAAGGCTGATTTCTTTAGATAATTGCTTAGATCACTGACAGCCTCGTAAATATACATACTAAATTAAAAAGGAGGAAGAAGAGGAAAACATCCCAAAGGCAGTACTCATTTGGAAATGATATTAAACTGAAATAAGTTTTCTTTGAACTAATAAAATAGAACCAGCTTTGTTTCTGATGAAGAGTCTGTGTTAACGGAGTTCTAAATGACAGAGGGAGGGAGGGAGAGAGAGAGGGAGAGGGAGAGGGAGAGGGAGAGGGAGAGGGAGAGGGAGAGGGAGAGGGAGAGGGAGAGGGAGAGGGAGAGGGAGAGGGAGAGGGAGAGGGAGAGGGAGAGGGAGAGAGAGAGAGAGAGAGAGAGAGAGAGAGAGAGAGAGAGAGAGAGAGAAGAGAGGAGGGGGGGGAGAGAGAGAATGATTTAACCTCAAGAAGAGTGTGAGATATCAAGTGAAGTAAAATAGAAAGGTAATAATAAACTAAACTGAGCATGAGGTTTAAGGTATTTCTGATGTCAAATGACTTTCTTTTTAAAAAATAAAACTGAATGCCTAATACCAAAATACTTTTTCTTTAGCTCAATGTCTGTAAGAATGTTGTGTTTTCGATAAAAATCTTTTTGTAGGCTACCATTTAGAATAAAGGTATCAACGTTTCTTGTTTCCCACAACCCTCCCAAGTGGGGGCCACACCAGAATAAAATGCAATTGGGACATATTTAGCAAAGTAAATAAATAAAGCATAAGTAATGTTACATTTTAAAAATTAAGTCAACATGGTTCCTGAAGGAATCCTTATGTATGGATAAGTGGCCTTGTTTCTAATCTGAATTTGATACAAATTTAGAAGATGTTGCTTTTCAATATGAGGCAAATAGATTGTTCAACTGATACAGCACTGGATCTGGAATCAAGAAGATCTGAGTTCAGATATAGGTTTACTTACTAACTTATTAGCTGTGTGACCTTGGGCAAGTCACTTAACCTCTGCCTACAAGGCAGCTAGGTGGCTCAGTGGATAGAGCACTGGGCCTGGAGTCAGGGAGACCTAAACTGAAATCTGGATTCAGATACTTTCTGTGTGACCCTGGGTAAGTCATTTAACCTGTTTGCCTTAATCCACTAGAGAGGGAAATGGCAAATCATTCTAAAATCTTGCCCCACCCCCGCCCCGAATGCTGTTACTGTTAGAACATTCTCTTGGTTCTGCTCATTTTGATCTTCATTATTTCATGTAAATCTATTCATATTTTTATGAGATCGCCAAGCTCATCATTTCTTATAGGACAGAATTATTCCATCATAATCATATACCATAACTCATTCAACCATTCCTCAATTGATGGACATCCCTTCAATTTCTAGCTCTTTGCCACCACGAGAGCTACTATAAATATTTTAGACATATAGGTTCTTTTCCTTTTTCCCCTAATCATTTTGGAAATAGACCCAGTAGTGGTATTGCTGTCTTAATCCATTGCTCTAATTAATATAGGCTCATTACTAGCACTGCTGTCTTCCTGTATGACCAAAAAGCCAAAGGAGAAAATCTGGAATTAGTGAATTTTAAAAGGTTAATTTGCAAGAAACGGAAATTTTAAACACTTTCTACCCTAGTACAATTCTTTGATCTATGACAATACCAACTCTGTCCCAAAACACATACTTGAACTAAAGACTTGAGACCATGAAAAACTGGTGCTGAAGATAGCTAGCTGCCTTTTCACTTCTCAATAAGTGAAAGAATATCATTTTCACTTATGTTTTTAGTATAGTTTATATTTTCTAAAAATATCTTACAGTGTCTCATTTCATTAAAGAGAGACAAGGTGCTGATAGGTTTTTATACAGTATAAAATCTTAAAGCTTTTTAAAAAATTTAACATTTAGAATGTAGCATCACATATATATGGAGTAATGAAATAGACAATAGTATCACTCTTTGGCAGGGAAAGATTAGTATTAACATACATCGGCTCTAGGTCCTAGAAGCATGGGAGCATTGTGCAAGTTTTATTTTCCTCTATTTGTTCGGGACCAATAGAGGCTCAATGATTATATGTAGTAAAGAGGATGTTTCCTGATCAGGTCTAAGTTCATCATCCGAGTTGTCTCTAATAAAGAGAAATAGAGCTGCTCAGAGTTCTCTGTGAGGGAGGGTCCCTTACATTTTACCTAGTAAAAATGAAACATCTCTGAGGATGTCTGGCAGAGGTGCACAGAGAATTGACCTCAGTGAAGTCTAACGTGCCTCGATTGAAGCTAGTCCCAATAAGATAAAGAATCCATGACTAGTTGAAATGACTGAAGTAGAAGTTGTAGCTACAGAGGAATATGATGAAGACATCCTAGAGTGGAGCAGGGTCACCTTACAAGATAAGACAATCTCTTCTCAGAGTCTATGCTCCACACACTGCATTGTGATCAAATGTTTAAACTATATGCCTTGGGTATACAGTGCTAAGCTTCAGGTGGGAGGGGAACTCTGTGAAAAGTGGCTCCTATTATTGTTTTTGCTTTGTTTTATTCCTGTAGTTAAAAAAAATTTGTTCTTTGTTCAAGTGTTTCATAAACTTTATCCAACTGTAAGTGTAGCAGGGAAAGGGGCCCTTCAAGTGATATGAATCAAATCCAGAGAGATACAGAGAGAGAGAGAGAAATACAGAGAGAGAGAGAGAGAGAGAGATACAGAGAGAGAGAGAGAGAGAGAGAGAGAGATACAGAGAGAGAGAGAGAGATACAGAGAGAGATACAGAGAGAGAGATACAGAGAGAGAGATACAGAGAGAGAGATACAGAGAGAGAGAGAGATACAGAGAGAGAGAGATACAGAGAGAGAGAGATACAGAGAGAAAGATACAGAGAGAGAGATACAGAGAGAGAGATACAGAGAGAGAGATACAGAGAGAGAGAGATACAGAGAGAGAGATACAGAGAGAGAGAGATACAGAGAGAGAAAGAGATACAGAGAGAGAAAGAGATACAGAGACAGAGACAGAGATACAGAGACAGAGACAGAGATACAGAGACAGAGATACAGAGACAGAGAAACAGAGACAGAGAAACAGAGATACAGAGACAGAGAAACAGAGACAGAGAAACAGAGACAGAGAAACAGAGACAAAGATACATGGAAGTGTGTGTGGGGGAGCACTGTAAAGGATTGTGAAAATTTTACCTTTTACCTGTCTTAATTTTCCAAGAATTCAGAAATTCCAAAACAAATACTTTGATTTGTTTTTGCAAAACAAATATTTTGAAATCAGATTAGTCTTGTATTTGAACATAGAATCAGAAGCTGATATGATTTCTTAGATTAATGTCTGGTCAGCTGTGATTTTTCAAGCTGCCCTTAAAGGCTAAGAATAGGACTCTGTGGTAACTTGGTTAATCATTAAACTAATGTTCCTAACTAATTTTGTTCCTTGTGGCATTATCTTCTTATTGTTATAATAGTTCCCAGTGTTTTATTTCCCATAATACATGGTTCCCCCACCCTCAACCCCAAAAAAGTAGTGCTTATGGGAATAAATTCCCTGAAATCTATTTGATAGAAACCTTATGTCTGGGCACTACATGATGGTATCATGAAGCAAGGGTTCTGATTGGTGGGAATTTTCTGAGCTATCAGCAATTTTTTAAAAAAAAGATTATTTGCAGTGCAGGAGGTTAGTAGAGGCAGAGAAGATACGATTAGGTTATTGGTGGAGAAAAAAGAAGGAAGAAGAGTGTTATATGGGTAGTTCTGCAATGATTCATTCATTCATTTGTTTGTTTATTTGTTTATTTATTTTTGCAATGATCTTTTGGAACCTAGGAGCCCTAACAAAATCCTGACGTTAGCATAGAGATGCTGGCTCTAACGTCAGGAAGAGGCAGGAGCAACCCTCTATTGAAGGTATTGTGAAGGCGCTGAGAGGAGATGTAAAATGATTCCAACCCCAATCCCCTTGTCTAACCTCATAGAATTTCATCAACCCAATGAGAGATCACTATGGAGATTTTACTACAATGTGTATTAAAAGTTTAGGGACCCACTGCTCTGCAAAAAAAAAAAAAAAAAATTCTAGGGAATGCTGTATTATTGAGTTTTCCTGTGTTTATTTAGAATATTCTTCTTTCTAAATTAAATCCTTTGATTTTTTTTTAAATTTAAGGTAGTTACCTGCTTCCTCTATAATGGAGTCTGCACTGATTATTTACATGATTATAATTATTTAAATCACCTCACCTGAACTAGTGGTAGCAAGTGGCTCCAGAACTGAGAGAAACCAGTGTTATACCATGAAAATGCATTATATGTGTGTTTATAAGAGCGTATAATTGGTACTTTAATGTCAAAACAATTACATTTACATTTCAATATAAAAGTCAAAGTTTGCATAGAGTTTTAAAGTGAAAATTAAAAAAGCATTCTTAAACAAAACAACAGCAGCATACTAATTATGATTCCTAAGTACAGTATAAATGAAAGATTAAGTGAAAATACTTGAAAACTCACATTTTAAAACCATATTCTAGGGGGCCAGCTAGGTGGCACAGTGGATAAAGTACCTGCCCTGGATTCAGGAGGACCTGAGTTCAAATCAGTCCTCAGACACTTGACACTTACTAGCCGACGGTCAAGTCACCTAACCCCCACTGCCCCGCTCCCCCCCAAAAATATTCTAGATAGATTTTGACTGAATAACATGTCAATTCATTGCATTGAGCACAGTGCCTTGAACATAGTAGGCTCTCAAATATTGCTTACATGAAGAAAGACATTAAAACTAAATATTTCTTCTATTTTTAATCCCCATGTATAATTAATATGAAATGTCAGAGGGAAAAAATTGTAATGAGCCTAGAAATTGCCATATGCTCCTGAAAGCTATACCAATGAAGCACAAGCTCTTGAAGAATCTACAAACTAGAAACCTTCATGTAGAATCTTTGTGGGAGCTTGTCTTCTAAGCATGGACCCATTAAAGCTGATGCTAACCAATAGTAGATTGGCCATTAGGTAATGAATTCTTCATACATGGCAACCCATGAAAGAGAGGAAAATACAAGAAAAACATTCCAGTCCTCCAGAGTCTCTTTGTACTTCTGCAATAATGATAGGAGGCAAATGAAGGAAGGGCTAGAGAACATTAAGGTAGTTTTTAGAAAGTCTAAAAATTGATTTAAATATTGACACTCTAATAGTGGGATTATAAGATTAGAGGTTCAGGGTTGTAAGGTGACAGAGCATATCTGGTCCAAAGCCCTTATTTTACAGATAAAGAAACTGAGGCCCAGAAAGAATAAATGACTTACACAAAGTCACACAGGTAGTAAATGGAAGTTCTAGGAATCTAATTTAGGATCTTTGGTTTCAGATCTAGCACTTAATAAAATATATATACTCAAATGCCTGCACACACATCCTTGTCCAACAAGCAGTGCGTCAATAAGACTGTCACTTAAGGAATGGAACCATTTCAACAGTGAAACTCCTACTATCAATGAATAAAAGAGATAAGGAAGCCACAGTTAAATAGAAGAATGCCTATGTTCTCCTTGAAAAGGCAAGTAAGTGCAAAGGAGCAAGACCTTTCTCTGACCCCACACCTTTCCTCTTTTGCCAGTATCCTCTGAGGGAAGGAGACAAGAGGCTAGATGTCTTCCATCTGCTCCAAAGAGACTTGCTCCTATGCCAGGAGATGCCTACTTCCTGCTGCACTCACCTGTTCTGCAGTCCCCAGTGAGAAGAACAGCTAGAGCTTTCTCTGATGCATGTGTCCCACGAGAGAAAGTGGCAAGGGGCCAAAGGAATGATTTCTGTGCCAGCTCAAGACAACTTCTACCTCTTACTGACAGCCTAATCTCCCAATTTCTGGTGGAAAGAGGAACAAGCTTCCCTTTGACCTTAATCCTTCTATCTCCTGCTGCACCTGTCCCTTGAGAGAAGAAGAGGAAAGTCAGTGGCAAGTGGCACTCCCATTTCCTGCCATGCAAGTTTGACTAATATCTTTTGCTACACTGCTTCCTCTCTAGTCTCCAGCCTTCAGAGGGACAAAGAATAGTGAAATGGGACTCCAGTCTGATCATCTTTTCATCTCTTGCTTCACTTTTCTCTAGCCTTCTCTGCAAAGAAGAATGTCTTCCACTCAATGATGAACATTCTCCCACCCAGTCATATGCTACTCATCCCAATGATTCTGAACACCTGTAGGCCATGTTCCAAACCCCATTCTCTAAACCCCACCACCTGATTCTTTATTCCCACCCCCACTTAAGCCCTCCAACTCCCACATTCTAACTAGATACTACCTACCTCCTTCTGCTATGTCTTCTGGAATGCTTGTTCCATAAGCAACACACTTCCCTTCATCCTAAATCTTTTCTTCTCCCACTCCTTCCAACTCCTAGCTATGACTTACACCTGTCTCCCCCTAATGACTCAACCTCTTCAGCCACCTTTTCCAAGTGTCTGCTCCTTCACTCATTCCCTTCAACTCACTGGTTGATTTGAGGAAATAAGAATACTCTTTGCTCCCTGTTGCCACATCCAGGTTTTTCCCCTACCTCCATCACTCAATAGCCTATATTCCTTTGAGTTTCATGCAGTTTATATCTACCACCCAATCAAAATCTTAGCAGCTTTCCTTCTTTGATGAGTTCAATACATGGCTCATGGTGTTTTTCTTTCCTACCAACTCCTGCTTTTATACTTACTTTTATACTTTAAAAATTTCAACATATATGTTGACTCTCAAACACTTATCACTCAAGTCCCATGACTTACTCTTCTATCCCACTTCAGCTGCACAGAAAGGTGGTTATACTCTTGATCTTGTCATAACCTACAAACATACCAACTCTACATTTGAAAATTCCAATATTCCTTTATCTGACCCTAATCCATTGGATTTTTACCTCTCCACCTGCCTACTCTTTCCAAATCTTGCTTTTTGTGCACATCAAAACTTTCCATCCTTTAACCCCTCGGTTCTCTCCCAGGCCTTTTCCCTTGCCCTATGTTACACAACCTGAACTGGGCCCTCACTGCTTCTAGTTAATTCTACAATACCCCATTCAACTCACTATGCCACTTTTCATAATAGTTCTTTCAAACCTTTTCATCCCTCCTCAAACCTTCCATGACTCCCTCTACCTTAATATTTTGAGCTGAGAAACTTGCCTCATATTTTACAGAAAAAAACTGAGGTCATTCACCATGGGCTCCCTCTTCTTCCTTCTTCCTTAACTCCTGTCATTCAGATGCCTTCTGCTACTATCTTTTCCTTTACCCCTGTCTCACATGAAGGCTCTGCTTCTTTCCAAGACTAACGCTTCTACATGTAAAAAGGAATTCCATTCCATAACATCTCCTCCAACAGATTGCCCCTTTATATATCCCTACTCTATCACCCACTTTCAATCTCTCCCAGTCTACTAGCTCCTTCCCTACTGCCTACAAGCATGTCCATATCTCCCCCATCCTCAAAAAAGTGAGATTGGTGACTTTGTATAGCCTTGCCTCACTTAAATCCAATTCACTTGAAAGTCAGAATATCACCTCCCTGATGTCATTGGTCCTCTTTGAGAACTTAGGATAAATACTAATTTGTGAGTAATCATAGTTTCCCCACTGGGTAACCCAACTGGGCAGTTCCAAATGGACAATGCTGCTGCTTCTTTACTTTCTTCTTTCCTACCTTTTTCCTTCCTTTCTTCTTCCCTTCCTCCCTCCATTCCTTCGTCCCTTTTTTCCCCATGGGGAATCATGCACTTACATGTGGGTACTCTGCCCAAAGGAATATAAATTTCTTGAAAGAGCATCCTGGGAAGCCAGGCTTTGATAAGCCCATTGGGATTCAAATGGAGCTACATACACTATGCCTTAAACCCAAATCACTCTGGCTCTCACTCATTGGCCAATAATGGGGCCCAACCAAAGCCTCCATGGGACATTATTTGGGTTTTGTTGGGTCAGAGTGAGTGTAAAAAGCAGTTTCAGTTCTGGCCATAAATCCTGAGGGTGTTCCCCTCCCAAAATGATTTTTTTTTTTGAGTAGGCAAGAGGATTTTTTTTTTTGCCTCATTTCTTGCCTAGCTTTAATCACTGAATAAGTGTTGCCTCAGAAAAACTGAGGCTTGGGAAAGACCTTGGCTTAAAAAGGCCAAGGCCTCCCACTGCATCCAGAGCCATCACCATTGGTCCTGATCTATTGCTTGCCTCTGGACCCAGATGGCTCTGGAGAAGAGAGTGAGATTGGTGACTTTTCACAGCTCTGCCTCATTTATATCCAGTTCACTACGTCAGGACATCACCTTCCTGATGTCGCTGCTCTTCTTCAAGAATAAAGGAAAAACAAAAACAAACATGTCCATGTTTTCCCTATCCTCAAAAAACTCACTTGATCCTTCTATTCCTACTTACTATTGTCCTATATCTCTTTTGCCCTTTGTCCCTGAACCCCTTAGCTTACAATAAGGGCATTAATTTTTGCTCCTCTTACTCTCCTCTCATAACCTTTACAATCTGGCTTTAGACTTTATCATTCCACCAAAACTGTTCTCTCCAAAGATCATGTCGAATGATCTCTGAATTGCTAGATCCACTGCCCTTTTCTCTCTTTTTTTATTTCCAGGGCAATTGGGTTTAAGTGACTTGCCCAGAGTCACGAAGCTAGTTAAGTGTCAAAGGCTAGATTTGAACTCAGGTCCTTCTGAATCCAAGGCCAGTGCTTTGTCCACTGCACCACCTAGCTGCCCCCTCATTGGCCTTTTCTCAATCCTCATTCTCCTCAACCTCTCTGCAGTCTTTGGCATTGCTGCTTTGACACCTTCTTCTCCTTGATATTCTCTTCTAAGTTTTTGGCATACCACTTTCTCCTGGTTCTCTTCCTATCTATCACAACACTCTCTCAGTCTTCTTTTTTGGATCCTCATCTACATCATTCCATCTAACCATACACGTTCCACAGGATTCTGTCCCTGGGCCTTCTTCTCTTGTCCATCTATATTTTCTCACTTGATTATCTCATCAGTTTTCACGAATGTAATTACCTTCACTGAGCTTATGACTCTTAAATGTATCTATCCTACCCTATCTCCTCTACTGACCTCCTATTTCACATTCCCAACTGCTTTTCAGACACCTTTAGCTGGGTGTCCAATAGACACTAAATTCAGAATGTCCAGAACTAGCCGCACTATTTTCCCCTCAAATCCTCCCGCCCAATTTCCCTGTTACTGTTGAGGGCACCACCATTCTCCCAGTCCCTCAGGCTGACAACCGAGGTCTGATCTTTGCTCACTATTTTTCACTCCCCGCCCCCCCCCCAACCCCATATCCAATCTGTTACCAATGCCTATTGATTTCACCTTTGCAACATCTCTCCAAGGTGTGTATATGCCTTTTTCTCTGTTAACACTTGTATCATACTGTTGTAGATCCACATTACTTCACATATGCTACCACAATAGCCTGCAGGTGGAACTGCTTACCTCAAAATCTCCTCCAGTTAGCCACCTGTGTAATTTAAGATTCTAAATGTGGATTCTAATCTGTTCCCCCAGTTTTGGGGAAAACTGACTAAAATCACTGATAAAATGAGTTTAGGTTTTTAAGGGTTTATTGAAAAATAGAAAGAACAAGATTGAGAACAGAATTTCAACAGCCTGGCATTCCTATCTTTCCTCAAATTTCCTGTGAAGTCGTCTGCCGCCGCCGCCGCCGCCGCCACCGCCACCATCGAGTCAGGAACCCAAAAGAGTGAGAGCTCTCTGCACAGGCCCTCTTTCCTCCTTCCTGTCTCCTCCCAGAAAATAGGAGGCTCCTCAAGTTGATTGGCTGGTAGCCTTGTTAGACAGCACCCATGAGCAAACGTCACTTCCTAATGCCAAAGAAAAGCCACATGGCCTTGCCCTCTGAGGCATTTTCCTCATGGCAGAGCTTTCCCACAGCAAGTCTCCAGTAGGTGGCATCATTCCAACCATTACACACCAAAGTGATTTTTCCTGAAGCAATACTATTCAACAAACTCCAGTGGTTCCCTTATAGCTTGCAGGATCAAATACAAAGTGCCGTTTTGCATTCAAAGCCTTTCATAAGTGAGTTCCCTCTGTGAAATATTTTGTTAACTAGGGCTAATTTGGGGGGGGACTAAATTATGGATGACGAATCTGGGGACTTTTGACTATCTGGCTGACTTCTTTAATTTAATGTGGGCCATTTATAAAGTTCCACCACACTGCTCCCAAACTGATAGACTAAAGATTAAGAAGCCTCTTAACCAAATAATCAAAGCAGAGTTTATTTATGAGATACTTATTTCAAATTAAGAATACAGGGAAATAAAGTACAACCTGACTGCTTTCCTGTAGTCTCTTTCCACTTCCCACCTGCTACACTTCAAACTTCTTGAATATAATAAGGGCCTTAGCCACCTCCAGCCTCGAGGCACATTACACTTTCCCTGGTTTGTAATAAGGCCTGTAACCTTGTCAGCCCCGTCTCTCCTTTTCCAAACCGAACTCTCCTCCATCCTTGTCCCGCTCCCCTCTAGTCAGCCTATCTAGTCCGTCCTCCTCTAGTCGGCCCCTCTCCTTAATCTTGTCTCTCTATCTAGTCCGTCCTTGCTCCTTCTTTTTCCTGTCTCACTCCCAGGTCTTTATATATCTTTTCTTCACTCAAATCTCGGGGCTTCCTTCGCCCCCACAGACCAAGCTAATCCACCAGCCAGAGCTGCAGCTGGTGGGGGGGGGGTGCTCTCGAGCCTCATGCCTTAGCACAGGCTATCCGGGATCTTTCAGATAGCTCCACTCAGGTCGGAGGGAGCTGGGGCTTTTTTTTTTTTCCTCCAGCTGTCTGACCTGGTGTCTTGTATAGCCCACGGGGCTGAAGCTGAGGAGGAGGGGGAGAGACCCTGAGGGCCTAAGGCTTTCTAATCTCAGCCTAAAGGTAGGGTCCCCAAATCAAAATAAATTTCCACACCTCCTTCCCCTGCTGTCTTCTTACACCTTAACTCTCTACCATGTACTCTTCATCCAGTAACACTGGTCCTTGCTAGTCAATGCACAAAACTCTCCATGTCTTAGCTCTAGGGATTTCTATGGCTTTCCCCAAGCCTACAATGTGCAGCTTCATCTCTATCTACTGCTACCTTCATTGGCTTCATTTAAATTCCAATTAAAATCCTGTCTTCAAGAGGAAGCTTTTCCCAACCCCAACTAATTCTAGTGCTTTCCACATTTTGATTATTTCTTATTTATCCTGTATATAGTTTGTCTGTACATGTTTAATTGCTTGTTGTCTCCCTCCTTAGATCGCGAGCTCCTTGAGAGCAAGGATTGTCTTTTGTCTAGTGCTTAGCACAGTGCCTAGAACAAATAATAGGTGCTTAATACATGTTTATTGACTGACCGATTGGTTTATTGACTGACTATTGACTGACTGAATAATTTGGCAGGCTTAGTTTGATCATGTTTCCAAAGTCAACAATAAACATAATTTCTTGGGATACTTTGTCATCTGGTTATATAGTACACATGAGAATTTTTTTTTATGTCATCATGAAAACAATTTTTGGCTTAATATCTATTGCAGGCAATGAAGTGTTTTTGTAATTCTATAAAGGACTTAAAACTAAGTCCATATATACTTTCATATTAAGTGAGAGAAACATGAAGTTGACACAGGGTAAGGTGGTAAAATACTTTGGAAAATGATTTAGATTTCAGGAGCAAAAGAAGCTAAGGTTTGTATATAATTCAGACGCTTTACAGCTATATATCATGAATATTTTCTTCTATATTAGTATCAGAAGACAAAGTCAACAGCAATATCATTTGCAAAAAGGGGTTCACCCATTATTCTACAAGTTTATTCCTGACATTGTTAGAATAACAGTGGAACAGGGAGGCTGTCCAACAAACATTCCTTGCCCTTGTCATAAAACCAACCCATTTTAATTTTTTATCTTGTTTTTCCATGATGACATACTTTTTGTCTGTTTTGCAGACTTAAGAGGACCAAACACCATCACAACAAATAAAAGTAACTACACTTTAATTGTCAAAACAATGACTTGTCAAAGCAAAAGGTAAGATCAACAACAAACTAAAAGAGGAATCTCAAAAGATTTGGAATGCACTTATAAGAATTTCCAACTAACTTCTTCAAATAGCCCATTGAAGTCAATATCATATTTTGATAAAGACAAACTCATTGACTCAAAATTCTAATTTCCTATAAATTTTTAATAATGGAAGGTAATTGATATAGTAAAGAGAAAGAAAAAAATCCAGAAACTACCTCAAGTAACATACTCTGGTCTCTCTCCCAAGCCAAGAGACATAGCAGTCAGGGATATCAATGGTTAAAATACAAGTTCAGAAACAAAATCTTACAAAGGAGGTCGTAGAGGAGGATGAGCAGCATCACCTACTAAAACAACAAAGAGCAAGAGTGAGAAAAATGAATCTGCAGAAAGTCAAACATTAAGTCAGATCATTCCAAGAAAATTTAAGGATGAAATTGGATGGAAGAAAAGAAACAGTTGAAAAAAAAAAAAGGAACAGATCTGGCCTGCATTTCTTTAGCAACTATTTTCAACAATGGAAATACCATCGTTGTACTCTAACATCTCTATACCTAATAAGCTACATGAGGAATAATTGGCATTAAAGATAAAGTAGGAAGAATAACTAGAGCAAACTTAATATACTATTAAGAAATTGTGCTAGAGACAATATCGTTTTGAAAACAGTGAGGAACTGAATTTCAAAATGTGAAAGAAGGCAAGATATCAAACAACTGGCAGAAAAAATAGTAAGTCACAGAGTATGTTATTACTGACAAAGGCAATCAAGAGGACTTCAGTAATTGCTGACCCATATGCCAATCTCCTTATCCTTCTAAAATCTTAATCAAAATGATCCACACATATATCAATGTATCCTTGATGAAAATATGAGAAAGGAACAAGCAGACTTAAAAAAAACATTTTTATACAATAGAATATATCTTCACAATTACCTGATAGTTACAAAGAACACAATATGCCACCATGTATATGTATTAAATATTATGTGTTTGTTTTAAGCATTTGGCTTGGTAGTATAAAATATAGCCTAAAAGTTTTCCTGCAATATTTCTAGGCATATTGTGGAATTATATTGTGGAAGAGTATTTGATAGATGAAAAAACAAAAATAATTTTGTTCAAGATTAAAGAAGATACAAAAAGAGATATATACTCAGCTATTTGTCTCTGTCATGGAAGATATGTAGATCAGGGTCCAAATGGAAGAGGAATTTCCTATAGGTGATTAGGTTTCCCATGTGCTTCTGCTTATAACTGATATCTTGTGGATTATATGAAGCCCCATATATTATAAGGCCTCCTTAATGAGATCCACAGCAATTCAAAAGACGTTGACCTAACAATACACATGGAAAAAGACACCAAATGGATGAAAAATATCTATTTTCCATTATCAACAATATCAGGGGTAGCTAGGTGGCACAGTGGATAGAGCACTGGCTCTGGATTCAGGAGTACCAGAGTTCAAATCCGGCCTCAGATACTTAACACTTACTAGCTGTGTGACCCTGGGCAAGTCACTTAACTCCAATTGCCTCAGCAAAAAACAAACAAACAA
The DNA here is from genome assembly GCF_019393635.1 of Dromiciops gliroides. Classification (NCBI taxonomy): domain Eukaryota; kingdom Metazoa; phylum Chordata; class Mammalia; order Microbiotheria; family Microbiotheriidae; genus Dromiciops; species Dromiciops gliroides. The sequence goes on from NC_057863.1 coordinate 112,847,390, forward strand.
AAAACCACACCAATATCAAGCATCTATTAGTCACTTATCATGTTCTAATAATTGTGCTAAATACTGGGGATACACTAATAAAAGACAACAACAAGGTCCCTACACTCAAGCTCACATGATAATGAGAGAGACAACATTCAAATTGCTGTGTACATTTAAGATATGTACAGTGTAAAGAGCAGGTAATCTCAGAGGGAAGGTATGAAATAGAGTGGTACTTGGGAGATAACCAGGAAAGGCCTCTTGCAGTTGGTAAGATTTGAAGTGAGTATTTGGCTGCCCATTGTGGCATTGCATCTTTTAAACAGAGAAGGCAGATGAATACCATGTGGGTTCTAGAATTAAATAGAATGAAGAAAGAAAGCTGGACTAAATGTAAACAATTGTACAATGATTCAAAATTCACAAATGGCTCCATTACACAAAAACATATCTTTTATATTTTCCCAGTGATATTATAGATTGTTACAAATCATGAAACAATAAAACCTGTGGAGAATCAAAATTGTGGGTGACCCAGTGTGCAATAGAGAGACATATGGTAAGCATAAATATGCTGTATCATATTACTAAAGGGAAAAAAAGGCAAGGTATGAAGCATAGCACAAATCTTAACATGAAAGACATTATGGTTAGGAAAGGAGGTGGGCCAACTAGATAGCCAAAGTGATGGATAACAGATGACAAAATGGGAGTGAGCATTGTAATTATATCCATGGAATTATAAAGACTTAGAGGAAGGCCTCCAATTGCTTAGATCCTCCACTGATGGTTCTTAGAATGAGGACATGAACTAGAATTGACCAGGTTAAAATGATCTGTAATCTTTTGGGCACAATGAAAGAAGGATGGGTTTAGAGCTGCTCCCTTAGCAAAAACCTGGGTTTAAGTCACTGAACCTCTTAGACTTCATGATTCTCATCTATAAAATCAGAATGTTAGGCTAGATGACCTTAGAAGTTTCCATCCCCACCTGAAATAACTATTTGAAATGCTACAGGAACTACTCACATTGATGAGATAATGTATAAATTGAAATAGATCTGTAGTACTGTGTTCAGTTCTGCAAACCACAGTTTAAGAAGGATATTGATGAGATAGAAAGTATCCAGAAGAAGACAACAAGCTTAGTGATAGGCTTTGAGTCTATTGCATATGAGGATCAATTGAAGTGACTTGGGATCCTTAGGCTAGAGAATGGAAGTCTCAGAACCAATAGGATAGTTATTTTCAAGTATCAGAAGGGCTATCACATGGAGAAAAACTTGCATATGTTCTATTTGACCCCAAATGGGCAGAAAGGTAGTTAAGGAGTTACAGTGAGGCAGACTTGGTTTTGTTATCAGGAAAAACTTCTTAAATATTAGAGCTATCCAGAATTAGAATGAGTTTCTTCAAGAGATCCTGGATTCCCCCTCATTTGGAGTCCATCAAGAAGCATCTGGATGACCATTTGTAATTTATGGTATAATGGGAATTCCCTTCAGGTCTGGATTGAATTTAACTGCAGCTGTGGTCCTTTCCAACTTGCAAACTCTGTTGTATAACCATTAGGAGTTATTGACTGAGTGGATTTATCTACTTCTTTCTTTTTTCACTTTTAAAAAATGAAAATACAAAGCAATTTTTCTCCCCCATATATACTTTTGCAGATGTAGGTAGCTCTAATTGGTATGTGAAATATACTCTAACCTACTGTGTATGCATTTCTTGAATACTATCACAGCTCTTGTAAAGAGAAGGAATTTGTTGAATGCAGTCATTTTTAAGAAGGACCTTATAGTCACAATAACTAGGTGGTACAACGGATGGAGCACAGGACTTTGAGTGTGGAAAAACTGAGTTAGGATCCTACTTTAGATACAAACTACCTATGTAACCCTGAGAAAGTAATTGAAATTATCTGTGTCTCAGTTTCCCTGTCTACAAAATGGGGATAATAAGAGCATTTCTCTCTCCCAGGGTTCTTGTGAAGATCAAATGAGTATGTGAAGCATTTTGCAAAATATAAAGCACCATTAAATACCTGCTTTAAACAAACAAACTGCTACTAGTTGCTATAGCAAACTGTTTCTATATTTTCTGAAATTCTAAATATAAAGTATTTCCATCCTACAGTATGTATGTCATGGAGTCTTTGTAAAATATATCCCCATAGATTTTACTGGGAAGACACTTAGCAAGGAATTAATTTTTCTCAATAACAGCTGCCTTTGCTATAAAGGTGGTTCGGGGATTGTATTATCTTCTGGTAATTGCCTACTGACCTTTCTTATATATGCAAGACAACCCAGTGTAATAAGAACTGAACAGAAAGCTTCATCTGAACATTAATATTTTTGTTGTTTAGTCAGCTACATGTTGTAGTTTTAGACTGCAGGACTTGCATCCAGGAAGACCTGAGTTTGTATGTTGCCTCAGACACTTACAAGCTATGTGATCCTGGTCAAACCACTTAAAACTCCCTAGGTCTCAGTTTTCTCATCTGTAAAGTGGAAAATAATAGTACTTAGCTTATAGGGTTGTTGTGAGAATCCAATGAGATAATTTACTTAAAGCATTTTCTAAATCTTAACACACTTTAACCTTTGGAGCTAAGAATTAAATCAGAAATTCAGGACATAAAAACCTGTGGCTATCTGTTTTTGTTTTTCCTATGAAGCCAATTATAAACTAACATCCAGTTATTGGAAATATGAGTTCTTAAGTTCTGGGGAAGTATCTCAGAGAAGAGTAGGTCCCTACCTCTGTATGAATAGGTTTAAAGTCAGCATGAATCAGACCCTCTTGCCCAATTTCCCTGTCTTCACCCTTTATTCATGTAACCAGTTACAATAATCAAGGATCCCAAAGTACATATCCACAAACAGAGGTAAAAAGTAATATCTTAGCTTCCTACTTATCATTGATATAGAACTTTCAAGAAATAAGGAGAGTTGATTAGTACACATCAGAAAGATGATTTGGATAAACAGAAAGTTAAGACCATATTTGGAATTGCTTCCTTTCCCTCCCTATCCCTCAACTGCACTGGAAACATAGATGTCTGCACTACACCCCAACCCTTTGTCACTCACCTCTAGTTGATTTTGCTCTTAATTGCACAGAAAGAGTATCTCTCAATAAATCTCATTTTGATATGTAAGTTTTGTGTGGGTCCTCTCTCCTTTCCCCCTTCCTGTTATGCTGACTTAAATGTAGAGACAGATAGAGATCGTAGCTACCTAGGAACTGTGCAACGTTGTGGAGGATACAAATACACGTAAACAAAACAATTATTAGATTTACCACAAAGTCACTCATTTTGTCACTAAATATAGGAATTAAAATTGGAAAAGGAACATGATCAAACTTCTTTTTCATGTTAATAATAAAACAGTTAACACTGGAATAGTTAACATAAATAAGTTAACATTTATATAGCACCTACTATGTGTCAGGCACTCTAAGTGCTTTACAAATTATCTTATTTTATACTCTCAAGGAACCTGGTTGGTGCTATTATTCTCATTTTACAAATGAGGAACTGAGGAAAATGGAGGTTAAGTGACTTGCCTAGAGGCATACTGATAGAAAATATCTGAGGCCATTGGAACTCAGGTCTTCCTGACTCCAGGCCCAGTGCTCTATCCACTGTACCACCTAGATGCCAATAGCAACTTTTTTCTTTTAAAAGGAAATACATTGAAAATCTTGAGAAATATCCAATAAAAGAATAGAAAATATCAGCAATACTTCTACTTCCCTTTTGTTATGGGCCTAGCGCCCCAGAAATTCTCTGGGGTAAATCAAAAGAACCTTCTCCTTGAGAAACTAAACCAAAGGACAGACATATCTAACCAGTCTCCCCCACCACTCAGGGAGATGGGATTGGGTGTGGATGCTGTCTTTGTGGCATGAGGGGGGAGAGAGATGGCTTGAGAGATCCAGAGCTGCCTTTCATCCAACTTCCCCCAGCCACCACTAGTGGGTGATGATCTTCCCCCAATAGGGGAACTTTCCACAGTCAGACAATCACCTCATTGGACCTCCATCCGACCTCTATAAAAGTATCTGCCTATTTCCTATTCAAGGAGAGGTATCTCAGAGCCTAGCCTCTGTGCCATGCCTTCTTCCCATGAGAAGAAGTCCAAGGATTTCTCTCTTGGTTTCCTTTCCCTAGCACCCTAAATAAACTATTATTTTATTCCAATTGGATTTGTGTACAAGAGGGTGTAATTCTTTAAAGAGGAAATCCTAAGAACCCCTATCCCAAACCCCAACCCCTATCCCAAATCTCCCCATAACATTTTCATATTCTCTGCCTTATTCAACTTTATTCCTAGTTGAAACTCAGAAACTCTTCATCCTTCAAATTTCCCGGAAAGGTAGCATAATTATTGTATTCACACTGATATCATCTTTAGGGTCACACATTCAAGTTTATCTTAACATTTAATATTCTTGTATTTGGAAGTGTTTCCCATCAATACCAGGAGGAAGTAAGGGAGTCTAAGGATGTTATGCATAGCTCTTGTGAAAAATACAATTAAGATCAGCATGGAAAGGTGCCTAACCTCCCTCCAGTGATTTCTTTCAATAATAATACCTATCTATTTCTTAAGTTAAATTCATTGATCAAGGCTTTCTTTGATGTTCATTGTTACCATATTTTACCCGTATCAAAATGTTATTCCAGCAAGAGGAAAACCTCACTGTGTGAATTCTCTGGGCCCTGCAGCCACTTAAAAATCACTATGTAAATACTAGAAGAAAGCTGTGAATTTTTCCCCTAGAATTCTTTAAGCTGGATGTCAGTATATCTAAGTTTTCTAAGCATGATTATAGCCTTAAGGTAAGAAGATAACTAATTTCTAGAAACCCTTGTATAAAGAGTGAAAAATACCAATAATATTTCGATGCTTACATCCTGTTTAAATATGAACATCCTCAAGAAAAAGCACTATAGAAATCCACGATCTCTTGTAAAAGAGTTTTTTTGACTTATTATCTAATCTTAGATACTAGTAATATAAAGGATCTTGTAAATATCATTGCATATATGTTACTAATATTTTATTTGGAAAATTGTCATTTATAAATGAGTATTCTCTTCTGGGCAGCAATCTGCTTTGTTTGTGTCTTAATTTTGTTGTAATCATTGCTCTACCTTACAGGGATGTTATGAAGTATGATTAATTGATGATTATCAAACATTTTGAAACTACAAAGTGTTTTATTAATGCTAAACAATATTGTCAAGTATGTAGTACACTGGTGTCAAATTCAAATTGAAACAGGTGCCACTAAGCCATAAAAGAATCCCTGTAAGCTGCATATTGACTTAAAAAACACATATTAATATTATCTATGATTTATAGTATTTTATTTATTTTGTTAAATATTTCCCAATTACGTGTTAATCTTGGTTTTTTTATGAACCTACCGATTGAAACCCAAAGTACCTTGCTGATCCATCTTTCTCTTTAGTCTGACCCAAATTCGTCTTCTTCATTTTATACTTGTGATATTATATTATTCATGTTTTAAGCTTGATATGTTTTGAATTATGAATTTATTGCTTTTGCCAAAGTGAAGTATATTGGCTAGTACTGCTCCAGGTTCACATACTAACAGAAAACAGGACAATCCTGGGAAGGTGGTAGAGTCAGAGGTATTCTTTGAGGTAACTTTCCCCACCATCACACCAAATAATACAGGAAAGTGTCCCTAAAATCCAGATAACAAGCAATGACAACAAGAAGAAAAATGAAAGAACCTGCTAGGAGGCAACCTCATTAAAAAATAAAAACAAACAAAAAACTGTATTCCCAGCATACCAATCTCCCAGCCTACTCTATTCTCACTAAGCTAACCAACATTTAGTCAGCTATTTTTTTATTCTGAAATAATTTTGAAGGTTCTTAGAGTTGCTCCATTATCTTTTAATAGTGACCTAAAGATCTTATTTAGATACCTTCAAATTCCTTGAGGAATTTCAATGTATTTTCCTTTATTGGAAAGTGCTTGTCCACTGAGATTGCATTTTTTTATTAGTCTATTGGTCCTCAGTCAGTTTTTGTCTATCTTTATCAATCTCTTCTGGTTTTTGTATGGGACTGAAAGTATGACTCGTAACCACTAACCTTTTCCCTTCTGGTGGACCAGATCCATTTCATATCTCCCCAGCCCTTTTCTCATACTATGTTGGATGAATTCCACAACTTTCAGAGAGTAAGTGTTTCTAGTTGGGACATTTCTGCAGGGAGACCAAGTAAGTAGCCACTACAATTGGGCTTTTTTTTTAACCTTTTCCTGTCCTATCCTCAAACTTCACTCCTTTCTTTGATATGGAAACTATTTAGCCCTTAGGCTAGCGCTAGGAAGGTGATTGTGAAGGAATAGGTAAAAGTTCCTGCAGTATATTTCTGAGAGGGACACTATCAAGAACTTTTTACTTATATTGTTCTTGAAATTTTTGCAGCTCTTCCTACTAACTACCTGTTTCCTCCTGTGTTGTATGAAATAACTCCAACCAGGGGGCAGCTAGGTGGCGCAGTGGATAAAGCATCAGCCCTGGATTCAGGAGGACCTGAGTTTGAATCTATCCTCAGACACTTGACACCTACTAGCTGAGTGACCCTGGGCAAGTCACTTAACCCTCATTGCCACCCCTAGGTCCCTAAAAAAAGAGAAATAATTCTAACCAGGACAGTATTTCTGATCTTTTCCTTCAGGGTCTTAGATTGTTGCCCATTCAACTTTCTCCCTGTGCTTAACAGTGCCTGAAACATAGGAGGTGCTTAATAAATGATAATTGGCTAACTGATTGACTGACTACTTCACCTCTTGAGTCAAGATCTGTTGATTTCACCTTTGTCACATGTTTCCAATATTCCCCCTTTTCTCCTCTGATAATGCCAGACCCTAGTGCAGGTCCTCATCACCTCACACCTGAACTGTTTGTAGTAGTAGCTTGCTGATGGATTTGCCTGCCTCAAGTCTCTCCTAACTCCAATCCATCCTCCATTCAGTCAGTACAACTACGTCATCCCCTCACTCAACGAATTTAAGTGGCTCCCCATCACTTCCAGGATCAGACACAAAATCTCCATCCAAAGCCCATACTTTTTGATGCAGTTAAACACTGGCCTCCTTGAAGTTCCCAGAACAAGATACTTCATGGGCTTCTGCAATTTTCTGAACTCCCATGGTAAGGAAGCCTTATTAATGAAAAAAGAAAATGCTATGCAAATTGGAAAGTAGTGTGGCACATATTTGGATTAGATTAAATCTTACACCATATTCTGTAATTATCTTTAAATAGATATATGACCTAAATATGGAAAGACCATGTAACAATTTGGAATAAAAGGAAGACATTATCTTTTGCTACTATAAAAAGGGGGAGAGTTCTTGACCAAACAATGGATAAGGAAAACCATAATAGATAAAATGAACAATGTGGATTATATCAATTAATTAGAAAAAAAATGAAAAGCTTTTGAATTAGCAAAATAAAAAAGTTAAAATTGAAGGAAAATAGTTAACTGGGAAAAATTTTTTTTACTAATTTCTCTGATAAAGGTAAGGAATCTAAAATATATAAGAAACTGATGCTAATATATAAGAATTTTAGGGAAAATAATGAGGAAAAAAGAATATGCAAGTCATATCATTACCAGGTCTTTATATATAAAGCAATAATTATCAAAATTATTTATGATTGATTAAAATTACTAGAGAATGAAAATTTTAAATTCAATTTTGATACCAGTTAATAATATATACAGGTAAATAGTTTCAGAAACCTAAAGCCATATGTAGCTTGGCAAAAATCAGATCTAATACTAAATAAAAGGCCTTTTTTTCCCTCTAAAACAGATACTAGAAGGAAATTATTTTTGAGAAAATTACATTTCCTTTCTTTATTTACTGTTCTATATTTGGTATAGAAATAAAATTAAGTGAGGGAGAGAATAAAAGAAATGAGTTAACTGGAGCCACAACTCCAGAAATGATGAAACTCTTTAATAATAATACATTGGGGGCAGCTGGATGGCGCAGTGGATAGGGCGCTGACCCTGGATTCAGGAGGACCTGAGTTCAAATCTGACGTCAGACACTTGACACTTACTAGCTGTGTGACCCTGGGCAAGTCACTTAACCCTCATTGGCCCACAAAAATAAATAATAATAATACATTGGTTTGTGACCTCAAAATATTTACAGTTTCCATCCTCATTTGTTTGAATTTTGTTTTTTCTTTGATGTTTGAAAGTACATTACTTACAGTTATAAAAGTGGGGTTTTTTTAGGTTCTAGTGGCAAAATTAGATACAGTAACTTGTAAACTTTCAATAAAGAGAAACTATTTGCTTTGATATCTTTATAAATAAAAGATAGATATTTTTATAAACTGTCCATCTAGATGAGAGTTGATTGATGTGCTGCACTGATCATAAAGGCAAATTCTAATCTCTTTCATGTCACTGTTCAGCCTAAAGTGAGAGCAAAGAAAGAAACAATAAGGAGCATTTGTTTAGGAGAGTAAGATTTTTGAGGAAAGAACTTTTGAAAGATATTTGGAATGAAATCTGTGAGCAAGTTAATAACCATATCAAGAAAATCTTTTAAATGAGCTGTTTGGGATGGTCTCTCCTAAGTGGTCTCTTCCTTACTCATTTTTTTTTTGGTTTTGTTTTGTTTCTGCCCATAAATGTGAATGGTACCCTAGAGGCTAGGTAATAGTCACAAGTACTAGAGTCTGACAGTGGCCAGAACAGATACAGATGTCCAAATCTATCATCCTCTATTTGAACAGCCTGTTTAATTCTGCATGCAGCTGTTGACTCTGAATGTTTTAAATTATTTCTCTCATATAAAAACTATAAACACTTGGGTTTTATTAGACACCTCCTCCCTGCCCTCTAAACCTCATTTCATTTCATTTTCACAAACTCTTTCATTTTCTGTACAATTAAGATCTAATGAGTCAAACATTTAGCCAGGATGTCTATGAGTCGAGTGTCTCCAATAACATTATGTCCCAAGACATCTTTTTTTTCTCCCTCCTCTTCTTTGATTATCCAAATGGCTTATAATGAAACAGTAAGAGAGCAAACAGCATTGGTTTGATTTTAAAATAAAATTCTTGGCCTAGGTGCCTTTTGCAAACAAGGTTTAGTCAATAGCTGAGAAATCAAATGGACTTTTCTATGTAGGAAAAAGGAAGGAAGAAGATAAGGAGAGAGGATAAAGAAGGTACTCAGGAGAAACATATGGTTGTCTCATGGGGCTTGGGCCTGAAAAGAATTTGGCATCTGAGTTAAAATATATTTGTAATAATAGTGATCCAGGGGCAGCTAGGTGGCTCAGTGGATAGAGCACTGGCCCTGGATTCAGGAGGACCTGAGTTCAAATCCATCCTCAGACACTTGACACTTACTAGGTGTGTGACCCTGGGCAAGTCACTTAACCCCAATTGCCTCAATAATAATAATAATAATAATAATAATAGTGTTCTACGTTCCAGCAGCTAGAGAGCAAGCCTCAGAATCATGAAGACCTGGGTTCAAGTTTTGCCTCTAAAAGATACTGGCTATGTAGTTGAAGGCAAACCACTTAACCTCAATGTACCGGGCAACTCTAAGATTCTAAGTTGCAGAGAAGGTGCCATTTGCATTCAGAATTCCCTATTGGAATAATATCACAAATCTAATTTTAAAATTATAGGTAGAGCCAGAAAATACCTTAAACATCATTTAAGTAACAAGCATGCATTAAGTTCTTACTGTATGTCAGCCACCATGATAAGCTCTAGGGATGCAAAATGAAGCAAAAACAAAGATGGTCTCTGTCCTCAAATAGATTAGATTCTAATCAGGGAAGACAATATATAAAAGGGAGCCCAAGAGGAGGAAAAGAATAAGGGATCCTGAGAAAATATGGTTGCAAACTCCTCAGAATCAGAAGGACAGTTGATAGGGGAATGAAGCCCTTTCCCCAAAAATGGAACTGAAAGGAATTTCCCAGTGAGAGGAGGGGACCAGCAACATGGAGGGATATTAAAGGTTCCAGGTGTTGAGAGATGAAAGGGCAGCTTAATCATGGTAGTAAAGTTCTAAGCACAGCAGGAAGGGGAATGAAGCATTGGCCAGCCTCAGCCTAGCCCCTAAATGTTGTCCAACCACCTCATTCTACAAATAGGAAAACTCACTCAGAAGGCTATACTTGTACAAAATAGCCAAATTGAGTTTTGAATCCAGTTTTTTAAAATTCCAAATCTACTGTTCTTTCCACTAAACACATATTTTCCTCAGAGTCCTCTACCTTTCTTTCCACTAGCTATTTGCATGTTTAGACACTGTTTAGTTCCATTCCCATTTCTTTTTCTCCTCTTGTCCATTACAGAAAAGTGAAACTAACTATTACAGCTGGGCATGCCCAGTAGATACAGTTTTTGGTTGCAAGCCAAAGATTAGACAATTTTCCTAATTGTGGTTCTTTTATTGTGGTCTTTTCATTGTTTACATTAGAGCAATCCAACCTATCAGCAAACTCATCGGGTATAAACTTCCCCTTGCTGTGAATGAAAATTTCCTTGTGATTTTTTTTTTTTGCCATGGGCAGCTGAGTCCTGCTGTTTAGAATAAAAACATCCTCCATTCATGAATGCAGAGCTCTGTTTCTTTCCAAACCAGAGTCCTAGCCACAACCATAGAATAAGCTTGGATTTGAAGTCATGCTCAGGAAATAGAACCAATGTGTCCTCTTTGATCTATCTCCCCACCGAAACCAAGAAAATGAATTTTTATTTCAATATTCATTTCATATAGTTTGGGATCCTGCCCTCTACAGTCAACCATGAAGTCAAACTTACCTATTTTTTTTTTTGTATCCATGGAGGGTGGTTCTTACTTTGCCTATGTATCCATTTTGTTGTTGCTGAAGCTTGAGGCAGCTCCCATTTGCACACAGGTGATGATATAGCCAGAAGATCCTAATAAATGCTACTTTATGGATCCAACAACAGAAGGGTGTCTATGTTGTCTGTAGTTAGAAGTCAATATCATGCCTACTTTTATTTTTTCTTATCTGAGATTATGATTTCTATCCTTGATTTTTGTTGTTGTTGTTATTGTTTGTTTTTTGTTTTTTTTTTGAAGGGTGATGAGGGTTAAGTAACTTGCCCAAGTTCACACAGCTAGTATCAAGTGTCTGTCTGAATTTGAACTCGGGTCCTCCTGAATCCAGGGCCGGTGCTTTATGCACTGCACCACCTAGCTGCCCCCAGAAGTCAGTCTCATTGGATTTTATGATGATTGTTCTTTTCATAACGTCTAATAACTTTGAATATATGTTCAAAACTTAATCGTTTATAAACTTTTTAAAAATTTTCTTCTATCACTATGGCTCTGATATTTACAGAACCATTGATAGATGACAGAGATAGATAGATGTGTGTATGTACGTATGCATAGTTGGCTGTTGTCCTTCATTCTCTAAGAGGACCAAAATGACATCATCATGTTGGAATCAAATTACATTGTGTCTGATCAGACTAATATGAGCTCTACTGTGGTAGAGTTTGGGCACAAATAGTCCATAAGAACATTTGGGTTGGAGATGTCTCTAAATTTGTGCATCTCATGTTACTTTTGAGCTACTGCAATTTTGCTTTGTTCATAGAGCACAGTATCTTCTTTGATGCAGGGCATTTCTTTCCGGCATCTCCCATGTCAAACTATCAAACTATCAAACTATCAGTTCCAAAATTCTTCAAAGAGGCCTTGAGAGTATCCTTGTATTTTTTTTCTTCTGACCACCATGTGAGCACTTTCCTTGCATGAGTACTGCAGAAAATAGTCTTTTAAGCAAGCAGAAATGTTGTCAGAATATGTATATGTATGTGAACATACATATACTCATACAGACACACAGAGATGCAGACATATATCTCTATATAGACATATATAGAAAGACACATGTGCCTCTATGTAAAATATATAGATGCATATAGCTATATACAGATATATGTGTTTATAAATATAATGTTCAATAAATATCAGAGCCATAGTGACAAAAGAAAGCCAAAAAAGTTTGTAAAAGATTGTAGATTGGAATGCATACTGAAAGTTAGTGGGCTTGTGTGTGTGTGTGTATGTGTATGTATACACACGTAAACCATATAAATATACACATATACATACACATTGGGAGATATAAATGTATTGCATATCTGTAAGTATACATGCACACATAAGAGAATCAAAAGCTTTGCCTCTGTCCTAGAGAAGCTTACAGTACAATTTGAGAATGTATAGACTAAATGCCTGGTCTTTGTCCCTGAATAGGATCTGGAACTCTTTCCTATTGCTTTCAGGGTTAAAATAGATTTCAAGCTGGAAAGTGACCTGAGTCATCATATAACTCAAAGGCTTATTTTAGAGATGAGAAAATAGAAGCAAGAAAAGCGAAATGACTAGTCCAAGGCTACAGAAATCATAAATAACAAAAGCATGGATTTGAACCAAAGTCCACTGACACCAAATTGGGCATGACAATTTGATGATAACTCACACATACTTTAGGTTTCACAGATGGCTTTCCCTATGGGGTAGGTGGTACATATATCATTTCCCACATTTATACATGAGCAAACAGAGAATTTAAGTGACTTGACCTAGATCAGACAGCTCCAGTTTTAGTGTTGTTTCTACTATAGCACATCTGAACATGATGTAATAGAGGGGTATAAGAACATTTGCCTTATATTAAATTAACTATTATTTCAGGCTCCATAGTTAGAGTAAAAAAGGGTGAAATACATAGTCAGGATAAATAGAACAAAACAGAAGGATTGGTGAGGGACAGTGTTAACACTCATTTTCCTGCCCTTTCACATCACCATAAGCATGACAGTGAAGCTGGAGATTGGGACCAATTTGTCTCCCTTACAAAAGAATATAAAGGGGGCAGCTAGGTGGTACAGTTGATAGAGTACTGGCCCTGGATGCAGACGGACCTGAGTTCAAATGTGACCTCAGACACTTGACACTTACTAGCTGTGTGACCCTGGGCAAATTACTTAAACCTCATTGCCCTGGGGGGAGGGGAAGAATATATAGGTTCTGCTCACGAGAGTCATAAAGGTTTTAGACAAACTTGAAGAAGTATAGCATCTGGAGATGTGAGACAAGACATCCTTTTGGTTTTTTTTTTGGTTTTTTTTGTTTTTGGTTTTTTTAGTGAGGCAATTGGGGTTAAGTGACTTGCCCAGGGTCACACAGCTAGTAAGTGTTAAGTGTCTGAGGCCAGATTTGAACTCAGGTACTCCTGAATCCAGGGCCAGTGCTCTATCCACTGCACCACCTAGCTGCCCCAAGACATCCTTTTGGCTTGGACTTTTGGGTTAACTTATCCTAATTCTCCATTTCACATTCTATGTGTAGACCAAGACAAAGGGAAGCTGAAAAATATTTACTAATACATTTGAACAAAGTCTGCTCTTAAGGTAGGGTAAATGGTATAACTTCAAGACAAATTGATAAAAAGTAGTAAAAATTCCGTCTTCTACAATTAAAGTTCAACATTGCAAGTGACATTTTGAAAATTTAAAAGCTCTATTTTCATAGGGCAAGTATTTGACTTTTTTCAACGAATATGAATTTTCAAGGAAAAGCATGTAAGTTGCACAATCTCCCAAATTTTAAAAGGTAAAATAACTACTCAGCTTACTTATATATTGGATTAAGTTTTTTAAACATTATGCTTTATCACAAGGAACAATTAGGGGAACTTTTAAAAACTAAATTATTGAAACTCCAACTATGTGTGTATATATATGTCTTGCACTAGAGAAATTAATTACCTATTTATTCATATGTTGGCTCTCCCATTAGTCCGTAAAGCTCCTTCAGGGCAAGAATTATTTTTGCCTTGCTTTTTATGCCCAGTGCTTAGGACAGTGCCCAGCACATACTAACTACTTAACAAGTAGTTTTTGGTTGGTTGGTTGATTATTATTAATATCTCCACATACGGTAAGGAGAATGATTGCAAGAAGAGATATGGATTTAAGAGACTGAATTAACAGTCTTAGTATAAAAGAACTTTTTTTTAAGGAGAAAAAAGTGGCAGCTAGGTGATTCAGGGCAGCTCGGGGATAGTTCAGTCAAGAAAAACTGAGTTCAAATCTGTCCTTAGACCTCTGCTTGCTGTATGAAACTTAGCAAGTTACTAAAAACAAGCAAACAAACAACAACAAAAATGGAATAATAACAAAACCTAACCTGTGGAGTTGTGGTGAGGACCAAGTGAAATAGTATTTGTAAAGGGTGTAGCATAGTTTCTGAAATATAGTAGGCTCTGTATAAATGTTTATTTTCTTCTTTCCCTTCCATTGTTTTTGTCATAGAACCATGTAATCCTCCCTCACTAAGGAGAAGACAGCTATTTCTAACCCAAGCTGTCTCCAACCTGTCCCCAGCTGGCAAAATGGCACTGTCACATCTCAGGGAAAGAGTTTCACTCCCTACTTATGAACAATTGCATCATTATGTATTTTCACATCTGGTATCCAGCATTTCAGAAACCATGTGCTCTGATGTAGCTCTCAGGGAAGGGGACATTTTGACAAGTGAGCCAGGTAATACTATGTAGGTGGTAGTCCAGTGAAAGCATCAACAACAACTTAGATACCAAGAGCCTTATGACCTCTTAGACACTTTATTATAGATGATCTTTATGAAGAATGAAGATTCGTTGACTGTGCCAGAAGTGTACACAGAGGCCTTGATGTTCCTGGAGTTGCTACTACTCTTCAATAACATATCACATAAGAAGAAATCAATGGCAATATTGGTGCTATCAACTTCTGGGCCATGTTTCTAATGTTTTTAGTGCTACTCTGCTCATTGTTATAATTTTGCATTAACAGACCCACTATGAACTGCAAAGATGTGGCATCACCTATCACATGGACCAGACAGTGAGAATTTAGGACTTAATCTTTCTGAAGGGGGAAAAAAATTTAAGATTTCTGCCTTTTGTTCTCCACAATTTTGTTTTGTTTATTTTTTCCTTTTTCCCCCTTTCCCCCTTTCCCCTCCCTCAGTATTGTCCATGACACAAGGACTGTGTATGCATTTAAATGATGGAAGATCCTTTAGAAAATTATTGGGACCTTGCCACCAAGGGGTGGTATATGATAGGACCAACATTTTCCTAATGCAGCTTCCCTAACATAGCTTCTTCCTCTCCCCCATGCTCTACTGCACACACACAACCTATTGGTCCAAGCTTCTGTGATACAAATTCTTGGTCTAGGGGCACAAAGTGTCCCAGCTGGATGTAATCAGTGCCTCTCAAACTTGGTGGGTGCTTGAGACCCCAGGAGTCATCATACCCTGATGACTTACTGACTACACACATTACCAGATAAAGATGAAGGTGACTGCCTCCTGAGAAGCTAATTGCCCTTATATCCTTATTGAATATTCTTGCTGTGTTGGGGCAAAGTAAATCTCTTTTGTTCAATATTCAATGACTTGCCATTGCCTCATTACATCCCAACACTGACCCTGAACTAAGAGGGTGCTGACCTACAGCAGTGGTCATTAACCTATGGAGACCTACCCACTAATTTCTGTTTTTCTTCAGTTTCAGTACCCCAGTAAAGAATCATCAATCTTCAAAGCACTTTGGTTTTATACTAAAAAATTAACATTTATTTGAAATAGTTTTAGATTGAATCACAACCAAATCTATCCCAGGGGAAAAAAATTCTTCTTTAATTTGCCTCTAAGTTTTAATCCTCTGGAATGTACTCCACCCATATCTCTGCCTCCTGAGATCCTTCTCATCTTTCAAGGTCCAGTTCAACTACTACCTACTCAATGAACTCTTACCTAATTCTCTGCCCACTTCCCAACTCAAAGGATATGCTTTCTTTCTCCTCAAAATTTCTTACAGCATTTTGTTTGGATCACTCCTTTGCACTGGAAGTATTTTACCTTGTTCCATATTAGGTGAATACATGTGGTATCCTCTTACTTTCATGTTAATCTCCTTTGGGGCTTTGACTGTATATCTTTTATCCTCTCCCACTCATATCCCACCATATTGCCCAGTTCCTTTCACACAGTAACTTTTTCATGTTTGTTGAATCAAAAGAAACCTGAAGCTCTGTGATTTTACTTTTTTTTCACTTTGTAGAAAATGATTATGGCATGTCAAATATTTATTATAAAATATTTAAATAAAAAATAAAGGAGAGAAAAAATAATCAATTCATTTCAACAACAATTATTAAGGACTTACAATGTGCAAGGCAAGGCTTTGGTGCTAGGGATTAAAAAAACCCAAAACAGTCACTGTCTAAGAGATATTATATTGGGGTTGGGATGGATACAACATAGACACAAATAAGGAAATAGAAACTAATTGTAATTTGAGAAGAAAGAGCATTCTAGCAATTGGGAACATCAAGAAAGGATTTGTAAGAAGGCCAACTAAGGGGCCAGCTAGGTGGCGCACTGGATAAAGCACCTGCCCTGGATTCAGGAGGACCTGAGTTCAAATCTGACCTCAGACAATACTTACTAGCTGTATGACCCTGGGCAAGTCACATAACCCCACCAAAAAAAAAAAAGGCATAAGAATAGGCTAAGGTAGTTAATGATTCTAAAACAGGGAAGTTAAGAGGTAGTATATTCTAAGCATGGTGAATAGTGTCTACAAAGCCACAAAGATGAAATGTGAAATAATGAATTCAGGAAATAACCATCAGACCAACTGGGCTAGAACATAGAGAGTATGAAGGTCAATAATATGAAATAAACTGAAAAAGTTAACCTGGAACCAAATTGTAGAGGTCTTTAAATGTCAATCTAAGAATTATGTATTACTATTTTAGATTCAACTTAAAGTCATCAAAGATATTTCACCAAGTCAGTGACATGGTCAGTCTTATGTTTTAATAATATTAATTTGGTAGGTATGAGGAAGATGAATTGAAAAGAGGAGAAGCTGAAAGCAAAGTGACCAATTAAGAGATTTTTGTAGTGGCTCATAAAAGAAGCTATTGAGCATTTAAGGAGAAATCTGAGGTTTGATGCAACAGATGTTATGGATGTGGAATTGCTGAATCTACAGAATTGCTTGAATATTGAAGATAATAGAAATCATATACTCAAAGATAATTCTGGAATTATAAACTTGGGTGAGTAGAACAATAGTGGAGTCCTTAGTAGAAATAGGAAAGTTTGGAAGACAGTTGGATTTAGGGGAAAGATGAGTTTTTTATTATATATGATGTTTTTAAGAATCTTATAGGATGTCTAGATTGTAATGTCCAATATACAGTTGCATGTGTGATGAGGTCAGGAATGACATTAAAGTTGTTTTTATATATTAAGGGGCTTGGGTTTTTAAAAAAATTATTATGGCTATTGCTGTATTTTATAAATTAATTGTTTGCTATTTATATATTAATTACTATTGCACCCATTTTGGCAGTAAGCATTTATTATTAGTTAATATTATATATCAGTAAAGAATTGACCATGTATCTCCCTAACTTCTCATAGTCTCAAGTCTTCATACCTATATAGTCCTAAGAGAAAGAGCACACTCCAAGAGATAGCATCCTGAGCCAAGGGAGCCAAGAGCACCAACCCTCCCATGTTCAAGGATTTTTTCATTTTTTATATATATATATATATATATATATATATATATATATATATATATATATATATATATATATATATATATATATATATTGGGGGGCAGGGCAATGAGGGTTAAGTGACTTGCCCAGGGTCACACAGCTAGTGAGTGTCAAGTGTCTGAAGCCAGATTTGAACTCAGGTCCTCCTGAATCCAGGGCCCATGCTTTATCCACTATACCACCTAGCTGCCCTATATTATATATTGATAAAAGTTAATTGGTTCAATTCCATTG
Organism: Dromiciops gliroides; assembly: GCF_019393635.1. NCBI lineage: Eukaryota > Metazoa > Chordata > Mammalia > Microbiotheria > Microbiotheriidae > Dromiciops > Dromiciops gliroides. The sequence goes on from NC_057863.1 coordinate 112,865,337, forward strand.
GTTGATATCACTTAAAGGTGGTACATATTAAAATGACATAAGGGAAGAGACCCTTGCTGAAGAGCAAAAGAAGAATCCAGCATCTAGGTGTGGTTTAATCCCATTAGTTCACACTGAGCTAGACAAAAGAATCAATCTCCACTTCTTTTGTTCCCTTGGACTTGTCCCAAACAAGAGCTGAACTTTTTGGAGTGGAGGGTGTGGGGGGGAAGGAGAAAGGACAAATATCTCTGGGTCCCCCCAAGAAACTAATTATTAAACAATTATTTTCTCACAGGCTCATGAGCCCCTATCCATGTATTTATTTTGTAAGCCAACCAGGGGATATAGTAGTTCAAAAGAAAATATATTTATATAAATCACATAGCAAACAATGTGACAAGAAAAGATCCCTCAGATATATGGGGTATATAATCTCCCATAAATTACCACTCTCTGGGGGAGAGTACATATGTATGGAAAACACAGACCAGAGAACACAAATGGAGAATACACACACAAACACCTAGATTCAAGGAAAAGGAATGGTCATGGAACATTCATTTCACAGTCAGGACAATAAAATCATTGGTGCTGCAGGGGCTGATGATGTTTTGAGATGTTATCCTTACTGGGCTCTATGCTGTGAAAATCATATTTGATGTATATTTCTGTTAATCACAAAGTTCTTTTCGGGGATTCTGTTCTTCAGAACTATAGCCTGATTATCTTCTACTTACTAATGTATAGAAACTACAAAGCACCTTCCTGACAAAGGCAATCTGAGGTCTTTTAGCCAAATGTTGAAACTACAATCCATTACACCTAGCTGATAGGTAGCTAGAATTAACTCAGACAAAGGTTAAAAGTCTATTCTTTTAATTACCCATGTCTGGTGCCAAAGTTTGTTGTCCCAGATGCTTGTCTTTGTAACTGCTTTTAAATCCGTGGTTGGGGCTGTGACCTTCAATTTCAGAGACTTTACCAAAAGTTCCACAGCAGCTGTATATACACAATTTTAAAGGTCCATTTTGCTCTTAAGATCCTCTCTGGACTAGAATGCAAAAGTATCTAAGCTACAAAAAATATTTAAAAAAAAAGAAAAGAAAAGAAAGGTCATTATCATCCATACTCTTGACCTACATATTTACTTTTTTATGAATATCTGGCAGCAACAACACAAAATTCCTGGCTTTTGTATTATGTCCTAGCTGACACAAAATCTTGCTGCCTCTCTATATTAGAAATGAGAGTATTGGATGAAAGGTATTAGGGAAAATGATTTTTGACTTAATCAGTAACAACTCAGAGTCACCTCGAAAAGGGGGACAAGAACTATCAGTTTGCTAGTAATCAGAAAGAAGAACCAAACAATTAGAACCCTCGTCCCTGTGATGATTAAGCAGAATGTTGATGTGGGAAGGGCATATTTAGAAATGGCTAGTAAATGTTTAGCAACTCATCTCTATAAAAACAAAATTGTGCACAGGAAACACTTTTTAAAGTTTAATTTACATTTTTAACAATTTCTTTATCTCATTTAATATAAATCATTTCTATTTTCTTTATCACTTTTTAAAAGTGTAAAGCCAGGTCAGCTAGGTGGTGCAGTGGATAGAACACCGGCCCTGAAGTCAGGAGGACCTGAGTTCAAATTTGGCCTCAGACACTTAACACTTACTAGCTGTGTGGCCCTAGGCAAGTCACTTAATCCCAATTGCCTTAGCAAAAAATAAAATAAAATAAATAAAAGTGTAAAACCATTCTACTAAACAATAAATCAAACCCTACTTTGTAGCATTTGCCATTTTCAGAGATGTAAATGTTCACACTGAAAATGTAATAAGCTGCTCCCATGAGCCATATGATCTGGCTCCAGCACACCAATAGGGCTATGACATCAGTTTCTACAACTGCTCACTCTAAGCACCAAGATTTTGAGAAAATAAGAGGTAGGTAGAGCTATCCCTGTATCTGTTAGTAACTTGTTTTCAGAAACTTGAAGCTGGACAGAACTCACACTCAACTCTATTCATATACTTTCATCCCAAGATGCCAAGTATTGAGGCACATTGAGAAAACAACCAAATGCTTGAAGTACACACTCAGAAGCCTGGGTTTGAATGCTTACTCACATATTTATTTATTATGTGAAACTGGAAAAGTCACTGTGAACTTCTCTGAGCTTCAATTTCTTCATTTCTAAAATGAGGATAATAAAATCTATTTCAGTGTTGTTGTACAGATCAAATAATATATGCAAAACATTTTGCAAATTGTGAAAAACTATATAAATGCCTGTTAGGATTATTATACCCACCCTAGTGTGAGTAATGAAGCCTGGGTCAAGTGAAGAGTTCTGAGGGATTCCAGATGGAGAGTTAAACAGACAGAAGGTAGCAAGTAATTTATCTCACTCTCTACCCCACACCCAGCTCCTTACCCCCAAACCCTCACTCCATTTCTTGCTTGCCATCTGTCTTAGTTTCTGTGCAAAGAGAGTAGAGTAGACTGAGTGGATTGTAGTAACACCATGCCTGTTTATTCCACGGGCACTGAGTTTAAAAAAAAGGAACAAAACACCTTTCCTACCCGCTGACCAAACAATGTATTTTCAGGAGACATTATTTTCTATGTTAACCTAACAAATACAATATTTTGTCCAAATTTTCAAGCAAGGTTTGTATAACATGGATTATAATAATTCCAGTAGAAGTTTGCCTCCAGGCTATACATTTGTTTATCCAATGCTTGGAAACATAAAGGATCTTTATTTAAGTTTGTAGATCTATTTCATAGTGCCCTTGAGTATACAAGGCAAGTGTAGCCAAGTGTAATGTATTATTTGCCCCAAGATTTATTTTTTTTCAAATTCTCCTTGATTGTATCCACAGACTATAATAAGACAGAAAAAGAAAGCAAAATATGGTTTGTGGTAGAGGTATTTGGCTTATTGATAAAACAGCTCACATCTCATCAGGACTATTTCCTTCAATAGCAGGGAAGAATCCCCATAAACAATAAATTATCCTGGTGATTTTCAATTAAGTAGGTGAGAGAAAGTGAAGGAGGAGAGCGCCAGGTGATCACCACTATGACTGAAAGTAAAAAGAGTCCAGCATGATTCCTTATAACATTATGGCAAGCACAAAAATAAAATGGTACAATAGCTTTAGATTTGAAGAGGACCCTTAGAAGTCATTTGTACTATATCATCTCATAAATGAGAAAACTGTGCCCTAGAAAGATTAAATTACAAAAGGTGAAATTTGAACCCAACTTCTAGGATTTTACCATTTACAAAGTGTTTTTAAATAACCTCTGTCCTTCAATCTTCATCAAAACCTGAGAGGTACATAATGCAAATATTATTATTCTGCCCTATTTCACGGATGAGAAAACTGAGGCTTGGAATAGTTACCTGATATGGCCAGTCACCCAAGCAACTTGTCCTGGGAAGGTAAGACTCAAATTTTGATCTTTTCCTGGTTTTCCCCTGTATTGGCTCTGCAGTAATTCCATCTATTGAATTGACTGCATGGAGTTTTCCTAAACCCATACTGATAACATCATAGTTCCACTGAAGTACTGAAAAACAATTTAAAACAAAAACTTTTTGACTAGAATGATGGGTTGATGAAGTTGCTTTAAAGTGTCAAAACATCAGTGGGATGCCGGTTTTCAAAACAGCAGAATCTATGTTCACATATTGCCAACAATACATACGAAAAGTGGAAAAAATTCAATCATCACAATGTTTCCAAATATCCCTACATTTGGCATTTGGCCACCAAAAAATCCAAATATCTAACTGAATTTTTTATTTAATTTCTCTCTATTATTAGAGTACCAGGACCACTGACCCTAAAGTACATTAGGAAAAGTGTGGGAAGCACTTTCATGGATACAGCTTTCTCCCATATGTAGAGAAAGTCTAAAGCCTCCAGCAGGTGGGATACACTTTCACCTTGTCAATATAAGACTTTTTTTCCCTTCTCAAGATCTTTCCTAGGGAAGAGACAGATAAGAGAAAATGCACAAATGCACATGGATACACACATATACACAGGGGGAAGGGAGGAAGCATCCAGGAAGTTCCCAAGAAGCCTTGTTTTGATCTGAAATAATGGCTCACTTGACATCAAAGGCAGATATATTCCAATGGTCCCATAATCAATGGATTTAACAATAGCCTGTGTCTTGCAGCATAAGTATGCTGGCTGATAACTACCTAGATACCTAGTTTAGGCAGCACCTAAAACCTTCTTAGTTCAAGGACCCCTAAAGTTCCACTGCTGTCCACTATATCCTAGCAGATACACTATTTCAATGTAGACAGTAACCAAATAGTTTACTGACCAAATCACTGCTGGCAGAATGGTTATTTGAAGCCTGCCTCAGTGTTGCTGTGAGAGATGATGCTAAAACTAAATTCTTCAAACAGCACAATATTTGTTTGAGATAGAAATATTTGTGTGTTAAGACTGGGGACTCAGACAAGAGAATAGGTAGAGCTATGATTTCATCTGTGTAGGCACTGGGGAACCTCTCCATGTTCTCAAGTCAAGAGATATAATCATTAGGAATAGTAGGAAAAAGGCTTAGATCTGAGTCCTAGCTCAGGACCTTCCTAGTTCAGGGGGCTCTTGTAAGGGCAAATCACAAAACCTAGCTAAGTCTCAGGTTTCTCATTCCTAAGATGTGGCCTAATAATTAATATTTGTGCTAACTTCATCTCAGGTTTTGTTTATGATCAAAGGAAATGGTATATGCGAAAACATTTACTTAGCAATAAAATTCTATTAGGGGAAATAACATTGAATTTGGAATCATTTAGGATTCCAAATCATCACCTTGGTTCAAATTCTTTATGACCTTGGGCAAAGCGATTAATTTCTCTGAATCCGTTTCCTTATTCATAAAATGATGTGGACTAGATAACCACTAAGGTCCCTTTTCATCTATAAATCTATCATGCTATTTTATGTTTGATTCTAATAGAAGCAAGGCATTATGACAAGACATGTTGGAGGGGGCTCAAATACAAATGAAAAGTCTTCAAGGAGCTTTCAAAATAGTGAGGAGAGTAAGATAAGTAGACCAATAACTGTAATGTATCATAAATGTGATTAGTGTTGTAAGAGATGTGTAAAATTCCATTGTGGTTTAGAGTGGGAGACCAATACCACACGAGGGGGAAATCAGAGTCATTTGGAAGCCAGAAGAAACTTCGTTAATATCCATTGAATGAATGAAATAAATAGTACAGTGTTGACTATTTAAACACTGAGTTATGTGAAGATGGATGGTTAACAGCTACATTTATGGGTTACATATTTGGTTTGTGTTATATGATGTCAGTCTTGCACCCGTTCCTATTTCATGTAAAAAGATTTAAAATTCCTCCAAATAAGTTTTAAACCATCTCACTGAGATCTCTATGGAGTAATACCAGACTTAAGCAGGTGATAGGAATGATACAGAAATGGAGTTGAGACATCTCGCTTTTATCTGGATTTACTGTGTCACATATCAGATAGCAGAATAACTGTTTGTTCCTCAGAAGGTGAGCAAATGTTAGATAGATGTTACTTGACTGTTTGGCGAGGAAAGATTAAACTATTCATAGATAGCAAAAGACTGTCTCAAGGGGTTAGGTTTGGGGGAAAAGTAATCACAGATATCTATAAGCCACATTTTGGAATGGCATTTCAAAGGGCAGTACATGCACTCTGGAGATGGCATTTGTTTTTATAGATTCATCTATTTTATTTAACTAATAGATTTTTTAAAAAAATTCTTTATACCAACTTAGCTTAATATATAATAGCAGCATGAAAGAGGGAATGAACTGACAGATGTCATAGCATAAATATAAAGAATCATAAATATCAAACACATGCTTATTATAGTAAGGATTCTGCTTATTTTAAAATAATTATTACACTTTCAGAATATAGTAGATTCAGTCTTCAAGTTTAAAGGTTTACAGTAGGGAACAATAATATAGGTTAAGATTTCTTAACCTAAGATCTGTAAATATTTTTTAAAATCTTTTGATAACTGTATTTATATATAATCAGTTTCCGTTATAATACTCTGTATTTTATTTTTTGCATTATTCTGAGTAGGGGTCCAGAGGCTTTACCAGTTTAACAAAGGGGTCTGTGACTTAAAAAAAAATTAAAGAAATCCTTGTATAGATCAACCCAAATAACAGGCTGTCCAATTTACATTTTATTTTGAAATGCATTACTAGCTTTTTCTCTTTTTCCTCCCCCCCCAAAGACTTGGCTTCCTAATTGTATGTTATTTTTGCAAATATTGAAATTCATGGTTATTCTCTGAGCATGCACCAGCTGAACTGAAAGGGTTGTTGACCAAGGAGTATGCTGAGTCTTAGAGGGAAACTAGAGCAGGATTAAAAATTCTACCAAAGATAATCCACTGCAATTTTATGACTTTAATTAATTTTAAGCACCCATATCGAATACACATTTCACTTTCACAGAGTTTTTAAAATGTTATGCTTTGGTTTTTTTCATTTCTTTATTATACTGGCTTAAATTGAGAGTTGTAAATGTTCATCAGTGATAGAATGCAGGGTATTAAGCAGTTTGTGAGGTTAGATATTATCCCAATTAGTTTTTCCTTTGGAAAAACAAAACTACATAAATGCAAGTGATGATACTTCAAGGACCTATGATTTTGCTGGTTTGGGAACTGCCTTCACATATGCAAATTACAGCCCCCTGTACAACTGAATAGATAGTTTGGTAAGTTTCTGTGAACAACAACAACAAATCTTAACCTGTTGCTCACCTGGTAATGAGTCTTACTGAATAGGCTTCATTGGCCTAACCCTCAATATCCCACAGCCACTTCCAAGCATTAGGATTTCAGGAAAGTCATGTGACCGAAGACCTTTGAGACCTGGGCTTAGTTGATTTTTGTCTTTGTATCTCCAGCATCTCACACAGTAGGGCACATAATAGGTGCTTGTTTATTGGTATTTAGTTGTAGCACTCCCTTGGGAAAAAGTGATGGAAGGGATTTTTGCATTCTCCCCCTTCCCCAAAGCAGAGCAGCTAAGATATCCTCTGACTGCTTCCTATTAGCCCTGATGAAAATTTAATAGTCTGCTGAGTTGGAAATCTGTTTATATACCTAAATGGGAAGGGAAGAGGAGGGAAAGGAATGAGGATTTATTAAGCACCTACCACATGCTAGGCACACTTCTCTGCTTTTAGAAATAGTACCTCATTTTATCCTCATAACATCCCTCAGAGATAAATGCTATTATTAGCCTGATTTACAGTTGGGGAAATTGAAGCAGAAATTAAGTGACTTGCCCAGGGTCACACAACTGATGTCTGAGGATGGGATTGAATTAAGGTCTTCCTGATTCCAGGTCCAGTACTCTATCCAAAGCACAAACTTGATCCTCAGCCCTCCCCTTCCTGTTAATATTTAGGTGCAAAGATGACTCTCTGAGCTCCATGCCCCCATGATGGGGGCATGACCTTCCCTGACACTGTGCCTAGACATGTGAGTGCATAGTATCCTAGACAAGCCTCTGTCAGGGAGTAGGTTGTCTCCTGTTTGTATTTTCTTTCCTTTGATAAAGGAAAGTCTTTGCCCCTCATTTCCTGGTGACCTGAGTATTAGGATATTGAATACTGGAGCAGTTGAAGTAGCAACAGTGACAGTAGATAAATCAAGAGAGAAAGAGTTGCTCCGAGAGAAACCACCAGAAAGAAAAGAGCCCCCTTCCCATCGATCAGGTTGTATTCAGTGGAGATGAGATGTAAAATAGCTAATGATTAGCCCTGTTGCAAATGTCACAATGAGGCTTACTTACTGGCCTTTGAACTGATTGCCATCATTCTAGTATTCTTTATTGCTTAGAAGTTCCCTTCAACTGGTTGTTTTATTCCTTAATTCAGCTTTCTGTGAATATATCAATTTATCCCTAATTCATGTTTATATGGCTTTAGCCAAGCCATGTCTGACAAGTCAATAGAGATAGAGAATGAGAAGACAACCAAGAATTGTTCTCTATTCCACTTGTCTCTCTATGAAGCCAATTGGTTTCTTTATAGTAGTTTCACAAAAAAGTTTTAAAAGTTTGACTTTTGAAAAGACAATTTACTTATAAGTGGCTAACACCTTGAAAGTGGTTTACTCATTAGCTTCATTCTCTAAAAAGAAAGAAAAGTGATAGGAATTTTTTTTTAAAAGCCATTTTCTCCAAACAGATCAATTTTTATTGCAGTTAGTGAATGAGTCATCAGTTAATTACATGACTGTACTAGTTCCTGGCTTGTACTTAGCGACTCTAGACAGGAGAGAAGCAAATAAGGAGACCTTATGTCCCTACTAAGCCTGCTCTTTACATGTATGACGATACTCTAATATGCACATACAAATTATTAGCCTGCATACAGAAAGTAAATTAGGCCTGACAACCAGCATATTGCTTGATTCTTTCCTTGATTTTTTTTCTGACAGTCCTTTAGTGTTTCACCAATACCTCAAATTCAATATAATATAGAGATTCAATTTTTCTTTCTCTTATGTCCAACGTACATGTCACAAAACAAAGTCACACTTGACACAATTCTGACCCAATATTTGAAACGATAATAAATTGGTTACTTTTTTCCTTTACAGCTCCTACAAAATGTTAAAAATAAAATGAATACATAAAAATCTCTCTATTCATATTATAATTCAAAGACCTAATATATCTTCTATACCAGTGTTTTACTATTGCCAAATTCACAATTTTATGCCATCATTCAACATATTTTTTCAAATTTATGCTTCCCTCTGACAATCACAAATACTTCTACTACACCTTTGATTCTATATCTACATTTCTTTTGTTTCCCATATCCCTTTCCTAATAAATCAGGGGCAGGAGCAAACAATGTAGATAATACTGACTTATTTCTATAGCTTTTATAATTACAAAATGCTTTGCAGTCATTGTTTCATTTTTCCTGGCTATAACCCTTTTAGGGTAGTATCACAAGTTTTCAAGATGAGAAAGTTGATATTTTGACTTTCCCAAGACTACAAAAAAATCAGAAGAGTATATATTTTGATTTCAAGTTGAGTGAGTGTTCTCTACACCATGTAGTTTCTAGAGAAAATATTTCTTAATCTAACATACATTTGGGTAGCCAATAGTTACTGTTCTTTTTCAAACTCTTTGTATCATTTGGCAGAGCTAGGTTTCTGCGAAGAACAATTGAGAAAAAAGTAACATGAAACATGATATTAATATTAATATTATTCTTATTATTGGAGGCCAGACAGGTTAAGTTGACTTATCTGTGGCTACTATGAATTAAAACCAAGGTCTTCTGATGAAAAGCCCCATGTTCTTTCCACTGCCATGCTTTCTGTAGTATGATGTCATAAAAAGAAAATAGTTTTGTTTTATTTTAATGGATGGCAGGTGAACATCCTCAACATTACTTTGAATACCATCACCCACTGCATGCTCTGTGGACAAATAATACCAAAAAAGCTGAAACTATCTGGAATCAAAGAATATAGTATGATTGGAATGTCTGCCTTGTGCATATGCAGTATAAGCAATGTCTCCATTCATCCCACTCAGAGTTTCTGTTATATTATGTATGCTTAGCTTTATCTTCTTTGGGTGAGTTGTTCCTAACACAGCAAAAAGGGATGTACTTGGTGATTCAAAGAAAGAAAACTGAATTTGGCATCCCTAATTGCAACTAGAGAACAATCCCTTCTTTTTTCTCCTCTCTAAATAAGGGAGATGGAACTCCTCTTTTGTTTGCTAAGATTCTAACTCTGCAGTCAAGTAGCAAAAACTATGATTTTTTTCTTTTGATGTTTTTATCTATAGAATGAGATCAATTTTTTTAACAACTGTTTTTTTATCTCATAATCTACTGCCTCACTTGAGTTTACATTTGTGCAAGTTCTTTCATTATGCCTGAAGCATGTCCTTGTTACCAGTGCCTCTGAAGCGGCATTGTCCCTCTGTTCAGTGTGCTGGGCCCAAGAGTCTGATGTTGTTTTTACTGCATGAACAACAACTTAATTAAGTGCTGCTTTAGAAATATCATCAGTGCTTTGTTGCTGGTATTGCATCTGGGCTTGTCTCACATTGTTTTGACAAATGCATTGGGAGATCCACTTTGTAGTTAGTCATGTTTTTGGAAAACGACTAGCAAAGATGGAAGAACAAATTATTTCTACTGCTAGAATAGGTATAATGGTCTCTATTCCAAAAATGAGTATAAAAGACTTAGAACAAGAATAAAAATTCTTCTGAGACCATGTGAATATCTCTCTTTCCACTCTCATTCCACTCTTTATGTTTTCTACCTACTTCAGCAGGTCAAAAACAAAGAAACCCTTTCTTAACATCTAATAAAGGGGGCAGCTAGGTGGCACTTACTGGCTGTGTGACCCTGGGCAGGTCACTTAACCCTCATTGCCCTGCAAAAAAAAAATCTAATAAAGCAGAATGACAAATTTTGGGGGTTTTTATTCCTGTGTTTTTTAATGTCCAGGCAATCTTGCGCTCTCTCTTCCCTCTTCCTCCCACCCTGGCCCACACTACTCTATAAAATCTGTTGAAATGGATATTTCATTTTCAAAATATTACTTTGTCATGGATGAGGCTGTTTATCCTTGCTAGTACTTTTTCCTGTACCTTTTGATAGGAAAACTTTTCTTGATCTTTTTTTGAGGAAGAAATGAAAGAGAATTAAGATTCTATCCCAAATTCACTTAAAAAAAACAAGCAGCCATCAAGGCACTATTTAATTTCTAGGCACTGAGATAATTATAAAAATTAAATTAGGAACAGAGGATATTGGAATCCAAAGAATTATCTGTGCACAAAAATCTGGGACATATTAGAATGGCACAAATACTTATAAAAAGTCCAGGGGGAAAATTACTTAGAGATTTATGGAGGAAGCAATCACTTTGTGGGGGGAAGGCTTTGTGAAATAGAAGGTAGGGGAAGATCTATGCTTGGTCATTAAGGAAAGAATTTCAAAGGGCAGAAATGCAAGGAGGAGGACGCCATTCTAGATGCACTGAAGAGAGCCATAACGAAGACATTAGGAAATAAGTAGCCCAATTTAGCCAGAATTTAAAGTATGAAAACGTTAGTGGTAGAGCCTTGAATGACAAGCTAAGAAGTTTACACTTTATTTGGGAGGCAATGGAGAAGTCCTATAGCTGTTTTTTCATTTGTTTTTATTGAATTTGTAGGAGTACTACAATAGATCAATCATAGTCTAAGGGTTGGATGAATGAATGAAAAATAAGCATTTATTAAATATTTACTTTGTGCATAACATTGCGTTAAGAGCTGGGAATACAAACAAACAAAAATTAAGACAATCCCTGCTCTCATTCTATTGGTAGAGATAGCACATGTGGAAGATTTTAACTGTGAGTCAGATAGAAAGGTCCCATGATACTTCGTGTGCAGAGGCAGAGGTGAGCCCCAGGTATGTGTAATGGACTGGGTGTAACAATAGATTGCCTAGGGAGAGGAGACTTGCCAGGTCAGAAAACTAAGCAGGTCAAATCACCCATACCTAACAATGATGTAATGGGGTCATAAGCAGCAGGCCCTGTATTTCCAGATTTATTGAGATGGGAAGACCCATTTTTTATGAACATACAAATAAATAGATGAATAAATGAATGAATATTTAAATAAATGAATAAATAAATAATTAAATAAATAGATTGAAATAGAATGATGACAGACAGACATGCAATGGGCAAGGGAATTCCCTGGAATTTCAGGAAATCCCTATCCAGCTCCTAAAAGACCCTTTTATATTCTCCTTGTTCAAGGGGTCATTAATGGGTCCTAAATCATTCCACCTTAGAAGCAAAGTTAGCTTAAACTACCTCAAACCTCCATTGTATCTTGACTTACAAGATAGGTTGGCTGAGTGAGTATGGGAGTTAATTCAAGCCTTAACAGTTATACCAGTGCCCTGGCCCTCCAGTGACAGGATCAAAGTTATTTATTAGGATGGTAATTATGGCAGCTATTTGAAAGATAGATTGGAATACAGAAACACCAGAAGCTGGGAGATCAATTAGCAGACTTACATTGTAATGGCTGAGGGTCTGAACCAGAGTGGTACAAGTGCAAGTGGGAAGCCAGGAACAGATGAAGTTATTATGGAGGGATGATTGATAGGAATTACCAACTGATTGAATATATGAGATGGAAACTCACTGAGTTAAAGATAATAAGCATAAGTGTCTGGAAGAATGATGGGAAGTGAAGGAGGAAAAGATTTAAGTGAAAAGAAAAATGTGCTTCATATTTTTTTTTAATCATACGAAAACAAAGACAACATGAAGTTATGGATAGAAAGTTAATCTTGAAGTCAGGAAGACCTGGGTAAAGTTCCCACCTTTGATACATCCTGGCTGCATGAACCTGATTGAATCTCTTAGTGAGGGCTCATAGCAAAGCTTCCTAAACAGTGGGTCCCAACCCCATATTGGGTCTAGTAGCCGAATGTGGGGGTCATAAAAATTTGCCAACAGTCAAAGGTCATATCTATCATATACCTATATGCCCAGGGTCATGTAAAAATTTATTGGGTGAAAAGGGGTCATGAGGAAAAGTTTAAGAAGCCCTACTCTGTAGAACTCTCTAAAACTTTAAGTGTTTAGAAGATACATATATACCTGCACTGATGAAGGGTTTCCTCACCTAAGACTTACCCATAAAAATAAAATCATAGTTCCAATCTGTACCCAGAACAGGAAAAAGAATAACCCTTTTTACGAAAGGTGAAATTATTTTTAGTGTATTTTGTGTTTTTTAGAAAAACAAAACCTAACAATTTATGTGATTACTGAAAAGATGACCATAGTTAGAGCATTAAGGTGATAATTAATGCAACAAGCCTTTAATCAAACTAATTTTGTTGAATTCCAGGCAGGTAAGTAGTTAGGTATATATGTACAGACATAAAGCTCACAAATAATTATATTGAAAGTTAAGGCCCCTTGAGCAATAATGACTTCCCCAGGATAAAGGCCATTAGGCAGCAACCTTACTATTAAACATAGCACACAGCAATTAGCCTTGAGTGGCTACCTCCTAAATATTCTTTGGTGATAGTGCAACAAATCTTCATTTCCCCAACAAGGGATGATGTGCTTTTGAGCAATTCAACTAAGTTGTATTACTTCATGAAGAAATGCTTCTAAAGATTAGATTGTGTGCCCTGACTTATAGTAGAAAGCCTTTTCTCTTTTCTTCAAGAACATATGTCAAGCATTCTCACTTCCTACACTTTGCACTTTTATTCTGTAACTGGATGCCATAACTGAGGAATAAACTGCTTCATTAACTACTATCCCCCAGGACTGCAGCTTACAAAATGGTCTCATACAAATGTTGTGGCATATTACTTATAATCTCATTCTAAATAAGTTCACATAATCATGAACATACTCATTCATTTAGAGTATATTATATCTTAGAAAAACAATAACTGCCTAGGTAAGTGTGAGGAGGACCTTGATGTAATTGGCATCTCAGAGACTTGGTAGATGGAGAATAACTAATGTAATAGAGAATTGCAAACCCTGCAATCACTGCAGAAAAGAGATGGGTGATCATATAGAAGATGATGTAGTATTGAATAGGAAAGAGCATATAGAGTAATAAATATTGTATATATAAATTACATTTTTCTAATACTATATACATATATATGTATATATAAATATATAAGCATTTATTTTTCAAGTAATATTTTGAAAGCTTTCTACCTGACTATTTTTCTTATCTAAACTCTTTTGTATTTTCTACTGCCTATACTATGTCTCCATCTTTATTTCTTGGATTTAATTGAGTAATAAATAGTTCTACCAGGTAGAAAAGGGAAAGGAGGTGATAAAGAGAAAGGCAATGCTTCTACTCTGAGCATGTATTTGTGCTATTTGAAATCCATATTTGTCCTTTGCCTCAGCAATGTATTAGGTAATAGAACACCCTTGTTTAAAATCCTGGCTGTTCCACTCAACCTTTATTTTCACTTTCTTTCACTAAAAGACATGGCATTCATTGATTGGGGAATGACAAAACAAATTCTGAATATGAATGGAATATTGTTGTTCTGTAAGAAAAGATAAATGGGATGAAACAGAGAAACATGGAATGATCTACATGAAGTGATGCAGAACCAATCAAACCATAAGCACAATGATCACAATAATGCAAATGGAAAGAACCACAAAAACCAGAAGTGAGTGTTACAAAATTATAAAGAACAAGCAGGGCTCAAAAGAAAAGATATAAGAACATTTTCCCACCCCACTCCTTTGCAGAGGTGGGGAAGTCCACAAATGTTATACATTGCACATATTTTCAGGTTAGTTTTTTTTTGGTATATTGGTTAGTTATATGGGATTTTTTTTTAAGTGAGGCAATTGGAGTTAAGTGACTTCCCCAGGGTCACACAGCTAGTAAGTGTTAAGTGTCTGAGGCTGGATTTGAACTCAGGTACTCCTGACTCCAGGGCTGGTGCTCTATCCACTGCGCCATCTAGCTGCCCCTATATTGGATTTTTAATCTTGTTTTTCTTTTCTTCTTTAAAAACATAAAATATTTAATATGCCATATTAGATGGCTCAGTGAGAAGGGAAGGGAGAGATACTTAGGAAAACTGCCCTGTCAAAAAATAAAAGACACCAATAAAAATATACTTTAAAAATATAAGGATAGACCTCATGCATTTGTTGTTTATTGCCTAATTAAAAATCCAGGTCTTCAGATTCTCCTTCTGTGAAATAAGGATCAAAAGCAAAACAAACAAACAAAAAAGAAACCACAGCAACAGCAAAAGCCAGAATAATGTTGTTTGGGGCACTTTGTGAGATTAACAAATCTATTAACATTCAGCCTAGTATCTGGTCACTAGGAACCTGTTAAAAAATAAGTCAATTGGCAATTAGGGATTTGTGGACAATCCCTACAAAGAAATATAGAATATTGAAGCAGTCCTTTTTCCCCTCACAAAATGTAATTACTCTATATTTAAATGTAGAATTATAATGATTAATCAAACTGCATAAGCAATCAATCACCAATCATTATTAGGCTTGTAGTTTGTACCAGGAACTTTGCTAACTGCTGGGGATATCATGTAAAAACAAAAAAAGTCCCCAGTCTCCAGGAATTGTCAGTCTAATGGGGGAAAACAGTATATGTGTTAATAGATACATGCACAACACAGATCGGATCCAAGGTAACCTTAGACAGAAAGGCACTAACAACTAGAGGTATTGAAAAAAAGCCTTCTACAAAGGTAACATTTGAGCTGAATCATGAAAGAAGCAGGAGATTCAAAGAAACAAAGGTGAAGAAAGAAATTATTACAGTTATGGGGAAAAGCCAGAGATGGGAGATTCTGTATCATGTTTAGAATTCAACATCACAACTTCATCTTCACTTTGGTATGTGATCTCGGTTTGATTTGTTTTTCCAAATAAATGTTCTAAAAATAGGAAATATATACAAGTACAATAACTGCTATGAGTATATTGAAGTATCAGTTCTATGCTAGCTTGGCATTTTTTTCCCTTTGCTGGTTGTTAACTATACCTCCAATTTGAAAGGCAAAACTTTATGACTATGAGATAATTAAATCACTGAGCACACTGAATTATCAGCCGAATAATGCTATTATTCTAAAGCACAAAGATGGAAGTTATTTGAGTATTCTAGGGATTACTGAGGAAGCAGCAGTCTATCTGGCAAGCGAACATTCCCAGGATGTACTCTGCTACCACAGTACACTAAATTGTAGTCTTTGAATAGCCTGGAAGAGTTAATGCACTTACCTTACTACCAAGAGTAATTTAAGCTATGGACAGAATCTGGGCCAAATGACATGATTTCTCAGCACGTACTGAAGATCCATTTTCCCTTAGCTACTCCTGAATAACTTAAGTAACTTCCATTTGGCCAGGCCATTTTAGAGCTCAAGATAATATCGTTTCAGAGAAGAGAAAAAAGTTAATAATTTTGAAAATGAACCAACATCCTATAACCTTGAATTGTGCAAAAATATATTCATTTAAACCTAAGTAAACTCCAAGTAGATATACAATCACAACAGATCATATTTGTATTTTCTAAAGCTAGTAGAATACTCTCTATCCTGTACTTTGATCTAGAAATTTTGACCATGGGGTACACATCTAACTGAGAATGTCTTAAGTGAGTCTAATGACTAGGAAATTCAGTTGTTCCATTTCATGAAAAGTAAAGACAAAAATATTATTGGAAGAAGATATTATCTAATTTTTATTTTGTAATGAATTATCAAAATAATGTTACAGACAAGTGAATTATAAATATGTCCATATATAGGTATAAGAATATGAGTGCTTATGCAGTTATACTTGTGTATAATACATATGTATGTATGTAGATATTTGTGTCTACATACACATACTTGTGTATGCATGTGTATACATATAGCCACACAGATGAACACATTGACGAGAAATAGATAAATAAATTTGGATTATGATGACATTGTAACAATTACTAACGTGATGAAAATTCTTTTTATTTTCCTGGACAAATCTGTAGTGTATTAAAATATGCACTAGGGAACATTTGCAAAGCTTTTATGGTGTGCTTTATGTGGCTACACATTCTGACTTTGAGAGGGAGAACTGCCCTGGAGGAGAAATCCTTCAGAAAGAAGAAGAGAGGGAACACAAGGACTCAGGAAAAAAAAAAAGTTTGCAACTGCAGAGAATGATTAGTACAAGGAAAAGGAGGAGGAGACATCTGTTGGTGAAATGATTTTTAGAGATAATTAAGTGCATTCATCCAGAAATAACACACATTATACATCGTTTGCAGGCACACATGGCTTTACTAAAAACAAGAGAGACTTTCAGAAAGCCCACAAAAATAATCAGCAGTTTTGATCCAGTGTCACAAGAATGTCATCCCTCCCTATCACCCTACTTCAGCCTCCTGGAAAGCCATTCGGAGTATATAATGATTTTGGTACAGGCTATGGCACTTACAGAGGTAAGCTTCATTGGGAAGTAATGTCACAAAGAAAGGAGCTTGTTCTCCTCTAGTGTTCCTTAAGTAGACTAGATTAATATCCCCACTCAATTCCCCTGGAATTTAATTGGATTTCTGGGCTTCTGAGGAGCTCCAAATGTGAAAAGAATTAGTGGAAATGTGCCCCCAGACTAACATATGCAGGTCTCCATAAACGGATGTAAATCATTTTAACATAGAAACCAGCTACTTAGCAAATGTGGGTAACCAGGAAAATTCTGTCAGTCACCCCCCCATCCCCTTCCCCTACTTTTTTTAATCCAAATGCCAAAAATTAAGATTTTTTTGGCCTTGATTTCCAGTTATAAGATCTATATAATGAGGTTTATGCACAGACATCTATGCTCTTGAGTTCTATTGATTTTTTTTTCTGATTAAAAATAAGGCTCAACAAGGGAAAGGACTGTTTCATCTTTTTTATTGTTGGTGCATTCCTAGAACCTTGCACAAGGCTAATTTGTAGTGGGTATCTGGTAAATATTTGTTGAACTGACTTGATTTCTCTTTGTTTTATTCGGAACTTAACAAATACCAAATTAAATCATTTCCAAATATAAAGTGGAACAGAAAAAGAGGACAACATGTGTAACTATGAATATATTATTAACATTTGTTTTTAAATATAAAATAAATTCAGCGTGTAACTTTCAAAGCTTTCCTGTTAACCTGTGTTTCCTTCTGGAAAGAAGGGAAAAGGCTTTTTTCTCTTCTGTTCTTCATCACTGTCTTTTTTAGGGAGGAGGGAAAGTTAACTATTACTACCTCCTACCCCACTCTGTCCTTCAAAATAATTGAAAAACAAAAAACAAAAATAAAAGCCTTGTAACTAATATATATGTATATTTATATATGTATATAAATTTCTATATTGGCTAAAATGCATGTCTCATTCTACACATTCACATTAAGTCCATCATCTCTGTTAAAAAATCCATAGTATGCTTCATCACTAGTTCTTTGGAGTCACAAATGAGCACTGCATTTATCAGAGTCCTTAGGCCTTCCAAAGTTGTTTGTCTTGATAGTTTTGTTGTTATAGAAACTGTTTTTTGGTTCATTTCACTCTACGTTAGTTCATATTAGTCATCCCAGGTTTCTCTGAAACTGTCCCTTTCATAATTTCTTATAGCACAATAATATTCCATTACATTTATCTCATAATAACTGTAGTAATAGTTTAGCTATTCTTTAATAGATGGGAACTTCCTTAGTTTCCTATCCATTACCACTACAAAAAGAGTGGATATAAATATATTTATACATACGGATCCTTTTCTTCCTTATTGGATCTCTTTGGAGTATTGGCATCATCTTGGAGTCAAAGCATATGTACTGCTTAGTAGATTTTGAGTTAGTATTTTTAAAAGCTTTCCATAAAGATTGGTTTCATTTGCAGCTCCAACAGTCCTTAATGTACCTGTTTTTCCATAGTCCTCTAGGTACTGTAATTTCCTTTTTTGACAACTTTGCCAATCATAATTGTGTGAGGTGGAATCTCAGAGGATTTTTTTTCCCTTTTGTTTCTTTAATCATTAGTGATTTGGACCATTTTTCTATATAGCTGATAACAGGTTATTAGATTAGATTTCATCATGTGAGACCTCTCTGTTCATAATCTTTGATCATTTATCTATTGGGGAATGGCTTTTGTTCTTACATATTTGAATGAATTCCTACATGTCTTGAAAATGATATCTTCGTCATAGGAACTTGATTCATGGATTGTTCCCCTTCAAATAACTTCTTCTGTTCCTATTTTAAGGGAATTTGTTTTGTTTGTGCAAAAATATTTTCACCCAGGGTTTCATGCTAATAATTTTAGCAGGAAAGGTCCTTGGGAAAATTTGATCTGAGGACATTAATTTCCATGTTTTTGTATCAAGTTTTAGAATACTATTCTATTAATAATCGAGACCATTCAATCATTTAATTGTATTGTAATATGAAATTAGAAGTATATTTAAAAATCAGGAACGAATGAAAAATTAAACATTGTATTAATACATTAAGGATATTTGATATTTTTTTATTTCAAATGCATTTAAGGCATTTCTTCCAAAGAAAAGAAAGGAAGGAAGGAAGGAAGATAGGAGTGCCTTCCCTGCTCCATACTTTGATATTAGCTTAATAAATTGGAATAAATGTTATTTCTAGCCATCAGATTAGTAAAAACTTAATGCATGTATTCTACACTTTGAACACTTTTGCTTATCTACTTTTGCTTAGTTTACTTGAGATTCTGTCTAGAGCTTTTGAAAGAAAATTTTCTTTTCTTTCTTTTTTCATTTCTTTTTACTATTCCCGTCACTACTCAGCATTTCTATCTAATGAAATCATGCTTGTTCTTCTCTTTCTCTCTTCTCACCTATTATACCATTTTCTTTGAACCACATATTTGGTACATTTCATATTGCCTGTTGTCTGAATTAATAACATCTCTATTCCTATACTATCACTCTTTAAGACCAGAGACTGGGACTCATGCATCTTTGTATTTCTCACAGTGTTTAACACAATACCTTGCACATGGAAGGTGCTCAATTGATAATGGATAAATGGATGGATGCATGGATGTATGAATACATATTCTGTGAGGTGTTGTATTTGTTGCTTTGACTTGTAGTCCTTCACATGCATATATTTAGCCTTAGAAAACTAAATAAATAGCTTTTTGCCTGGCAAAAGTTACTTTAAATTTATTTGAGGAATAATAATTCACTAGGAGAAAACACTTCTTATTTAGGGAAAGAAAGGAGACTTGATATGGGTAAGTAATATGCTTCTTGTGGAAATCTAAGCTGTATTTTTCAAATCTCAAACATGTTCATTAAAGTAAAACAGTATCAATATAAAAGATGGAGCTGTTATTTTAATGATGTTCCTTTGAATCAAAGTACATCAGTCATGTACTTTAGAATAGCATTTTTAACCAAGATTATTGTTATTCTTGGATCATACTTAATCATCTAAGGGTTGGAGTTTTGTGTGTGTTTTTTTTAGGTGGGGAAGATTTTGAAACTTATATATTAGTTGCCATTACTGTAGTCATGAAAGAAAAGAGATCTGAACTGAAAAAAAACTGAAATTTCATCCCACTGATAAGGCAACAGAAAACCAAGGCATTCAAATATAAAGTAGGAATTTTGTTTAAATATTCCAGTGACAAAACTGAATCCAAAACCAACACCATTTGAAATTATTCCAAAGAATTCCATGCAAAGGTTGCTGTCAGCAAGGTATGCTCTAATTTTTGTAAAACAGCATCTTGGGAAACACTCTCCACTGTTGAATACATGTACTTGATGTGTGTATGCATTTATGTATATGTGTGTGTATATATATATGTGTGTGTGTGTGTGTGTGTATGTATGTGTGTGTGTATAAGTATATATACCTATATGTGTTTCTATATATGGTTAAATATACATACACACATATATATACATAATATGTAAAGTATTCTGACTCAATATAGTAAATATGATTAGCTTCTACTTTTAAGTAAATGAGAATGCTACAGTTTAAGGCTTGCAAAAATTTGCAAACTAATCCTATTTCATTCTTTTATCCCTTGCAAACCATCTGGCACAAAAAACAAACGAGTCCTGCCAAATATAGTTAGTCACTGGGGCTACCCAACTCAAAACATTCAGATGCAATATAAAACACATAGTCACTCATCTGTATATGTCTAAATGTCTGGTGGGTTAAAAGTAGTCTCTGTTATGATAGGAAGATGCAGTGGTGTGGTCACATGGCAAGGGTAAAGGATGACAAGGAGAAAGACAGATTGCTCTACTGGTACCCTCTTAATGTTAAGAGAAAGTGAGGGCAGCTAGGTGGTGGAGTGGATAAAGCACTGACCCTGGATTCAGGAGGACTTGAGTTCAAATCCGACCTCAGACACTTGACACTTACTAGCTTTGTGACCGTGGGCAAGTCACTTAACCCTCATTGCCCTGCCAAAGAGAGAGAGAGAGAGAGAGAGAGAGAGAGAGAGAGAGAGAGAGAGAGAGAGAGCAAGCGCTCCTGCATGTTAGTTGGACCCTTTCTTCTTACAGTGAACTTATGGGAGGACATGGAAAAGATTCTCACAGGATTGTCAGGCATGAATGGATTACAATCCTACTCATTTGAGGGAATTTATAAATTGCTAAAATCACAGATTCGTTGGAATATTGAGTATTACCACTTAAGAGGAATTATGGCTATTTCTCCAAACTAAAATAAACAAACAACAAAACAGGGACTAAGGCAGTACCCAGAGAAAATCTTAGACCCTTGGTGTTTTCCCACATCCATTTTCTCCTCTCCTATCTCTGCAACTTGGTGAATTTTAATTTTTTAGTTGTCTTGCTTAGTACAATCAATCCTATATAACATACTTCATTATGAATCAGCCCATTGGACTGAACAAATAAATAAATTGAACAAATCAGTGTTTTTCACTGTAGGAACTTGGCCCAAAAAACTTGTGACCATGTTAACAGGTAGTTAATTATCCCCTAAAAGATTTAGTCACTGTCCTATGGGCATGACCTTAATTTAATGTCAAACTATCAGCTTTCCTTGAAAAGAACAGTTTTATTTTTTTTAACTTATCAAGGAGTCTCTGCCTTTTGCTTGATTAGTGGACAGAAAGGTCTTGTCCCTGTTCAACAACCTTAAAGGCGACCTCCCTCCCTAAGAGCAGTTCACACCTCTTAAGTGATATATGACATTGTATTTTTTTATTCAGACTGAAGGTTTGTTCCTTGCTACACTGGCTGATTTTATATTCTGCACTTGTTCCCTGGGCAAGACTCCCATTGAACTCCCCACGCTGATCATCGATGGGAGGTTTGTTTGTGGAACAAATGCAGAATATGCAATGGAGTATGGAGTGTAGATAGTGAAGATAATTTTGCCCTGCATCACTGGTGTCATTTTCCTGGCAATGACAGAACATCTCAAAGCCAAAGCTATAAACATGTTTATTCAGCCAAGTTTGAGAACATAAATACATTGTTAATACATGCATCTATTTACTAAAAGTAAAGATATTTTCTAGATCTGAATGTTTATTTCCATTGTTGTGAACAATGGTGGAGCAAATGATTTGGAAGCAAGTGGGGGTGAGGGGTGCTGATATTTAGAAAGCAAATAGTCTCCCGTTAAATGTGATCAAGTCAAAAAATCAAAATGGCCTTATATGGAGAAAGCAAAAAAAAAAAGTGAGTGGTAGGCAACTGAGGTAGTTAATTTACAAATTATGTAATATCACTGTGGCTTAGACATCTGTCTGTGCAGAATAATCAAAACAAGACCAAACATAAGTTTTCACTTGGAGCAACTTTCTAATGCACAAGTCATAACAGTCAAGATTTTAATTACATGCTAACATCAATGATTTTTAAAATATATTTTTAGTCAGAAGCCAAGCAGATTTCAGAAAACTGTAAAAGAACGTTTAGGCTATGCTGTGAGCAACATAAGCAACATTTTAAAATATTATTTGAACCTCCATTTGTATAAGACAAAGTCAATCACATATGTCAAAATGGAACAACACCTTTAACCTCAAAGCTGTTGAAAGCATCATTTCCATCTCTGGTACATTTCATATTGAAGCAGGCTGCAGAATGCTTGCTACCCAAGGATTTTTGCATATTATGTTTAAAATATTCTTCTGAAAAATCCCACCCAAAGTAGTCCCTTTAAATGGTGGCTACACATCAGGATGGTAGGAACTTCGTCAAACTTCTCTCCCCAGGGAAATAGTTAAGAGATGGCATTTCTTCGTGACTTTTTATAAGATAGTGCTGTATTTATATTTCCAAGTCATTTTTACAGGGGCAGAAAATGCTTTTGGGGAAATGCAGCTAAACATAGGGCCTCTAAGATTGCTATAGTAGGTTTTTCCTAAATTGGTGACAGTTTGCAGTAAGAGAGTTTTTGTAAACTGCTATTAGATGCATTTTTCAGCAGTGGAAAGAGAGCGACTGCTAATTCCAGCTGGATAGAAAGGCCTACAATTACATTCCCTTTTGCCAGCAGAGCCATGGGAGATTTCTAAAGCAAACGAATGAGCTGAAGTTCGTTCTTTCTACTCTATATGTATGCATGTGTGTGCATGTCACAAACATATGATGTGTTTCAGAAGTGGAGAAGGCAAAAATTCTTAGTTTTCTGTTTCAAATACAGAAGGTGAAAATGGTCAATGCTGGGAACTTTGAATGTGATATTTTTTTGTTTAAGCTTACGGTAATTATTGAATTGGTACTATGAAGAAAACCATAACTGCAAAACGAGTCTACACGGTAGAAAACACCTGCATTTTTCCTAATCTTGATTTCTCTGTGTTAGAGTAGTCAAGATTAGATTGAAACATAAAGGAGGGGTTATTATTGATTAAAATACTCAAAGAACCAAGAAACTCAAGATTATTAATAAACTTACTAAGATGAATTAAGACATAGAATCATGGAGCTAGAAAGATGTTAGTGATGACATTTTGCCACATTGACCGATTTTACAAATTAAGAACCTGAGACCAAGCAATGAGGATATTCCCTAGGTTATACAACTACTTAGCACCCTGTCTCACATTCCTGTATTATTTCTCCAAATCTTATATGTTAGAATGCATATATGCAGGCACCATCCCTATCAGTTAACTCTTTAAGGTCCTATCATACTTTCTCTTGGTCTTTAACTTTTTTGTTACTCTTATAAATATATATATATATATATTCATAATTCTAATATCTCTGAAATACTAATGAAGCACTAACTCTGCCTTTCATCTGCTGTCTAATTTTTCCTGTGTAACAGGTCCACTTACTTTTTTAGTCATTATTGTACTCAATGATGCTATAACTCAGAAAAAACAATTCAAGCACCTCAAAAGATTAAAAAATCATTAGAGCAAACCACTACTGCTTAGAGCTTTATAACCATCTATGCTTTCAGGCCCCAAACCAAACCCAGCCACAGTAACCAAACTTCAAGCCTTAGCAGCTGGCCCAGTACAAACTGTCCCCTTACCAGGCTAAAGGCAAAGTACACAAAGTCCCACACTAGCCAGTGCTCATTCATATCTTAGCTCCAGCAATCAAAACCTACACTTCTGAGAACCTTCTCAGACCCAAGTCGTCACTTAAAGGTTTTTAAACTATTCCTTGCCACTACCTCCAAAATCTCACACATATAGACTAAATTCATAGTCATCAAGTCTCGAATCATTCATCTCCACCCAAGCCTGAGCCAGACTACAAAGTTCCATGTCCCCAGTTCCCACTGTGTCTCAACCAGTTAGCAGGACGTACATCTTCTGGAACTGCTCAGGTAGGAACCATAGGTACCAGGACCCACTACCACCTGGCCCTACTGGGACCAGAGCATTGATCCATACCTGAGCTGAAGGACAAGAGCCTTCAGGTCAGCAGGAGGCAAATTTACCCTTTGCTTTTCCCTCCATGTGCTAGATATCTTTTTCTCATTCCTTATTCTGGGATAAGGGTGCCAATGCAGGTATATCAAGTCCCAGCCCCAAACATGTTAACCCCTAGTATTTATTGAGCCAGATATTTGGCCCCACCTCATCATTTACCTCCACAGTATTTGGAGCAAGAATGTGCTACATATTCCATGGATACCTTGGACACCACTTTCCCACCCACAGTGGCAAGATACCTTCCATCATTAAAATGATCCAGAAGGGTGAGGTCTCTGATTTACTGATACTTCCTCTCTCTTGTGGATAGCATACTTTCCATTATTGCAACCCTAAATCCTGTGGCTCACAAATCATCATGCTGAAGCTCCTCTCTCCAGGCTATCTCTCCCTTCACTGTCCTCTTCCTTCTATAGCTATACACATCCCTAGGCCCTGTGATTCTTCCTCTTCTCTTGTGCTCTATAACCTTTACTCTTTTTTTTTTTTTTTTTTTTGCGGGCAATGGGGGTTAAGTGACTTGCCCGGGGTCACACAGCTAGTAAGTGTCAAGTGTCTGGGGCCGGATTTGAACCCAGGTACTCCTGACTCCAGGGCTGGTGCTCTATCCACTGCGCCACCTAGCCGCCCCTAACCTTTACTCTTTAATTAACCAATACCCCTGCATTTGTATCTCCTCTCATACCCTTTTCATTTTCTCCCACGTATTTAAATCTGACTCTTACCCTCCTGGGCTACTCTTTCTAGAATAAGGTGATTCTTCTCATCTTCCCTTCCTCTCCTCCCTAGTCAGCATACTACTTTTTGCTCTTCAGTATCTATTCCAGGTGTTCCTTGTACCACCATCATTATAAATCTGTCCCTATCACTCTTTAACCTTCTCTCCTTTGAGGTACAACATACCTATCTCTACCTCTCTATCCTGATCTTGTAGATAGATCTACTGGCTTCTAAATTATTCCTCCACTTTACAAGGAGTTCACTACCTAGGTCAAAGTGTTTCCATACCAAAAATTTCCTTCTACTTGAGGACACAGTGACATGTGTTTGAATACCCTAGCCCCCCAATTCATCTTTCTCTTGGTTTATCATAATCTAGAGGTATGTTCTATCTCAGTCATACACAGGGACTATCATAATTCAGATCTCACCCCCATACATAACTGTGCCACCTTCAGGACTTTGGAATCTCAAGTTCTATTTTTGATCATAGTCACCTGTCCTTCCATCTCTACCTCTGTATACTCCCTTCATCCTATTTTGTGTCCTCACCATGATATCTAGTAATTCCTTCCTTCCCAACCCTCTTGGACTATCATGCAGGTCCTACCTGAACCAAATGTCCTAACTTTCAAAATCAAAACAACAAAATCCAAAACAAAACAACTGCGTTGATTTGTTTCAGTTAAATTCATTTTTTAAAAACATACTAAATAGTTACTATGTTGTAATGATAATTTTGATAATCTCTACTCAATTTAATCAGCATTTACTTAGTTCATTGTGACTTGATGGGTATTGGTGATTGCATTAGTAAATT
Organism: Dromiciops gliroides; assembly: GCF_019393635.1. Taxonomy (NCBI): domain Eukaryota; kingdom Metazoa; phylum Chordata; class Mammalia; order Microbiotheria; family Microbiotheriidae; genus Dromiciops; species Dromiciops gliroides. The sequence goes on from NC_057863.1 coordinate 112,891,434, forward strand.
AAGCACAATAGGATTAAGTTTATGTTAGTTATGTATGCTAATGCTGTTAGAATAAGAATTCTATATATAGGACTAAATAACCTCTTTTATACTAGTGATATTGATGTTATGTGTTAGTGACATCATTGTATATTATAGGATAAAATATATCCTAGTGTCATAGAGTAGTACATTATATTTTACCTTGAAGCTTGTTAGAACAGCATCAACACCCCTCACCTCTATGAATCTCTGTCACTTCTTCAATGTGACCTTTCCTCTTGCCCATAATTTTCTTAACTCCTAGGATACTGCTGACCAAACACCAAATGTTTGACTTTCTAGGAAAACCCCTGCTGAGGTGGCAGGTGGAATTCCTTTACTGGGGAAAAACCTGCAGTTAATTATTAAAAAGCCTACTGAAAAAGTTCTTATGATTAATGGACATGCCCCTCAACCAATCATAGTTTTCACCATTTCTAGTGTTAACCAATCGTGAAATTGTACTGTATGTTTAGTTCTCTCCAAAGTGTATAAAAGTAGCTAGCACCCAAGGGGAGGGGTCCCTGATCATAAGGAAGATCTTGGATCCAATTGACAAGGGACCCCTGGACTCCCTAATGAATTTAAAATGCTTAGAATGCCTCAGTGTCTTTTTGTTGAATGTTGGATTGGAATTTTAGTGTCATAATGTACAAGATACTTTGATAGGCATCAACGAAACAAAGATAACAACAATGCAGTCACTGCCCTCCAGGAGCTTACATTCTACTTGAGACATTTATTCAATACTTAATATGATACAGGCACTATACTAAGTGTTAGAAATAAAGGGAAAAAAAGGCAAAAGGAACTTCTGTCCTTAAGAAGTTTATATTCTAATGGGAGAGATGACATGTGCATATAGAGCTATAAACAAGAGAAATAGGAAGTACCCTTAGTGATAATAGGAAATACCTTCTGTAGAATGTGCCTTTTGAGTCTTGAGGGCAACCAGGAATTCCAAGATGTGAAGATAAGGTGGAAGAGCATTCCAAGAATTGGGGACTGTCAGTACAGAACCACAGAAAAAGGAAATGAAATACTGTGTATGAGGAGCAGCAAACAAGCCAATACTGCTAGACCACAGAGTGCACGGAAGATAGTAATGTGTTCAAGGACTAGAAAAATAGAAAGGGATAATTTAAGGAGGGAGAGAACATTAATAGTCAGAGGATTCAGTAAAAACTTTATGTAGGATGTGGCAACTGAGCTGAGTAATGAAGAAAGTGAGTAATTCTAAAAGGCAAAAGTGAGGAGGGAATGCATTCCAAACATAGGGGATGACTTTGAACAAAGGCATAGAGGAGATGGAATGTGAGCTTGTGGAGAAAGTGGCAGACCAGTCTTTCTAGAATATGTAGTGTATTAATGAGAATGATATAAATTATAACTTTCTAGAAAGGAAATGAGAGCCAGATTGTGGAAGACTTTCAGTGTCAATTTGAGGTTACATTTTATCCAAAAGGTAAGGAATACAATAAAGTTTTTGAACAGGAGGATGATATGCTCATTTATATTAGGAATATTATTTTCTTCAGAATGGGTAGATAAAATGGATATGAGAAGGTAAAAATTAAAAATAGAGAGAGCAATTAAGAAATTATTTCACTATTCCAAATAAAGAGGTGATGGGAGCCCAATCAAGATCAGTTGCCATGTAAACGGAGAGGAGGGAAGAGATATAATGGATGTTATAAGGATAGATTCAACAAAACCTAACCACTAATTGTCTAAAGGGGTTAAAGGGAAGAGAAGAGCCAAAGATGTCTCTAAATTTGTGACTCAAGGTGAATAGGAACTGGTATCCTCAAAGAAATAAGACTGATGGCAGGAGACAGAGGGGTGGTAGATTTAGGAAGGAGGATAATGAGATATTTTGTTTTATTTTAATCATAAAAGTATTTTATTATTTTCCAGTTACATGTATAGATAGTTTTCAACATTTGTTTTCGTAAGATTTTTAGTTCCAAATTTTTCTCCCTCCCTCTGTTCCCTCCCCTCTCCCCAAGACAGAAAGCAATCTGATATAGGTTATATATGTACAATTACATTAAACATATTTCTGCATTAGTCATATTGTAAAAGAAGAATCAGAACACAATGGATAATCCTCAAAAAAAGAAAACAAAAACAACAGCCAAGAAGTAGAAAAAGTATGGTATAATGAGATATTTTTTAAAACTATTGAATCTTAGGGGCAGCTAGGTGGCACAGTGGATAGAGCACCAGCCCTGGATTCAGGAAGACCTGAGTTCAAATCCGGCCTTAGACACTTGACACTTACTAGCTGTGTGACCCTGAGCAAGTCACTTAAACCCAATTGCTTCACAAAAAACAAACAAACTAACAAACAAAAAAACACCTATTTAATCTGTGATGCCAATGGGACATCTAGATTAGGTATCCAGCAGCCATCAATAATATTGGATTGCGTTTAGGAGAGAGATTTGGGGCTGGATATATAATAATGGGAACCACTTGTCTAATGATAATAGTTGAAACCAAGGAAGCTAATGAGATAATCAAATGAGAGAGAGTTGAGAGAGAAGAGACTCAGGATAGATTTGGAGGACACCAACACTTATCAACTGAAAGATGAGTGATGACATAGCAAAGGAGCCTGGGAAGGATTAGGCAGACAGCTTGGAAGAAAACCAAGAGAGTAGTGTCACATAAGCCAAGGGTAGAAGGAATATTATAAGAAAAGGAATGGTTGACAATATCACAACTATCAAAGAGGTAGAATGAAGACTGATGAAAAAAATCTTTGGATTTAATATATTAAATATTTCTGCTAATCATGTAGAGAGCAGATTCAGTTGGGTGCTAGCATCAGAAGCCAAAGAAAAAGGGTTTGAGAAAAAAGGGAATAGCAGCAACACGATTACAGACTTTCTAGGACTTAGAGTGTTAAAGGAAAAGAGATATAACATGATATTTTGAGGGGATGGCAGAATCGAGTATTTTTTAAAGGATTAAAGAAGCTGAATATGTTTATACATAGGAGGAAATGAGCCAATAGATAGAGAATGAGGATGAAAGACACAGAGGGAATGACTGAAGAGAAGCTTTCCCAGAGGAGTCAAAGGTAACTGTATTTAAGAACTTGGTGGGAATGGGCTAAAGAAGCACAGATAGAAGAATTTGTTGTGGCAAAAAGGACTATATTTTCCTCAGAAGCTGAAGCAAAAAGGAGAGAAAAGAAGATAATTTAAAGTGGCCCAGAACCATTCCCTTTCTCTCTCTGTAGGGATTTTGCCCTCATCTCTGATTCTGGACAGGTTAATTTTCCCTTTCAACCTTCACCTATACTGCCAGAAAGCTAAAAGTTTCTTAGAAAAAGAGTGTTTTCTATAATTCCCTACTTTTAACATTCTAGGGGCAACTGGTGGATTGCTATTTCTCCTAACACTCTAGCACATGAGCCCCCACCAGTTTATTACCTGTTAACAAAAAAAGGGAAAAAGGTGACCCTATTAATTCTTTTTGAAATGTTTTCAAAAAATAATTTTAACAAAACCTTTGTAACAAATGAACATAGTTAAGTAATAACTATAATAAATTAGATTGTAAGCTTTTTGAAGTCAAAGACTTTTGCCTTCTTTTCCACATGCCTAGCACTTAACTCAGGACCTTGTACATAGTAAACATTGGTTTTTTTTAATTGATTACCTATATTGACCATGTTCAAAAATGTTTGTCACCTTCTTCATCATTTCTCTAGAATCAAGATTAACAATAGCATTTCTTAGTAAATTATCTGTGTTAGAGAAAAAGCACTATTCTTAGGTCAGGAAATGAGTGTGCTATCCTCTTCCTGTGTCAAAGAAAGAAAGTTATGGCCTTTTTTTTTTTGAACCAAGGGCTGAATCTGTGATTCCCTTTCTGGGGTTGAATATTGCATCATGGTCATATTCTTAACCTTGGGTCTGGGCTCAAAATTCTAGCCTATTTATGTTCCACAATTCCTGTCCCAATCTCTCGTCTGCGGGTCACAAAAAGGCTATTGTTTTGGTTGGAAAGGTAACCTCACCATGGTTTCACTTCAAATTTTCAAATTACTGCTTAGTCTGATCCTTTCCTTATATCTTTTTTTGGCATTCTTAAGGGTATAACTAAGTTGTACTGCTTCTCCTACTCTGACACCTTGATTTGTCTTATCTTCACTAACACTTAAAACATTAATCAAATTTATGGCAAAGTAAAAATAACAGTTACTTAACATTAAACTCTTAAAACTGGGATCCACCCTCCTACCAATGAACAGAAACTTAATTTATCAGAGTAATAAAGAATTTATGTGGGGAATACACTTGTCCAAAGCAACTTAGAACTGAGTAGCTACAATCATTGATGTACTTGCTCATTGTCAGAAACTCTCCTTTGAAATTTTGTATTTGTGGCATCTATATTAGTCTTCTAATATACTGGGCTTTTGCTTTATTCTGATTTATTTCTACTCATCAGAGGCAAATTTAGTCTTCTTTAGTTCCAATTTTATTTTCCATAAACTACAATACCTGGTTTCAACTATATGAATATAATGCTTCCCCCCACCGAAAAAATCCTTCACTGTTATTAATATTGCTTTGCTTTGGTATTTTGTACCCTCAGTTGCCTCTCTCCTTTAGTTGGAGGGCTGGTGGGAAAAGCAAAAAGCTGCTTCCAAAGCCTCCTAAAGAGGGTTCAGAACTTCCAGTCAACTCTTCATTTTCTCCCAGCAGCACTGCTTAGTTTTGATTCCATAAACATCATGCTCCCCCAGAAAACATACCCAAGGGTACCCTCTGGCAACCCTCATATACCCATTCTTTATCTTCCTTTTGTATGTTGTTTTCCCGTCATTAGAATGTAAGCTCCTTGAGAGCAGCAACCATCTTTCTTTTTCTTATTTGTATCTTCAGAACTTAGCACAGTGCCTGGCACATAGCAGAAACTTAATGATAATAATAATTAAAAATATTGACTGATCGACTGAATTCAAGTGCAGCCGATGCCTGCAACTGAGTTGGTATTATTACCTTTTAGAAAGTATAGAGATAAGGACTGGCAGGAGTGTGTCTTGTTCCATTCTCGGCTGGTCTCTGGAAATCTTTTCCTCCTCTGCAGTAGGGAGGTGGCAGGACAGAAAATTAGCTTTCTTATTCCTTCTTCCTTCCTCCTCCTCCTCCTCCTCCTCATCCTCATCTTCTTCTCTCCTTACCAATAGATGGTAGTACAGATAGAGGTAAAGCATCTCTTTTAGTAGCCACTTCTATCTGGCAACAGGTGATAGGGCAAAGAGCCATGACTTCTCTTGACCAAGCTTTGAAGTCTATTTTATGACCTTCATACTCAACCTGGCACAGAAAAATATTCTCATTGTGGAAACATCACTCCTGCTTATGTCATCAATCTAATCTGAAAGCTAAACCATAATAAGTCAAAGTATATTTTTTTCAATAATCATAACAAAGTTCTGGGATTCAAAGTTCCCTGGTCCTTAACTCTAAAGTGCTCAAGTCTTTCATATGCAAATAAACAACTGAAACACAGAACCTCTAGCCAGGCTTTTGCTCTATGTTGTCTCTATATTTGCCTTCTCAGTGCAAATGTTATCCTGTTTTGTTTTGGTTTTTATGTTGTCGATCTCCTTTCATTCATCTGAATTACCTGTCTAAAAGAAACATTCCCCTAGATTTATAAGATTCTGTACTAGTTGTGTTCACTTCTTTCTTAATATTTTCTTTATATATCTTAGTGTTGTCATCCATTCCTTAGGGCACAGTATTGTGTTCAGATAATTCCCAAATCCACAATACCTCTAGAGCCCTATTCTCCCTTAAAATTGAGCCCCATTTGCTAAATACCTGCTGGACATCTCACCCTTGATATTCCAACAGTATCTCAAATTCAACATCTCCAAAACACACCAGAGTATCTTTCTCCTAAAATCTCACTCTAAACATGCCTTTTTTTTTTCAGTCCCACCAGTCTCCAAGTTGCTCAGCTCTTTAAACTTGGGATCACTCTTAAGTTTTCTAATTCTCCACAACCCCCATATTCAATCTGGTACCAGATATTGCTAATTCTACCTCTATACATCTATTTAATTCATCATCTCTCCATCACTAGCCTATTTTAGAAATGTCTTCCTTTTTATAGCCTCTTAAAATCTCTCCTAATTTGACTCCTTGCTTCTAGTTTCCTGTGCATTCTAATTCATCCTATAGAGAGTTGATAAACATGAACTTTTTCTAAAGCATGGGTTGGACCATTCCATGCCCTTAACCAAATATATGTGGGACCTCATTGACTCAAAAATAAAATACCAAGTCCTCAACCAAGTCTCTTTAAAAGCCAACCTGTTTCTCGCCCACCCACATACTTTTTTTTATTGCATTTCAAACATTCTTACTCCAGACAAACTGACGTAGTAGACATTCCCAGAACTCATTATTCCATTTCTTCTCCAATCATTTCTACAATCTATGTCCTATGGCTAGAATACACTCCCTATTTACCTCTTTCTTTCTTCAAAATGCTTATTTCCTTCAAAGTTCATTTTAGGTACCACCTCCTCTCAGATTCCCTGGTTTTTTGTTTGTTTGTTTGTTTGTTTGTTTGTTTTTAGTATCGCATTCCTACTCAAATCACCTTTTATTTACTTATCTCTGTAAATGTGTGATAGGGATGATTTCATTGTTTTCTTTGTATTCCCAACACTTAGCATCCTGGGTTTTAGACACTGTGGCCACTTAATATTAGTTGCTCAAATTGAATTTAAACTAAAAGCACCAAAAATCTTTCAGGTAAATAGGTAGCTTGGAATTGTAAGGGGCTAAAATTCTAGCTATACTATCTAAAATCTAATGAGTGGTCCCCAATAAATTATAAGCTTTAGCAGGAGTATTTAAATGTTTAAGTATTTATTAAAGAACATGAGGATCAGAGAGAAAGGTAAAAATCTAACTATTTCTAAGAGACCCTATCATCCAACCCACCGTGGCGAGGTCAGGAACCAAAAAGAGAGAGAACCCCTCTGCCAGCATCTGTTTCCTACTTTGTGTCCTCCTCCCAGAAATGGGAGGCTCCTCAAGTTGCTTGGCTGGTAGCCTTGATAGACAGTACTCACAAGCAAACGTCACTTCCTGACACTAAGAACCTTGACCACTTAGCTTGCCCTCAGAGGCCTTCTCCTCATGACAGAGCTTTTCTACAGTGAGTCTCTAGCAGGTGGCATCATTCCAATCTGTGGTAAAAAAATATGAAAGTTTTTTAACAGTCGGTTAGGATAACTGAAAGACGCCAGTTTTTGAAGGACCACCCTTTTGGGGAGGAGACGAACAGTCCACCTGCTGCGCACGTCAGACTGCCTGCGGCGCACTCGACTTCCGGGGTGGAGAGAACGGAAGTGGGGCTTTTGGCCGGCTCGGCGGGGCTCCTGGCGGTGCGGCACAGACGGTCTCGCTCTCTCCAAAGGTGACCTTTAGGTTTGGGTGAGTTTTTATAAGGAATATAGACTAAGCTTAGACTTAAGACGATTTGTATTGTGTTTCTACTTTCCTATCCTTCTAATCAACATCACCTTGTGACTACCATAACAATAAAAGGTCTATCTAGAAAACCAAAAGCTTCTTCCATTTACTAGTCTGGGAGATAAATTAAGGGAAAGGTTAAGTAGGGGAGATTTATGATCTAATATCCAATTTTTAATCTCACAAATCATTACAGAATACAACAAAAACTATAAAAAATTGAATATCTTGTCTAAAAATCATATAATTCACATTCTAATGAAGACTGTATATATCTCAGTAACATATTCAGTCACTTAGAAAACGTGAACCAAAGAGAAATCCCAAACCCTGTTAGAGATGATGAGAAAATTACAAAGAACAGAGCAAAGCTTAAGTTATACAAGGAGAAATTGAAACAAGATGAATGGGTGTTATAGTAAAGGGAAGTAACAAGTAGAACCAGACAAATAACTGGAAAGGAATAGGAAATATCAATAAAAAGCAGCAAACTGATAAAAATAGCTTTGGAATAGATGCCAAGGACTGATAGCCTTAGCAAAGGACACCAAACTTTTTACATTATAGACTCAGTATCTGAGAGGATAATATTTGTGGCACTTCTTAGACAGGATGGAAAATGAAGCTGGTGGGAAGTTTCTGTCTGGACATGGCAGATGGGTCAAAGTTTCAGTTATATTGTATTTCCTATGCTCTACATGGGTCCACATTGCATGATGCTAGCATCAATTTTAACTCATACTGAGTTGAAAATAACATATCTAAAGTTTCATATGTTTGGGGATGAAAATGCCATTTCACTGAAACTTCTTTTTGCCATCATGTAGGATGGAAAAAGACAATTCAAGTTTTGGCCAAATAGATAATCATTTTTCATACTAACATAGGATTTGAGGTCAGCATGCAGAGGACATGTTATCTTATGTTATCTTAGCATGTTATCTTAGTATGGCAGTGTTCCATTATATTTTCCATTTCAATGAAAAGAAAGGCTGCTCTCCTAGAAAGTTGCTTACTTTTGGGAGAATTCATCTGAACAGGTTTGATATCATTTTGATTTACACTTGGCTATCTTGCATGGAGACAGCATTACATCTTCTGATCAATTGCTCTGTTGTTCTTTAATTAGAGTCATAGAGTAGAAAGAGGACCAAACTTTCATTTCAATCTCAACTCTAAAATTTATTTATCTACCTGACTGTGAGCAAATTTTTGGAGTGTCAGTTTTCTAATCTACAAAATAGAAACAATGAAGCTTATTCTATCAACCTTACAGGATAGTTTTGAGGAAAGCACTGTAAATTCTCAAGTGCCATATAAACGGGAGTTGAATATTTACTTTTTTCCCCTTTCTTTTTTTTTGTGAGGCAACTGGGGTTAAGTGACTTGCCCAGGGTCACACAGCTAGTAAGTGTTAAGTGTCTGAGGCCGAATTTGAACTCGGGTCCTCCTGACTCCAGGGCTGGTGCCACCTAGCTGCCAACTATTTAATTTTACATTAGATGTTGATAAGTTAATTCACATTTTTTTTAAGTGTTTGCTATGTGTCAGACACAGTGCTACATGCTGGGAAATCAAATACAAGCCGAAAGGACAATCCCTGACCTCAAGGAGCTTATATTCTAATTGGGGAAGTTAACATATAAAAGAAATCTGAAAAACAGGAGTAGGTACCTGCAGTGGGAAGACTGGAGAGTCAGAGATACTTACTGGAGAGGAAGGATTGGCCTGCATTTTTTCCTGAAAGATTCTAGAAATCCAGCCAATATAGATAGAATATAGAATATGGAATATAGATGAATGGAAGAGACTAAAGGGATGGCATGTACTTCCAGTGTGAAAAGTCTAGAGTTGGAGTATGCTTCCTGGATGAAAAGGTTTCTGTTGCATAACAAAGAAAGTCTAGAGAGTGAGGAGTATAGCCTACAGAGGAATAGAAAGGTGTATGTGCTTACCTTTAAATGAAACCTATTTTTTCTTAGGTAGACCAGTGGACATTCTAGTAGAAGGCCAAAATTGAATTTAAGAAGACCTTGTTATTTATTCCACCTCAAACATTTTACTAGTTATGTGACCATGAACAATAATTTATACATCAATTTCTCTACCTATTAAATTGGGATATTAACACATGACAATTGCTTCATAGGATTGTTGTGAGGTTCAGGTGAGATAACATATGCAAAAACATTCAAACACTTTGTAAGGCTCAAAGACCTATATTAAAACCAGCAACCATTAATCACATATTACTGGCATACAGTGAACATAACATTTATCTTTTGTTTCAAAATCTCAAACTGGATGTCCTGTAGACATCTTAAATTATAAACATGTCCAAAACCAACTTCATTACATTCCCCTCCCTGAAACCTTTCTACCTCTTATCTTCCCTATTATTCTGGAGTAATACTACCCTCCCAACCCCTCAGGCATACAATATCAGTATTATTCTCAAACTTCTCCCTATGTCTCTCCCCCCCTCCCATACCCATTGCCATTGATTGTTGCTATTGATTTTACCTTTGCTAAATTTATCAAGTATGGCCCCTTTCTCTTTCTGAGACACTTTAGTCCAGGCTCTTATTATTTCACTCTTGGAAAACTGCGATAGCCTGCTGGTGAGTCTGCTTGCCACAAGTCCATCCCCACTCCAATCCATTCTCCATTAAGCCACCAAACTGATTTTCCTAAAGCTCAGCTCCAACCATGTCACAATACCACCCCTCCCCCAACTCAATAAAATCCAATGGCTCTTTCTCCTTCAGGATCAAATGTAAGACCTTCTGTTTGATGCTTAAAGCCCTTTGTTACCTAGCCTTCCCCCATCTCCAGTCTTCTTATATCTTACTCCCCACCACATAGTCTTTGATCCAGTAACTCTAGCCTCCTTGCTGTTCCATGAACAGGAGACTCCATCTCTCAGCTTTAGGCATTTTCCTCTATTTTCCTTGTCTGGAATGTTGTTCTTCCTCTGTTCTGACTACTGATTTCCTTGTTTTCCTTTAAGTCCCAGCTAAAGTCCAGTCTTCTAAGGGAAGCCTTTCCTAAGCCATCTTATTCTAGTACCTCCCTTCTCATTTCCTATTTAACCTCAATATACTTTATTTCTACATATGCATTTGCTTGGTGTCTTCCCCATGAGATTTCATGCTCCTTGAAGATAATAGAGAACTGTCTTTTTGGCTCTTTTTTTGTATCCCCAGGTCTTAGCACATAGTAGGCATTTATTAAATGTCTGTTGATTACATTAAACTGTGAAAGTTTGCACAAATAATGAAAAGAAAAACCACAGAAATATAAATGTCCATCTAGTCCAACCCATATCCAAAAAAAATCCCCATTAAGGTATGTCTGGTAAGTAGTCTTGCAGCCTCTTTTTTTTTTTTAATGACCTTGTCTTTATTTATGTTTATGCTTTTTATCTTTCTTCTTCTTTTTATTTTTTAGGCGAGGCAATGAGGGTTAATTGACTTGCCCAGGGTCACACAGCTATTACATGTCAAGTGTCTGAGGCTGGATTTGAACTCAGTTCCTCCTGAATTCAGGTCCACTGCACCACCTAGCTGCCCCCTGCCTTAGTTTCATGCTACCTCATAGGATTGTTCAAGGGATCAAATGAAGCATCCTTTTTCACTGGCTTTGTAAACTTTAAAGTGTTATGAAATGCTAACTATTATTATCATATGTAAAGAAAACAGATGTGAAAAAACATAGTCAACTCAGCCCTCTAAAGTGCTCCCAATTCTTTTTCTGTCCTTATTAAGAGTGAAATAGTTTTTCTCTCATGAGGAGAAAATAGCTTCAATCACCTCCCTCGACATAAAATAAATAGTCATATAAATTATGTTGATCTATGGAAACTTTTTAATGTTCCCTCAATTCAACTAAGGGAATGATGACAGCTAAGTTCAAAATAGCAAAGTGCTTAACACATTTCTCACCCCTTGCAAAACACAGGAAAGATAAATAAATAAATAAATAAATGATTGCTGAAGCTATAAATGTTCCAGAGAAGCTGTTTAGGGAAAAATGCAAAATCCCAGAACTTTCTTTATGGATGTTTATGTTAATTATTTTTTCCTTTTATTTTTACCTTGACACAAAACTTCTCTGTTCTGAATCTTGTGCAAACACTGTTCCAGGGATATCACTCATGCTAAAATTAGAAAAAGAATGATACTCTCAGTTAATATGTCCCTGACCTGTTTCACTTCAGCAATAAAACACAGGTGAAATAAAGAGATCTCTGGGCCATTGCCATCCTCAGGTTTGCCTGAGAGGGAGTCCGTTGCAGAACTGATTTCATTATGGAAAAATACTTTCCTAAATATGAAGGACTTGGGGCAGCTAGGTGGCGCAGTGGATAGAACACTGACCCTGGAGTCAGGAGGACCTGAGTTCAAATCCGGCCTCAGACACTTAACACTTACTAGCTGTGTGACCCTGGGCAAGTCACTTAACCCCAATTGCCTCACCAAAAAAAAAAAAAAAATGAAGTTGCCCAGGACATGGTGTTTTAGAATCATGGGCTCACAGAATCATAGATTTAGAACTAGAAAGGATATCAGAGGCCATAAATCCCAACCAACATCAGATTGGAAAGTTGAGTTCTAAGTGTCTTAAGGTCACATAGGTATTATTGTTGTTGATGTCGATGTTGTTGTTTGTCCTTCTTTATCAAAGAGGATCATGACATCGGGAGGTGATGTCATGACTTGTAGAGAATTGGACTTAAGTGAGGCAGGGCTGCATAGATATTAACTGACTTCTCTACAGTAACACAAATGACATAGCAGTGGCAATATTTGAACTCAGACTTTCCTGAATCTGATTCAAGTTCTCTATAAAGTACCTCACACTACATCTCAGAATATAAATTCTATAGTACATCTTCAAATACCTCCTACTTCATAATCAAAGATAAAAATTGCCTATTGAAAGTGTATTCTCTTGGGTATATTCATTCTTATATTAAGTGCAATCGAATTAGGGTGAATTTAAAAAATAAAAGAGAAAACATGATCTTGACCATCTTTTTCTAGGAAGGTTATTGGAATCATAGAGGAGTCACTAATTAGGCAAAAGCAAATTAATACATTGCTTTTAACTAATGCAGTACAAGTGCATAATAACAAAAGATAAGTACTCAATTAACTATTTTATTCCTCCTGGAATAAGAGAATGAAAGCCCTATGAAGTTTCTTCTTGGTAGTGAAAGACAATCTTTTTCACACATTAGAATTTAAGAAGCTCCCTACTCTACCCAGAATATTGCCACAATGGTTCCTGTTCGTTTTAAAAATATATATCTTTATACTATAGTGGTTGCAAAGAGTACATCTAAAAAGCACTGGACAAGCGCCCTCACCAACAAGTGAAAGGAAATTGAAAGACAATTTTGAATACTATGTGCCAACTAAATGCCAATTTAGAAACTAAATATAACTCCTGGATTCTGCTTGCACTTTCAAAATTACATTCCAAACTGTTACAGGAGAGTAAAAATCCCATAAATTCCATTCTCTCATGTACAGCTAAGGTAAAATGTGCTCCAGAAGGATCTGTTCTGGTAAAAAACAGTTGTTAAAAGACAAACCTCTTCTCAATTTGAAGTACTGTGAGCACAGAAATGTTTAGTGTTACATACTACGATGTTTTCTACAATTAATACATACTGATGTTGTACCACTTATCAAATAAGCCCCCAGTATCAAGATTGAGGCTGCACAAAAATCTGGATGCTATCTGAGTAAAATAAGCAAACAGAAATAAATATAAATATATGTTTCTATGTATGTATATATTTTAATGTTGACACGATGTTCAATAGAAAAAAGTAGAGTCTGGCAACTTTCAGTGGAAACTTTCTATTAATCGGCCTGGCCTCAAAGGGAGTGGAGCAAGGGCCTCTAGGGATGAGAAGAGCAAGAATCAGTTATTTGTTCCTTTGCTCACTGAGGCAACTAACAAGGATGTCTGCATGTCTACTAAGAAGAACTAAATGGAGATCTCTAATTTATTTTATGTGGGTCACTGAACTCCCTCCATTAGATTACAACTTATTGTCACTGCTGATGTTCATGAAAAATAAGGCCAGGGAACAGGAAATGAACTGATTTTCTTGAACTGCTCTCTCACCTTAAGGAAGGTATTTGAGAATCATCAGCTCCTCAGTGAAAAATAAAGATTTCTTTCATGAGGTTTAGCTTTTGCATTTAGATTGAAAACCAAAATTAAGACACTAAAGTTTTACTTGGATTTCTTGACAAAAACATGGAGTACAAAAGCCAAAAAGTAGTTGTTGGGAAGAAAATTGCATATTAGTCCTTCATTCATTCCTCAAACAAATGTTTTGAGAATTATGAACTCTAATGGTTATAGAGATGGGGGAAACTTTGAAAGTTCAGAGATAGTAACTATAGCTATTAAGTGGGGAGAGGTGAGGGAGAGAGAAAGAGGATGGAGAGAGAAGGGAGAGGGAAAGAAAGAGGAGAGAAAAAGGGGAGAGAGAAAGGGAAAGAAAGAGGGGGAAAAGAGACAGACAGAGAGAGAGAGAGAGAGAGAGACAGGGAGACAGAAAGACAGAGATACGGAGAAAGAGAGAGAGAAAGACACAGAGAGAGTCCACAAACAGTTAAGTGATGGGATTTGAAGTCATCTCTAGGATATTCAGATCCACACCTTAAGAGACCAGGAGCTACTGGCAGCTGGGCAGTGTCTCAGGAAGGCAGCTGGTGGGGGAGAAAGAGGTGGCTCTGCCAGCTGGTGTTCAAAAACATTGATGCTCATATGCATGATAATCAGCTCATAAAAAGTCATCTCCACCACATGGGTGGGACTGACACCTCCTTATGCCCCTGAAGCCACACTCCCATGACTTCTTATTTTTCCCTTCAAATCTTTTAAAGTTCATTTTAAATCAACACTTTAACATGCATTTATTAAGCACATACTACATGCAAGGGGCATGGAGCTATAAAGACCACTGAGACAGTCTTTGCTCTTAAGGAGGCTGTACTCCAAAAGGGGAAATTAGAACAAGGACTACATGCTACAACATTCATTCACTGAGTCATCCTTGATCAGTGTACTGAAAGGGCAGAGACACTACAGACCCAGTCTAAGGACCTCTGCTTATCATTTCCATTTCTGGATGAAGCCCTAAATCAGTGGCTCATTTCACCAGAATTGCTGGCCCCTCAGTGGGCAGTCTATGATTACCTAACCTCCATTTTATAAGTCAAAGAGTCCCCAGGTCTGTTCCATGCATCCTTTTTTTTCCCCTGTGCCTTCTGAGTAACTGCAAGTGCCTTCTCTTTCTTTGTAGAAGAGCTTCCAAATGAGAAAATCACCATGGACAGTACAGTGGTATGAAGCATGATGTGCCTTTGTGTTGGAGGGGCGGCACTTCATCATCAGACAGGCTGTGTGGAAACAGCTGAACTTTCCACTCTTGTATCAAGGTTCATTCTGATATACTGAAAGCACTTTGTGGGCAGAAACTTTTTCATCCTTGTCTTTGTAACTCCAACACCTACCACAGTGTCTAACACATACATACAAGTAGTAGACACTTAATGTTTGCTGATTGATTAATTGCAAGAGAACCCACTTATGTATGTTATGCAGCTACCACACTCCTTGGATTTCCAAGACTGTCTTTATACACAAATTTCTGAAAAAAAACAAATACATGCTTGGGAAGCTGTCCTTTCATATAAATGTTTCTTGCTCAGATACACCAGAATATCTTTGTACCTGCCTTGTGTACTTAGCACAAATTAAAATGTGTCACGTGCTTAGAAGAAATACAAAATGCTAAGGGAGATTCAAGGAGAGAGAATCATTTCTTATTAGAAGAAACAGGGAAAGGTTCACAGAGAATGTTTTTAAGACTTAGGCAAGTCTCTAACAATGGGAAGAACTTTAGTATACTTGGCATAGGGGGATGGCATGAGGCATGAAGATGGTGAGAATGAGTTTAGGGAATAAGTAATATTCCAAATTTGATGGCATCTATTAGTGGGTTTTAGCCTTATTTTCCTGATTTCATCTATACTAAATGTGTTAGGGTGGGCAAAGGGGAGGGGGAATATGATTTGTTGAGGCCTCATGACCCTAATGAATGGCCTTTGCCGTGTTGCTTATTCCTAAAGTACTTTTAGGGAAGAATCACAGTGCCCATTTCTATGAAATCCCTCAATTAGGATTTCATTACTCTAAGTTTATGTGAAAAAGCATTATTGTCTCTCTAGAACCTAATAATAAATAACAATCGCTCACCTTTATTTAAGGTTTACAGAGTGCTTTCTTTACAACATCCATGCAGTGTAGGCACTGTAAGAATTGTTAGTATCCTTGTCTTACAACAAGCAACTGAAACTCAAAGAACTTTGAACCAGGTCCTACTGCTTATAAATTTCACAAATGGAATTTGAACCCAGTTCTTCTGGCTACAAGTTTAGTTTCTTTAGTGATATCTCTCTTTGGTCATACACTAAGAAGAATCATAAGATCATAGATCTTGAACTGGAAGAGATTTCCTAGGGGACCTAGTCCTACCAAATAACAAATGAGGAAACTGAAGCTCATACTGTAAGTATCAGAAACATCATTTGAACCCAGGTCCTAAGACTTCAGAGTCAGTTCTCTGTCCAAGGTATGATGTTCGCCTAATTCTGGGAAGCTTCACAGTTTTGTTTTTATTTTAGAAGATTTCATTAATTTTTTTCATTAGTGGTTTTGAGAACATTATGGTTATTTTAGTTGCATTTGGTCTCCAGTTGTTTTCCAAGAATCTTAGCATTTTAGACTTAGAAAGAACTTTAGGGTTCATCTAGTTAACACCTTTAATGTTGTCTTTTTTTATAATCTTTTTCCCCCTTTTTCTCTCTTTCCCCCACCTCGTGATTGAATCTCCCTACCTTGCCAAGGCTAGATGTATGGTAGCCACTTATAAATAGACTTGGACCTATGGCTGATCAGCATGGAAGTTTCTTCCTCCTTCATTTCAGACCTGAGCCATTCCCCACCTCCTTAGGAAGCCTTATGACCCATCCCCCTCTCCGGAGCCCCAGCTATTTGTGCCAGATTAAAGCCAATAGACTTTTAGCCCCACGACAACACAGAATCCCTGAATTTAAGTGATTCACCAGCTTCAGCCTCCTGAGTAACAGGGATTATAGGCATGCAGCACCACTCCCAGGTAAACCACTTAATGTAAATACGATTAAACTGAAGCCCTCAAGAGAGAACTAGAACCCATATATGCTGACTGCCAGCCTAATGTTCTTTTCACTAGATCAGAAAAATAAAAATCTGTAGCCTGGTTTATTTCCAATTTAGGGCGTAGCCAAGGTGAGAAAATGAAAGAAAGCTTATTTGGACAAGCTCGGTTTTAAAACTAGAAACTGTTGATACTAGTAGACTGTAAGCTCTATGACAGTGGAGACTATAGGAGATAAACTTGCTGTTCCCCTCAACCACTAGAATAGTCCTCTGAGCACTATAGCTAGAGAATAAATTTTTGCTGAATTTAATTAAATTGGGCAAAGTAAGTTTGATTCAATTCAGTGAACATTTATTACATGGCTCCTCTTTTCGGAAGATTTTGCTGGTGAGAAAGACAAAAAGGAAGCTGTCTATGCCCTTGGGGAGCTTACATCCTAAAATGGTGGGGGAAAGAATATAAAATGCAAACTAGTAAGTGAATAAAGTAATATACATGGGGGTTTTTGGGGGTTTTTTTTGGTGGGGCAATTGGGGTTAAGTGACTTGCCCAGGGTCACACAGCTAGTAAGTGTCAAGTGTCTGAGGCCAGATTTGAACTCAGGTCCTCCTGACTCCAGGGCAGGTGCTCTATCCACTGCGCCACCTAGCTGCCCCCAATAATATACATGTTTTAAAGAGATAGAGAGTGCTAATAAGTGGAAAGGGTAAGGATCAGGAATGGCCTCAAGTAGATAGCAGACCAGGAGCTGTGCTTTGAAGGAAGTTGTAGATTCTAAAAATCAAGGGGTGGGGAGAGAATAAACCCAAGCATGGGAGACCCTCCTGCAAAAACAGAGGCAGGGGATTAAATGTTGTGTACAAGGGAAAAATCTTAATAGGCACTTTTCTTTTCTGGAATGAAGACTATTTAAATGAAGCAATGTGGCTAAGACCAGAAACTCTGGAGACCAGACTGTGGAGAGTTTTAAAATGCTAGGTTGGGAAATTTGTGGTGAAACAATCAAATTTCTGTTTCCAAAAATTTTTTAAATTTGAAAGCTATGTGAAGGTTTGGCTAGAGAGAAAAGAAATCAGAGGGCAGTCAATCAAGATGCTATTACAGGGGCAGCTAGGTGGCTCAGTAGATAAAGTACCAGCATAGATTCAGGAGGACCTAAGTTCAAATCTGGCCTCAGACACTTGATACTTACTAGCTGTGTGACCTTGGGCAAGTCACCTAACCCCCATTGCCCTGGGGGGAAAAAGATGCTATTACAGTAATCCCTTCTAGGAGAGACAAGGACCTGAACTGGTGTAGAAGCTTTATGAGTAGGAAAAAGTATAGAGATGAACTAGAAGTTATGGAGGTAGAAATGACAAGACTTGATAACTGATTGGCAATGAGCCAGTAAAACCAGGTTGCTCTTTCTGGTATTGAGACAGGGAATCCCTGATGTATGATTCATCTTCCTTCATCAGCAGAACTCCTCCCTTCCATTAACACTATGCTTTGGACTCATTCCCCAATTCTTTTTTTTTTTTAGTGAGGCAATTGGGGTTAAGTGACTTGCCCAGGGTCACACAGCTAGTAAGTGTTAAGTGTCTGAGGCCGGATTTGAATTCAGGTACTCCTGACTCCAGGGCCGGTGCTCTATCCACTGTTCCACCTAGCTGCCCCTCATTCCCCAATTCTTAATAGTCTCTTGCTTTCTTCAACTTTCCCAACCCCTGTCATACTGAATGTTCAACCACAGAAGAGCAAGCTCCTCTTAACCCCTGCTGACTTCTCTTTTATCCCCATCTAACTCAATACTTCTCCCCAGTATCTCATTCTTTATCTGCCTACCTCTTCCATTATACCTTCTTGAACTTTTGTTCAATAATTAATAAATATCCCTTCATTTTATACCTCCTCCTTTCTCACTCATTCCATCTTCTGCCTGTCATTACCTGGCTCTTGCTGGATAACAATAGATCTAAGTCTATCCTTTACAGGAATAATTGTACCTTCTCTCCCATTCTTCAATGCACTGTTACCATAGAGTTGGAATATTTAGAATGACCAATTTCAGACTCTATCTCTTTTACCATGACTCAGCAACCTCTCCTCCTTTGAGGTTCACTCTTCAAATTTTCACCCAATACAGATTCTTCTTTCTACTTTCTACCAGTGCCCCTACCCCAAGAAGACATTTTCCCTCCTTTATCAATTAGTCTAATTCCTGGCTCAAGATATTCTTATTTCTCAACTAGGCCCCTTACCAATTCATCAATAAATATATATTAAGTACCTACTAAGTGCCAGGAATTGTGCTAAGCTTAGGGGATACAAAAAGGCAAAAGATACCCTCAAGGACCTTAAAATATAATAGGGGAGACAACATGCAAACAAATATATACAAAGAAAGTTGTATACAGGATAACCAGGAAATAATTAACAGAGGGAAGCCACTGGAATTAAGAGGAATTGGGGAAGACTTCTTGGAGAAGGTGGGGTTTTAGTTGGGACTTAAAAGAAGCCAGGGAATTCAGTAGTCAGATAGGAGAGGAGAGAGAGCATTCCGGACATGAGGGGCAGCCAGAGTTAAAAATGTCCAGAGCAGAGGAATGGATTGTCTTGTTAGTGGAATGACAGTAGGGCAGTATCACTTGAATAAAGAATACATATAGCAGAGTAAGGTGTAAGAAGACTCCTTATCCAAGGAGAAAAGAAGGTAAGGTATAAGAAGACTTTATCCTAGGAAACTTCACCATCCATGTTTATATTCTTTCAAATATCCTAACCTTCCAGCTAAATCTATTCCACTCTCATGAGCTATTTCTCCACTCTAACTTACCTATACATAAAGATGGACATAGCCTTGATTCTACTATCATTATGGAAGTTTCCTTTCCATAATCAATAAATGAAATTCTTTTATCTGATCCCATTTTCCTATCCTTATTTATCTCTCTATGCCTCATTCCTCCTAAATATATTACACATTATTACCATAACCTTCAATCTTTCTACCCTCCTTTTTTGTCAAGCCATCACTATACCTGCCCTTTCTTTCTTTCACAGTCTCAATCCTTTTGTGAATCAGTTCAACTCTGCTTTGTCTTCTGATCTCAATTCCCTTTTTCCTTTGTCTTTTTACCAATTGTTGTTCTTGCTGTTGGTTCTTTGTTCTCAAAAGAGGACTATGATAGATGTCATGCCTTGCAATGGATTGGATTTAAGTGAGGAAGAGCTGTGCAACAAAGTCACTAGCCTCACTCTTTCCTCCAGATCCATCTGGGCCCAGTGGCAAGATATATCTAGATAGATAGATAGATAGATAGATAGATAGATAGATAGATAGATAGATAGATAGATAGATATCAGGACAACTGGAGATGGACTTGCATGTTTATGGCAATTGGGGTTAAGTGACTTGCTCAGGGTCATACAGCTAGTAATTGTCTAAGGTCATATTTGAACTCAAGTCCTCCCAACTTCAGAATCAGTGCTCTATCCACTGTGCCACCTAGCTGCCCCCTTTCCTCCAGTATTACTCCACTAAATACCAAGTCCATATTGCTCCCACCATATACCCCTCCCTCTCCTACTTACATTCTATAGAACAGAACTAGAGGAAGTCTAGAAATTGTAAGGATTGGTTTTTATTTTTAAAAATTATGTTTTCTAGATTTAACTGGGCTTTGATGCAAAAAGAAAATCCTTCTACCCTACCTGAATTAATCCACAATTCCCCTCCCCACAAAGACTTTTCTAAACCTTCTCTTTCTCTCTTCAAGCCACTAACAACACTCCTAAATTGTATTCCCTTAGTTGAAGCTTTTGACTCTTGGTTTAAAAAAATGTTATTGACTGAGAATACTTACTCCTCCCCCTCCTCCTTGTCTAATAACCTCTCTTCATCTCACAGCATTATGACTTCTTCCTTCACTATTTTCTCCTTTCTTCTAGTCTCCAATGAAATTGATATCCCTCTTCCATAGCAAGCTCCATACCTTTATTTATACCCTTGATCCATTCTCTCCTATCTTCTCCAGAAAATTTCTTTATAATCACCCCTTTTCTCTTGAACCTTCAATTTCTCCTTACGTACTGGCACCTTACCTACTATTTACAAAAAAGGTCCAAATCTCTCCTATCCTAAGAACAAACAAACAAAAAACGCCTTTCTCTATATTCCTCTGTTACTGCTAACTGTGGCTCT
Source organism: Dromiciops gliroides (assembly GCF_019393635.1). NCBI lineage: Eukaryota > Metazoa > Chordata > Mammalia > Microbiotheria > Microbiotheriidae > Dromiciops > Dromiciops gliroides. The sequence goes on from NC_057863.1 coordinate 112,912,390, forward strand.
ATATTTCTCTTACCTTTCTGAATCAGTTTACTTGAAAAATCATTTACACAATGTTTCCATGTAATTAACCGAGTGCTTCATTTTTCACCTGCCCTTCATAACTTCCTGAGTAGATTATTATAGTCAATACTTGAATTAGCTTGGATATTACTAGGATTTGGAATGTGTCCATTCATTCAAAAAAAAAATTTAATGGAGCACTTACCATGAATAAAGCAAGGTGCTTGTGAAGACTTTCTATCAGTCCACTTGTCTCCAATCAAGGTTCAATCTATCACCTTCTGTGAGGTCTATTGCAATAGTGTAATAAATGCTCTCCCTCTATCCCATCTCTCCCCTCTCCCATCCTACGGCTAGATGGCTGCCATATTTATTCAACAAAATACAAATCTAATCAGCTCACCTCCCCTTGCCCCACACTCAAAAATCTTCAATGACTTCTCATTTTTTATGGGATACAATATAAATCCCTTAACATGACATTTTAAATCCCTCCACAATTTGGCTTCCATATACCTTTATAGTCGTTTTATATTATTCTCCTTTGCCCATTTTCCATTATGGTTAAAATTGCCAATTGCCTGTTCCTTGTACATGACATTCCTTCTTCTGCACCCTTGTTTTTGTACAAGTGGTCATCAATGTTAGGAACATGATCCCTGTTCACCTCCTCTTCTGAGAATTACTAACTTTCATTAAGATTCAATGCATGTGGGGCAGCTAGGTGGCACAGTGGATAGAGCACCGGCCCTGGAGTCAGGAGTACCTGAGTTCAAATCCTGCCTCAGACACTTAACATTTACTAGCTGTGTGACCCTGGGCAAGTCACTTAACCCCAATTGCCTCACCCCACCAAAAAGAATAGATTATCTCTAACATTAAGAATACTTGAAAAAAAAGATTCAATGCATGTGCCATCTCCTACATGAGACCTTTCTTAATCCCTCTCCCCCTCACACATTCCTTCTTATATTATTATTGTATATATGTTGTATTTAGCTATCTTTGCATATATTATGTTTTCCTAATACATGGAGTATTAACTTTTGTATGTGTATGTCATAGATTCCTTTGGCAGTCTGGCAAAACCTGTGGATTGCTTCTCACAAATACAGACACACACACACACACACACACATACACACATGTGTGTAAATACACAGACACAGAAATATAGAGATATAGATCGACTTACCTATATATCATCTATCTATACAATGTGTAGCAGAGAAAGCTAAAAGAAATCATTTTTGTCAACCATTCTTCTATCTTGTCCTCGACTCTACTTATATTGCAATTCCCTCTTTCCTTCCCCCCACCTTCCTTACTACTGATACAAGAAGGACAGTTCTATCTCTTAGGGAAGGTTACAAAAGACAGCTAACCTGAAGAAGCGATTTCCCTCTTACAAAACCCTTGGCAATTGGCCTGGCCAATCACAGGATATCACATCCTTTATTCCTACCCTACTAATCCCTAGCAACAGCCTTTGTTCAATCCTAAGGTACCCCCAAACCCAATTCACTTCCTGCCTAATTGAAACCTATATAAATTTTGTCCTTTTGTTCTTTTGGGGATACTCCAAAATGTGTGAGTGGGGCTCCCTTACTGGCAAACTCAGTAAACACTCATTCCTAAATTTAAGGTATTGGGTTTGGATTGTGATTTGGGGATTGGTCCTGGTGCTATGATGACACCAAGAATTTTATCCACAGTAAATGTTGACAGGCAGTGAGATTCTCAAATGGATAGACCAGTGGAATTTCAAGGCTAGGAATGTTATGGACTCCTCTACTCAGGATAGTGCTTATGGATCAAGGCTGACAACCTGATGAGGTTTGTTTGTTTTTTTTTTTAACACAGTTGACAAGGTGGCAAGGATTGGCCATGCCACCATTAGATTGTCCCCCAATCTAATCAATTGAATTGTTTGGTTCTGAGTTAGAAATCAGTTTCTCTGAATTAATTGGAAAAGAATTTTCCAGCAAGTGCTTCTATATGTCTGTCTTGTCTTTGGTTCAGCTTAATGATTATATTGTTAAGAACCTAAAGTTCTAGTTGTGATGTCTAAAATCTAATGAGTGGTCACCTTAAGTTAAAAGCTTTGGCAAGAGTTTGGCCTTTTAAGTATTTATTAAAGTGCATTAGAAGTTAGTGAAGAGAGAGGGGAGGGGGGGGTTAAAAAGCAAACTTCACCTAATTATCTAAAAGACCCAGCCTCTGACCTCCCACCAAGTCACAATCCAGAAACAAAAAGGCCTCACTCCTCCTCGGCTTCTCCCAGAAGCCTCCTGTGAAATAGGAAACAGGGCTGTCCATACACATAGCTCCAAGCTAATTGGCTGGTAACACTGACTGAGAGGACCCACAGGTGGCAGACCTCACTTCCGGATGCCAAAGTCACATGGTTTCTTTTCAGGCCAGAGCTCACAATGTCCTACCCAGCAGGGGATGTCATTCCAATTTTCACAATATTTATATAATGTCTAGTATGTTGTTAAGATTGTATTTTTGTGTCTTGATAAAATTCAACCAACTTTTTCCTGTGGTCTAACATATAAAGTAATAATAATATATAAAATAATATATATAAAATGTATATAGCCAAAAGAAAAATAGTGTAAAGAGTGAAACTTTCTCACTCTCTAGATCTCTCACTTGCTCTCCATTTCTAAGTCTGGAAAAGTTGAGGACACAGACAAAAACAGAGATAAGAGAGAAGGGAATCTTTTTCCCTGTCTGCAGAAATTTATGGTACTATAAACTCATTGGAAACTAAATTTGTGACTGAAATATAAGTTCTCTACTGTGAATTTCCAAATTGTAATTTGAATATTTTACCCATAATTCATGTACATATATTTATACATATACACACATATATATTCTTAATAATTAAGTTATTATGTAATACAATATTTAGAAAAATGTTTTTATAAAAATAAAATATATGTAATTTCAAAGTAAAATAATATTTATATACAGTGATCAAAATATTAAGAAAACACATTCACCCCAGTTTAAGAACCCTTGATGGATGCTCATAGAAGACTTGGACAGTCTTATTTTTGTCTTTGTACTCCCAACACCTAGCACAATGCCTTAGACATAGTAGGCAGTGGGATTAATACAAACTTCAAATGGGACAGGGATGTTTTATGTCTTTATGGAGATTGTAGTCTAATAGGGAATATGACACAAACCCACACACCATGAACAGGATATTATAGAATAAATATTTTAGAGAATTACAAAATAAAGTTCTATGCATGGTATAGATGAAAGAATGCTAGATTTGGAGGCAGAGCAACTATATCCAAACCCCCACACCTGACACTTACTTTCTATATGACCTTAGTCAAGTCATTTTGGATGTTGGGTTCTGGGTCTGTTACCTCATCTGTAAGACAAAAGATCCTTTCCAGCTCTAAATTGAAATGTATGATCCTATAAATTTAAGAAAATCATGGAAATCTTCCTGTAAAGATGACATCTGAGTTGGGCCTTAAAGGATTAGTAGGAATTGAACAGATCAAAAAACCAGAAAAGTACACTACAGGCATACAAAAGAGCCTGAACAAAGGGAGAGAAATTGGATAGAGTAGTGTATGTTCAAGATTAGAACAAAGTCCACTTTGCATGGAAAAGACAGTGAATACACAAAAGTGTTATGAGGTGAGATAGGAAAGATAACCTGAATTGATTATGCATCTACCCATCAAAGTTTCTCTGGTAAAAGCCATGGAATGATATACCTTTGCATTGTAGCATCACTAATAATTTTCCTGATATTAATCCTAAGTATATTGAAAAATTATTTTGGGGTTATCTTTAAAAGTGCATTAGGATGCTACATATAACTGGAAAAAGCAAATCACTAGGGATCATCTTTTTTCCCCCTCCCTTTTCTACCAAGCAGACGGGATCTTGAATAATCCATAATATTCAGAATAGAAGAGCTCAAATACTTGTAAAATCCTTATTAATATGATGTTTTGACACAGTGAAAGATAGTACATGAAAAGTCTGTCAAGGCTTGAAACTTCAAGTAAAAATAACAGTTTTGCTCAACTCACCTTATATCCTATCTTCCAATCTATCCCTCTGATTTTGATCTATGTGAAGCCCCAGGTAATCCATTACTCTTGCTGGAGTATATTCTACATAGTCACATTTCATGCATAATGAAGATGGCAGTGAACTACAAAGGTTTTTATCAACTTAAATAGGAACACATGTACTGTCTAAGGGCAATTTATGAGGTAGATTTTGAGAGCGTAAGGGATGGAAAAAGTCTATGCAAATTCATAGCTCTTTAATAGAACTTAAAAGTTATTTTGGGGAGTAAAGATTATTTTTTTAGCTTGTTCAATTTTTCATGTCTTATGTTCTTGGAAATATATCAGTTCAAAGAAGCATTCTTAAATTAGAAGAATTAATTTCTTAGAATATATGTATATACATATATGTGTGTATATATATTAATATATGTACACAAAAGCATACATATATGCTTATACATATACATATAGTGTCTATGTGTGTGAATTTATAAAAGATGAACATATATGTGTATATGATTCCTTTTTTAGGTCATCAAAAAACTATCATTTATAGTTTGTAGGAAGAATTATCTAGTCCAGAAGAAAAATTTATTAACTGATTATAATAATGCAAATAAATAGAAAAGTAAGGAGAAGATGAAATCTCTGTGCTTATAATTACTAATATTGGTCCTAGAGATCAGGCAATGAATGATACATATCTTTAGTCTCTGAGTAGAGAAGCAGATGATTGACTTCATGAGCAAAACATTGCATATACGTTAAGTTGTAGTCACACTACTGGATGCTTTTACTTATTTATTTTTAAGGACATGCAGTTTGGTGACCTTGGGCAAGTCACTTAACCTTTGTTGCCCAACCAAAAACCAAACAAACAAACAAGGACATTCAGTTTATATAATCTCTGTTGATATTTGAATGCACTATTTACTTAGCATAAAGAACAATGGAAAAATATTTTGTCACATTTAGGTTTCAAAGTTTCAGTATAAAAAATGGAGAGTAAAACCTTAGCACCTTGTATCCTATTCCCCAGAGAGTAAAGACTCAGAATCACAGAAAGACATTGGAGCTTTTTCTTTAAAATATTCTAGAGACAGGCAATGCCCTTTAACCTTGGACAAAGTCTAAGAACCCCCACTGCTGAGACATAGATACATTGGCAGAATACTACTGTGAAAGGAAGTGACATCATCCAGGCAGCCCAGCTAGTATGAGCAGAGGTCAGCAGAATCACTGTACAGAAAAAGGATAAATGAAGGACAAGTTTCATTTATTTATTTCAAATTAACAAAATAAATATCCTTGAAAGGAAAACAAAGATACCTTAATTTGGTCTACATTTTTATTATTAAATAGGTTTTATCCAGACCCTCTTATACTGGTATTTTTTAGGCAAATCATGTGACTTTACTTAAGAAAGAAAGCAGTTTTCAAAAAATCTTCAAAAATGAAAAGCCAGATTTGCATCCATTTTAGTTTACACACACACACACACACACACACACACACACACACACACACACCTCATATACACACACACACCTCATATACACACACACCCCAAAGCAGAATGGAATCCTTCTAGATTCTTTCAAAATTTCAGATTCTATTAAATCCTCATGCTACCAAGCAGACCAAATATTCATTGAACAAAGAAAAAAATAAATGAGAATTTATGAATTTGAAATCTACCAAGGTATTAGCATATATATATATATATATAAATAAATAAAAGTTGGGGGGGGTTCCCCTATATAATAATATACAAAAACTTGCAAAAAACTTGTAAATGCAATTGTATAGCTATCAGTTTTATTTGTTTAATTTTCTTGGTTAATTTTCATCAATATTGGCAGTGCTTAGGCAATCTTTTACCATTTTTTCAGGTTCTAAAATAACACCTTTCAGCTGTAAAATCTATGTCAAACTTACTCCATACCCCAACCTTCCAAACCCATTTTTAGGTGAAAATATTTCAAATTCTTCTCTTTATATCATTACTTTTATTTAAAAAAATTTTGTCAATTTATTTTTTCTGGGTTGGAGACAGAACTTCTTTTAGGCAGGAGTTTTAACCTGTTGGTCATAAACTTAAAAAAAAACCTTTTTGATAATTGTATAACTATACAAGTCCTTTACTTTGTAGCTTTGTGTATTTTATTTTATTTAATCATTTTTTTTTGTAGGACAATGAGGGTTAACTGACTTGCCCAGGGTCACACAGCTAGTAAGTGTCAAGTGTCTGAGGCCAGATTTGAACTCAGGTCCTCCTGAATCCAGGGCTGGTGCTTTATCCACTGTCCCACCTAGCTGACCCCTATTTAATCAATTTAAACAAACTCACACAAGGCAGGCACTGACATGGTGGCCAGAAGAAGTGATACAAGGATACTCTCAATGTCTCTCTGAAGAATTTTGGTATCAGTTATCATGTGGGAGACACTGGCACAGGATCATTAAGCATCAAAGAAGGTCCTGTGCTCTTTGAGTAAAGCAAAATTGTGGTAGCTCAAAAGGAAAATGAGATGCACAGATATTAGAGACTTTGCCCTCCCAAATGGTCATGTGGAGTACTTGTTCCTAACCTGTAGAAGAGCTTCTGAACTTTTATTGGTTTGATCACCCACAGCTAGACACACAATACATTAACCCCAACATCACAGTGTCATTTTGGTCTTCTTTGAGCACACAGGAAAAAACAACAAATACCAGCTATTATTACAATTTTTTTCTTTTATTTATTTGTTTATTTTTTTTGTAGGGCAATGAGGGTTAAATGACTTGCCCAAGGTCACACAGCTAGTAAGTGTCTGAGTTTGGATTTGAGTTCAGGTTTTCTTGAATCCAGGGCCAGTCTTTTATCCACTGCGCCACCTAGCTGCCCTATTATTACTATTAGTCTTCAGTCTCCAGGTCTCTAGTCTGGTCATGATTTCATTCCCTGAATCTTCTATTGAACTCCTGTTGAGCTCAAGCATGGGGCAAAACAAGGGTGGCTGGTAAATGTTTAACAACAGGACTTTAGGATAAGGGATAAATATGTACACATACTTGTATAAATATAAATAGGTACCCAGGAATGCTGTTACATTCACATGTGAGAAATTTATTCCATTCTTCCTTCTTTGTCCATCCTGCTTTGCTCCTTATCCTATAATTATGATATACTCATCCATATTAATTTCTCCCTCCCATTTTTTACATTTCAAGGTATCTTAACATGTGACTTTAAAAGTAATAGGTACTGGGGCAGCTAGGTGATGCAGTGGATAGAGCACCGGCCCTGGTTTCAGGAGGACCTGAGTTCAAATCAGGCGTCAGACACTTAACACTTACTAGCTGTGTGACCCTGGGCAAGTCATTTAACCCCAATTGCCTCACCAAAAAAATAAAATGATTAAAAGTAACAGGTACTTCTAAACTCTCTGCATCCTTGCGAATCATTGGGCTTATCTGTAACTTTTAAAGAGTTTTCTGGGGGCATTGAGAGGTTCAGGATCAGCCTATGGTCACACAGCTAATACAGTGTCAGAGGCAGGCCTTAAAATCAGGTTTCCCTTACACCATGACTGGCCATTTCTCTACAGTGGCAAACTACTTCTTATGGAAAAGCCAATAGGAGATTATGAATGCTATCACATCTGGCTTTTGATTTATTTTTAAGTCTTCAATCGTTGTTCCATGGTAGAAATGTCCCTATGCCCTTGATTATGCAGTTCTTTACTCTTTTTACCCTTTGCTCTCCTCAAGATTTTTTCCTCCCTATTCATCCCAAATTTGGGAATCTTCAAAAACTCCACTTCATTCAACTGATGGCAGCAATGATTGTAGAAGCATTAATGTGTAGAAATTGGTGACTACACAGATCAAGCAGAAACAATTTAAGAGACAAAGTTGAAGAAGAGGGGTCAGGGGCAATAAAATGATATGTTCAGGCAAAATTGTCCTTCCTGTTCCCTAAATGTAAATTTTCACTGTTAGGGCATTTGACTACTATCCATTAAATCCATCACAGAGCCATCTCTAATGATGAAAAAATTATTAGTGAATGGTGGGAAATGGAGGTGAATAGTCATTTGGCAATTGTTCAGTGGTCTGTAAAATGAATTTCTGATCTCAGGCCAGTCATAAAACACATCATCAGAACTGAGGCAAGTCAATGCATCAGACTATATCAGTCTCATCAGGGAAGCCTAGCACCAACTGAACCCAGCCAATGAAATATCTCTTTATAGATACAGAATCTGTAAGTCAAAATTAAGGATTACCAATGAGGCAGTAACTTCCTCTGCTTGAACCATTCTATGAAGTAGTACATGCCTTGAGCCATGAACAGGACTCCTTGATGAGCATTACATTCACAAAAGCAAAATGGGAACCTAGACCATGCAGGACCTTGGTGGGGGGGGGGGATAGGAGTCAGAAAAAGAAGTGCCCAATGAGTCTTTTTTTCTTACATTTTTAAAGCTTCTGAGATTGACTATTCCATGAAGTTTTCCTGAATCAACCAAAAAGAAATGTACTGCTTCTCCCTACTCTGCACATTGTAGTCTCATAGTTGTTCTTTCATAACTCTTTTTACTAAATGCTCATCCTTGTTAAAAATCTGCTATTCCTCAATCCTAGGCCAACTACATATTATTTTTTCAGTCATTATGCTAAATATTTTATAAATATCTCATTTGATCCTCACAACAACTCAGGGACATAGGCGATATTATTATCCTCATTTTACAATTGAGGAAACTGAGGCAGAAAAAGTTTAAGTCATTTGTTCAGGACTACACAACTAGTAAGTGTCTAAGCATTGATTTGAAATCAGGTATTTCTGGTTGAAGTCCAGCTCTTTATCCATTGTGCCACCTAGCTAGATAGCCCCTGTAGTTATCTTGTGACAAATAACTCTGTTGGAAGCTCCTGGTTAGAATCACTACTTTAAGGACTAAGGAATGCTCTGAAAGGTTTTATGCTTCTACAATTCCCCTCCCCATGCCTATGTGTGCTAACAGAAACAGTATATAATTGTTTTTGCTATTCCTTTAAGCTATTTATTTGATGTTTTGTAAAATACTTTAAAGCCAGCTTTCTCTAGATAAAGTTAAAATCAATCATAATTGCATTTGAGACATTAATTGAAAATGGAGAATGCTAATGAGAAGATGGCAGTGACTGGTTTAAATAAGCAAGTATATATACACATATGTATGTGTGTATACATATGTATATATACACACATATGTATATATACATCTATGTATGTATATGTATGTATACATACACACAAATGTGTATGTATATATGTGTGTATATTTCTATGGAAGGGACAAACCCTATCCTAGTGATCTTACCAGTTCTGTTCTAAGGGCTCTGAGCTTTGATGATTTTATTAATAACCAGAATTTTTTCTAAGCCTCTCAAAAGAGGTAAGAAAGAGAAGTTACATGGACCAAAGGGCTTGTTTTCCTCTAGGCTCAGACATGGTAGGCCTCGGGCAAAACCACCAACCTAGAGCAAAGAGAAGGGGAAGGGGCAGGGATGAAGGGTGCCTTGATCAAAGAGAAGTTTATGCCCAAAGCTAAGCACAGTGGGAAAAGACAGTCCTGGTCTGAGAACAATTAGAGGCTTCTCTTCTCTGTTTGAAGAGAGGAAGCCTTCCTCAGCCAAACTTTGGCCTCCACAGAGAGACCGAATGGATACACTTTATCTCCATACTATGTAGTGTAAATGTGTGCTGTTCACATCAGGAACAGTCATCTTCCACTATAATAGATGATAGTCATGTCATTTTCCATATTCAGAGCCTGGCATGAAGCCAGGACAAAGTAGAACTTATTTACTACTACTGCTTTTTTGATATAGTATACTATGGAAAAAAAAGAAAAAGTCCACTAAATTTTTAGAATCACAATACCTGAGTTTGAATCCTAGCTCTTCCTAGATAACTAGCAAAGTAGTTACTTTCTACCTGTATAACGTTGGCATTTTATTTATCCTCTCAGGGACTGTTTCCTCCTTTATACAACAAGGTGGGGTAGAGCGCTTATACTAGATAACCTCAAAAATCCTTTGTACATCTAGATCTGTCCTAGGATGTTAGTATGGTGAGCACAATTACAATAAAGATAAATTCTCATTTCCTGGGCTGGGTTGACCTTACTCTCTAAAAATCTGAGTCACTTTGCTCTAGGAAAAGTGCATAGAAGCTTTGGCCACTGATTGAAGGGGAAAGACTTTCAGTGATTACAGCTAGATAATGGAATTTAGGACTACAAAGGACCTTAGAGGTCATTGAACCTACCCCCCTTATTTTACTCTTCTGTCTTAGTTGAGATAATATATTTTATATAAATTTTGGTGGTTATAGTTAAGTCCACACCCCTGCTCTGCTTCTGCTGATTTTTCTGTTTAAATTTAAATTACTTTTTAAATTACAGATCACCTCCTCCACTTTTTTCTGCTACTGTTTCTATTAGATATCTCTAGTGAGACTGGGTGTTATCTTAAAAGGATATAAAGATTTTTTTAAAAAAATTCATTGGGTAACAAGATGACAAAGAATGTATTGTTTGTTGCTGATGATATTATTTAATATCTTACAGAACCAGGGGCAGGGGCAGAGGGGTGAGGGGAAGAGGATTTTCTACTCTCAAAATAAACACCTAGCTACGGCTTCTCTGTTAACACTTCAATTTTCTAGACAAATATGGGATGGGAGAGGAATAAAGAGTACAAAGAAATATGTGGGATCCCAGAACAAGAAAGATATTCATGTCAAAGATGCAGGAAAGAATGGATCCTGGATGGTAATGGGGAGAGGAAACCAGCACAGGGTCTGAAGGAATCAATTGCCCATGCTAGAATTCTTTTGCACTTTCTTTGCCTATCTTAGAATTCCCTCAGAAACCATCAAGCAAGGGGTCTACCATGATACAGGTTACAGTAACACATGTAGCATATGCATGTTACAGAGAAGGCATTTTAACGATACAGCTGAGAAGAAGCCACAAAACAGAGGAAGCAAAATGATACCAGATGCCTTGTCCTGACAGGGCATGGAGATTTTCCCTCCTTCCTGCCTGTGCCTGTGCCCTTTTCTTCTGGAAATTAGGTGTTGAAGCATCAGTTTGATGTAGCCACTGGGACTGTCCTTGTTCCTGCTAATGATGCCAGACTAGATTCAGATTATATGAGGCCATGCTCTTGCAGCCTTTGGAGACCCTGTCTCTCTCCACATGATCATGGGGTAAATTCCTGATCTTTGTACCTTCTAATGGTGACAGTTCTTTTTAGTGTGTTCCTCTTTGGCACATCCTTCTCTACCTATCCGTGTCCCCATGCATCAAAAGTGAATATAGTTTAGCCACTCACTCTGAGACCCAGAATTCAACCTTAGACCCCTGACGGGCTGGGAATCAGTGTTGAAAGAAGTGACTTGGGAAGTGATTGTGTTTGATATATTTCTGGTGCTTCTTGATATCAAAATGCTTTTCAAATTTAAAAATCAATTGTTCTTATTCTCACTACAGTTTTCTGTTATAATAAAGTTAACAGGTCTAAAAGGGAAATATACCCATAGCAATACAGAGCTATTGGTTTTTAGTGGATCTTGACATACATTCATCACTCTAATGTCATGTTCCCCTTTGTTGTTGTCCTTCATATCTAAGATGAGATTTGAACTCAGGTCCTCCCAACTTCAGGACCAGTGCTCTATCCACTGTGCCACTTAGCTGCCCAATGTATTTGGGTGTAAAGTAAAAGTGAAGAATGTGAGAGGGCTGAGTCTTGGCCAGCAACTCAGGCAAGGATATAGAGTCTAGCAGAAGCAATGTTAATAGACATTGGTTTCCAGACATCAAGGGCAGCACAGGAAGGTCCTCTGTAACCTTTTAAAGTCCCATTCTGCTACCTATATAAAGCCTTCTGGTTAACCCCATTATTCCCCTCTAGCTCAAAAACAGGGATTCTAAGAAGGATGGGTTTAATAAGGGACCCTGGGTTAATACTTGTCTTAATAAAACTGCAGACCAAGTAGGTTATAAAGGATGGACATTCTTTATCTAAGCTAGGGGTGTCAGCTCCTGGTATTTCACTGCCATTAGTAAAGACTAGTGATCCTTGCCTCCCAGGTAATTGGGAAAACAAGGGTCAGGGGGTAGATCATGGTAGGCAGTAAAAGACTTGAATGAACATAGTATAGCTCACAACACTTGAAAAGGAATTTACCCTCCAGATGGATGAACAGGCACTGGCCTCTTGGGTGAATGGCCATCTGAAGAATTGGAGTTTCTCAAGAAGAATGTGTAGGGGATCTTGGCCTGACCCCCAGGAAACTCTCCAAATAAAATAAACCTTTATCTCTGTGTAGGCCATTTCTATCTAGGGTTATTGAAAGGAAACTTTGGAGACAATGAAAAGCCAAGAGGAATCATGCTCATTATGGATTGCTACTGTATAAATAAAGCAACTGCTTAAAATATATATATTTAATACCCTGTTATTTAGTGTATCACAGAAGAAAAGATTTTTGTCTCTGCTTGAGATATATAATCAAGATTCTCATGGAATAGGTAAACACAAATTCTACATTATGAACATTTCTTCATTCATGAGATCAAAATTAATTTAATTATTTAAGTATAAGAGACAGGAGTAGGTTCATCTTTTTTTTTTTTAAGAAAATTACTGTGGGATAGGTGAACTTAAGTCACAGGCTGGAAGGTTCCTAATCTAGGCCTAAGGTGTCTCCTCTTTGTTATAAAGGGGTTATTCAATTTTAGGTATCTGAACAAGGAAATTAATAGAATATGCAACATCAAATGCACTGTTGTAGAAAATTTGAAATGATGAAATTTCATCAGCAGGGTGCTTGATTATCCTAGAAAAGATCAGTTTGTCTGCACACACACTTAAATACATGCACATATTCTGTTCCAAACCTTTCAGTAGGTATGTAGTTTTTCCCTTTGCTTTTAACTAGTGAATCATTTTATATCTTGATGACAGCCTGGCATATTCCCTGAGGAAAAATGACAATTGAAAGTGAAAAAGACAGACACAGGGTCAAATCTATACTTGCTTTGCAGAAATACATACCAAAGTGACAATTTGTGAAGTGTTTAGCTTAATGGGTATTTCTATATGGGAGAGCAATTGCTCAATTGTATTTATAATTCAAGTTGCAAATATAGCTCAGTATTAAACACAACTGGCTAACTCTGGGGTTACCTCATCTGGGCCTTAAATTTCTCATCAAGAAGCTATGAATCTCATGACTGACCTTCACTACATATATGTTGAAAGAAATAGTCATAAAGATATTCTAATTAAATCTGGTTGGTTTTTTTTTAATTGAATATGGGTAAGGTGCTTAGAGTTTAGTAATAAAGCAAGAAATGATTCCTGTTTATCCAACAGAGATGACCAAAGCAAAATAGGTGTCAATAGATTTTTCTGTTCTTTTTTCCTCAGCCAGAAAGAAAAAAAAAAGCATAGTAATCCAGACTAGTGGTTCATTCAAGCAGGAAAGTCTATTTTTGAGGATACTAGGTAACTAGGGATGAACAACATTATCTCAGTGGCAAAGATGGTAGAAAGCAAGACTTAGAAGCCTAACAATGAGGAGAAATTTACTAAAAGAATAAGAAATCAAACTATTACTATGAAAAATAATTAAAATTTAGAAAATTCTCAGTTCAATTAGCCATTGCAACTTTGACCCAAGGGTGTCTCACATCAATCAAGTAAGTGTAAAAATTTAATTATTAACTATTCTAATCTAATCTGGAAAAATTATATGATTAGATTTATGAAAAATTATAAGTTTAGGAAAATTATAATTGGGCCATAAGTCCTGCCATGGTTGCCATTCAAATGTAGAAATATTTTAGACTACTTACCTAATTTGGGGGGGCTAATCTGACTGGAGGACTAATCTGTGGACTTTTTGACTAACAAGCTATCTAATGCTATTAATTTAGTATGGGCCATTTATAAAGTTCCACCACACTGCTCCACTCCCAAATTGATAAGCAAAAGATTAAGAAGCCTCTTAATTAAATAATCAAAGCAGAGTTTATTTGTGAGATACAACTTTAAATTAATAATACAGGGAAATAAAATGTACAACCTGACTGCCTTCCAGCCTTTCCACCTGAAAGTTCTGGTACTTTTTTTAATACAATAAGGGCTGTTGCTGCCTCTTGCTTTAGGGTATATGTTCCACTTTCCTTGCTCAACTACTTTCTAACTCCATGCCCCTTTCACTTTGTAAATCCCCCTGCTTCTAACTTTCCTCTCCTTACTGCCACCGTTGAACCCCTATGTTTCTCTCTCACCGACCTCTCCTTCTGTTCTCTTAGTGTTCCAGTGTCCTTCTGTTCTCTCAATCTTCTGGCCTCTCCCAAGCTCCGTACATCTGCCTCTTGCTCTAGTCCTTTAGCCTTCTCCTGCGTCCTTCTCTGTTCCCTTAAAATCTTGTCAGTTCTCCTCTCTGTTCTTCTAATCTTGTCAGTCCCCCTTTCTGTCTAACTCCCAGGTCTATATATATCTTTCTTCTCTCCCCTCAAATCTTGGGGCTTTTTGCACCCCGACAGAACAAGCTAATCTGCCAGCCAGGGCTGTGGCTGGGGCTGGGTGGACGCTCACGCATCATGTGCCTCAGCATAGGCTATGCCAGAGCCAGGCCTGGACAAGCCCAGGATCTCTCAGATAGATCCGCTCAGGGTAGAGGGATCTGGGGGGCTTTTTCCCCCAGCTGTCTGACCTGGGGTCTCAAACAGCCCATGGGGCTTTTGGGCTCAGCTGAAGCAGAGGGGGAGGAGGAGGGACACCAGCACCTCCCACACAGAAGAGATCCTGAGGGCTCAAGGCTTTCCAATCTCAGCCCAAAGGTAAGGTCCCCAAATCAAAATAAATTTCCACATAAAGAAGGTAAGAGGTAAATGAAAAAGGTACCAAAGATTTTTTTCCTCATCATGAAAAAATATGGAATATTCCAGGACTTACAGGGAGGTAGAAAGTGAAAAAGCAGTTAGGTCCTTGTTCTATAATGGAATTTCAGATATATTCATTTATGATCCCTGTACTATCCTCCCCCTGCTAAAGACAGAATGCATGCTGAGGAGGAAAGCTGTCTGTTGAAGGAAACCTCCTTCATTTTACACTGTCCTGCAAATTAAAGGAAGGTGGTGTGTTAAAGAAACAGGTTGCTTTACTTCTGCTCTTGGAGATACAGAAAAAAGTCTGCCAAATAGCTGGTAATTCTGGAGCTCAGACTGAAGAAAATTTGGGTTTGTTGTCATCATGGCAGGTTCACTGAATGAAGAATAAAAATGAGTATTGATGCAGTTAGAGCTTTCCCCTGCTTATTAAAAGAACTCAGATGGAGAACAGATTTGCTGGACTAAAACTACTGGTAAAGGTTGTTTCTTTGAGAGCTGTAGAAAAGGAGAAAAAAGATTAAATCTCCCCCTGCCCCCCTTCCCCCAACTCCCTACCTTATTCTTGTTGCTGACAGATCCTTTCTATACGATTTTCTTTATTTCTTTAAGTTGCTTCTACTTCCCAATTTATTTCATATTAAAAACCATGATGAATCATAACTTCTTTTTTTAATGAATATCTATATGTTAATTACAGCAGGAGGGCAGAGGTGGCAGGGGAGTGTATAATGGAGAAGATTAGTGAGTAGTTGTAAATACACACAATTCAACGAGGACAGATATAACTAATATAGCTAGGATTTTATCCTACATTGGAGGCACTGAGTTGTAATTTTGAGAAACCTTTATGGTTATGATTTTATTAATAACTTTTATAAGCTAATAAATAGGGAAGAGATCTATGTGAATCAGTCATGTTTCACCCCTAGAGTCATCATTGAAGTAAAGTTAGGTGACTAGAACAGAAGTACTTCAGTAAAGCTCCATCTACCAAAAAGGCAGGGCAAAGGTAAGGCCCAAAGAAAGATTATACCTACTGGGACTTCTGGGGGGAAGAGAAAGGTTTAGTTTGGAAAGAATTACTCAGGACCAAAAAGAGCAAGACTATCTCTCTTCCTTTAATCTTCAATTTCCACCCTAAACCTCCAGTTTAACAGACATCTGTTATCAATTCACCCATGACTGATTTAGTTCCCACTATATGGTAGGCACAGTGCTGGAATTATAGAAAGATACAATTAGCATTTTTTTTTGGCAGGGCAATGAGTGCTAAGTGACTTGCCCAGGGTCACACAGCTAATAAGTGTCAAGTGTCTGAGGGCACATTTGAACTCAGGTCCTCCTGATCCAGGGCTGGTGCTTTAGCCACTGCGCCACCTAGCTGCCTCCAACAATTAGCAATTATTTTTTTAAATAATAGCATTTACTCTTAAGAAAAATACATTCTCTGGGAGAAAAGACATTTCCTTTGGCAATAATACAAGATAATTTGAGAGAAGAGAATGGGAAAAACCAATGAGGTCAGAAAAGAATCAGATTTAGAGCTAGAGGGATTTTAGAAGTCTTTGAGCCCAAGTCTGTAATGCCACAATTGGGAAAACTGAGATCCATAGATGTTAAGTGGGTTACCCTAGGACGTATAGTGTCTGAGGTAGCATCCAAACCCAGGTGTCCATGACTCCCAAGTCCTGCACTCTATCTGCTAGACTAAATGCCTCTCACCATGCTGCTTTCTAGGTTTTGTCCTCATCTTATTTTTCTAGAATTATTCCACCTTACTTTTTTCAATTCAATCTAATAAACATTTATTAAATGCCTGTTATGTACCAGAAACTGTGCCTTAGGGATATCATTAATAAAAAGATAGTTCCTGCCTTCAGTGAGCTTAAAATCTAATGAAGGGAGACAACACATAAAAGGAGGCAGGAAATGGCAGGGGCATCTTGTTCTGTGGAGCTGAAAAAACTGGGCACAGCAACAAATGCTAAGTGGAGTGAACCCAAAAGCTTGGTTTCTGTCCTTTATAAAGGAAGTATTGGGAACAGTTTGGTACTTCACCTTCCAGCTCTCTAATCACATGGGAGAGAAGGCTGAGGCAGGGGGAGTCGGTCAAGGCTTGAAAGTTAGGAGCTCAGTGATGAGATTAGAAGTGATGAGCTAAACCTGGGAGGGATACTTTGCTTGGTAGATTTGGGGAAAAGAGCAAAAAAAAACCCCAAAAAACAAAAAACAAAAAACAGGCAGGGCAGTAGATCTGAAAGTAGTGTGAGCCATTACTTAAATTCTTCAAAGTCCACATTACAGCCAAACTAGGAAATGAACACTCCATCTCCTGTATCCATGCATTCCTTTCTTCTACTTCCTTATCTATAACTCTCAGAATCCTGTTCTTTATACAAAATTACACTCAGGTGTTATGCACCTTGTAAATCTTTTTCTGGTTTTTCCCCTAATTCTTTGAACTTCCCCCCTGCCTCAATTTACTTTATAGTTACTAATCTGTGTTCATATGATATGCTGCACAACTTCTTCCTCTACTCAAGCCATGCACATCACTTCTACCCTGTCTCCTCTTAGTAGAAGGCATCATGTGACACTTGTCTGGAAAAAAATGAGGCTGCCCTAAGTCTCCTACTTTCTTCTGTTCTATACCTCATATCCC
Organism: Dromiciops gliroides; assembly: GCF_019393635.1. Classification (NCBI taxonomy): domain Eukaryota; kingdom Metazoa; phylum Chordata; class Mammalia; order Microbiotheria; family Microbiotheriidae; genus Dromiciops; species Dromiciops gliroides. The sequence goes on from NC_057863.1 coordinate 112,930,062, forward strand.
CATTCTCCCTATCCTTGAAGTATAAAAGGGAAAAAAAAGTCCCTTCTTTCCAAGATCCAAACTTCCAAATCCTTTCGCATTTCTTCCAAAGCTTTATTTTCCATCATCCTCTCTCTCTTCCCATTTTCAGTCTTACTTAATTCAGTGTCTTTTTTCTACTAAGTACTAACATTCCTAGGTTTCCCTATATTAGAAAAAAAGCCTTCCTGTAACCTTTCTCAAGTTCTCATCCTGTCTTTCCTCCTTTTAAAAGCCAAATTCCTAAAAATAATAATTAAAAAAAGATTACTGTGCTCTGATACTCTTGTAGATTCTCTCTTCCCTGAGGTTTAGTGACACTAATCTTTTCAGGCTCTCCACCCCATGCTTTTCTCAGCCTCCTTTGCAAGATCTTCATGGATTTGATTATCATCTCTATGCAAATGCTCTGAAATCTACATATTGACTTGTCATCTTCTTCATGAGCTTGAATACTGTATCACCACCTGCCTGCTATATATTTCCTACTGGATATCCCATAAGCAAAAGAAATTTAATATTTTCAAAACAGAACTCAATTTTTCCCCTAAACCTCTCTCTCTTCCTAACTTCTCTATTCTATCATGAGCACCATCATCGTTCTAGTCCCCCAGGCTTGTAACCTAGGTGTCATTCTCAATTCTTCACTCTCACTCCTACCTCATATTTAATTGCCACATCTTGTCAATTCAACCTCAAGAAGATGTCTTGTGTCTGTCCCCTTCTCTACACTGAGACAGACACCACCCTAGTTCAATCTTTCATTACCTCTTTCCTGGATTATTGCAATGCTTGGTTTTTTTTCCCTCCATATTGACTCTCTTCTCAAATATGCCCTCTTTGTAGCCCCCACATTTATATTCCTGTAGCACAAAACTAACCATGTCACTTACATGCTCAAGAATTTTTGTTGACTGCCTATTGCCTTCAAAATAAAATATAGGGGCATCTAGGTGGTGCAGTGGATAAAGCACTGGCCCTGGATTCAGGAGGACCTGAGTTCAAATCCGGATTCAGACACTTGACACTTACTAGCTGTGTGACTCTGGGCAAGTCACTCAACCCTCATTGCCTGGCAAAAAAAAAAAAAAAAGATAAAATATAAACCTGCTTCTCACATGAAAAACCCTTGATATTCTAGCTATAACCTATTTTTCCAAGCCACTTACACATTACTTTTCCTCACATGTTCCATGTTCTAGTCAAACTGGTATAATCGTCATCCCCCTTGTATTACATTGAACCTCCTGCCTCTATCCTTTTTCATCGGCTGTTACCCCTGCCTCAAATGTTCTCCCATTTCATATCTGTCTCTTAGAAACTTCGTTTCCCTTTAAAGGTCAGATCAAATGGCCCCTCCTACAAGGAGGCCTTTCCTATTTTCCCATTTATTATTGCTCCTCCCCCTACTGCTGAAATCACTTTGCATATATTTTGTATTTGTATCAATACTATGCAGCTATTCTCCTAATCATTGTTTTGTTGTTTTTTTTTTTCTAACAGACTGGGAGCCAAAAGTAAAACTATTATTTCTCTTCTTGTGTTTCTAGGGATAGTCTTGAGGGCTTTGGGGTTTTCTCTTTAATACTGTAGCTAAGGAACTCCCACCAGTATGTTTCTCTCCTTCCCTCTCACCCCTACTGTAATTGTCACTTGATATCAATTAGCCAATCAGACTTAATTAGCTTTTTTTTTTTTTTGGTGAGGCAATTGGGGTTAAGTGACTTGCTGAGGGTCACACAGCTAATAAGTGTCAAGTGTCTGAAGCCAGATTTGAACCCAGGTACTCCTGAATCCAGGGCCGGTGCTCTATCCACTGTGACACCTAGCTGCCCTTTAATTAGTTTTTTAAAGGGGTTTTTACTAAGGTGGTATATTAAAAGCAACAGGAACAAAATGCAGCCCTAAAAAACTATGTCTTTTCCCAATACGTAAAGAATCCAGGGAGAAGTGGGCTCAAGCCTATGAAACGCATGTAGCAAAGTGGTAACAGCTCCTGGAAATTCTTTTGCTGTAGTATTCAAGATATTCTACTTACATATGCTATAGTTTTTCACTGAGCACTTTTTAGAATCATGAATTTACCTTTCTTTGTACTTTCCAGTGTACCCTCACCTCCCACGCAGATGCTGCTATCCAGTTGCTGCAGTCCTAGGGATATACTATGAAAAGTCCAAGTCTTCTGGTCTTCCAAAGTTTGCACTTCTTTTCTGGTCAAGGTGGTTGGAGGAATACCATGTTAAAGGCACATCTCCCTTCCCACCACTACCCTCACTCTCCCCTCACCTAACAAAAAAAAAAAAAAAAAGATTTCTTCTTCAGGGCTTGGCTAGAGGTTTCTGCTATTAAGCCACTAGACACTTAAATCCAGTTCTGAACTGGGCTTGGTATTTTTTATTTTTATTTTACTTATTATTTTTTATATTATTATATATTTTTAAATTTTATTTATTATTGGTATCAGAGGCATGACCAAATTTTCCTGTACAACCTAAATAATCCTATGCAATGTGAAACTTCAAATGCTTTCAAAGACTGATTGATCAAGGACTTTTTCTACACTTAGTTTCAAGTCTATGATTGTTCAGAGAGAAGTATTTTCACCTGTTTGTCAGAGCATATCATCTTGACATTTATTTTAGCAGCGTCAAAGTAATAGATTGATTTATTCCATAGACCACCCCTCATATGTTACTCATCTATAAATATTTTGTTTCCCTCTAGTAAAATGTGAGTGTTTGAGGATGGGGGTATTTTCATTTTTATCTTTATTTCCAATGATTATCTGAGTGGCTGGCACATAAAAGGTACTTAATAAATGCTTGATGAATGGAATTGAAATGTTTTTCCCAATAAAAAACAAGGACAGGAGCTGCTTCCATTTGTGTCATTGTATCACCATGATCTAACGGTGATCTGAACATTGTAAAAGCTGGTTGAAATGTATTCAGTTTGCCTGTGGAAATAAGAAAGGGGAAAACATTTTAGGCCAAGAGGCTTGTCCATTTGAACTGTTCCTGAGGGAGCTGTTATTTCCTCACTTGTGAATGATTTCATGCATACAACACATTTTTTAAATAAAGGTGCCTATCATTGGCTTCTGAAACATGAGCTGTTTGTCTTAGCATTCACTTAAATTCAGTCAAACCTATTACAACCACATCTATCTGTTTTGCTTTTTTTTTTTTTAAGACATTTGTCAAGAGCAGAAGGCCTAGGTACATGAATGGCCTGGAGGTCCCAAAGATGCAGTATCTGAATGATGAACAGAGATCTATCTCTTATCCTTGTTTGCTATTTCCTTGGTCACTAAAGCAAGCCCCAGTTGCTGACAATTGCCTCAATGATTTGAACCAAGCTGTCTTCCTTTCCCCCTGGGCTTTCAAATGCCTGTTCTCTAGCTTCTCTTCCTTCTCTTAATGCTGGTTCATTGCCTTAGCTTTCTCCAAACATTAATATTGATAATATTACCTGCCAGTGACAGTTACATGAATTCATAATGACCCCTCTGTAAATTGCCTTACTTCCAATGGCATCCCATTTACCTCCAGATTATGCATATCACTTCAAATCAACCAACCAACCAAGTTAGCCAGAGTAAGATAGCCAGGGCACTCTACATAACAGTAACTCATATTATACATGCTTTAAAGTTTATAAATAACTTTCTTTACAATATCCCTATATGTTCCTCAGCACACAGAGGAGAAAGCTGTGACTGTGAGATTTGGGGACTTGTTCATCCATGATCAGCCAACTAAGAAGGAGAAATTCAAAACTGGGGAACCTGATCGAGTCCCGTGAATTTTACACAGTAGCACACTGGCACTTTGCATGTTTTCACAATAACCTTGTGAGGTTATTACAATGAATTTCTACAATTAACATCTCCAAACCCAAAATAAATGTCGTTAGGTCAGTCACCTAGGCTGAATCCAACAGGGCTCCTCTGGTGACTTGTTTTCTCTAATATATTCCACACACACACACACACACACACACACACACACCTGTGTTTGTGTGAGTGTGTGTATTTTCCAAAAAATAAGAAGTAATTTTTTTTCTTTTTAGTTTTTTTGGTAAATATAAAATATATTTTCTCATTAAAAAGTAACAATAAAAAGAATTAGAAATTGTGTGCTAGTTGATTTACCATTTGCAAGTTTTGAAAGGGAGAGGAGTTCTTTAGGAATATACACTCACATTACATTCATTCTTCTTAGCTACTTCTGAAATGTGAATCCTATGTCCATCAGAAGACTTGCTAATAGAATGTTGTTCAGAGGATTCATGCTTCAGGCAAAGATTGGACTAGATGACCTCTAAGGTCCCTTGCTTCTCTGATATTCAATGATTTTATGGCATATCTTTTGTGAATGGATCTTTTTAAGGCATATCTGACACTTACTTGTGGTATTTGAGAAATAGCATTTTGGGGGATATATCTACTCAGTCTTTTCTTTCCTGCTTCCTGCCTCCTTAACTATCTCTCCCTGTGTGCTTCTGTCCTTAAGCTGATATGAAGAGTCAAAAAGGACAGAATTCTGTAGTGGGAGATTATGACAAGGCATAGACATGCCTGGAGCATATGTGTGGTTTCCCCAGCATACCCTCAGAGAGAATTACTATTATATTACTATTACTAAGACTTTTTTTCTTCCCTCAGGAAAAGGACCAATGGTAATGGGAGGACCTGAGAGAAGATGGAAAAAAAGCTCATAACTCAAAGGAAAGGTCCAAGTAAAGGCAGAGATAAAAAAGGAATATGTTAGTCAAAATGGAATCAAAATGGTAGAATTAATAAAAAACAGAAATATCCTATAAATGTAATTTTCTCCTTTTGGCTTGTAATTGGAGTTAGAAATTGTTTCACACAAAGGTATTTTGTGCATGAATAGTCTCAAGGAATAGGTTTCTGGACCAACTGGGAGGGAAGTTTGAGATTCTGCCTTAAGGCAGTTGAAGGTCCTGCAAATGAAGGAGGTATATGAACAGGGTATTAGGAAAGAGAATTTATCAGACTGAGAAAGTCAGGGCAGCTAGATGGTACAGTGGATAAAGCACCAGCCCTGGATTCAGGAGGTCCTGAGTTCAAATCCCACCTCGGACACATGACACTTACTAGCTGTGTGACCCTGGGCAAGTCACTTAACCCTCATTGCCCCGCAAAACAACAACAACTGAGAAATTCACTCTAACCCAAGCTGGTAATAGGGACATAGATAAACTTAGAAGAGAGAAGTAACAGAACTTAGAAGACTTCATAGCACAAGCTAGGACATACATTCCAACTGGATATAAGGAGTCTGAATTTCTCAGGTGAAGAAAAAGGAGCTCTGGTTTTTCCACACTCTCAACAATTCCAGGATAGGCCTAAGTAAGATCACAGTTTACTTAAGGAGCTTCACTTCAGGGACGTGATCTGTGAACTGTAACAAAGGAAAAGAGGGGACTATTTTCTGAAAACTGCACAAAGAACAGAGTTACATTGCACATTAACTACCAGAGGGGCAATGAAAATGGGTATCCTTGCCAAGGCTTTGTGAAACCTCAGCAGAAGACACATTCTGAGAAGCTTCACTTGGGGCAATGCCTTTTGGTAGCCCTATGCAAAGTATAGCTTTAAGCAAATGAGGCTATAAATGCTTCAGAGGAGAGTTGTTGATAGTCAAATAAGGCCATTTCCCATGAGCTTTGTTTTGAGCTTCCTTCCTTCCTTCCTTCCTTCCTTCCTTTCAATTTTTTTTTACAGGGCAATGAGAGTTAAGTGACTTGCCCAGGGTCACACAGCTAGTAAGTGTCAACAGTCTGAGGCCAGATTTGTACTCAGGTACTACTGAGTCCAGGGCTGGTGCTTTATCTACTGCACCATCTAACTGCTTCCTATTTTTAAAAAATATCTCATTCTTTGAGTTTTGTGAACCACACAAGGAGGACTGGTAACTACACACTGGATGGCTTCTCGATTTAATGGGTAGGAGTAGCAAGTTAGAAAAATGGTTCCCAGACCCTTCATGTTCTGTTAAAGCCTCTGCCATAATAATTACATGTCAATATAGCAGCTGTGTGGATGATAAATTGGAGAACAAGGATTAATAGGAGGCAGGGAGATCAATTTAAGAAACTAATGTAATAGTTCAAGTGAGAGGTGATAAGAACCTAAATGAGATTAGCAATTTGTATGCATGTCACAAAGGGGTTAGATATGAGGTGGTGTAGATATTAGGATCTACCATATTTGTCTGTTGATTTGATGTGGGTATTGAAGCATCAAAGAAGGTCATCTTATAAATGTTCAGTGCTTTGAATGGGTTGTTACCTCAAGGTGACAGTTTCCTTATAAATAAAATGAGAGAGTTGTATTAGATGATGTCTAACATCTCATGCAGCTCTATGATTCACATAACATGCGGATGCACAATTCTCTCTCTCAGACATGTACATGAAGGTATCTCTGAGTTGTCTGTTTTTGGAAATTATACATCAGATAGAATAAAAGCATTTTTCCTACAAACCTACTTCCTTCCTTCCTACCACCAAATACCCTATGCTTTTAAATGAATGCAACTGAAAATTTTAAAAGTTACATTTTAAAAGGAAAGACAAAATGATGAAGCATAGCAATTTGGTAGTCAAAATATGTATACTAGCTAGCAAGAAAAGCCTTAAGCTGCTAATTTTAATTTCAAAATTGTTTTCAGAGAAAGGTGGGTGGTCACTGTGGCAATAAAAACCTAAAGTCTGGGTAGTTCACAGTAGAGCATTTCAGTAAAAGGAAAGATAATATGATAATAGAGTAACTGGATAAAATAATTAGGACAATACTGGAGAGGTTCTTGAACAAAGTAACAGTTATTAATCAGTCTCTACAAGGAAACAAAGAAAAAGAAACCAGCTAAATATCACATCTGGAAATATTCCATTAAAGTGTTCAGTGTTATGCCTTAGTGTAAGAAAAAAGGAAAGATTAGATGAATTGTATTCTTATTGTTATTTGTAATGCTCCTGTTAAGAAGAGTTGCATTAGATATATTAATGTGTTTGGTTCTCCTCTAATTTATGATTCCCTTCCCACTTTAATGAGATCTGCTCTACAGCCCATAAAATAATTGTTATGGTAAACTGACTTTTTAAAATTAGCTACACACCAGTTGGTCCAGAAACCTATTCCTTGAGACTATTCATGCACAAAATACCTTTGTGTGAAACTCTTTCCAAATGTGTAATGACTGGAGGAAGTCCAGAAGTTTGCCTGCAGAGTCTCTCTGCATGACTGCCAGTGGAAGCAGTCTCACAATTTCCTTCTCTGAGAAACATTACCATCAGAATCTCTGCAATGTTGATATGCTCAGGCCACTCACAGCCCAACACTGAGAACACATCCAGTGTAAAAGCCCTTTCAAAGGCAACTTAACATACTTTAACCTACAGTGAAATACTACATGGCTTAGCATCTGACTTCATAGCACAGTTTCCAAGGGTGCCTCTTCTCCAGGGCTCACAGGGGAAAAGGATGGGGATTTATATGGGATGCTTTATTCCATCTCAAGAATCACAAGCAAACCACTTCCCATGAATAAAACCATGTTTTCCTGTGATATTAGCTCTCCTACTGTGATTGTTATTCCACCACAGTGACTCCTGTTGGAGAAGATAGACAGGGTCATGAATGGGTAGTTAGATTCTCTCCAAAAACATGGGGAGGAACTGACTTTCAAGGAGTGTGGTCAAACATTCAAGTGCATAGAGGATAAAACAAAATAGGGTTTCTCCTGAGCAGTGTTGAATTACAATCATTTCCAAGTATCGACTAATAGGGAGAATGCCAGAAAAGTGGGCAGAAGCAGAGTTTGCTTCATTTCCCCTATTTAGTGACCTCCTGAGTCAAAAAGAAAAAAAGCCCAACATGAATGCATACTAATGTAGTTGCTGATTAACATGGGTTTTTTAAAGTATTTCCAGGCATATTCTATACACTTAGAAGGAAAAAATGTTGCTTTTCTTTAGTACAAATGATGATCCATTGCTTTGTAGCTATAAAAGTGCTAAAGGAAAATAATTCAAACAAACAAAAGATGTTTTAATATTGGATGGTAAACATGGAATTATACTACTAGACTCCCAGTTTTTAGAAATCATGTGGGTGTGTTATCTATCATATAGTCTGTGAGTTAGGATTATTCTAGGAACAGGAATAGATAATCTCTTTATTCATAATACACCAATATTTATATAACATGTTAAGATTTATGAAGCACTTTCCTCACAATAAACCTCTAAGTATGGTCATGTAGTTGTTATTATCCCCATGAATTCTTCTGATACTTTCTCTTTTATGGCACCCAAATGTAGAAACAGAATTAATGGTCACCTTGGACTATTGAAAATTCAGAATAACTTAGTGGTACTAGACCTTCCAAGAATACAAATATAGGATTACTGATTTAGAGCTGGAAAGACTCCCAGGGGCCATTAGGTCCAGCAACTTCATTTCACAACTGAGGAAATAGAAGCCCATGGCGTTTAAGGATCAAGGTCATACATGAAATAAGCATATGCTTCAATATATCCTATCTCATTGTATAGCATCATGCAAAGAGCACTCTGAAATCAGAAGACCTGGGTTCAAATTCTGAGTGAAATGCCTACCACAATCTGGGGCCATTCAAGCATTATCTCATGTAATTTCCCTTCAAGTGTATTTCTCTCTAGCCAAAATGAACTCTATCACCTTTCTCTGGAACATGAACAAAGCTTCATCAACTCATTGCATGCCTTTGCTCATGCTATTTCTTATGCCTTTTCCCTTTATCTTTTGAATTCCTACCAGACCCCAACTCAAATGTCTCCTTCTCCATAAAGCCTTACCTGATCCCTCCATATAAAATGATCTTGTCCTCTGTATATCATGTAGAATTTTGTTTTCATCAGTCAAATAAAGGTACCATGTGAGATAAGGCATTATAGCTGCCTCTGTTTATGTATTTTTCCCCTGCCTGACTATACATTTGGTAAGTAGAAGATGATCACATCTTAACTAAACTTTATCTTAGGCACAATAGGTGTTTAAGATCTATTTTGTCGAATGAATGAATATAGTGTTTATAAAGCCATTTCCTAATAAAACCCCTATAGGCTAATTCATTAACATCTGGATCATTTCCCAAAACATCTACCTTTCCTCTGACCCTTCTTCTCCTCCCATTGGAATCAGATTTTGCCTCTGAGAACTAGGGTATTGATAAGTAATTTTTAAAATTTTATCTTTCACACAACAAGGTCACCATGTCATATCCTGCTCATTTCTAAACTGTGGTACCCTCTCTCCCCATCCCCAAATTTCCCTTTATGTGATGACTTTCATTATTGGAATACGCTGGAGGTATTGTGTTGATTGACTACATTTGTATTCCAAGAGTTTAGCATCCTTGCCCCTAGTAAATACTTAATAAATGCTTCACTCACTCACTCACTCACTCACTCACTCATTCATTCATTCATTTATTCTAAAGTTGTGGAAATTAAGAGTCAAAGATTTGTTCAGAGTTACTCAGTTTGAAAACAGTGAACCTGAGACTCTAACTTGTCTTTAAAGTCTGATACCAGTTCTAATACCACTAGGTTATACTGTCTCTCATTCAACATGAGATTTAGAATTTAGAGTATGGATAAAAGTAGCAAATGATGTTTCATTTTAATATTCAACATAGTGCCACAAAAAGAATACTGGACTTGGGAAACTTGTGGAGATCATTTTATCTTTAGTGCTTTAGTTTCCTCATCTCTAAATTGAAGGAGGTAGCTTAGAGGAGTCCAAAGGTACCTCCCAGCCCTAGATCTCTGATTCTCTGATCCAAATTTATCTAAAGCCTTAAAGTTGAGGACTTCACAGCTTGGAAAAAATTATGCTTTAGACAGTGGCACCTACAAACACAGGGTGATATTGTGACACAGCACTCTAAAAATTCCAGATGATGCAAGTCAGCTCTAGCACCATCATCATCATCCCCTCCTCCTTATTCTTGGGTGCAGGGCAGAGAAGAAAAACAGGTAGCAAAATACAAAGCTAACTAGTGACTTCACATGGTAGAGTCACACAGTTCCAAAGCAAATGGGCCTTTTTAACCTACTTGCATGTAATTGTTACACACAGACATACACAGACACTTTTCTACTTCAGATTGGTGCCTTTTAGAAAAGTACTATCTTTTTCTTTGTTTACTTCTAAGTAGCAAACAATCTTAGCCCTGGCTTTTGTGGGATACTTGCAGTAGACTATAATTCTGATCAAAGCCGGTCTTTTCTGGAATGTTTTTGTCCCTCAGGACCTGTACAAGGTGGAGGCCCTGAACTGAAATGAAATTAACAGTGCACATATCTTACATTCATTACTACTCAAATAATTTTAATTTTTTATGTCAAACAACCAGAGTAGATTGTGTATAGACTGCATCTCTGTTCCTTGAAAGCCTGGACCAAGACAGACAAACCCACTGTTACAAGCAGTATTTCAGGACTCAGATTTCTGTTGTCTCATATAGAAGTTGAACTTGCATATGTAAGAAAATTTGCTCTAGCAGTATACTTTCAAGGTTGGAAAAGCCTCAGACCCTTAGCTTCTAAGCTTGATAATCAGGCATCATCAAAGTGGTCTTCCACATTGGGATTAGACAAGAAGACTGCCTTCTTGGAGAGAAAGAGTTAAAGCAAACTGTAGTCAAGGTGAGGTATGAGTAAAGTTAATATGATGGAATGAAATTGGGGATGACCTCTATGGTAGTCTAGGTAAGCAGGGAACTTTTAAGCAGGTTAAAGGTGAAAATGAAATTAACACTCAGACCATAAAAACCAACTTAAAACTAAGATAGACAGATGATAGATAGGTGATAGATAGGTGATAGATAGATAGATAGATAGATAGATAGATAGATAGATAGATAGATAGATAGATAGATAGATTGATTGATGATGGGTGGATGGATGGAACATTTACTAAGTGCTTACTCTGTTTCAGGTAATGTAATAATTGTTAGAAATACAAATACAAGGGGGGAAAAGCTGACACTACCATCAAGGTACTTATATCCTAATGCAAGAAAATAAAAAATACAAGGGAACTAGAAAAATATGTGGAGTTAGAGGGATTAGGGGCAAGTTGGAAAAGTCTAGCGTACACAGTAAAAGCAAGAAGGAGGTAAGCATGGATGGCATGGGCACTTCCTTTAATGATTGTACCACACAAAATCTTAACTACTGAGGAATTAAAAGAAAATATTTTAAAATTATACCAAAATATAAAAATTGTTTTCCCTCTAAAATCAACAAATTAGGACCTTTTAGATTTCTAACTGCCGTGTAGCCTGGTGTGTGCTCAGAAGGGCTCAATGAAGGGGGTGGGCAGAAGGGGTTAGAGATTCAGGACTCTCCCTGAACAACTGCAGGTCTGAACAGTGAAGCTAGGCTGCTGTTTTTCCCCAGGGAAGAACAAGATTACTCCATTTCCTTTCTGACAATTGTTAAAAAATTATCAGAATGACTTAACCTGGCTGCAGGGTTCCCAGAAAATTTGAACATGTGAAGGAAAGTCCATGATGCCCAAGTAACTCCTGTAGGTACTGAAAGCTGCCTCATTAAAAACTGAGAAGTTTGAACTACAAATCTAAGGCAGATGATCAATCTTGAGGATGTAAAACAACAGTCTAACATACAATCCGATCAGGCTTCTGTTGTTTAAGTTTGGGTATGGTGTGGTCTAAGTAAGACTGAAACCTGGTAAAGGCTTAAAACAGTGATCTGGTTACTTTAAAAAATTCATATCCCCCATATTCATATTCATTTATAAATCATATGCTTGTACTACCATATGAATAAATAACAAGATAATGGCCAATGAGAGCCCAGTCCTGGTAGTACAAGGAGAGGAACCATAAAAATGTTTTGGGATTTGCTTCCAGGCAAGCTAATAGAGGCCCCTGCTCCCCAATTCAGAATATTTTTGATTGGCTGCTAACCCTGAACTGGTTTGCCTGAAAGACTAAAAAAAGAAGCATTCTGGGGGCAGCTAGGTGGCGCAGTGGATGGAGCACCGGCCCTGGAGTCAGGAGGATCTGAGTTCAAATACGGCCTCAGACACTTAACACTTACTAGCTGTGTGACCCTGGGCAAGTCACTTAACCCCAATTGCCTCACTAAAAAAAAAAAAAAGAAGAAGCAGCAGCATTCTGGTCTCTTGACTCCTAGACTGTTTCTGAGTAGGAAAATGAGGGCTCCAGTCAAGTCTTGAGGTGAGGAGAAAGTAGTAGCACTGGTGGCAGCTGCTGATTTCACCACCTAGGCCAACAAGTGGCCAGAAATATGGTGCCAACATTTCATTTACTCTGGGTTTGTTATTTGCTCTTCTTAGGTAGAATAATGGATACACAATGACCTTGTTAGATTTGAAAGGGTATAGGACTACTGGTCCAGGAATAGGAGTCCATATCACAATTGCCAGTTGCCAAGACAGGTGAGGCACAAGCATTTACTTGAGAAAGTGACCTGTGGGATTTAGCAGAGAAATGAATAGAATCTGGCAGACAAAATTGTTTCTGCAAGGAAAGGAAACATTTCACCCACTGGCTATACCATATTCAGAAATTAATTTAGAGGGGCAAATGCTTTGTAGCAACTACTAAATTTGCACACACTCTTCTCAGAATCAAGGTGGTAGAAAGGATGATGTGACCATGGTTCAGTGGTGGGGGGCTGTTTATATCTTTTTTCTTGCTATATTTCTTCAGTAAAGTTCCATTTTGCAAAAACTAATTGATCTTATTTGGTCAAAGCAGAATGATATATTTTTAAATATATTTTATTTTTAGTTCAATTATATGTTAAAACAATTTTAACATTTGGGTTTTTTTTAAGTTTTGATTTCCAAATTCTACTCTTCCCTTCCCTCCCCTATCTTTGAGGTAGTAAGCAATCAGATAAAGGTTACAGATGTGTAATCTTGTAACACATTTCCATATTAGTCATTTTGTACAAGAAGACTCAAATAGAAAATGTATGAAAGAAAGTGAAAAATAGCATGCTTCAGTCTGTATTCAAACAATACCAGTTCTTTCTCTGGAGGAGGATAGTATGCTTCATCATTAGTCTTTGGAATTTTCTTGGATCATTGTATTGCAGAGAATAAGTAAGTCATTCACAGTTTTTCATCGAACAATATTGCTGTTACTGTGTACAACATTCTCCTGGTTCTGTTCACTTCACTTTGCTTCAGTTTGTGTAAGTCTTTCCAAGTTTTTCTGAAATCATCCTGCTTGTAATTTCTTATAACACAATAATATTCCATTGCAATCATATACCACAGTTTGTTTAGCCATTCTCCAATTGATGGGTATCTCTTCAATTTCCAATTGTTAGCCACCACACCAAAAAAAAAAAAACCTTATATAAATATTTTTGTACATATAGGTCCTTTCCCCCTTTTTTGGATGTCTTTGGTAGATAGTTCTAGCAGTGGTAATGCTGGATCAAAGGATATGCACAGTGTTATAACCCTTCTGGAATAGTTCCAAATTGCTCTGCAGAATGATTGGATCAGTTCACAACTCCATAAACAATGCATTAGTGTTCCAGTTTTACCACATCCCCTCCAACATTTTTCATTTTCTTTTATTGTCATATTAGCCAACTTGATAGTTGTAACGTTGTTTTCATTTTCATTTCTCTAATCAATAGCGATTTAGAGCATTTTTATGACTATATTTTATAGCATATTTTTAAGATAGTTTTGATTTCTTGGAAAACTGCCTGCTCATATCCTTTGACCATTTATTGATGGGGAATGACTTATATTTTTATAAATTAGACTCTGTTCTCTATATGTTTGAGAAATGAGAAATCTTTATCAGAGATACTTCTTGCAAAATCACCAGCCCCACCCAGTTTTCTGAATTCCTTATAATTTTGGTTGCATTGGTTTTGTTTGTATAAAAACTTTAAAATTTTTTATAATCAACATTATTTATTTTACCTTTTGTAATGCTCTATATCTCTTGTTTGGTTATAAATTCTTCCCTTATCCACAGATCTGACAGATAAACTATTCTGTGATCTCCTGATTTGTTTATGGTATCAACCTTTATGTGTAAATCATATACCCAATGTGACCTTATCTTGATATAAGGGGTGAGATGTTAGTCTATACCTACTTTCTACCACACTGTTTTCCAGTTTTCCCAGCAGTTTTTTGTGACATAATGAGGTTCTTTTACAAAAGTGTGGATCAAAGCATAATGATGTTTATGATACTGAGGAGCTATTAAATGATATTGAAGAGAAAACTGAATGATTGGTATTGGGGAAAACACCAGAATAGGAACTCAAATCCTTAGCATTAGAGAAATTCCTACAAACCTTTAAGACTACCTCTAGAAGGCCAAGGAGGAGATGTAGATAGCCTTGTTCTAGGGGACCTGACTAGTTGGTAAGATTGAGAGTTGAGGTAAGGATCCCCCAGAGTATACTATCATTCTATGTGCTGGAGATCTTCCTTGCTTTCTCCCAACATCATCTCAGTAATAGTGGAGTACTCTGGCTATCTTCGTGACATCCTTTGTTCTTGTCAAGTGACAAATATATCCTCTCTTCTTGACATATAATTAATTACTGCCTTTGTTTCCTCTCGTTTTTTCTTCAGAGGCCTTTGTTGATTACATGATGCAGTCTGCTCACGCTCATTGTGCTTATCCATTGCCCTCTGTGTGATATTCATCTTTTGTTCTTCAGAGGCAGTGATGTTTCTTCTATCTCTCAGTGCCACACAGCAACATTAACAAAATGTTATTATTGAAATGATGGGCCTTTGCTTCCATGGGAAACTAGTAGAAGAACTATTCAACTTCCCAAAAGCAATTTAGCCCACTATCCTTCCCTTTCTTTTCAACTCTGAACATAGCTCAGTGTCCATTGGAACTGCTTGTCACATACGTGCAGACTGTTGGGTAAGCTTTCTAGCAGGGCTACTATCCCTAGCCTTTTTTTGTTTTTCATAGATCCCTTGGGCAGTATGGTGAAATCTATAGATCCCTTCTTAGGATAATTTTTTAAATGCATAAAAAATAATATATAGGATTACAAAGTAAACCCATTATATACTTGAATGCTTTAGTTAAGAGAACAACCTTCTATGGTAGCTTGGAAATATATAGGGAAGTCAGGGGAAAAGATCACAGGAGGTAAATCAGACAGAGGAAGGCATGCTTACAACTCAACCCCCAACCCCTTAATCTCTATGAGGTAGAGTGCTGACTAAAGGAATGAGATTTTTCCAATATGCTCAAGCCTGGTGACCATATCCTTACCCAGGACAACAATAGTAGAAACACATCCCTCAGATATTCACACTAGCTAAGTGAACTTGTCCAGGTCTCTCATCTTTTGTGGATCTTAGTTGTTGTTGTTATTGTTCTTGTTGTTCTTTTTTCTTTTGTCTAGTCTCTTGCAGGACTCAATATTCTCTAGGATCCACTTCAAATCTATGATTCCATAATCCTGTAATCAAACAGCTCTTCTTGTCCAGATAACAATGGCTTTTTAAAAAATAGCGATTTCAAGATCTCATTTTTTAAAATTATTTTTTCAGAGCAATGAGGGTTAAGTGACTTGCCCAGGGTCACACAACTAGTAAGTATCAAGTGTCTGAGGTCAAATTTGAACTCAAGTCCTCCTGAATCCAGGGCTGGTACTTTATCTACTGTGCCACCTAGCTGCCCCCTCAAGGTCTCATTTAATTCCTCATTACAACTGGTTAAGAAAGCAGATGAGAAATCCCAGATGACTATGCTCTATTAATTAAATTAGGTGGTTTCACTCTTGCTGTACTGGTTAAAGATAGGGACACTATTCTTGAGTATATCAGAGAGACATGTGGACATGTGGAGCAGCTGTGTGGATTAGTGGATAGAGCTTAGCACTTGGAGTCAGGAAGACCTGAGTTTGAATCCTGCTTCAGAGAATTTATTATTTAGTTACCATGGACAAATTTTTTAAAATCTGTGCCACCATTTCTTCTTTTGTAAAATAGAGATGATAATAATAATAATAGAGATAATCACACAAGATCATTATAGGATGGAATGAGTTAACGGAAGTAAAGCTTTGTATAGTTGATGGCTATATAAATGCTAGCTATTCTTGGATGAAGAAGATGAGAGTTCCAGGCACGGGAACAAACATACCTCCTGAAGTCAGGAGATGGAGTGTTGTGACTTGGCTAAGGTTTTATTTTCAATTCCTATTCCCTCTTACCATGGAGCTCAATTTGCCTCGAGTTTGGTAGAGGAGGCACTTTACTTTTACTGGTTCTCCCTAAAGGTCTATCAAAAGCTCCATGCTATGCCACAATTTAGTCTGTCCAGCCCACAGACTGGTCCTAGCTAAAAATCACCTTTTCCTCCATTGCAATGATGATATTAAGTTTATTCTCAGAAAGTAAAGGGAACTATGAGTTTTCTACTAGAAGTCCTTGAGAATCAATTTTGTGCTTTAAAACCTGCTAAAATTCAGTGTTCATGGAAACTGTGCACTTTCTGGCAGTCATATGATGTGGGACCCAGCAGGAAAAGCTGCCAGACCTGAAATAAGAGACTGAGCATTTAATAGGCTTGCTTGGGTTTGACAGCACCTTCTCTGGCACTTTGTTATTCCCTGTTGTATCCCCTACATCAGGTAATCAGGAACCAGGAAAAAGTCAATTCATGACTATGACGTGCCCTCCTTCTGGGGCCTTATTTCTTGGAGCTCGATTGTTTTTGAGCTTTTCATGATAGGACAGGATGTGACCTGGTTTTTGTGGCAGATGATACAGGCTACAGAGCCTAAACAGGCCATAGGATTCTGGACATGTCACCTTCCAGCAGGGATAGATAATTGCCTTCTTTTTGAAACAGCACTTGGTTTACTACTGGGCCCTAACAGAAATAGAGTCCATTATAAAAGAGATTGAAGCTCTCATTTTTGCAGCACTTGCTTGCCAAATGTCATAATGTACTATGTTCATACTATGTGGAGTATCCAATATGACTTGATCTTGGATGGCTCCACAGCATGGGTTGGCTATGAGTATACACATATACTGTTTCCAGGGCTACTGCTAAGGCCATGGTTTGGGGAGGAGTGGGAAGCGTGGAACATGGCATAGTGCATAGAGAACCAGACTTAAAACCAGGAAGACTTGGGTTTGAGTCCTGACTCTGTCAGAGTGACTTTGTGACTTGAAGTAAGTTATTCAATCTCTTGGATGTGCAAGGTAGCTCCCTAACTACATAAGTTGCCAAGAAGATACTGATATCCATTTGCAAAGGGAGGTCCCACACCCTGGAGCTTCCTATACCAATGAAATCACAGGTTCAAGCGCTATTTCCCTAATGTTGGGGAACAAGCTGTGAAAGAGTGTAATCCTTTGGTCAAGAACTTGGGCCCCAGGGAATTGGTCATGGAAGAACTATGAGGATCACGAGAAGGGGAAGAAATCAGTGCAGGAGTGTTCTTGCCCTGGGGTGAAATGGACCAGGAAGCCCATGGTTAAATTTTCATTGTGAATATTTATACCAAATAGGCAAAGGCTACGAATCATGGTTTGAATTTTGGTTTTGTTGATTGTTTAGACTTAAAAAAGTGATGGAGAAAACGTTGACAATGAAGATTAAACCTAAAAGTCTGTCATGTATACATGTTTTCCAGAGAAAAAGCCCCACATTTGGGGGAGATTAGCATCTGTGCTAGCATCAGCAACTAGAGATGGAAATCCAAAGAAGCCTAACAATACAAATAATAGGAACTCATTATAGGGGGATAAGAAATTTTTCAAGATAGTAGCTTCTCCAGTGAATAGGGCATGCCCCTAGAATGCAACAGCAGTGGCAGGGGATTGACATGGAGAAACAAAGGAGGCTAATGGAAAGCCTCAGGGGACCCTAGATCAGGTGCTCCTGCTTCATATAACTCCTTCCTGATCTCTAGAATTTATATAGACCTATAGAATAGGTCTCCTGGAAATTAAAAAGGTCTCCTCAGTACAGGGACAACTACTGATAAAACTAAATTACAAAGATAAATAGCAATAAGCTTTTTTTAAATTGAAAAATCATTTTAACCATATAGCTTGGGGTGCAGTGGACAGAGTGCCAGGCTTGGAGTCAGGAATATCTGAATTCAAATCTGGCCTCAGACACTTACTAGCTGTGTGACCCAGGGCAAGTCACTTAACCTTGTTTGCTTCAGTTTCCTCATCTGTAAAATGAACTGGAGGGGCAGCTAGGTGGCGCAGTGGAAAAAGTACCAGACCTGGATTCAGGAGGACCTGAGTTCAAATCCAACCTCAGACACTTAACACTTACTAGCTGTGTGACCCTAGGCAAGTCACTTAACTCAATTGCCTCACCAAAATAATAATAATAATAATAATAATAAATAAAATGAACTAGAGAAGGAAAGAGAAAACCATTCTAGTACCTTTGCCAGGAAAACCCAAAATGGGATCATGTAGAGTTAGACATAACTGAAATGACTGAACAACAACTTTGGATCATGGTATAGGGAAGGAGAAAAAGTGCTGTAGTAAAAATAAACATATTTTTAAAAATCTCATTACAGAAACTACTTCATATAGAACAAACTCTTGAGATACAGATTGAGAGATTCTCAGCACTCACTGAGACACATTGCCAGGCACCCTCCCTTCTTTCCACCCATTTTTGATAATAGTGCTTGAGGGTGAAGTATGTGCTTAAAGTACTCTGAAGCTGGAGAGAGACCCTAAGGCTTTAGAGCATATGTACAAAAGACTGTGATCATGACAAATTAGTCATGACTGAGAGGTAAGAATCTATTTATGGTACAAGCTACATACAGTCTTATAGAAGCTGATCACTCAAGCAAGTGATAGTGTCCCGATTTCACACTCCAGATACAAGGGTGTAGCCACTCTAGGCCCTCCTGGTTGTCTATTTTAGTAGGGTGCACATCAAAAGACATTGATGCTGCCTGAAAACAGTCAAAGGTGTGGGGGACAAGGAGCAAAATGAGTGAAGATTTGGAACTGAGAAAGTTTGATGTGTGTTTAGAAGGGAAGGGATAGTTCACTTTGGTTAGAATGTCGTAAGTATAGAGAAGAATTATAGGAGATAAAACAGCATAATACCAAACTATGGAGGGCCTAGAAAGATATACGCTTGCATAGATTATAGGACCATAAAATTGTTTAGTCCACCATTTTAATTTTTAAAATGAAGAAATTGAGGTCCATGGATGTTTAGTGACTAATCAAAAGTGATAAATGTATTTAAGAGGCTAAGCCAGGATTCAAAGTCAGATACTCTCCAAACTCCAAAGGGTTCTTTCTACTATACCACACTGTGAGATACTACTTATAAACAAGACCTTGTTAAGAAATTCTTGCAAAACTAGGCTATACTAGATCAGGTTGGATCAATTAATAAACCAATTAAAATTTATTAAGTGCCTACTATTTGCCAGTTACTGTGCTAAGCACTGAATATACAAAAAGACGCACAAGACAGTCCTTGCCCTCAAGGAACTTACAATCAAATGAGAAGCATACATGCAGACAAGTTTATACAAAGGAAGTCGTAAACAGGCTAACTATGACATTATTAATAGAAGGATTTTGAATGTCTAACAGATGATTTTTCATTTTATCTTGGAGGCCATGGGAAGCCACAGGAGTTTATTGACTAGAGAGGTGACATGATCAGACCTTTGTTTTAGGAAAATCACTTTAGTGGCTGAAGGGAAGCTGAACTAGAGTGGGGAGAGACTTAAGGCAGGCAGACCCTCCAGCAGACTACTGCAATAGTACAGGTATAAGGTGATGAGGGGATGTACCTCAGTGTTGTCACTATAAGAGGAGAGAAGGGAGTGTTTGGGAGACATGTTAAAAAGGTTAAATTCACAGGCCTTAGCAATCCCTTAGATATGGGTGGTGAGAGATAGCAAGGAGCTAAGGATCAGAGGTGACATAGCCCATTCATTCCCCTGCAATCTGGCTTCTCACTTAACCACCCTACTTAACTTCTCTGCTACTTCTGACATGGCTGATCAAACTTGTTTCTGGATATTCACTCCTCCTTTGAGTTCCCTGATGGCTCTCTCCTATGTGTCATCCTACCTATGAGACTTCTTATTTTCCTTTGTTCAATCACTATCTATCTCTCACTCTCTAAGAACTGTTGTCTACCAAGTTTCTGTCCCATATCTTGATCTTTTCTCTCTATATAGCCTCTCTTGGTAATTTCATTAGTTCCTATGGTTTCAATAGCCATTTCTTCATAGATGACTCCTGAATCTCTCTCTCTCTCTCTCTCTCTCTCTCTCTCTCTCTCTCTCTCTCTCTGTCTCTCTATGTATCTCTGTTTCTCTCGCTCTCTCTCTCTCTGTCTCTCTCATCTATTGATCTTTCTATCTATGCTGCTTTCTCTCTATTTTTTTGCTCTAATCCCTCTCAGGAATGTCAGACTGCATTACAAATTGCTGTTGGGGGGCAGCTAGGTGGCACAGTGGATGAAGCACCGGCCCTGGAGTCAGGAGTACCTGAGTTCAAATCTGGCCTCAGACACTTGGCACATATTAGCTGTGTGACCCTGGGCAAGTCACTTAATCCCAATTGCCTCACCCCCCAAAAAAAAACAAAAACAAATGTCTGTTGGATTTCTCCACAGAGATGTCTCATCAACATCCAAAACACAACATATCCAAAGTAGAACCAACTTCCTTCTACACTACAGCTATTCTTTCTCCATATTTCCCTATTTCTATCAGATATATCACTACCCTTCAAATCACTCAAGGTCAGAAATGAGAGGGAACACAGTTTTATGGAAAGTGAGTGCACCTGAATTCCAATTCCATTAGACCCTAGGCTAGTCATTCAATTTCTCTGGGTTTCAATCACCTGATCTGCAAAATGATGGGGTTGTCATATATTACCCAAGATTCCTGCTAGATTTATATCAGGGCATGCTGAAACAATGGACTCCAGGAACTCATTATTAAATTTTCATTGTGAGCTTTTATACCTCAGAAATGGGCTATAGAAACAAATTAGAGCTCAATTTATTGTTTTGTTGATTGTCTTGTCATTCAGTTGTGTTTGACCCTTCATGACCCCTTTTGGAATTTTCTTGGCTAATCATCATCAACATCATTATTACTGGAATCTCTATACGACTTTATGGTTTACAAAGTGGAAGTTGCTGAAAAAGTCTCCTTTCCTTCCTTCTGTGTCCTAGATGACACATACTTTTTCAAATGAGATAAATGCCTTGCTCTTTCTGGAAAATCTAATGTCTAATTGTTGTGACTTTAAATAACATCAAAGACAAAGATGGCTAGAAGTTTAATACAACTGCAATGACAGGGCTTGCATTCTAGGTTTAGGATTGTAATCTAAATATTTAAGAAATTTAACCACATTACCCACAGGGTAAGCAGATTTACCTTTCTTTAACACAGGGAAAAGCTAGAGCCCTGGTAAGAAAATCTATAAATATGTTTCCAGTTGCTTCACCCTATCTGATAGGAAGGGGGGAAAAGGGGGAGGCATTCTTGCCTCAGGCCAATATAGCTGTAAGTATTTTACAAATACCTCTAAATTAGCACTTTTTCTAGTAAAGGAGACCAGGAAGGAAAGGGAATTTGTTTAACTTATTCACAATTAAATAATCTCAAACTCTCTATATCCCCAAAACATTTGATAATTGGAGTGATAAAATTCTCCTTATTCACAAAAGACTATAGGACAGGACAGAGGTCTTTTAAAAATACCTAAAACAGATGTCCCTAGTGGCCTGAACCTTGGGGGAAATGAGTCTTCTTCAACCACATGGATGGGTGCCAAGTTAATCAGATGGGGTGAGGATATAGCTCAGCCAGCTGTTACTAAAAGGGACCTAAGGACAATACTATACTTTGCTTCACAATTCAGCTAAGAGATTGCCATTCCCCTTCCCCTCCTCATCTCATAAAAAGTACAATTTCCTAAGAATGCACTATCACAGTTTTATGTATGAACTTTAAAAATAGCTATATTATTTTACAGCATATAAAGAATGCACACAATGCATAAAGAATATGTAAGTAAGGTTTTCTCCTAAAGGAGAAGATGATGCCTATCCTTCCTTTAGCAAACAAATGGCATTTTATCAAGATGAAACACTTTGGAGGGATATATGCTTTGGAGTCCCCCAAGAAACTCACATAAAACAGTTCTAAGACCCATGTATTTATGTCATCATAATAAATCACCATAAATATTTATATCACTATACAAACTTTTTGCCCTCAATCGCTAAGGTAAATTAAGATAGGGCTGCCTCCAATGTCTGTGCTTTATGTTACAAATCTGTCAATTAGTAAGTCTTTCAGTCATTCATTCATTTAGACAATATGCTTTTATCAAGCACTTACTACCTACCGGGCATTTTGCTAAACCCTAGAGATACAATCTCCTGGAGGAGACAGCATGCAAACAACTTTATATGATCAAGATATACACAGAACAAAATGTAAAAAATAAAAAGAAGAAGGGTGCTAGTGTTGAGGGGGATTGGAAAAAGCTTCTTTGAGATGTGTGTGTGTGTGAGGGGGTGGGATTTTAGATTTTAGATGGCACTTGAAAGAAGCCAGGGAATCCAGAAGACCAAAAGGAGAAGGGAGAGAGTTCTAGGCATGTGGGATAGTCAGTGAAAGTGTCCATCCAATAAGGAGATGGAGTATCTTGTGCAAGAACAGCAAGGAGACCAGTGTCATTGCATCACAGAATATGTAGTTGGGGAGTAGAGTGTATAATAAAGTCTAAAAAGACTAGAAAGGTATGAAGGGGTGAGGCAGCTAGGTGGTGCAGTGGATAAAGCACAGGCCCTGGATTCAGGAGGACCTGAGTTCAAATCCAGCCTCAGACACTTGACACACTATCTGTGTGACTCTAGGGAAGTCACTTAACCTTCATTGCCCCAAGGGGGAAAAAAGCAAAAAACACTAAAAAAAAGATATGAAGGGTCCAAATATTGTCAATACCTTTCCCCTTCAAGGATGCCTTCTTTACCTATTTTTTCAGAGTGGTAACAAGTGATACAGTAGGAAGCCTAATGGACCTGAAAACATGGCCACATGTATACAGATATAGGAAGAAAGGAAGGAACCAAATATTTATAAAGAACTTACTATGCACCAGGCACTGTGCTAAGCAGGGTATAAAATGTTATCTCATTTGACCCTCATTGCAACCCTAGGGAGTAGGTGCTATTTTTATCCCATTTTAAAGTTGAAGAAGCTAAGGTAGACAGACAGAGATGAATTGATTTGCCCAGGGTCACATGGCTCATAAGTATTTGAACCCAGTTGGGTCTTCTTAATTCTAGGACCACCTCTCTGTCTACCTACCTCTCTAAGTAGGTAGGTAGGTACATACATAACATATTTGTTGTAAAGTTATTTTCAGTTGTATCTGAATCTTCATGACCCCATTTGGGGTTTTCTTGGCAAAGATACTGAAGTGATTTGCCATTTCCTTCTCCACCTCATTTTACAGATGAGGAAACTGAGGCAAAAAGGGTTAAGTGACTTATGCAGGATCACACTGCTAGTAAGTGTCTGAGTCAAGATTTGAACTCAGGAAAATGATGAATCTTCTTAACTTCAGGCCCATCATTCTATCCACTGTGTACCTAACTGCCCTTTACATATACATATATACACATACTATATACTTATTTGGCCTGGAAATGTTATCTCCTTGTTACAGGGAACTCCCAGTGAGGCATTTCCCTCCACTAATACAGATTAGCACTTGCTCTGTGACTTAAAGTCTTAGACAGTTGCCTGGGATAAGAATAGTTTAAATGATTTGTGCAGAGTCATACAGCCAGTATGTATCAAGTATGAGGCTTTCAGCCAGGTCTATTGGACTCTGAGCGTGGCTCTCCATCTACCATTACCTGCTTCCTTACCTGTATTAAATAGGGGTATTACAACTTTGGGGCAACTAGTTGGCACAGGGAATAGAACACTGGACCTAAAATCAAAAAGACTTGAGCTCAGATCTGTCCTTGTAGACTTATTATCTATTTGACCCTGGGCAAGTCACTTAACCCTGTTTGCCTCAGGTTCCTCATCTATAAAATGAGCTAAAGAAGGAAATGGCAAACTACTCCAGTATCTTTGCCAAGAAAACCTTAAATGGGGTCATGTTTCAGATACAACTAGACAACAACAACAAAATTACTACTTCACCAACCGCCTGCCTCATGGGGTTGTTGTAAGAAAAGAGTTTTATAAACCTTGAAGTGCTATAGAAATTTGAGCTCTCCTTTATTTTCACATGCTGTCACCTGTCTAAAATGTGTGGGAAGGGAGGAAAGCACAGGAAATCACACATGGCCATTTGTGCCAGCATGGCCTTGCCTGCAGGCAAGAAAAGAATAAAATACTATCTAATGCCATCTACCCACTAAAGGTACAGATACCAGGCAGAAAGCAAATAGAGTAAAATGTAATTATAGCATCTACCTCATCAATAAACATAATTATTGCTCTTCTCTTAATCATATCCCCAAGCCTCTGGACTCTTGACACATGCAAACACTTCATTATTACACTTTTTAAATGCTTTAAAGGAGAAACTCAAATGAGGCAGGCTTTTTTCTTTCTTTATCTGCTGCAGGCAGTGAAAGAATTTGCTGTGTCTCGATGAGACATTTGAAATTTCACTCATTTAAATTGTCCCAACCTCAAAAGCATTTTAAACACAAATCCGTCTTCTTTTGGCAGTCTCAATGTCAAAAAGTTATCAAGGGAACAAAGCACACCTTCAGCCTAATCAAATGATACTTTTTACAACCGACATTTCCATTATCTAGAGCTAAGCTAAACTCTACAAACAATGAGCATACAACTGAAATTCAAATTACTCTATTTATAAAAAAATTGTCAGAAAATAGGAAATATTGAAAACTCCAAAGTGATGACAAACAGGAAAGTCAACTTGCTGAGAATAAAATAACCCCTGGAAATGCCAAACTCAACCCACAAAGGTGTCAAAATAACAAAGTGGGGATTGACAATATGGCATTCTATTCCTTGCCTTCTTTGAAGTTTTTATGCCTCAGTTTGTCATGTTTAGGAAATGGATTTCTAGACACTTGCCTTATACTTCTCTGCCAATTGTATAAGGCCACTGTTGCATGTAGAGAGATTGAAGGTGAGAAGAAGGTCGGAGAGGGATGAGATCCAGCCAGCATTTGTTTCCAAAGCCAGATGCTCAGTGATCTTTGGCTGGTCATCTCCTTTAGTTTTACATTTTTTCTACCACCAAATCCCCACTTTATAGTGTATGGAGGATTAATTAGGTAGTGTGTTTGAGCATTATAATTTTATTAGGAGAAAGATGCTCTGAAAATAGAGTCATATGAGCACACACCATGTTATATGTAATTTTTGTTGTTGAGTCGTTTCAGTTGTGTACAACTGTGTGACCCCATTTAAGTGGGGGGTTTTCTTTTTTGGGAGGAGTGGCAAAGATACGGGAGTGATTTGCCATTTCCTTCTCCAGCTCATTTTACAAATGAGGAACTGAGGCAAAGTTACACAGCCCGGAGTCACACAGCTAGTGTCCAAGGCCAGATTTGAACTCATGGAGATGTCTTCCTAATCTTAAATCCAGTGCTCCATCCACCTAACTGTTCAGGTACTTATTCATACTTTTAGAGGCATAAAGCAGATATTTCAAATAATAAAGCTAATAAATTCTGAATTATAAGCATAAAAGGACTTTAAGAGTCATCTATTCCAATGGTTTCAAACTAAAAGAGAAATAGAGGTCACTAATCTGAACACAAGAATTCTAGTGGGCCATATATTAGTTTTAAAATGCAATATTATTGGGGCAGCTAGGGGGCATAGTGGATAGAGCACCAGCCCTGGAGTCAGGAGTACCTGAGTTCAAATCCGGCCTCAGACACTTAACACTTACTAGCTGTGTGACCCTGGGCAAGTCACTTAACTCCAATTGCCTCACTAAAAAAAAAAAAAAGCAATATTATTTACGTTTTATTGTATTTTTGTTTCTTTTGTTAAATATTTCCCAATTACATTTTATTCTGGTTCGGGCTACACTTGGAAGTATTGTTGGTGTTGACATCTCTGATTAAGTCCAATCGTCTTCTTTTAGAAAGGAAACAAAGGTTCCCAAAAGGTTAAGTGATTTGCCCCAGATGACACAGGTAGTAAGTAGCAGAATCACCAGCATACCTAGATTTCCAATCTGGGTCTTCTAGAAGCAGAGCAAGTATTTTTTTTAACTACTCCAGGTTCTCTAGGTTGTTGTCATACTAAAAGGATAATATTTTCATGTGTTTTCACAAACACAAATATTTTGAGGCAAAAATTAACAAAAGTCCTGTACCCTAAACATTCCACTATTTCCTTGTTATTTCCCACACATACACACATACACCCATACACACACACACACACACACACACACACTTTTGCTATAAAAACAACAGTCATTGATGCCAGTGGAGGTTTTTTTAAACAAAATATTTTTTGTCTTTGATAAAGAACAGGAGGGGGTTAAACCAGGGATATGCTGGTCAAATGTTTAACAACCAGGATCTCTGAGAAAAGGAAAATATGTATGCACAGGGATTTTAAAATTTAATCTGCATTGTTAATGTTTTCTTATGTCTAGACAAGCACCGCCACCAACAACAAAATCAAGCCTTGGTTAATAATAGTTGAGGATTTCTGATGTCTTAATTCTCACACTGGAGTAGATATGCAAGTTCTTGGGAATTTAGTTTTAAAAAATGAAAGGAAATGAAAAAGGGTAGGAGGTCTAGGTTCCACTAAGACTGTATAATTTGCCACTTCCTCCATACATCAATGGATCCTTGTCCTCATTAATATGGATATTTCCCCCAGTGGTACTGACTACAACTCTTCCTTGGTTTTTCATTCTTCATGGACTCTTCATGACTTCATGGATTGACACGAACAAAGAATTAATCACCTGGTAGTCAGCCTACTAATAATGAGCCTCCCTACACTTGGCTAATCTGGTACTCAGATGTAAGCCATTGGGGTGGGAGTCATACTTGACGTCTTTCTAGCTTTATTTAAAAAAATTGGAGCATAAAGTCCCCTCCTCTAGTCTACAAGAACCCAGGCTCACCTACCTTTGCCTCATAATGAAGGTTTCAGAGTAGGACTTTTCTTTAATAAAATAAAGGTTGAACTCTCCAAGTTTAATGAAAGTTATTGAAGGTGATAAGTTGAACAAGTTCTAAAAGTCACACACTTCCCCTCTCTTCAACAACTGTTTACAAAATGCAGCAATGCTAAGAATTAGCAGCTTTTTAGCACACTTGACAGGAAACAGCTCAGAGATTTTTCAAGTAATAAGACAGATACAGGCCTTGGGCAAAACTAAAAAATAGATGGTTTACCATATTCATCTTCCTTTCTGTACCTTTCTTCCACCTCCTAGTTCTTGTTCCCACTACTCTCCCTTACTACTTCCCTGTACCCTTCTCCCAGTTCCCAAATCAGCTTTCCTTTCTTTCTCTTCCTCATTAAAACTCCCATTCTCACAAATTAGGAGGAAAGCAAGATGGTTATCAGATTAAACTATTGCATATGGATTTTCTTTTCTTTTTTTTTTTGCGGGGCAATGGGGGTTAAGTGACTTGCCCAGGGTCACACAGCTAGTACGTGTCAAGTGTCTGAGGCCGGATTTGAACTCAGGTCCTCCTGACTCCAGGGCCAGTGCTTTATCTACTGCGCCACCTAGCTGCCCCCACATATGGATTTTAAAAGACAAAGATGATATCCAGTGAGGAAAACTGGATATAACTAAGAAATGCTAAAATTCTATGCGATAAGCCTTTTCAGAGGGTGGTCTGCTGTGCTTGCCTCAAAGTGAATCTTCAGTCATCTCCTGCTTCCTTGCTAGGTATGTAAAGACTGACCCCTGGCTGCAATACTACCAAGCCCTGCTCCTGCTTGCATGAAAGCAGACTGTACACTTCTGGACTCCTGGCTAGGAATTCAGGTTTCTACTATTGCCTTTTTTGGGATTCTGGAGACCAACTGCTTTTCCAGTCTCTGTTCATGCTTGCTCTGAGGATGAGTTCTTAGAGGGCCCCTGCCTACAACCCCCACAAGTCCTGGTCCTGCTTTCTTTGAGTTGGGAATCCAACATATACCACCTTCTGGCTCATCATAGGCTTCTCCCAATGTACCAATTTTCATTCCTTCCAAAGGCTTCCTGAGGCCTGTGAGGCCACAACACAAACTCTTCTTGTATTTGCTGTTAGCCAGGCTCCAGTATGCAGGACCTCTTGTCTTTGAGCTAAGCTTCCAGAAACCCATGACCACAACACTGCTAGCACCTGCTTGAGTTCAACTCAAGGTCAGGCTCTCTGACATCAGGAAAAACAATACCACCTACCTGCTGATCAGGTAATTATAGGGTGTGTCAACCAAGGCTTAGATGGGGGGAAAGACATAAATCTTTTAATCACTTGTGTTCATGAATAAACCTTTTCTCATCTACTGATACTTTGCCAGGACTAAATCCTCAGTGGTTGGCATGCTCCCAGCTTTTTCTTACTCTCCCCATAACAATGATACTGAACCCCTGAATACAAAAGAACAACCCTCATACACTAGCTGTCTGCTTCCTTATTCCTATCTACCTTAAATCCTACCCCCTCCAAGTCAAACTACAGTTATTCCATCTACATCACTGGGTTTAGGGGCACGATGCCCCCAGGATCTGGAAAATCTGTGTAAAACTTTTTGGCTTTCCCTTTGTACCAGGGGAGGTCTGATTTTTTTTCTTTTTTTGGGGGGGGTATTTATAATACCTTATTATAAAATTTGGGTGGATATTATATAATACTATACATATATTTTATACATTTCTGAGCTTCTAAACTTTTTCAGTGTCATCTGTTGAATTTGCATGTTGCCTGTGGCTTTTACAAAACTCCCCCGACATTCCCTTTTAATTTCTTCTGCTTACCCATGATATATTGAAACCATGATGGGGAAAGTTGCAATATGGAGGAGATAACTTCCACTATGTCCTATGTGACTACCTTTCTGAAACTACAAATCTTCATTTTAGAACTCTTTTCTTTCTCATTCCATACATTGGCACTCACTGTAACCTGACTCCCAGGTAATGATGATGTGTCTTTGACAATCATTTCTAGTACTGGTTGTACTTTCTTGAATACTTATTAACTAATAAATCTTAAGGGGAGTCAGAATCTTCATTTCCACTTCTATACTCCCTCTGCTACCAGGGCTAAGCAATATATCCTGTTTAAGATTATCTCTAAGGGGCAGCTAGGTGGCAGTGGATAGAGCATCAGCCCTGGAGTCAGGAGTACCTGAGTTCAAATACAGCCTCAGACACTTGACACTTACTAGCTGTGTGACCCTGGGCAAGTCACTTAACCCCAATTGCCTCACCCCCCCCCCCAAATAGATTATCTCTAACATTAATTCAGATCCTGGTGGCAATTATTTACCAATTCTCAGTACATTCTTCCTCCTTTCTCAGTGAGTTCAGTGCATGACTCCCAGTCTATCTCTTCACCCCAAATTCCTGTCATCATATAAAGGGACTTCAAAAAGCATGTTAATCCCTCAAAATCCTAACATCCCAGGTCCTTAATCTTATCTTCTCCCACAATCTACTCTTCTACTCTCACTCAACTACATACAAGGACTCTCATCATCCATAAGTATTCTACTTCCAAACTTAACAACTTTGAAATATTTTTTTCATCATAATATATTATCTAACACTATCATTTCTCCTCACTGTGACCACTGATCTCTCCAGTCCCAGGTACTTACCGAGGTCAACTGTCCTGACATCGCTATGATCTCCTTTCCCAATATTGAAACTTTAGAAACTATTTCAACTCCACATTATTCCTAATTTTGAATCTTTAGTGCTTGAAGGTAGACACTCCCAATGCCTTTTCATAAATAGTAGTTAATAATGAAGAGGGTAGTAAATGTATTCTTGTGTAAAGAAAGATGCATCTATAGTCAGATGATGTGAGATATTATCACTGTTGTAGTTGAAGATATTGCTACCTAATATGAATAGAAAAATAATTTTGTTTTAATTACACTACTAAAACATATGTATAAAAGAACAGCTTTCAATTGGAATTTTGGAACATATAGAGACAAAATTATCCGTGGTATACCTTAGAGAATACATCTCTTTGATAACAATGTAGAATTGTAGGAATACTTTAATACTATAAAGAGGCAAAGAAAGATATTTTATTAAAACTAGAAAAATGGGATTGTGAAGAAATTCAGTTTCAGGAGACCAAAGAAATAAAAGACATTTTTTGGAGCCATATGAACTAAGGTATACTGGGTACTTCAGTTAATTTGCATATTCATTTTTATGACTAAAGAGTATAAAACCAAGGAAATGAGAATCCATGTAAGCACCTGGAGATTGGGGTATGATCGGTTTTTTAATGATCATTTTGATAGGGAAAATTTCAAAATTTGTGACTTTAAATAAAAAGGGAGTCACTGAGAGTTAGGAGACTCTCATTTAAGCTTACTGAAATGTATCAAGGCAACATACAAAATAGCACGAGAAAAGCAGCCAGGGAGGAAGAGGAACGTGAAGAGAAGTAATGTGGATTGGAAAGTTGCTTAGTTGAAGCTATGGTGGGTCAGGGAGAGAAGGCTTTAGCTGAGTGAGTTCTCATTGGTTGGAGAGAGCACTGATTGCATTGGTCAAGAGTTCTAGCTATGACTATTGCCCTTCAGCACCTCTTAGAGTTGGAAAAAAGTGAAGTTTTTCCTATAAGGAGTTGTTGTTCTCTGCTTCCATCTCTGACTTGAGAAGGACAGATCCACATATGGCCTAACCATTTCCTCTCTTGGAAGATCCAAAGTTGGGATTGCAGAAGAGTGAGATAATAGTTCATGGGAGAGGGAGAAGGAGGGGAACAAGGACAGTAAAGAGGAAGGTGATAGGAGAACAGAGCTCAGGCAGAGAACTAAGCAACAGAGAGAAAGGGATCAGAGTGGTACCAGCTTAAAAAGTTGACCTAAAATATTTATAGCACCTCTCTTTGTGGTGGTAAAGAACTGGAAATTGGAGGGATGCACATTAATTGGGGAATGGTATGTGATTGTGATCGAATGCTATTGTGCTATAAAAATGATGAGCTCATTGACTTTTGAAAAAAAAAGATAAAGTTGCATGAAATTATGAATAGTGAAATGAGCAGAACCAAGGGAGTATTGTATACAGTAACAGCAATATTGTTTTTTTGTTGTTTTGGGTTTTTTTTGCTGGGCAATGAGGGTTAAGTGACTTGCCCAGGGTCACACAGCTAGTAAATTTCAAGTGTCTGAGGCCAGATTTGAACTCAGGCACTCCTGAATCCAGGGCCAGTGCTCTATCCACTGCGCCACCCAGCTGCCCCTGTCAGCAATATTGTTTTTAAGAACAACTTTGAGCAACTAAGTCATTTTGCTTATTAAAAATTACAAAATTAATTACAAAGTACCTATGAAGGAAGACACTCTCTGCATCCAGAGAAAGAACTGATCAATAGAAGTATGTGTAGAATGATTTTACACATATGTGTGTATGTGTATATATATACATACACACACACACACATATATGTCTATTTATCTATCTATCTATATACACACAAACATATACACATATATTTGTATCTGACGGTTGTTACTTCTCAGGTAGGGGTGGTGAGTGGGGAGGAAAGAAAAAAAAGTGGCTGTCTAGGAATTTTTTCCTGGGCCCCTGTTTTCTTCTTCCAGTTTCACCGACAAGGAACTACATATTACCTGAAGCAGCCTTCTCTGCTTCTATTCTTTCCATTGGTTCTGCCTATGTTTTACATGCGTCCTTTTTAAATGAAACAGTACTCCATAATGTATGGAGAGCTGGCAGGGGAGTCAGGAGGACCAGAACTTCCATTCCACCTCTGACACATACTGGCTATGCAAGCCAAAGTGATTTACTTACCCTTTTAGTGGCCAGGGCAACTTTTAAAGATTATATGTTCCAGAATAATTGCTAATGTACCTTTGTAGATGCTTCACTTGCAGTTACCTATAGCAATGAATTCATAGGTCTAGGACCCACTTTCCTCCCAATTCTTGTATTTATTTCTCTGTAAGAATGTTAACATGTATAGTTTCTGTGCACCTACCCCCTTCAGTCCCACCCTACCATTTGTACCCCCATCGAATGTTGAGGCATAGACAGTCTCACTTTCATATTTGTATTCTTTGCATATAGCATAGTTTCTGGCATGTACTTGGTCCTTAATAAATGTTTGATGACTGATTGACCACATGGAAAAGAACAGAAGTGTCAACTTGGTCACATAGGTAGGAATGGGCAGGGCTTTCTGATCTTCCAAAATCATTATATCTGGTAACTTTTTAAAGTTATAATAAAGTTTAAGTCATAATAGAAATAAATTTATTTCTATGATCATCCAATCTGGATAATTATTTTTCCCCACTGCATCCACGTTTAATACCTGATTAACCTTATAGTTAACACAGTTCCTAATTTAAAACTAGGGAATTATTTTAACCCTAGTTCAATAGACATCATATAGTATCATTGTTGAACACGACAGTGTGTAGTTATTAAAATCTACAATATATCTGTCTAAAGAGTTGGAAATCTGAATATAAATTTGGGAACAATACAAAAATATATGTTTGAATTGTACCTGTTGTAGGGTAATATCCATTATTTTAAAATGCCATGTAAAGGTTTTCAGTTGCTTAATTGACTTGACAATGGTCAAAGGGAAAGAGGAAATAGAGATGAAACTCAATCGAAGGATTCTTGGCTCTCTCAATCTGTGTTCTTTCTGCTAGGTCACACTGGTTTGGGAGCTAGTTCCTTGCCAGCTAGGGAAAGTGCCCAAAGCTAGGATTATCCCATTATGAAAGTCAGTAATAATGAGAAAAGGGATATTCCTTGTATTCAAAAGGTATACTCCAGATAGTGAATGCAAGATTGCAACTGTGGAGACTGAGAAGGTCACCTCCTGCCTTTTGTAATTCCACTCCCCCCCACCCCATGATATATTGGTTTGGTTTGTTGAAATTATCTATCTAAAAGGTATAATCAGATACAAAAATTTTGAGTAGAATAAAAGCTCCTTAAAATCCTGGGATTCTTTCATTTTTGTATCCCTATAGTCCAACATAGTGCTTAATAAATATTTCTTGGAATGAAATTGGTGAGAATGTCTTCATTTCACATCCAGCTGACATCATCCCCTAGTTTCACAATCTCCTTTACACTCTTCAGCTTTACTAGGCCAACTCTTTAGAAATACCACACCCTTGATCCCATCCCATCCCATATTCTTCAGTACATTGTCCTCAACATTGTTCACATTTTCTCAAATTTCATTCCTTATCTATCTATTGGCTCCTTCCCAGTGGCTTAAAAACATGCCCAAATCTTCAATCTTAAAAACAAAAGAAAAACAAACCAAACCAAACCAAAAAAAAAGCAACTCATTGTCTTCATCTTATACATCCCAGCCCCTTCCCAACAGAACTCTTTGAAAAATCCATTTACACATAGTTCCTCTACTTCCTCTCCTTACTCCTTTCTAAACTCACTGCAATCTGTTTAATGACCTCATCATTCAACTGGATCTGTTCTGTCTAAGGTTGAGTGATCTCTTCATTACCAAATCTTACTACATTTTCTCAGTCCCCATTCTTTTGATCTCTCTCAATCTTTTAATAGTGTTGACCACCTTCTGCTGCTAGGCCCTTAATCTTTTTTGTGTCATGAACTACTTTGGCAGTCTGGAGAAGTCTACAGACCTTTCCTCAGAATAATATTTTTATGCCCCTTTCTCTTGACTCATGCAGATATCACCCTAGTTCAACCTTAACCAAATCTCAAAGTAATTGCAGCAAAAGCCTATTAATTGATCTTCCTTTTTTGAGTTTTCCCTCCTTTCCAATCCATCCTCCACCACAGCTTCCAAGGCATAGGTGTGACCTTGTCAGCCACAGTAAACTAAATGAATTCCATTGGTCCCTGTAAACTTCAGGATTAAACAGAGTATTCTTTCTTTGGCATTCAAATCTTCTTACAACCTTACTCCTTCCTACATTTTCTCTTCACTTACTCTATAATCCAACTTGCTTTCCGTAAACAGGAGACTCCATTTTAAAATCAATGTGGTCATCTCCATTAGAATATTAGCTCTGTTAGGGCAGGGGCTAACTTTTTATTTTCCATTTATTTATTCATTCATTCATTCATTCATGTGTTCGTTCATTCGTTCTCTTGTTTGTCTTTGTATTCTCAGTGCTTAGCACAGAATTTGGCACATAGTAAGTACTGAGCTAGTATGTATCTATTGATTGATTAATTGAATAAATTACTTAGAACACCCAACTGTGATTTGTATGTCTATTGTTGTTGTTTGTCCTTCTTTCTTTAAGAGGACCATGACAGATGTCATGACTTATGAGGAATTGGATTTAAGTGAGGAAGAGCTGTACAAAGTCACCAGCCTCACTTTCTCCTCTAGAGCCCTCTGGGTCCAGTGGCAAGATATACATCAGGATGACTGGAGATGGCCCCAGGTATTTAATGCAATATAGGTTAAGTGACTTGGCTAGGAGAACACAGCTAGTAAGTAAGTGTCTAAGATGAGATTTGTACTTAGGTCCTCCAAAATTCAGGGCAAGTGTTCTATCCACTTCACCACCTAGCTGCCCCCCCCCATAAGTCAATTAGTAATTATACAAATCATCTAGGGTATATTTATAATGAAATCTGTGACTATAAGCCAATTACACTCTGAAATATTTACTTGATATCTTTAAAAGGCAAAAAAGACCTGGGATCCTTTGTACTTGCTATCTAAGAACCCCAAATTAATTAAAGTACCATTATTATAGAATTACAGTTTCCATTCCATATACAACAAACAACTCAAAGCTTATTGATCTAACACAACCTTAGCAATAGAAATGAACCATATGTTTTGTTCAAATTAACCAAAATATTATGGGAACATATTTCTGTAATACAAGAGAAGTGTTTCTATAGCTCATGCTGACAAGTAGATGCTTAGCTTTTTTGAACCTATGACAGCTATGATTAAGACTGTGAAAGGGAAGGGAATGTATCCTCTTTCAAAAACTGAACATATGGTAACTATGTAGCACAGAGAACACAGACCAAGGAAAAGACATACAAAGTTGGTCTGCTTTTTGTTATGTTATAATTACCTGGATTATTTTTTTCAACAACATCTGTCAGAAACCTGGAAATTGAACTGGAGAAACAAGATAACCAACACAGTTGCTATTTTCAGTATCAGGTCATGAGTGTTTGTTTGCTTTATAAAAATATCCATGTTTGTAATTGAGAAGTAAGAGCAGAGTCAATATGTGCAAGGAACACTTCATGATCTTGATTCCATGACTGAGATGCATATGAGGGTATGCCAGGCAAAATTCTTATTGTAGCCCTATTCTTAGCCCAAGTATTCAGTTTGGTTGATTGGACAGTCAGGTTCACCTTTGGCTCTCAGTATTACAGAACAGTTTTTTGTTCTAAATAAAATAGTCTTCTTTATGTGCCTTCCTCCTGATCTTTTTGATTTGCTTTTGGCAGCAAACACATGGTGGTCAGTAATTATGGATGATCTTCAATTTTTCATATGCAACTTCACACAGAAGTCTATGTCCTAGGAACATAAGGTCATAAATGAAAAGAATCAATGTGATTCAGTTCCCCTAGAAAGTATAGATATAGCAGACTTGAAACTCAGAAACCTATATCAGTGTTAATATTTGTTCTATTTTGTTATTGTTGTTCAGTCATTTCAGTTATGTCCATTCTTTGTGACCCCATTTGGGGTTTTCTTGGCAAAGATACTGAAGTGGTTTGCCATTTCCTTCTCTATATCATTTTATAGATGAGGAATCTGAAACAAACAGGGTTAAATGGCTTGCTTGGAGTAATACTGCTAGTAAGTGTCTCAGTTTACTCAGGTCCTCTTCACTCAAAGGCCAGTGCTCCAACCACTTCATCACCTAGCTGCCCCATTTGGAATAAATTATTTCAATTACAGATTGTTATTATTCAGTTCTGCAGTCGTGTATGACTCTTCATGACTCCATATGGGGTTTTCTTCTCAAAGATCCTGGAGCAGTTTGACATTTCCTTCTCCAGTGGATTAAAGCAAACAAAGGTTAAGTGACTTACATAACTAATGAGTGTCTGAGGCTACATTTGAACTCAAGTCTTCTTGACCCTAGGCCCAGTGTTCTATTTACTCAGCCACCCAGCCACCTCCTGCATTGGTATAAAAGCCTAAAGTTCAAAGGAATGGCTAGATGGCTCTGTTCTACCAACAGTAGAGATTGTACATAGCATAGACTGCTGGGAAAGATTTCACTGCTAAGGACTTAGACAAGCATCAAAATCTGTATTCTAAGTATTTTTTGTGGAAATGAAGCTAAATCCAAAGCAGTAAATTCAGTTCAATAGCACATAGTACATTCAAGGTAGAATGCAAGAACTGAGGATATGCCAATATATCCATGGATGACACTGAATTATTGTATAGAACCAAGCTACTACCACCAAATAAATCCAAATGTACTCATGATTTTCCAATCTCCTTTAGATGTATATGTGACGGTATTCCTGTAGCACAGGTTGGGAACATGACAGCCCTCTCATAGCACAGGCAGGAGCTGCACAGGTACAAGTGATAGTCCTCTCTTAAGGGGAGCTGACGTATATGTCTAGCCACATGCTTTGGTCTCCTTCAGAAATCAGCACTGTAGCTGGATTATAAATTTGGCATTGATATAACACTAGTCCATCCCCCTTGGAATTTGAACCTATCAGAGATGGCTTCTCTTATTATGCAAATTCATCTTTAAAAGCTGTGTTTGGCTTATTTGGGGGGACTTGGCCCATATAATTTATATGTTTTGTATATTATAACAAACTCCTTTTTACCTCACTTTCCTGAGTTTGCCTGATTTGTTAAGTGAAGCTCTACTTAAGATTTTTTTTCAAAAATGATTAATTTTGTCAATTTGGGAAATCTATGAAGGGGGGGTGCAGGTTACAACCCATCCTTGGCTTTGAGTCCCAGTTAATTAATTCCTCCTTCTAAAAGAAACCTTTCTTGCTCCTTCTTATTTTAGTGCCTTTCCTCTGTTGGTTACCTGAAGGTTATCCTACATATAAGTTGTTTGTATAATTGTTTGCATGTTGTCTCTCTCATTAGATTGTAAACTCCGTGAGAGCAAGGACTGGTTAAAAACCTTATAGACATCTCCAGTCCCTAGCAGGTAGCAGATAATTAACAAATGCTTATTATCTGACTGTTGACAGGCCTTTTTGTAATTCCTCCTATATACTTAAGGAAATAATTAATAGAGAGAAGGCACTGAGATTAAGAAATGTTGGGAAGCACCCACTAGCCACTCCCTCAAATGAGTTTCTCACACAAGTGGAAGGCTATTGATAACCATTCCATAAGTTGATTGTTTTAAGCAAATGAAAGTATAATGAATCTGGAAACATAAAGCTGAAACTAGAGACAATTCCTGGTCTTTATAATCTGGTACCATGATCATAACTTCTTTTTTGTTTGTTTTTTTGAGTTTTTTCTTTGTTTGTTTGTTTGTTTTTGCTTTTTTGCTCAGGGCAATGAGGGTTAAGTGACTTGCCCAGGGTCACACAGCTAATAAGTGTCAAGTGTATGAGGCCTGATTTGAACTCAGGTCCTCCTGAATCCAGGGCCAGTGCCTTATCCACTGCACCACCTAGCTTCCCCCCATGATCATAACTTCTTGACCATATAGCAAGACCATTTAGTCTTGCTGCCTCATTTTATAGGTAGAGAAACTAAGGTGTACATATGTTGACTTACCCAAGGTCCTATTAAAAATAATCTTTTTCTTGCTTCAGTACGATGGAGAAGTGACTGTAAGTTTATGTTCCATGTATGGAACTGGGAAAAACAAAATAAAAGAGATTTTTATTTGAGAATCAAAGCAGGATAGGAGAAGTAGTGGATATAGATATGGCCTGGGAGTCAAGAGAATTGGGTTTTGGTCTTGGCTCTGGAGTGGTAATTTAAGTTGAGTGATCAAAATTTTGCCCCAGAGGCCTGACATCTGGGAGGAAGCACCTGGGATTGTAGAATCAGTCAATCAAGTTAGACAATAAAACTTTATTAAACACTCACAATCATTCCAGCAGATGTGTATAGGATGGATTGGATGGGGGAAGGGGTTGTGACAAAGACCAGTTAGAAGACTATTGAAATAATCCAGGTGTGGGGCAGCTAGGTAGCGCAGTGGATAGAGCACCGGCCCTGGAGTCAGGAGTACCTGAGTTCAAATCCGGCCTCAGACACTTAACACTTACTAGCTGTGTGACCCTGGGCAAGTCACTTAACCCCAATTGCCTCACTAAAAAAAATAATCCAGGTGAGAAAGGATAAGAGCCTTACAAAGCTATATAGATCTGGGAATAAACTGCCTTAAGATCATCGAATCCTTGGAAGCTGAGGAGATCTCCAATAAGTAAAACATAGAAGGAAAAGAAAAGAGAGTCAAAGAAAGACCCTTGGGATCAGTGGGCATGCCACAGAATAATCAGGTAGAGAATGAGGACAGGTAGAGAACCGTGTTACAAAACTAGAGAGGAGAGAGTACCTGAGAGAAGGTAAAGGGAGGTGGACCCAGAAAGATCAAGTTTAGAGGCCTGGGGGGGGGGGGGAACTGAAGAGAAGAGCAAATTGAAATCATGGTAAATTTGAAGAGTATGATTGGTGCCCTAAACATAGGAAAAGATGGAATGATGAAAGATCATAAAAAGATTTAAAACAACAACAACAAAAACAACTTCAGAGTTTATGAACAAGGATGTAACAGGCCTGGCTCATGACAAAATCAAGGGTTTGATCATTTCTGCCTGTAGTTAAGGCAGAAAAAGAGGTCATTGTCATTCAATAATATGGAGAACTACAAGGTTAAAGTATTTGAAGGAGTATCAAAGTGTACCTTTATGGCCCCTTGTATGGCAGGAATTTGGTACTGCTAGGCACAAAGAAATTCTGGTTATGGATTTGCCTGGATTTATCGATAACTACTTGTATGACTTGGGATAAGTAACTTGACCTCTGTGAAACTTCACTTCTCATCAACACATTGAAAAAAAATTGAGCTCGGTGTTATCCGTGGTCAGTTATAGCACTGTATTATTCTACAAATAGCATGCTGAATAAAATGCATGATTTCAGAAGCAATAAAAACAATAATCTGAAAAGGATAGTCTGGTATAGTGGTTTGAGTACTGTACTTGAAGCCAGGACGACCTGGATTTAAAACTAGCCTCTGAAATGTACAAGCTGCTTGACCAATGGCTTAATTTCATTAAGGCTAAGGCTACCTTCCAAGAATATAAATTTGTTTTTTAAATTATTGTGGCTAGACTGAGTTTTTATAAAATTATTATTTGCTACTTATATATTAATGGCTATTTCACCCATTTGGGCAGTAATAATTTATTATTAATTAATATTAAATATTAGCAAAGTATTGACCACATGGCATTTAACACAAGTAGGAAAAAAGCCCAAGCTCCATGTGGTCTCTCAGAGAGCAAGCACATGGCCTCAAGGAGAGTTCAGAAGCCCTAGAATACCTACTCTGTCCTAAAGAGATTGGACATCAAGCAACAGCATTCTGAGCCAAGAACACAAGCCAAGATCAGCTAAGATCATGACGTCCCTTGGGTGGTGGAGGCTTTTATACACTTTTTTTTTGAGGGGTAATGGGGGTCAAGTGACTTGCCCAGGGTCACACATCTAGTAAGTGTCAAGTGTCTGAGGCCGGATTTGAACTCAGGTACTCCTGAATCCAGGGCAGGTACATTATCCACTGTGCCACCTAGCCTCCCCCTTTTATCCTCTTTTGATAGAGGCAGATCACATTGATCAAAGATAATTGGTTAGCATCATTCAATTCCATTTGTGGATGTGACTTGAGTGTGGTCCAAATTAAAATGACCTGTATTGTAACCTAATGGGAGGGACCTTGGGGCAAAGGGTGAAGTCCAGTCTTTAGGTGGGGTTTAACCCCATCAGTCCTCTTAGCTAAACAAAAGAATCATGCTCCCATCTCTATTGTACCCTTGGGCTGGTCCCAAACCAGCTAAAGTTCCTCAAGAACTAGACTTTCCAGTGGGGGGGGGTTGAGGGAGGGGGGAGAAAGGGCTCAAACTGGTTCCCCCCCAAGAAACCCATTATTAATAATTATTTTCTCACAAATTATAGACATTGTAATCTATGTGGAGAGGTGTTACCACCCTGGGATTCTTCAATGAAATCACAACTTTTGGATATAATAATAATAATGATATGGGGGGGAATGGGGTACGGGTTTAGGGTTAGGGATTGGGGTTCTTAGGAATTCCTCTTTAAAGAATTACACCCTCTTGCACACAAAAAGTAGTTAGAATAAGGTGATAGTTTATTTAGGAGCAAAGGAAGGGAAGGGTGGGGGGAGGGAAACCATGAAAGAAATCCTTGGACTTTCATGGGGAGATTGGCATAAAGCACATGGCTCAGAGGTACCAAATCTCCTCGAACAGGAGACTGGAAGGTACTTTTATAGAGGACTGATGGGGGTGGACCATCTAGATGCCCGTGAAAAGTTCCTTTAGTGAGAGAGGACCATCCCCCACTGGTGGTAGCTGGGGGAATTGGGTGAGGAGTGGAGGACCATCCCCCACTGGTAGTGACTAGAGGAATTGGGTGAGGGGTGGCTACAGATCCCTCTTCAGAACCCAAAGGCCACAGCCACACCCAAATTTATCTCCCCAGGGTAAGGGAGACCAGAATGAAGGGTAGGAATCCCAAGCTAGCTCAGTCCGATTTGGTTCATCTTATCTCTCTAGGCATTATCTGTCCTCTGGTTTAGTTTCTCAAGGAGAAGTTTCCTTGATGTGCCCCAGAGAACTTCTGGGGTGCTCTGAACCCCATGACAATAATAATAACAATAACAACAGCAACAAAAAGCAAAACAACAACAGTAATTCCATATATCTACAATGAACCAAGATTCATAAGGCACTTTTCTCACAACACATCAGTCCTGTAAAATACTATTTTGTTTTGTTGTGGAGTGGGGGATTAAGGTTTATAGAACTGATAAATCTCTAGTCCTTCCTTCTCCCCATTCAGCAACAAAAGCTTTCTAAATGAGTGCCTCCTTATTGTGGTAAATCAGCAGCCATTCCAGAAAATGAAGACAAACCACAAGTAAAAGTTATTTTTCCAAAACCAAATTTGTTGAATGATTTTGGAATGAGATCAGCTTGTCCTTGGTCTCAAATGTGTGGAAACACAGCTGCTAAAGAATGGGTCCCTGAGCACTTCCAGTTAGGGCATGCTCTTCCAGACCAATGGGATCTCAGGCTTCATGTGCTCAGCTCACCCCACTGTCCTAAGTCCTAACAGCTTGAATGCAGGTGCTTGAGAGAGAGAAGAGGCCTGTTTGGAAATTGCCTCACTCCACAGGGGTGAGGAAGAGCAAAAAAACAGTTCTAACATAAAAGTGCAGAACTGTGTACAGAGGCTATGATATCTCTCAGATCATTTATTATGGCCTACAAATATTTATATCTCTGTGTATCTATAGTTACATATTTCTAGATATCTATATCTATCTATACATGCATTCAAACATTCAGTCAATAAATATATAATTTATATTTCTATACCTATAGATATTTGCTTTTACACATACTTAGGATGAGTTAATAAAAAATGTATTGTGTCTGCTTCTGTGCCAGGTACCATCCTAAGTACTGGCTATACAAAAAGGGGTAAAAGACAGTTCCTGCCTTCAAGGAAGTCATGCTCTAATGGGTGAAATAAAGAAATATGTACAAACAAACTATATACAGGACAAATAGGAAATAATAATGAGAGGGAAGGTACTACAATTTACAAAGTGTTGGGAAGGGACAGTGCTCTAGTCACCACCCTCAAAAGATTTTCTCCCATACCTGGAAGGCTATTGTTAAGCACTCCCTAAGATGATTATCTTAAGCAAGTGAACATTTAACCTGAAAAAGAGAAAGGAAATGATATAACTTGTGCTTTTGACTTCTTTTGAGGAACAAAACATTTATAAGAGATTAGACTGTTTGGATCTGGATTTTGAAGAGAGAAAGTCTTTTTGAGAGAAGATGGAAAAACATATTGCTAAAAGGTGAGTAAATTAACAGCAAAGGCTTTTCTTGACAATCTCAGGGTTTATTTGAATGCAAACTTCTGCCTCCTTCCAGGGTTGAAATTTTTTTTAAAATATAGAGCAAATTATAGCTGGGTGGAGCAGTGGATAGAGGGTTAGACTTGGACTCAGGAAGACCTGAGTTCAAATCTCATCTCAGACACTTATTAGCTGTGTGACCCTGGCCAAGTCACTTAACCCCAATTGCCTCAAACGTCCCAGGCCATCTCCAGTTGTCCTGATGTATATCTTCCCACTGGACCCAGATGGATGGTGACTTTGCACAGCCCTCCCTCACTTAAATCTAATTCAATGAAAGTCATGACATCACCTCAATATCATGGTCCTCTTCTAGAATGAACACACACACACACACACACACACACACAGTGCCTTGTGTGTGTGACTTTGGGCAAGTCACAACCTCTCTTTGCTTCAGTTTCTTCTGTAACAGGACCTACCACGGTTGTTTGAGAGATATTATGAGATAATAATTGTAAAGCGGTTAGCACAGTGCCTGGCACATAGTAAGTGCTTTATAAATGTTAGCTATTATTTGTGTCTTATATCTGGCTGGTGAATTATCTGCCAAATACAGAGTCTATACAATGATCAACCAGCACAGATAGGAGCATTATATTTCTTGTTTTTAACTTAACTTTTGAACTGCTGTTCTTGAATTTAGTTTTCCTGTTAATTAGGGTATCCCTGCCCCTTGGGTTGCTCAGAACCTAGGTTTACAGGAAGAGAAGTAGAGAATAATAAGAACCTTTTTTTCTGAAGCCACATAACCAACCTCAGTCTGTTGTCCTTGAGATGGTATATGCTGCATACCATATGTGCTCCCGGTCTGAATTACAAAGAGACAAACCAGATATCCAGATTTTCCTTTGGTAAATAAAAGCACATTTCTTTTCTTTCTTTCTTCTTCTTCTTTTTTGTTGTTGTTGTTTTTGTGAGGCAATGAGGATTAAGTGACTTGCCCAGGGTCACACAGCTAGTACTTGTCAAGTGTCTGAGGCTGGATTTGAACTCAGGTCCTCCTGAATCCAGGGCTGATGCTTTATCCACTGTGCCACCTAGTTGCCCCAGCACATTTCTTAATAGACTAAATAAAAGTTGCTAGAATTATCTCTTCAAGGGGCAGCTAGGTGGCGCAGTGGATAGAGAAGCGGCCCTGGAGTCAGGAGTACCTGCGTTCAAATCCGACCTCAAACACTTATCACTTACTAGCTGTGTGACCCTGGGCAAGTCACTTAACCCCAATTGCCTCACTAAAAAAA
The DNA here is from genome assembly GCF_019393635.1 of Dromiciops gliroides. Lineage (NCBI taxonomy): Eukaryota > Metazoa > Chordata > Mammalia > Microbiotheria > Microbiotheriidae > Dromiciops > Dromiciops gliroides. The sequence continues at coordinate 112,973,792 of NC_057863.1, forward strand.
AAAAAAAAAGAATTATCTCTTCAAGAAACAAGCCTTCATACTTTTTTTTATTTCCCCTCGAACTCTTTGTGAAGAAAACCTCTCAAAACAATGGAGCTATTAGGATGGTAAGTCACTTTAAAGAGCTAGTTGATTTACCATTGCATAAGCTAAACTTGTGAGGCCTAAACACTAATTAGACTTATACTTCTCAATGCACTGCAATCAAACTTGATTAATCAAAGCATTCAAACAAAACCCTCTAAAAAGAGACCCCCCCTCCTCCCACCTGCGAGTTTTAGGCTTTCTGATTGGCTTCTTTCTTACTAATTCCATGTGTTCCCCCTCTACTCAGCTGGAGGCCATGGATCGTCCTCCTTCAACCAATCAGCACAGTCCTGAAACCAATGAGGACAATGTATCAAGTATAGAGAATGCAGGAGTCAGCCCTAAGCAAAACTCAAGAACAGGCTGGTGACGGCTAGCTTCTTTGGTGAGTATTTTCTACTTTTAGCTAAAGTGGATTTGTTGCTTCGTTGGTTGTTTGTGTCAGAATTACTGATTAATATGTTTATATTTTTTTCATTGGTTATCTGCTGATTGGAGGACATACATAGTTTTAAGAATATACACATTATCTACTATATCATACCATAACTTACTTGAAACAGTTCAATCACAAAATGGAGGTCTAAAGCAAGAATCATTTATGCTAAGTGGACAGAGTATCTTATGATAATAAAATGTGTTATCACTATTTTAGCAATAATTATAACATATTGATAAACTATAGTTTAAATATAAAGCATTTCTATATTTCTTTGTAAGTGGTAGTATAAATCAGTTATAATATGTTGATAAGATAATAGAACTTCGTCTCACCACTCAGTTATACTAGGACAAACTTATTCCTACTATCTTCTTCAGGTACTAAAATTATTCTCTCAACAGTCCCTGAGCAGTCCTTACAAATCACTTTTCTATAACATTCCAGAGCAGAATGTTACTATACTTAGTCCTATTATAAAATAATGTTTATATATGTATAGAGTTATAAGAATGTTTTATTTCCTTTTATTCTTCCTGCAACGTTTGGTTGATATTAACCTCATCTGACCAAAACCTATCCTATGGCCTATAAAAATTTACTTAGCACCTTAAATATTCCTTACACAAGGCAGAGAGAGAACCTTAACTGTCCTTGACTTTTGGTGCAATGTAAATCTGTTTATTTGTGAATCTTCTAAATGTAGTTTAATCTGTAAGCTGATTTAGTTTACCTATGAAGTCGGTTTCTTTAGGGGATGTAGGAGATGATCACTGCTTATGTTTGTTCAACTTTTATGACATCGAAGAAATTAGGGGGGTTTGGATCCATCTTTTTAACTTGTATGGCCTAAGAGGAATGTATCAGATTGCAAGATGCAAATGAATTATTTCTGTCCCCTCAACTTGGTTTTGCCTGTAAGAGGACTTGGGAGAGTCCTAATCAGAGCTCAGGTTTTCTCTGAGGCCTGAACCTATGCTTGGTCATAATAATAAAATGTAGGTTTTTACCTCCATAATTTTCATGTTGTGATAAATGCGCGTGTATATGTGTGTGTGTGTGTGTGTGTGCGCGCACATGGGAGGAGGGAGGCAGATATATGTATTGTGGATACATATATTTTGTGTGTGCAAATGTAAATTTGGTGTCATCTGATATTGAATCTAATTTATGCATAAAATAGTCTATAGAATGAACTCATGTGTATGTGCCTCTATGTCATATGCTTCTGTGCCAATTATCCTAGAAAGCATGACAGAACCCAGGCCAGCAATAGAGCAGGGATAGCACAAATTAATAATTTAAAGGCACTGAATCAAAAGCTTTCCTGACATTTCTGTTCACCTTAGTTTATAGCCCTGTTTAGGCAAGCATTTCACAATCCTTGAATAACTCAGAGTTGACACTGAAAATTTGTAATGCTTCTGGACTACAAATAATATGTTATTCAAGATGAGGACTTCAAGGAAATCAAGACATCAACCAGCATTTGTTTAATACCTACTGTGTACCAGGGACTTACCTAAATTCTGAGGGATACAAAGGAAGGGAAAAACAATTTCTGTTCTCGAGGAACTCACAGTCTAATGGAAATTGAGGAAGCTAGTATTAAAAAAAAAAAGGTGTGTGTGTATGTATATGTATGTGTGTGTTTAGGCATTCCCACATCACTTTAAGTTTAAGAAATCATTTTCTAGGGGCAACTAGGTGGTATAGTGGATAGAGCACTGGCCCTGGAGTCAGGAGGATTTGAGTTCAAATATGGCCTCAGGCACTTGACACTCATTAGCTGTGTGACCTTGGGCAAGTCACTTCATCTCAATTGCCTCACCAAAAAAACCAAAACCAAACAAAAAACCAAACACACAAAAAACTTTTCACACAAATCAAGTCATATCTAAACAAATGGAAAATTTTATTTTTTTAAATTTTTTTAAATTTTTAAATTTTTTTAGTGAGGCAATTGGGGTTAAGTGACTTGCCCAGGGTCACACAGCTAGTAAGTGTTAAGTGTCTGAGGCAGGATTTGAACTCAGGTTCTCCTGACTCCAGGGCTGGTGCTCTATCCACTGTGCCACCTAGCTGCCCCGAAAAAAATTTATTTTTTTTAAAAAGAAATAATTTTCTATAAAATAATAAGCTCCTTTATTGAAGCTGGAAATCAGGGTTGGATTAATTTTTATTCAATTAGCATTTATTAAGTACTTACTACTTACAAGGCATTGCTGGGTGTTGAGGGTGAGAGGGGAAGAAATAGTCCCTGCCTTCCAGAAGAACAGGATGCGCCAAAAGTCATGAAGGAATCTTGATGTTTTAATAACTTTTTGAAAAGTATTTTTTCTTTATCTTACACCATTTACAAGATTTGATTATTCTCATGTAATGTAAATTCATTTCCTATACATTGTGTATATCTGTATGTATGGTACTGTAAATTAAAAAATAAAGCTGTTATTAAATATTGGTGACTTTTGGTCCACCCTGTAGAAGATATTCTTATATTCGGAGGAGGAGGAGGAGGAGGAGGAGGAGGCGGCGGCGGCAGCAGCGGTGGAGGTGGCTGCCACCTCCAGCAGTCGCAGACAGATGACCATGGATCAGCGCCTTGAAGAGCTACGGGCCACAGTGTGGCTGTGCAGTCTGATGTGGGAGCTGCAGCTCCTGAGTGACTTATAACCAGTAACTGCCGCATCCCTTGTTGTATCTACCCCATAAGGAGTAGCTGGAGTATCCTCTCCAGGGAGCTGGCCTGGGCAGATCAATATGGAAAACAAGCTGTTGCCCATGCAGCAGGTTTTCCCTCTTCGAGACACTGGTGGATCCAAAGGAGAGGCAGAGCCAATACAGTTTGGCACCAGTGCTGCTGCAGAAGTTGCCAGAGGGATGTGATGTCCAACATCCAACTGCCTAAGGGACTCCGACTCCTGATTTTCCCTCGGGGTTAACTCCCAAAGCATTCCCCAAATATGGGTATAACCACAAGGCAGCAGAGTTTAAAATCAGGGTTCCTTCCCCTAGGTGGGTTGCCTGCCAAGGCCAATGAGCCCCACCTGCCTAAAGGAGTATAAAATGACTTTGGAATTCTTTTTCTGGGTTCCTGTCATTCTGTATCCCCATTTTTCTATAGTTTGCTTTTCTTATAATCTTTCCTGACCTACTAGTCAGACAATAAGCATTTATTAAGTGCCTACCTACTATGTGCCAGAAATTGTGCTAAACACTGGAGATGCAGGGGGAAAAAAAAAGACAAGACATTTGGCCTTGCCCTTATAAGAGCTCACAATCTAATGAGGGAGACAATATGCAAGCATCTATGTACAAACAAGCTATGTATAGGATGAAGAGGAAATAATAAACAGGAGACACTAGAATTAAGAGGGGCCAACAAAGGCTTCCTATAGAAGGTGGGTGTTTTAGATAGGACCTGAAAGAATATAGGGAAGCTAGGGGAAAGAACATTAGAAGCATGGGAGACTACCAGTGAAATTTCCCATTTCAGAGGAACAGCAAATTGGCCAATGTCAATGGATTAAAGATTGGGGGAGGGGGGAGAGGGTGTAAGGTATAAAAAGATTGTAAAGGTAGGGGGAGGCTTTGAACTCCAAACAGAGGAGTTTGTATTTGATCCTGGCCGTGAAGGTGATAGGGAGCCTGTGGAGTTTGAGTGGGGGACTGGGGAGTGACATGGCCTACACCTTAGTAAAAACACTTAGGCAGCTGAATAAATGATGGATTGGAGTAGAGAGATATTTGTGACAGGCAAAACAACCAGGAGGCTATTGGGATAGTACCCTTGTGTGGGGGGAGAAGAAGGCCTGCATCGTGGTGGTGGAAGTATCAGGGAATTGAAGAGGACAAATCTCAGAGATGTTGCAAAATTGAAACTATATTTGGTCTTTGCCCTGTTGTATTACAATCTGAGTCCCTTTCCAGCATTCTTCACATTTGCCTACTGCTAAATCTCTATTAGATGCCTTATGGAAAGAAACACATCTATTCCTCAAGGAAAAAAAGCTTTAATGAAGAGTGGGAGTAGGACATGAAGGGCTGCCCTCCTGAATAAGTTAATGGCTAGGAAACATTCTAATTTTATTCCAAGTACTGTCAGACTACAAGTGTCTACTGGGAATCTTAATTTTTTTATTTAATTTTTAATTTTTTTACTTTCCACATGAACTTGCAAATCTAGCACAGTACCAAAAGTTTGCAACTGAGAAACCTGGTGATAGCTTCTGATACTGAAGATTAGAACTAAAGAAACAGCACTGATTTGAGACATCTTCTTATGAACTCATAGGCATCTTCTATAAGTGCACATCAAGGCTCATTGTGTTTGAGATTTTTGAACAGAGCTAATAGTCTAGCTTCATCAGTGGATGAAAGTAGACTGACTAATGTGTCAATTACATATACCAGGTTTCATCTCATAAAATACCAATTGCTCTGTTGAATGAGACTCTAGTCCATTATCCCCTTTTTATTTTTCCTTTAAAAGTAGTAGGGTTTATATGCTAAATCTCTTAACTCTTGTTCCATTTATATTATTATTTAAGTGAAAGGAGTTTATAAGAAACTCCTCCACCTCTAAATATTGCTTAAGGCATAAACCATGCGCTAAATAGTTAAGTATTTCACTTTCTTCCTTCCAAGTTTGAAATTGCTTCATGAGACACTGGAATGCATAACTAAAGCAATATCCTCCTTTAGAGATATTTCATCTGCCTTGGGTGGTTTAAATGCAGTTCTGCCTGGAAATAGGTATTTGGGTTAAATGACCTTTTAGACTTGGAAGGCTGTAATTGTACAGGCAATGGCAAAGTAATCCAAAGAAAAGAGAAAATGTAAGCGATTGCAAGTAAACAGTGAGGTAACAAAGGAAAGGTCTTTAAAACCTTGCAGTCATTAGCAATGGGCAAGTTAATTTTTGAAGACTATTTCTGTATTGTGTACTTAGATATGCATGGCTTAATTTCTGCAACAAGTAAATGATACTGGAAGGTAGGCACTCCCCCTTCACCTCATTACAAGAGAAGCAGGTGGCACCCCATGCTAGTTCCCCTGGCTCTCTGCAGGATGTGGGCTGAGAAGCAGGCGCTGACAAAGTGGAATCTAAAATGAATGTGTGGCATCACCTTAAGGATAATTGATGGAGGGATTCTTCCCTCCTCACCCCCCACCCCCACCCCTACACACTTCAGTCTGGCAAAAGTATTCTTAGACTGATTCCTGTGGACTATAAGAAGTCCTTTATTTGTCACCTGAGCCAGAACCACAGGGGCAATTCTAAAGGGGCCATCCCTTCTCTGTGAGCAATCCTTGCTGGCTTCAGATTGTAAGGATGATTCTCTGAAGTGAAAAAAGTCAGTGTGAGAATGCCCTTCCATCCATTGTACTGGTCCGGGAGTTCGTGGACTTCTCAGCAAGCTTACGTCTGGGATAGGTCTATCTCCCATTTGGGTCTTCTAATACAGAGCCTTGTAGCATCATGAAAGGCAGCGACATCATTCCCCCTCCCACTTCATGGGCACCTGAGCAGTTGAGTATTGTTTATTAGTACTGACTATGCAGGGCAATAGTAGAAACAGTGGCAGATCTGCTGGGAGGAAGTCATCCATAGAGGAAGAAAACACCAGAAAGAAAAGAACTCATTTGGTCTTGATCTGCCTGTAATTGGTGAGAGTGAAATGTAAAATATCCAATGAGCATCTCTATTTCAAATTTCGCATTGAGGCTTCTCATCTGTATGATTGTTTATTGCTATATTGCTTTGTTGATGGATATAAAACTTCCTATTTCTTATCTGATTCATGTTGCTACCATTTTCACCCTCTTCCCCTCCCTAGGATCCTTTAAATTAGAGACAAAATTGCAGTTATACCTAAGGAATCAGAGGTGAGCATGGAATAGAATTGGTGGGCACCTACTTCCCATGTCGAGAAGATAGCCACTATCAGAGCAATGAACCTAGGGCAAAACATGAAGGATAAAGATTGGTGAAAATTCCCACCCATTATGCCTCTGCCTAGTGATTTCTGGCTTAGCCATTGTATTAGAGAGGGAAGTGCTTTTCTTCTGGTTTGGATAAAAGACAGGCTTCTTAGAAGTGAAGGTGAGGAGATAAGTCTGTGCCATCTTGGAGCAGGGAAGTGAGTAGACTGAGGAGTGCCAGGGGTGGGCTCACTGCCCCATTTTACCCCGTTGGCAGAAAAATGAGGTCTTTTCCTCCTTCCTTCCTTCCTCATAGCACCTTCAGCATTGACAGCATCAGATAAAACAGGGTAGAGTGGATAGAAGTTTGGCCTCAGAACCAAGAAGACCTAGGTTCAAGTCTCTCCTCAGACATACTGGCTCTGTGATCCTGAACAAGTTATCATTTGACCTTTCAGTCTTCTAGGGCAGAGGTGTTGAACTTGAGGGATATAGATTAAAATGCAATTGGGAATGTTTAACAAAATAAATAAAAATAGAATGCAACACAGATAATCTTAATTTGTGATTTTCTAAGGGATCTGTTTCTGTTTAATTTTGGCTCCACTGTTTTTAGGGAATTCTTTAAGAATTACAAAGAATCTGACATGTATTGGTGAAGGGAATTTCTTAATATGCAAATTTGCTAAGCCAATATTATCAAATGAATTATTCATAGCCCTATTTCGATGACTTCTGATTATTGGAAAAGAGTGAGAACATTTTGAGATTCCAGTATGCCTATGTATTCTTGTAAAAACATATAGGACTAGGGGGCAGCTAGATGGCGCAGTGGATAAAACACCTGCCCTGGATTCAGGAGTACCTGAGTTCTAATCCGGCCTCAGACACTTGACACTTACTAGCTGTGTGACCCTGGGCAAGTCACTTAACCCTCATTTCCCCACTAAGAGAGAGAAAGAGAGGGAGATAGGGAGAGGGAGGAGGTGGGAGGAGGAGGGAGGGAGAGGGGGGGGAGAGAAAACAGAAGAAAATATAGGACTATCTTTAGAAGAAATGCCCTAAACTTGGGCAGATTCAGCAGAGCTAAGAAAGCTGTCCTTCAATGACTAAGTTCACATTTGCCTATGAGTGGGGTGGGGCTAAAAGGCGATTCAAAATCAGAAATAGAGAAGAGAATCTGAATGGAGTAAGTATGTTTTATGGATATGAGTTCAAGTATCAAGACCAGTCTCTGGGCCTAGTGGCATTGGTAGAAGAGGCAACTCCATTATTAGGAGTTGAGTCAGCCAGGAAAAGTAAGCTAGTAAATTTAATTTCAATGATAATTGACTAAATGGAGAGAATAGAAAAGGCAAAAACAACAGCAGCTTCCAAATCAGAGGGGCATATCAAGGTCAAGACTGAGTAGAAGAATGTTAAAATAACTGCTGAATGTTTTGTGCATTTGGTGCTGAGGAATAGGATTAACCAAAAGAATTTTCACCACTGTAAAACCTCTACCCCTTTGGTCTATTATGATATTCTCCAAGTCCCATTAGATGTTTCTCAGCAGTGCTTCAAAATCAAGCAAGACAAATCAACGAGCATTTATTAAGCTTTTACTTTGTGCTAGGCACTTTGCTAAATTCTTGGGATAGAAAAAAAGGAAAAAGAACTAAAAATCCTTGCTCTCAGGAAGCTCACAGTCTAATGGGAGAAACAACATGCAAACAATTATGTCCAAATAAGATATAGACAGGATAAACTGCTGATCGATCATTTTATAGGGAAGGCACAAAGTATTAACAGAGAATCAGAAAAAGCTTCTTGAAGAAGATAGGATTTTTTGCTGGGACTTGGAGAAGTCAGGAGACAAGGTTAAGGAGAGAAAAATTCCAGAAATGGGAGAGAGCCACTGAAAATACATGTTGGGCAGTTAGGCCATAAACATTTAAGTGCTTACTAAATGTTCCAGGTTCTGTGGTATTTATTGAACCCTGTTTCTTCCAGGATGGAATATGAGAAACAGCTAGGATGCCAGTGTTACTGGATCTTAAGGTATGTAGTGCAGAAAGAGTAGTACAGAGGATAGAGAACTGGGCCTGGAGTCAGCAAGACCTGAGTTCAAATTTGGCCTCAATTGTATAATCCTGGGCAAGTTACTTAATCCTGTTTCCCTCAGTTACTTCATCTATACAATGAGCTAGAGAAGGAAATGGCAAATCACTCCAGCAATTTTGCAAAAACAAAAACAAAACACCCAAATGGGGTCATGAAGTTGTATAAGACTGAACAAAAATATGTGAAAAGAAGTGAGGCAGAAGAAGACTGGAAAGGTAGAAAGGGGCTAGGTTAAAGGGGGCTTTAAAAGAAAAAAAAAGATTTTGTATTTAGTCCTACAAGCAATAGGGAGAGTCACTAGAATTTATTGGATAGGGGGTGACAAGCAATTAACAAGCACTTATTAAGTGCTCATGGAGTAAACCTAATTCAGAGGGTCATTTCTTTGTTAGTTTAGGTTTGGTGTTGGAATGAAATGAGACATTCATAGGTCATTTAGCAGTTAACAAAAGGATGTTTACTTGACTATAGCATGGAAAAGATATTCAACAAAGATATTACAGCACTTAGGTAGATGTGGCCTCTCTCACCTCCTGTAGAAATGTGTCTGATCAGCAGGCCAGGAATGTGGTCCTACATAGAGATTCTAAGTAAACCTTTAGGTGTTGATGAGCCCCCAAAGTGAAGAGGTGAAAAAGAGAGAAGAGAAAGGATCCCAGGACAGAGCCTTGGGATAGACCCACAGTAAGTAGAATGAATGAAGATCTGGCAAAGGAAATAGAGACCTAGAGATTATACAGCTAGGAGGAGAGCCAATAGAGAACAATGTCCTGAAAACCCAGGGTGGAAGTAGTATCTAGGAGAAAATGGTCAACGGTTATGAAAGTTGCAGAGAAGTCAAAGATGAGGACTGAGAAAAAGCAGATCATTGGTAAGTGTGGAGAGAGCAGTTGCAGATGAAGAAGAAAAAGTGAGCGAGAAGAGGAAAAGTAAGAAGAAAAGTGAATAGGGAGAGTAAGAGAAAATGAGTGTAGACCTCTTTTTCTAGGAGTTTGGTTAAGGGGGAAAAGTAACAATATAGGATGATAGATTAAGGAGGTCAGTAGGGTCTAACTGAGATTTTTTTAAGGATGAGGGAGAATTGGACATGTTTAAAGCACATCAAAGTGTTAACCATTATCCGAGAACAGGGGTAGTCAAGAGGCAATGGAAGAAATGTGTAGCTTTCTTTCCCACAGGATACTTCTATAGGAGACTCCAGAGAAAGTGGGGCACTGATGGTAGGGGAAATCTAATAGCAGGTCCCCAATTGTCAGGGTCTTGTGTACTACAGTATAATGAAAGTGAAAGGGTATGTTGTCTAAAGACTAAAAATATGGGCTGAGATATTAGACAACTCATGGTACCAGAGTTTCCATGTTGCTCATATAATTTTCAAATCAGCAGTTTTCCTCCCACCAATCGTGTATATTTACAAAAAGAGATATATGACATACACCTGATGTGCAATTATTTGCACCTGCAATTATGCCATGTAAAAATAATTAAAGGTCATATTAGGCAGAAAGAAGAAGGCATCATTTGAAAATTACCTAATGGCACAAATAACTCATTGAATGATACTATGATAATATTTAGTTAATATTAGTTGAATATTTATATCATATGCCATTCAGTATCACACTGTGCTGCGGAATAATATTGCAAAAGGACTACTGAGTAGTTGGGAGCTGCAGGGAGTCTGCTATTTGAGACAACCTCTCTTCTTGGGCCGGGAAGGGAGTAATGAACTATGTTATATGCTCTTCTTAGCATTTTAACTAATTCATAGCTATAATTGGAGAACCTTGTTTGTCAGAAAAAGAGATACTTTTCCATTCAGACAATAAGCCAAATTGGAGATGTAAGTACAGTCCATTGTGATCACCGATGCAGTTAGTGAGGGCATTTATGCTTTGAAGCTTAACATATAGCATCCTGTACGATGTTAAGGGAGTCTGTTCTCCCCTCCTTATGAGCACTTAGCTCTCCTTGATGTCAATGGAAGTTACATCCGCATGGCGAGAAGAAAACAGACTTGCTAAAGTTAATCATCAGACTGATTTTTGTTTTATTTTAATGCCTTATTTATTGGCCATGGAAATCTGATGTGAAGCTCACTGTGATTCCTACCTGATTCTCCAAGGTAAAAAAACAGAAGTTAATAGCTGTGTTTAGAGAGGTGGTAGCTGCAAATAGATATACTTGAGGGTTTGTAAAAGGAATTCAGCATTTTTATTTAACTCCTGGGGTTTCTGCTGCATTGCCTAATAATACGAGTTAAGTTATGGTCACTGTAGGTTGAATAATATTTTTTTGATAGTTTCCTTTTTTCTTGAAATCAAATGGCAAAATTGTTGTCCATATGATAGATAAAAGAAATAAATCAATGAAATATATCATTTAACTGTGTGATTCATAAAATGTACACTTAGCTTTAAGCAGGAAGGGATAGGTTGACTTCAAAATACCCAAGTGCATAAACATTTCACTGAAGATCAATTTATTCTTTAGGGATGAATCAAAAACACTTCTTTTATGAAAAAGGAATTTGGTTTCATTATAGAAATAGCACCAGGTGCATAAAAAGGTAACTTGACATAATAAACAAACATTAGACTTTGAATAATACAAGACCTGGGTTCAAATTCTGCCCTCTGACACTTGAAGTATAGTCATTACAAAGAGCTACTCTGACTCAGAAGTCTGAGACAGTCTAATGATATTTTTTTTTGTGGGGGCCAATGAGGGTTAAGTGACTTGCCCAGGGTCACACAGCTAGTAAATGTCAAGTGTCTGAGGTCAGATTTGAACTCAGGTCCTCCTGAATCCAAGGCCAGTGCTTTATCCACTGTGCCACCTAGCTGCCCCTAATGATTTTTTAATGTGACAATCTGTGGTCCTGGAAAGCATTAGCTAAAAGAATGTCTATTCACAGAAAAGGTGAAGGGTCTAAACCCAAAAACATAAGAGAGTTAGAGAGGTCAAAATTTGCCTGCTAGGCTTGAAGAAGTGATGGATACATTATTATTGAGGAGTGACCACAGCTGAAGAGAACAACTTAGAAGCAGAAAAAAGAAGCCAAACCCAGTGTTTTGACTAGTTTATCTGAGATATATTGCTTATTGAGGTAGCTATTAGTTAATTGTAGTGCGGGTCAACTCATTTGAGCAGAAGAAGTAGCTGTTCAGAAATGCTGTGTTCATAAAGGAACATTTATGGACATTTCCTGAGACAAAGAGAACACTGAAATTTACAGTTCTAGAATTGTGAATTACCTCTAAGTGCATAGGTTGTTGTTTTTTTCTTTTTCTCCTTAGTAGTTTCCGTTAATTTTTGCCAATTTTACCCGTCCCGTCTCCCCCCCCCCCCCAACAATCTGCAACCACTTTGGTACATTGTTGGGAGATCGTGATCCAGGTTTAGGTGTAGACTGTGGTGTATTTACCCATCTCATAATTGTCATTCTGTCTAAAACCAAATCAGGGAATAGTATTTTCTATTGCCTCTATGACTTTTATCTCAAACATATTTTTCTTTTTTAATGAAGGACTGAAATTTTTCACCCAATTTGCTAATTTGCATCTTTTTCATAGAGTCAGATAGGATTTCATCCTTTAACACTGACTTCTGGGACAAGTGCTCCAATTAAATCAAAGCTCCCACATATGTTGTCATTTTAACCATCACCTGAATGTTATAACACCCAGTGAGGAAATTCCATTTTAAATCCATGGATCAGAACAGTTTTTGTGCCAGGGATTGCCAAGATTTGAGGAGGTACTTTCATTGGACCTTACATTACAAGAATGTGAAAGCTTTCTGTCATTATGACTATGCTCCTTGGGCATTCATACTCTGTATTTGATACTGGCCAAGTTGACAAAAGAACAAAGTACCAAATTGTGTCCCAGAATTTGTCATGAAAGCTATATGCTATAATGCTTTTGGGGGGTGGGACACTGTCGATGAGCTTGTGTCTTCCAGGCCAAAACTTGGAGATTGTCAGTTCATGAGAAAATTTATGTTGTAGGGTGCTATAAGGTAGAATAGAAACTTCTGTCTAGCATACATATATATATATATATATATATATATGTATACATTTACTTATATATGCATCTGTACATGTACATATATATGTGTGTGTGTGTGTGTGTATGTGTGTATACATGATACAATGGAAGGAAATGTTTGTATAAAGTATTAACTGAGAAGGAATTATTACTTTGGAAGACAATCTATTATTTTTCAGACTGGTTGTATTGTATTTGTATTATGTTACATTTATTATTTTTGCATTCATGTTGATTTGTTACAATTTCATTGTATAGGTCTTTATAAAAAAATGTTTCTTATGCCAATTGCCAAGAGTTTACATGTATAGTCAAAAATATTCTGATATTTGAAATGTCTTCTACCAAACATTAATTGGATAAAGCAAAATATATTTTAAGGAGGCAAGCATAGATAAAAATATTTAAGTATTTCTTATGGAAAACATTGTTCTGATTGTAAAAAAATTATAGTAATTGACTTTATTAAAAGAGAATTTGAAAATTATATCCTTTGATTCCCCAGTTAAAAGAATAATAATGTATAGATTTAGTAAAGCCAATAAGATCCATGACCACTGGGCCATACAACCCTTATTTTAGATAAATGACACTTTCCTCTTTACAGTCCCAATGTAATGAACTGGAGCTAATGAAGAAGTATATGAGATTTTTAAGACTCTTGAAATCCAACGTCCTCTCTATACTTTCAGAGGAAAATTCACCAAAGTAGTTTTAGAAACTCACTAAATCTTTAAATTGTGAACAAATACATCAAGGTGATTTAACATTGAATTGAGTTATATGTTAATTTAGGTCAGGAGTCCTTAGAATTCTCTACAAATTGAAAGAGCATTATATTAGAAATAGATCCATCCAAAGAATATAGGATCCTTGAGGAAAATTTAAAGCTCTCTGTTTAACATAGTATATATTTTAAATAAGCAAGTTTAAATATAATATGCAGTATACAAATAAATGTGGGATGGAAAATTGTATTTTGATTTTAAGAAAAAAAAGAGGGGGGGGAGCAGCTAGGTAGTGCAGTGGATAGAGCACCAGATCTGGATTCAGGAGGACCTGAGTTCAAATCCGGCCTCAGATACTTTACTAGCTGTGTGACCCTAGGCAAGTCACTTAACCCCAATTGCCTCACACAAAAAACTTAAAGAAAAAAAAAGAGGGAAGAATTTTTGGACCATTGCATTTTTATCTTTGTACTCTTGGCACTCAGTGCAGTATGCACCTAATAAATATTGAAGTAGAACACAGAAGAACAGAATCTCAGATTCAAAAGGACCTTCTGTGGTCTTCTAGTCCAGCCTGTATTTTAGGGTCCCAGAACAGAAAGTTCAGAAGTTGTAAGGGTCCCTTACCAGGTCAGATAGCAAAGCCCAGGGGTCCTTAGAGTGTAGAGGCAGGGTATAAGATAAGGTCTCATGATCTGTATCTTATACGAACTATTATAGTTGGTGAATTCCTTCTCATTCAAGTGATGTGAACAGTCATGTAGATCTTTCCAAATGGCAGCCCTTATTAGGTCTAGACTCTGAGTGGTAAAGGGAAGGTAAGAGGAGAGGATGTTCCCATGGGAGAAACTTGTCTGCACATATCCTCAACTGGCTACCATACAGAATGTCTACAAAGGTGGAAGAATGCCACTTGAGATACCCAGAAGTTCACAGTAGAGAAAAAGGCAAGAAAGAGCCAATAGTAAAATCCATGACCTCACATTCATACTCATACCCTCCATCTTCTCAGAATTACAAATGCTGTCAGTGCCCTCTGATTTTTAGTGATCTGTGGCAAAGCCACATTACGCTGTTCTAGTGTCTACTCTGAGTTAAATATCACAAACATACATGGGGGGGGGGGCAGCTAGGTGGCTCAGTGGATAAAGCACCGGCCCTGGATTCAGGAGGATCTGAGTTCACATCCGGACTCAGACACTTGACACTTACTGGCTGTGTGACCCTGGGCAAGTCACTTAACCCTCAGTGCCCCACCAAAAAAGAAAAAGAAAAAGACAATGGAGCTGCATGCACAGACACTTGACACTTACTAGCTGTGTGACCCTAAGCAAGTTACTTAACCCCAATTGCCTCACCAAAACAAACAAACAAACAAACAAAAAACAAAAAAATGCATGGAGGGCATCCCTATGATAAATATAATCCTAGTGGATTTCAGAGTATGTGATGTCCTATGGAAGGAGTGCCAAAGTCAAGCTTCATTAAATAGTTGTGATGATCTTATATATTTAATTGGTAAAAGTCAAGCAAGATTTCATTGGAAAAGAAGACGAAATGCAAGAACAAATAGCCAACCTTTAAAGTGATTTTGGTTGTAGCTGCAATAATAGTCATTACTCAGAATGTTTGCTGTGACTGTGCATTGCTCAACATCACAATTATTATGTTATAAAGGTATATACATTGGCTTTAAAGCTGGAATGGACTTCAAGGATTATATAGTTCAATCTATTTTGAAAATTGGAAAACTAAGGCCCAAAGAGTATGACTCAACCAGTTTCACAAATTGTATGTCATAAAACCTGTATTTGTACCCATTATGTAACACTGTATTACTTCATAAAGGGGCCTGTTATTTTAAACCCTTTTTTATATTTTCATCTACCATGCTATCTAGTTTTTATTTAATATAGTTTTTAAAAAGAGTATGTTGATTACAGAGCATACCTTATGGGATAATTGTGCTTTAATAAGAAAGACATTTAAAGTTTAAAATAAAACACAAAGCAACTAAACAGTAGATTTCTCAGGTGGGGAAAGCAAGCTACTTTTTTTTCTCTTTGAGAAATCACAAAACAACAGTGAAAACAATAGGCCTAGAGCCATTATCAAAAAATAAATACTCCCCCGCCCTTTTCATATCAGTTTAATTTGTAGTCTTATAGTGTATGCTTTTGGCCTACATGCTGGAATCAAGGCAGACAAGGCATTCCTTTCATCCCTCTCTGCCAAACCTTCTCACTAATAATAATTATTCCTGGCTCCCAGCCCTGAGAGTTTAACAAATCCCGAAATGTTCTCTAGTCTTCAGCTGCATTTGTAGCCTTGGCTCTACAAGTATAAGGAAAGGGCTTTGTGATTACTGAGATTTTTTTTTCTAGGGAGGGATCAAGTTCACCAAATATCTGTAAACTTATGATTAGTCATTGTATATCTATTTACATATATGCACTATTAAGTTACACATAATTAATATAATATAGGTATATAGATATCTATCTATAATTATAGTGTATATATCACATACATATACATGTATATAACTATATACCATTTATACACACACATATAAATATATATCACCTTACCTTTGGTACCCTAAACTATATACTTATCATATTCTTTGTTTGTAAGTTATTTTCTATCTCCATATCAGAGAACTTATTAATAAGTCATTACTACATTTGACTGAGGTCCCTTAAATCTTTGGAAGTCTATGAGTTTATTATGTGTAACTTGGATAACTTAGAAGTGTATACATTAACTTCCTACTCAGCTATATTATTATTGATAATCATCATTCTTGTTTTTTTTTTTTTTAAAGCAGGGCAATGAGGGTTAAGTGACTTACCCAGGGTCACACAGCTAGTGTGTCAAGTGTCTGAGGCTGGATTTGAACTCAGGTCCTCCTGAATCCAGAGTCGGTGCTTTATCCAGTGTGCCATCTAGCCACCCCCTCTGTCATTCTTTAGATGGGGAAACTGAGGCCCAGAGATGTTAGAGAGCTTGAGCAGGCTCACAGGAATAGCAAATCCAGTATTTGCACCTAAACCCTTCATATGGCACAAAAAGTTGATCAGTTTCTTGCAAAAAAAAAAGTCACAATGAGCAGGTGTTTATTTAACTTATGGGTAAATTAAAAAAGATCATTGAGGGCTAGAACTATGTCCTATTTCTTTATACATAATATATTACTATAAACATAGTCATCACTTAATAACTATTAATCAAATGATTTAAAGCATCATGACCATTGGTAAGGTTCAGGAGACCTGAGCTTTGCCCCTACCAACTAGTAATGTGTTCTTAGGATTGTCAATTTAGTCTCTGGGCCTCAGTTATTTTTCATTTACAAAATGAGAAGTGTAGACTGATTGGTTCCCAAGGGCAATTTACAGCCATAAAATTCAATGATTCTGTTCTGTGATTATGAATGAACAATCATTTAGTTACCTAGGGTACAAATATGAAAATGGAATGGAATTTGCTTGACCTTTGACCCAGATTTCTGTACTTTTTTTTTTTCTGGACCAAAGAGAAAGGTAGTTTCTACCCCATTTTTAGTGTCCTACTACATGAACTACTTATTTGACCTGGATCCCCAGGTTTCTTCATGTGGTCAGCTGCACTTATTCATTTAGTTCAGATTGCATTGATGTCACATATGAACCTTTTCAAAAGTTTATACATAATTCTTCTTCCAAAATAGTAACTAGCAGAGCCTAAGTTTAGTGTTCTCTGACTTCCTTAGGGGAAGGCATCCTCATAGACAATATGAAAAATCCCTTAGGCAAGATTGTGACATTACTGGTTTTGGATTCCCTCCCTTGTTGTGCTCCAACTGCAAATCAAGTGAGTTGCAGAGTTTAGAAATGTAACTTTATAAACATAAATTCACATGAAAAAAGAAGAGAATGCATTTTCACAAAGAAGTAACACAACACAATCGGGAATTCAGAACATTTATTGCAAGAGCTGAATAACTGTAAATAACGTTGAACTGGCAAAGCAGTAACAAGGATAACTGTTTAGATATTTATTCTGTCAAAGTCATCAAACACCCTTCACAAACTGACATAAGTACTGCAATAAGCAATGCACCCCCAACCCATTTTATACCATTATAATGTGAAAAAAAAAGTGAATTGCTATATACAAAATAACTTTTTGGTAAGAACAAATTAACTATCAGATTAGCAAACTTTTTATTTTTTATTATTATTATTTATTACCTTTAAAACTCATGTTTAATTGTGGTGTTAAGTTAACTTTCACTTTTCGCAGTAAGGACTTTTTTTTTGCATGCTATTTATTTGTTTAAATCATCTGTCATGCCTTAACAAAAACCTCCTAAGAATGTTCAAATTTGAATTTGTTTGTACGTGCAACTGAGATCTTATTAACATTAGGAGTCACTCTTTGGGTTTCACTGAAGTGACATGATGCTGGTACCTGCCAGGCATTGACCAACTATGATAACAAACAGTTAAACAGCAATAATTAGAGATTTAACCCTTTATTTTCCCCCAACTAGCCTACCAGGAGAATGCTCTGTTACATCATGAAGGCACGACACATTAAATATTTTGTGGCTATGGTCTAAAACACGTGTTACTACAACATTAACGCAGATGAGCATAAACACAAAAGCTGCCTTTTTAGCAATACAAACTGTCTTAGTTATAGACACACATTTGTTCAAATATAACTACTATTTTTAAATTATGATTTTATTTCTTCCATGTGCTCCAATTGTGATTCTTCAATTGCCTGGATGACAACGACCTTTCTGATCACTTTGGATTGGATCACTTCCTGAAGAATATTACTTTTCCATTTCTCACTTTCAGATGCTACTTATTAGAGATTATTTTCAGTTTTGCTGCTTTGAAAAAGAAAATGTTAAAAAAAATAGTATAGGTTCAGAGTTTTCCAGCCCCTGCATAAGTCTTTTTGTTGTTCAAACTTTGCTGATGGGTTCCTTTGCCAGCTCATGAGTATCACGTGCTGCTCTGCAAGAAGCAAGATTTCAGAACCTTTTTATAAGAAAATACACAAGTGTTTTGATTTCCTTGGAACACTGCATGTCAGACAGACTATTAACACAGACACACCATCACTAAAAGAAATAATAAAACAAAAAAAGTGAAAAAAGTAAAACAAACAAAGAAACAAGCATAAGACACAGAATTATGCTACAATATATTTTAGGTGAACGTTATAGGTACACAAAAGTCATTAGTAATAACTTGCTTCTATTTACAAATACTTGAACACTGATTGACTGACAAGTGTCCACTAACATTGTTAATAGCACAATAGGTTTAAGTTTATCATTTAAGTTGCTTGAATTATGATGTCAAGTATAGTGGTCCCAACACAAATCAATGACAGCAAGAGCACAATTTTCTAACTGGATATTCTTGTCAATCACTGCAGTCCTTTGACCTTTCTCACTCTCCAAGTATATCTTCTGTTGTTCATAGCAGCAGTCCAGGGTCAAAAAACAAAACTCGAGAAGGGATATTTGCAGTCTAGAGAGATCTGTGGAGTTTACTCAGTTCTAGCAAATAGAACCACAGCAGTAGAAGTATTTTCTCCCTTGAGTTGCATGACATCATACCTTTCATAGCGGTAATGCAAAGATGTGCATATCCCTGTTATAAGAAGCATAGTTCTAGAGATCTACCCAATATGTAAAGCTCTGACACACACAGTATTAGCAAGTCTACATAGGCTAAAGTCATTCAGTCCCAAGTAGCCATTTCTTATAGTTGGTGCTCCTTGGGACTCTCCACAGCTCCTGACGCCTGTTTATAAGACTTCAAATTAGCCAATGGTATGTCACTCATGTGGCTGCCACTGTTGAAATGGCCTTCATTGGGACCATACTGCTTCCGGTCATTGAACTGGTTCCTGTTGCTATCTTCTTTCCAGGTCCTGGTCAGTGTGTGCCCATTCACCAGTTTGTCCTTCTTCACCCATTCCTTTTGAGGGGCAAAGGTAGAGAGAGGAGACTTGGGCTGTTGGTAGGGACCAAGGCCAGGAGGCATCCAGCAATTATCAGAGTGACCCAACACCAAACATTCTTGGGTGCACATCTCTGTAGCTTCAGCTAATCCTCGGGGACCCAGAGGTCCATCTGTAGAAGACAAGACAAAAAAAAATAAAGAAAAAAAACTAGGTTAGGTTTACTTAGGTAACTATTATTTTCATAAAAGTCATAATAAAACATAATGATGTTGCCAATTTTGTTTCCTTAGAATAAGTTTGAGGATTAAACTAATTAGTTCAAGAAAATGACTCTCATTCTATCCATCCCCCTTCATTAGAAATCTTCAAGAAGAAGCTGGAGGAACACAAATAAAGATGGCCTAGAATGGATTTTTGGGGGGATATGTGATAGAATAAATGGCCACCAAAGTCGCTTCCAATCTTGAATTTCTTTTGTCCCATTTCTACACAATGAGAGTGAATTAAAGAACAGTAAAATGACTTGAAAAATGAATTTCTCAAGAACAGAGGTAAGTTGATATATTTTTTGTTTAACACCATATTTTAACTAATTCACATACACACACACATACACCTGTGAGTTTCTCTCTGAAACTCTCATATAATATATAGCATATCAGTAATTGTTTCTCAGATTCCATAGGAAGAAGAAAATAGCTATATGAAACCATGGGAAATAGTGTAATGTTACATTTTAGATTTAAATACTATGGAGAATAAAATCTACAACTCTAAGAAATAACATGCAAAAGAATTACTTGATACCCAGGACAATTAAAAAGAAGCTGCACCAATGACTGCACATATAAAATGGAAAGCTTGGCTATTTGCCACATCAAAATTAATGTATTGTTTCTTTTATGAAGCCACAGAGAAAATGTGTTTAGAGATTTTCAAAATCCAATGTTTATTAGGGGACTTAAAAAAAAACCCCAAAACTGTAATATTCTAGTAAGAGCGAAGCTGGCCAGCTGCAGGCACTCTGAAATCAAATTCAGCAAAGAAATCATCTACATCTTCTGCCAACATTTGCCTCCTCCCTTACCCTAACATATTTTTGAGATTTCCAAAGGTATAAAACTGAATCTAAGATTCTGATTTAATCATATAGGGTATAATATTCAGGACAATATTAATAAACCACCCTCTCTATCTTCATCAGGCAACGTGAAATGTAAATTTGAACAAGGATTTCAATGCTAAGGTGTGAATTGAAAAGTTTTTAAAAAGAAAAAAAAATCAAATCCAGTTTAAATAACAGTCAAATAGTTATGGAAACGAGCTTTTTTCCCCCTTGATTAAGCAGTCAAGTGATAAGTGATAGCTTGGAAATTACGATTGATTTTTCAAATGAGGTTAAGTGGATAGGCATGAATGCTACAGGCATGTAGTACTTTAAAACGCAGACATTAATCAGTAGGAAAAAAAGAAAACATTTCTGCTAGTTTGGATCGTGTCAGCAATAAATGTAATTTAGTAATTAGAATATACTAAATTCCAAAGTTATTTTTAGCTGGCACTATCATATTTCTAAGTATCCAATAATTATGGGGGGTGGTTGTGGGATTAAAAAAAAATAATAGCCATTAACCTTCATACTATTCTGAGGTGGTTAGTTCTACAGGTTAATTATAGCTTTCATTTTTAAACATCCCTATCTGAATTAAGGAATCCCTTTCACAGATCTGATGCAGACAAATTTGGGAGGAGAGGAGGATGTTTTGTAAGAACAGCATTATCTTTCCATAGAACAGGAATGATAAATATTGGGGAAAGCTATTTAAGCTCATTTAAAGATATTTAGATTAATTTTTTTTGCCCTAAGTTATAAAGAAACTATTCACAAAAAGTCATGTCTTTCATATCAGTCTGTCCTTTTCACTCCCCTTGCCACCCCTCTGGCCCAGGCCCTCATCAATCAGCAGGGCTAATTTGCTGCTAACACCACCTAGCCAGTTTTCCTTATTTCAGCCTCACTCTAATCCATCCTGCAACCCACTGCCAGACTAATCTTATATTTGTTTGGCTTTCTTTCAGTGTGCTAATCTGCCTTTAAAAGCAGAAGGAAAGAACAAATGCAAAGTTCATACAAACACACAAATAAGTTCATGTTTATATGTAGTTCTTGAGTCTAGTTGTTTCAAGTCCTGCCCTCAGTTTGTTATCCTCTGTTCAAAAAAACTTTCAAAAACTTCTTTCATAACTCTTCATAATATTTAACAGCTCCACCTGTCTTTCATGGTCCTTTATCAGCTGTCTACCTTGGGTAGCTATAGCAACCTTATATCCCACAAATTCCAAATCTGCTTGTGTCATGTCTCCTCACTGTCCTCAGAATATGACAAACTCAACCCAGTCTTCAAGTCCTTTTTCAAGTTAGTTTCTTCACTAGGAAATTCTCTCTCCTTTCCTTGCTGATCCAAATCTAACCCTAACTTGAAGAACCCCTCCTTCCTTTCTAAATTCTTCCCATAAGTAATTTAACTCTTGATTATCCCCTGTCTTTTGAATTTCTTCATTGGAGCAGGTCCCAGAAAATGATTGAGTACTTATAATGTGATTATCACCTGGTTCATGATTGCTTCCTATGTGTTAATCCTCTTTCTCCAAATAGGCCCTTAAAGGAAGACATTGCATATTGTATTTCCTTGTTTATTCTTACACCACAAGTAGCATAGCCCTGAGCACTTTAGTAGGCATCCAATAGATAGATACATGATAAGGAAAACCTGGAAATTAGAAGAAATCACCAAATTTATCTCATCCTGATGCTTAGGTTGTGCTTGTCCCATAAGAGTCTTAGAATCAAAAGACCTGGCTGAGTTCAAATCCCAGCCTTGATTTACAACAGGTTGTGTAACCATAAGTCAGTCAAAAAATTATCTGCTGAGTTTGTTTACTCATTTATAAAAGAGGGAAAATAACGCCTATATTCCATAATTTATGTATTGCCTTGCTCCACTTTTATATGTGTATACTGTCTCCCCAAACAGTATTTAAGCTACTTGAAATAATTTGATGTTGTTTTTTTTTTTTTTTTGTACTTGTGTCCTCCATGCCTAGGACATAGATGCTTAATAAATACTTTTCGATTTCATGATTCAGATATCAATGGAGAGGGAAATCAATTTGCCATCAATCCAACTTATACATTAATCTTTGTGCTCCTTAATGTCAATAGTTAATCTATAGTTTATCTCTTCTGCTATTTCCAAAATAAAAACTGCCATTTCCCAGCAAAATCAGCAATTAAAATAAGGTTTTCCTCCTATTCACAGGAAGTGAGTAAAGGAGAAATTTGATACTGTAAGGTAGCTTGATTTGAAAAACAATGCTGAGTAAATCAAGAAAGAAAGGTCTTTGGGGATTTAAAATGTATGTGTGCCACATAGGAGGTAGAATATGTGTACATTCAAGGATAAGACATTTGGAGAAATGTAGTTTATTCTCCTTTCACTTCTCATTTGCAACTAAATAGATGGTTAACAAATGCACTTCAGTTGCAAAGTTGTATGGTTTATGTCAATGAATGAAAGTTTATTTAGTTAAATAAAAGACAGGAAATTCAAGTCCTAGAATGTATATGTATTTACATACACATGTCTGTGTTGGTGCACTGCTGTTTTCTTGGGGGAGAAAAATAGTTGGGGTGCTTTAAATGATGTCAACTCCTCCATGATTAGGTCCCTTAAATGAAATCTCCAGGGTGTTAATTCAGTCTGTAGAAGGATTTTTATCAAAGTCTTGCTGATTCTTACATAAGTTTTTTAGATAAAACCATAGCAGCTGGGCAGTCCTATGTGAGGTGGCACTTTTGAGATGTTTTGATTATTTTACCCCTGGGATATGAAACAGAAGAAAAAGTAGGTAACCTTTACGCATGAGCCTTTCATTTCCATA
The DNA here is from genome assembly GCF_019393635.1 of Dromiciops gliroides. NCBI lineage: Eukaryota > Metazoa > Chordata > Mammalia > Microbiotheria > Microbiotheriidae > Dromiciops > Dromiciops gliroides. The sequence continues at coordinate 112,997,050 of NC_057863.1, forward strand.
CCTATCTGTCATATCCAGTTGGTTTGAGACTTATAGGAAGAAAAATTGAATAACGTTAAGGGATTTTAGAAGTTTCCTTATGTATTCCATGTCGTTTTTTGGTGAAAGAAAAATCCTTTATAATCTTAATATGGTATAAAAGAAACAAGACTAAGTCTAGAGTATCCGATACCTTTCATTTCAGTTAGAGAATGATGTTGGGAGTATAATTATTTCATTCTTTTTTTAAAGTAGTCTACAAAATTTTTCCATCATTTCAAAAAGATAATTATCACCAAATGTCAATAAATAAAATGAAAATGAAATAAATATTTAACATGTAAATTGGACTTGAGAAAGCCTAATGTTTGTTTGGTGGTTATTACTTAGGCCCATGGTCCCTACTAAGATTTTTTTTTTAATGGTGGTTTATAATTTTAATTCATCCCCTAAACCTGTAGCAATGCTTTGCAGAATTGTTTACCAAATACCTGTTAATTTCATAATTGCAGTCATTTCCATCCTTTCTCTTAAAGGAAATAAAAATCTCTCTATTAAGGTTTGTTTGTTTTTTCACACTGAATTCCTATATTGATTTTTTTCCCTCTTCCAGTATTTGTTTCCAGTGCAATCTGTAATGCATGAGTTCAGTTATCAGCCTTGGCTGCTTGAATATATAAAGACACAAGTGCTGATAAAACTGTACAAGCCATCTGTCACTGCATTTAAATGTTTTGAAAGCAAATACAAAAGTACATAACAAAACACTCCTTTGAATGGCCTTGGTAAATATTTACATCAGCTCTTACTGTCCCTTCCTCCCCACATTCTCAACTTGAGCACCACCCCATTCCCAGAGAAAAAGAGAGAGAGAGAGAGAGAGAGAGAGAGAGAGAGAGAGAGAGTCAGTTGGTCCTTTTCTTGTTGTTTTGGGTGTGAACAGCTGTCAGGCAGCTGTATCAGCTGATGCCTTGAAAGGAAGCAGGTTTAAGAGGGAAATTATCTATGCCAATAGAATCCTGACTATACTTAAATGGTAGGAAATTTGAGTGGTCTTTTATCTTATTTTATTACACCCAGAAGCTAAACTGTTGTTTCATTGATTAACTCACTGCTGTAATTAGCAAGTAGCTTCTGGCATGTTGACCAGCTGCTTTTCAACCTGCTTCTTCAAAATTCTCTAGCTACAAAGAGGGAACTAGAGTTGTTGTTTTTTATCATGTTGCCTTACATGTTCTAGTTAATTTTCATTTAGATGCATTTCTCTACCCTTCTATGAGCTGATATTCCTTAGTTCAAAGACCAGTCTGCTGGTGGGTAGAATGGTGTTGAGAAGACTGTGAAATATCAAGTCAGGTACAAACATTTTATCTAATTTTTATAAAAAACTCCTCTAACTTCATTACTTTATTTTGTTTGTTTCTTGTTTGGCTTCTGTTCAACTTTAACTTTTTTTTCCCCATGGAACGTATAATCCTAAATCTAGCTGTGAAATGACCTTTTTTGATGAGAACAAATATTGCCACTATTATGGAGCCTCATTTGTTCATACATTCTAATTTTACTGTTTTCCCTAAAGACTGAACGCTAAGGTGAGAAAGTCTCATGCATAGACCTGTATATTGCTGAGTGTCCTAAAAAAGAAAGATCATTTGACACTTTCGTTTTTTGTTCAAATGGGCACAAAGAAAAACCCAGTTAAATTTAGGCTTGGGAGTGACAGTTTTTTTTTCATTTTTCTTTTTTTTCCTCAATCATCTTCCATTTTATATAGACTTTTCCTTATGATTTATTATTCTGTTCATTGTTATTAGTGTGTTAGCAATACCATTTAATTGTCATGCCCACATTCTCTCTTAGGTAACCTTCTTATAAAGATTCTTTTGGGAAAAGCTGGAATAGTGCATTTGTAGGCCCAGAAAAGGGATGAAAATTATAGTCCCTTTGCATTACAGATCACCAGAATTTTTGAGCCTTCACTATAAAACAGGAAACTACTTCTTATAAATAATATCTAACTACCACAGAGAGAAAACTTAATAGCTTGAAAATATGTACATTTTGTGTCCATGGTGGATGCCTACCTTATGTATACCCAGTTCCATCTTTGCTTTAAGAAATCTATATCCCTTTGACTCTGTTTTTTGTTTTGTTGATTCTTTCATATTTGTAAACTGACAATTAAACTTAATATTTTATCCAAAGTAATATTTGTTTAAGGCATCACAAATTATTATAGCCAAAAACATTGACTGCTTATTGACCAAACTTCTGGCCCCTTTGAATTTAGCTCTGTGTATTCTCTGAGAGTTGCAGGCAAGTCCCTGTATTTGTACCATAAACTCTTCCACCCTGGTAGGACCCATTAGAGTTTACATTTCATTGCCATAATTTTTAAGAACCCATAATAAGTAAGAAAAGTAGGTATTCATTGAAGGACACTATACTTAGCCCATTTTATTTTTAGCCTCTTAGCTTAAGCTAGGTATGCTAAGCAAGCAAACCAAGGTAGCTATTCTAGTATTCAAGATTTCTTAAAATGTGTATGGATTAACTTTTGCAGAGAGAGAGAGATAGCTAAATTCAGGTAAATCAGAGAGGAATCAGAAAGCAGCACTAGAATAATATTCATTTGAAAGGCAGCCTTAATTCCTACTTGGTTCTTCCCTGCTGTTGAGTTACTTCTCAGTGTCATCTTCACTAACATTTATTAAACAGCCTTAACAACATAGGGCATCAGAAATGCTTTGAAACACCTAACAATCTAAAAATTACTAAAACTGCCTATGACAGATTCACTGCAAATACTACTGTTTGCATTAGATTCTTAACAGAGGTCTTCACTTTCTGTTCTCTGATGGTTTAAAAATACATTTGCACACACACACACACACACACACACACACACACACACACACACACACACCCCAAGTCACAGAGTTGCTGTGAGGAATGCACACTGACATCACTGTGCCAATGTGAATTAGTATGATTATTCTCTGCACTGCTTATTGTTGCTGCTCCACTTAATTGTGCCTCCTGTGCCCTGTTATATGATGTTTCTCCAAAGCATTCTTCTCTGGAAACAAGCATGATGTACTGGACTACTTTGGAGTCCAGAGTACCTGAATACAAACCTTAGTTCTGTTTACTACATAAATGATCTTGGGTAACTTGGTGGAACTCTTAGAGTTTTAGTCTTCTTATGCATAAAATGAGGAAATTGGATAAGATGACCGTCAAGGTTCCTCTCTGCTTGAGAATCCATTATTCTAAGTATGTTCAGATGGGGGTATGGAGTGGGGGCAAAAGGGAGAAGGGAAACAAAACTGTGTTTTTATTGTTTTAGGAATTGTAAAAGAAGAAATTCCTTTACTGATGCAGATAGGCATCTATCTACTTGGTAATTTATAGTCTTATAGAATTGCCTGGGGCATTGTAAGTATGAATGACTTGCCCAAAATGACACAGATGTCAGATGCGGTATTTATACCTAAGTCTTGATGACTACAAGGCCAGTTTTCTATCCAGAGATGTCAAGCATGAGTCCCACAGCATTCCTAACTATAGTCCAAATCAAAATGTAAGTGGGAAATACTTAACAAAATAAATAATACCACAAAACATAGATATTACATTCTAAAAATAAATTAATATGTGGTCCACAAAGATCTTTATGTAAAAATTAGTACCCCCCATTTTTGAGTTTGACGCCACTACATTAAGCCATACCACCTCTTCTATTTTACTCATAAGTAAACTGAGATATAGACAAGAAAATGCAATTTTTAATTTCCTACTTACTGCAGTTCCCAATTGATCACCTTGCCACTTTGTTCACACATAGCTTTTTGAAAGTCAACTTATATTTATAATAACTATTTACATTTCTGATTCTAAGTTAAGCTTAATTCCTTAATCAAAGTTCTACCTTAAAACTCAGATTTAAGCACTACATTGGGAATGCATCCATAATTATCTTGAGAAACAAAGACTCACAGCAGGATTTGACAAAAACCTTTGGTTAATGAATAAACAAGGATTAAATATTTTACACATTCCTCATAGAGATTTTATTCTCTGGTCACAGATGAAAAGTCAACATTTGCAGATGGAGATAGTCCAAATGCAATAACACATGGTTATCCAAAGCAGATACTCTTCCTGAGAGGACTGTTATTTGGACAGACTTTACAGTTCCCAATGAAGAGAATGCATATCCTTGCAGAAACTGAAACCTTTTTCTGTCTAGAATGAACCTCACCTGTCCTGTTCTCATCTCGAAGTTATTGTTGAGAATATTATCCCTATTAATTTAATTTTTTTTTCAAAATTAGCATGTAATACTGCAACTCATTTAAGGTATAACAATCTAATAAGAAAAAGACCCAATAAGAAATTTAATTTGACTTTTAAATTGAGACCAAATTCCTTGTTAGGAAAGGCCTTATTTGCATTACTTCAGACTGTATTCTCCTGCAATTTACCTTGGAAACAATTTTTTAAAGGAAACTATTCTCTTGTACTGCACATACTTCTATGCTTCGATCCCATAATTGCATTCTATTTCTTTGAATTCGCAGTAATTTTTCAGAAATGCTCAATTAATTTAGCTTTGCTTTCTGTGAAATTAGCTCCAAAGAACAGGTATAAGTCCCATACGAGGTCTAGTGGCTACTCTATCAGAGCTTTTTTTGGTGGAAGAGGCATAACTAGCATTATATGAACCTGGGGCAGCACAAATCATGCTCAGGGCAAGTACCATACAATCCACCTTCAAATCAAAGTATTAAGGAAAGGGGAGAAGAAAAAGGCCATCTGTTATCTGTTTTCTTCTTTCTAACTAGGTGCTAAGCTCTGTTATTTCTTTCATTGAGACTATGTGTTTGCATCACTCTCTAAATTTAGCACCCTAGGACAAAGTCCCAATTTCCTCATCTTGGTTATAGTTTTGAGAGAAGTTTCTCAACATGAATTGAAAAATAACACCTGGGGAAACCTAATAAATTTAGCCCTTAAGGAGGCTCCATTGATTTTCTGTGATGTGAATAGCTGAAGCCAAAATTCCAATAGAGATGAAATTTGTTTTTAACACTCTGCCCTCCTTTCTTCTTCCATACCTTCCTGTAGAATTCTTACCTGCTGTTCTTGCCTAGCTTTTTGGAAGGGAGGTGATGTTATTCACTAATTCATGTTAGCTTTAAAAACTTAATGGCTTACCCCTTCTAGGAATACTAGATTTAATTTTTTTTTGTTTTGTTTTTTGGTGAGGCAGTTGGGGTTAAGTGACTTGCCCAGGGTCACACAGCTAGCTAGTAAGTGTTGTGTCTGAGGCCGGATTTGAACTCTGGTACTCCTGAATCCAGGGCCAGTGCTCTATTCACTGCACACCTAGCTGCCTGGAATACTAGATTTTAAAAGTGAACCTATAAAGGGATTGTTTATTCAAGAAGAAATACGCTACTAAGTGTGAAATTCACAGAATGAGAGGAGGTGATAGATTTGCAGTGAGGGTCCTTCTTGGGATAAAGACTGATGACTGTTTGCTTTATTTTTTTAATTAAATGCTTGATAATTTATTGACTTCTTTACATTCATACTTTTTAACTGTTTGCCAGCAGTTCCACTATATCTCTATTGAAGATATATGCAGCAAAATACAAGAAGACTCTACAGATATTTTCAGTGTTCAGTTATTTTATTGGCTATTCAAAGAATTTTAGGTTTGGAAATGACTATAGAAATCATCTAGTTCAATATCTTCCCTTTATAGATTAAGAAACTAGGTCTAGATTAATAAGGTCTAGTGACATTCCAGGCTCATAGAATCATAAAACTTCAGAGCTAAAGGTAAGTAGTATAAGCCCATTGGTAGGAAAAAAGGTGGGATGGTGTAAGATATGGCGTTAAATACTTTGATTGTATAAGATCTCTTGTAATACCTATAAGCCCTTCTTCAGAATTTTTAGTTATTCAAATAATAAAGCATTACAAGACCAAAGGTTTCCAGATTCCAAGGCACTTGGCAGGTACAATTTAGTGATAAAGCCCTAAGAGTATACAAATTCATGAAGACTGCAGATGAGTGCTATTTTAAATTTTGGCTTTTCTGGTCCAAGAAACTTTAAGGACAAAGGGAGTGAATATGGAGAAAAAGAAGGACTTAGTACCTGTAAATTAGGATATATTAAAAGTAGACATTGAAGGGGGCAGCTAGATGGCGCAGTGGTTAAAGCACCGGCCCTGGATTCAGGAGTACCTGAGTTCAAATCCGGCCTCAGACACTTGACACTTACTAGCTGTGTGACCGTAGGCAAGTCACTTAACCCCCATTGCCTAAAAAAAAACCAAACAAACAAACAAACAAAAAAGTAGACATTGTTTATGTATAGAGTATGTGGCTACTGTTTACAACATGAAATAGGATAAAAATGGTATAAAACAGAGACACTGGTAAACACGTTTTATCACAACAAAGTTAGGAGACAAATAGAAATTCAACACAAAATTGGCTGGCTAGAAGGGAAAACTTCCTTAAGAACAGTAAGAAGTAAAGTATAATTATGAAATGGTCTCCTAAGAGAATTGGTGGAAATGCCATCCTTCATGTCATTCAAAAGCAATCCTATCCTGACAGGTAAATCGAGAGGATTACCTGTTTGAGCCTTTTCTATGTATAATTTATATTTATTTCTATGAGATCACCTTGTGAACCTCAAGAAACTATTTGCTTCATTAATATAGTTATTTTCTCAATGAGTTTTTCTCCTTCAGGGTAGTTAAGTACAAGATATGAATTTTTACAACATCTCAATAAATTGGCTCTGTTTTCATGCTTTATTTCCTGCCAGACCCACTGTCAGTCATATAATATGAAAGAGGGAAGCTGCTGCCATTCAACAATTAAGTCTTGCTTTGATAGCTCAGTTTTCAGAAAGGATATTTAATTGTATCAATGTCTTTATAATAGAAGAAATTCAGTACAATTTATCTTTTTCCAGATAAATAAAATGGGGAATGATTTTATTATAACTTGGAGAATGTAAAAAATAAAATCTCCACTGGTAAACATGTTACATTGGAATAATAATAATAATATTTCAGTGAAAATCATTTTGGGCTAATAAGAATAAAAAAAAGAGAAATTCATCTTCATAGCTTTATTAACATTACCATTAAAGCTGCCCAATTTAAAGCTGATGTTATAGGGAAAACAAGTTGAGAAAATCAGGATTGGGCTCAGACTAAAAGAAGACTCTTTAGGGGGAAAAAATACAAGTTGAATATTATTTTCACATAGCAAGAAGCCAGACACAGAACTCTGTGTTTGGGGTCAATCACTGACAAAATTGTTAAAGAGATGATATTTATTTACCCTTGACCCCTCTCATTCCTTCACCTTTGTTCAGTTTCCCTTTTCTCCTCATTGGAGACTGTCCCTTTTGACGCTACTCCTACAGGTCATCAGATTATCATATCATAGGATTTAGAAATGGAAGGTTACATAGAGATTATCTAGTCTAACCCTATCAAGTTACAGCCCAGAAAACTGAGGCCTAGACACTGAGCTAAATGTTTTACAAATATTATCTCACTTGGATCCTCACAACAACCGTTGGTAGTAGGTGCTATGTTTTATCAATTTTACAAAAAAGGAAAATGAGGCAGAGGTTAAGCAATTTGCCCAAGGTCACAGGAAATAGGATTCAAACTCAGTTTTTCTGTTCTTTCTACAACCTTAATGTTTTGTGCCCTCAAACAAGATTTAAATGCTCGCAGAGACAGGATTTGAACTCAGGCCCTCTGATTCCAGACAGGCACTAATGTACCAGGCTGACTTTGTGACTCTAGATAAATCATTTAACTTCCTAGTGCCCCAGGCAGATTGTTGATCTCCGAAATGATTCAGTGGGAGTTTCCTATACAGATGCACATGAAGAAAACATAAATGTACATTTCATTATAAGGGAAAGTAGAATAGTTGCTGCCAAATATTTGAAAACACAGAGCAAGATCCATAAGTAACTACAGTGAAATGCTTATAGGAAAGAGGTAAGAGAGTTTACAGGATAACAGGAAAGAGGAAGACAATGGGAAAAGACAAAAGAGGATTACCTAGGAGGTTGCCCAGATAAAGACATAATGTGCTGCTTTTGAGGTAAGCCTCACATTGTTATCAGACTTTGGGAGACTTATTTGGACTAAACAGAACCTCAGAATCTTTTGTGGTTCATTCATTACTAATCCTAGCAGGTGTGCTCTGCAGATGGGAAACATTTCCTGACTACTCTCTACAGCTTACACGTAAGTCCATTATTAGGATAACAAATCAGAATAAATGTCATAAAAATATGTTGTTGAATGCAATCTTGAGACTTGATGCAAAGGAAACTTGCACTAAAATACAAGTGGGAATAAGAGTGAATATTTCATTGTCATTATAAGGAAAAGGGGGATAACACCAAACTTTAAATAAATTCAATGTCCTTTTTATAATATTATTAAAATAGTGATACACACAGAGAGTAGTCTGAAGTCTAGTAGAATGATCTGAAGCACTGAGAAGTTTAGTGACTTGCCCAGAGGTTCAGAATAATAAGTGTCTGAAGCTGGGCTTGGCCCAGGCCTTCTTGATTCTGAGGCTAGTTCTTTATCCAATACCCTTATTGCTTCTCATATATCAAATACCATAATCTATCTACATGGATCAATACATACATTTCACACCTGTGCTATTGTCAAAGATCTAACTCAAGTTAATATCCATGTAAGGGAAGAATAATTAAATGAACACAAATTACGGTCCTATTTATTTTTTACAAAAAAGAAATGAATCCATGTGCCTTTTCCAATTAACAACTGCCTAGCAGACATCTTCAATCGAATGTCCTATAAGCATCTCAAACTCAACATATATGGAAAAGACTCGTTAAATTCCTACCCAATGCCTCCTTACTTAGCATATTTCTTATTATGATTGAGGGTACGGCCATCCTCCCAGCTACCTACATTTGAGACCTTGCTGTCATCATCAGCCCATCTGTTACACTCATCCCACATGTTTAATGTTGTCTATTCTAGTTATTTTTACCTCCCCAAAATCGTTGTCCATCCATTTTTCTTTTCCCACTCACAAGGTCATCACTCTTGTACAGACCATCATCAGCCCGACCTAGACTACAGGAGCCTTCTATAAGACCCTTGCCTCAAGTCTCTTGCCACTCTAATCCCTTCTCTACTTAGCTGCCAAAGTGATTTTCCCAAACAGGAGGACGATGTCACCCACACTCTTCAATAAACTCTAGTGGTTCCTTATACCTCCAAGATCAAGTACAAAATCCTCTGTTTGGCTTTTCTACAACCTGTTTCCTTTCTACCTTTCAGTTCTTCTTATGCTTTACTCCATTCCATGCTATCTGTAATACAGTCAGACTAGTTTCCTTTCTTTTCCTCTCAAAAGGCACTCTGCCTCCCATCACCATGTGTTTGTGCTGATTTTATTTCTATGCTTGGAATGTTGTCCCTCTTCACCTATACCTCATGGCTTCCTTCAAAACTTAGCTCAGATCACACTTTCTGCAGGAGGCCTTTCCTGGTCATCCCTGCTGCTAGTCCCCTCTATTTAAAACGACCTTTTATTTATATCTTTTATATTCATAGTTACTAATGTTCTTTTCCCTGGCAGAACATGAACTTGAGAGCTGAGACTGTGGTCACCATTTTTTATATCCCCAGTGCTTAGCAAAGTGCTTGGACATGGTAAATGTGTAATAAAATATTTGTTAACTAACTCCTTGCATTCAAAATATAGTCAGATACTTTTAGAAGGATCTGGCTTCTGCCACTTTGCCTCATTCTACCATATTAATAAAGTCACAAGACGGCTGCCTCTTGCCAAGCATTATCGCTACTAGTTAGAGGGTCAAGTTGTTTTTCTCTAATAGAAGTGGCCCATACAATGACCCTTTTCTTTTTAATCTAGATAACAGTCAAAGGTTTCTAGCTCTGTGAACCCCTGGAAAGATTTATAAAACTAGACTGCCATCTGGAAAAATCATTATGGCTTCAGTTCAGAATCTATCACTTAATATATCTCTAATCATGCTGAACCACCCTCAAAGTGGTTCTACCGGGAAAATGGGAGATCCAGTGGAATTAGCAGTGATGTAGAAATACACTTCTCCAATATGTGGGGGGGTAAATATAAAAAAAGTAAAATTGAGAAAAACTATGCCACACAATCTTCTAAATGCCTAGGATTTTAAAAGCACCTTCTGAGTTTGTAGTTATGTCATCTACCACCATATAACATAGGAAATAGATAAACTATACATTCACATGTAGAGTCTACTCCTAGCCTTAATTTGTTGTTCATTTCAGTGATGTGCAACTTTTCATGACCCCATTTGGAGTTTTCTTGGTAAAGATACTGGAGTGGTTTGAAATTTCTTTCTCCACCTCATTTTACAGATGAGGAAACTGAGGCAAACCGGATGAAGTGATTTTGCCCAAGGTCACACAGCCTAGTAAGTGTCTGAGGCCAGATTTGAACCCTGGTCTTCCTGACTCCAGGCCCAGCCTTCTATCCACTGGTACCACCTAGCTGTCCAAACCAAAATAGGAGCATAGAAATAGAGACTGTATCTGTGGTTTATGTTTTGTTTGTTTGGCAAAAGGATCTCCTATTTGGGGAAACTTCCTCTATCAATGCAGGTCCTTACTTTGCATGCAATGTTTTATTACTTAAGAAGTTGCTTAAAGCATGGAGAAATTAGGAGAATTGCCCAGGCTCACTCAGTATTTGTCAGCTGAAGGATAAGTCTTAGTGGATTGAGAGCTAGCTTAGACTTGAAGAACTGGATTCACTTCCCACCTACTATCCTCATTACCAAAACAAAAGTCTAGGTGCTAGAAAGTGAAATGACTCTACCTGAGCAGACCTTGAATTCATCTCATGCATATGCTCTTGATAGCCAGCCAAATTTACTTCCCTTCATATATTTGTTTTCATAGAAACAAAACTACTAGCATCTGTTGATTACATTATGTGCATTATTGACTAAGCTGCTGTCAGTTGGAAAGGCTATAAACACCAGGATAAGTGTTTGATACAGATACCTGGGGTGGATATATGTTAATGACAGATTGTGCTTTGAGATGGGGCTTTTGCCAACATAAGAATACATGCCAATCACTCTTGGTAATCTTATGGGATGAATGATATCTAATCTTTATCAATTTTATAACTTCAGGTGGTAATTTTTTTTTTCCACATTTGAAGGAAGAAATAAAGTGGGTGAGAGAGGATAAAGAATTTGGAAGTATGAAACTGCTTGAAATTTACTGATCATCTTCTTTCTTTTTTTATATTTATAATTTTATTTTACAAATTACATGTAAAATACTGATCTTGTTCTTAAAGAATGTTTAGTGAATGTTTTAGCAGTACTAATATATTAATAAATTATATTACTAATATATATTAATAAATAATAAGTAAAGCATATTAGTACTGCTAAAACATTCACTAAACATATATATCTATATACATACAACTATACATACAAACACAGATTGTATAATACAAGACAGATAAGAACACATACTTTGTTAATCTACCTTAAACTTCTAAGACAAATCTTCACATAAGGAAACATTACCTACTTTTATGTCCAAATGGATAACAATGTATATGTAACTGGAAAACTTCCTTGGCTTCTGAAACATTTGCTTTTTACTTCATTAAAAAAGAAACTCCTGGGGCAGCTAGGTGGCGCAGTGGATAGAGCATTCAGTAGGACCTGAGTTCAAATCCGGCCTCAGACACTTAACACTAGCTGTGTGACCCTTGGCAAGTCACTTAACCCAAATTGCCCTGCGGGGGGGGGTGGGGTGGGGGTGGGGAAGAAACTCCTTGAATATGAACTATAAGTGAAACTACAATTTAACAGAAATGTTTTAAAAAGTCATAATGGCGGGGGCAGCTAGGTAGCGCAGTGGGTAGAGCACCGGCCCTGGATTCAGGAGTACCTGAGTTCAAATCCGACCTCATACACTTAACACTTACTAGCTGTGTGACCCTGGGCAAGTCACTTAACCCCAACTGCCTCACTAAAAAAAGTCATAAAGGCAAAGAATGAGAGAATTTCACAAGATTTAACTTATTCAGTGTTTTCAATGACGATAGCAACACAGATGTTAATTATAATTCAAAAAATACCCTGTCAAAACACCTAAAACTCATGGTCTTGTTTGCACTCTGGTCCAATGTTTAGGTTAGATGATTAGCTTAAGTGGGAGGATGGTGAAATGGATCATTGACAGTTGTTTAAAAATGTGAAGCCTTCCCTCATCTACATCTTTTCCAGTAATACTTGGCTTTATTCCAAAAGTTTAGCTCTAGGAGAGGCACTATTATAAAATTGTAGTTTTGAGGGAATTAGCAGTTGTATTTAAGCAGTTTATTGCCCTTGCACTGAAATGAATTTATTAAGGAGCAACTTCAGAGCTTGGTCACGGAGTCCAATGGCAGATAGATACTCTGGGATGAATTCAAAGAATTTAACTAAGATGTTGGAAATAACAACAAAAACAAATTCACCTTCATTGGGGAATTAAAAGAAAAAATAGTTGCATGTTGTTAATTTCTAGGAATTTTTTAAAAACGCAACTCCTCTAGATTCTCTCTTATAATCTGACTGTTCCCCTCCTGACACCCAGATTTCACAAGTGAATATAGGGCTTACATTTTCTGGCTGCAAAGATTAAAACAGACAGATTACCTCATTTTTCTTAGGAAAGAAAACTTCTTGGCAATTCCTATTGTTGAAACATATGCCTTTTGGGTTAGAACTATTATTTTTTAAGGAAGGATGAGAGAGATAAAGATGACATGGGGATTATTGCTGATGTGCTGAGCTATGTAGAGCCTATATTTCTCTGGTTAAATTCAAGGGCAGAAAAAGGGAGAATTGACTCTAATGATTTCCAGAAAAAAGAGACTTTAGAGTTTATCTAGTTCAATCCTCCCTTTCACAGATGAGAAAATTTAGGTCCAGGAGAGTGAAGGGGTTGACTGCATTTCACTCAAGTGAATCAACAGAACTGGAATGTGAAGGTAGACCACTGTTTCTAGACCTAGTGCATGTCTTATTCCACAGAACAAATAAGGAAAAATGTCATAGGATTATGCATTTAGAGTAAGAAGGGGCCTGTTAATGCCAAGTAATAGAACCTCCTAATTTTGTAAGTGAGGAAACTGACGCTCAAGAAGGGTAAATGATTTGTCGAAGGTCAGAACATATCAGAGGTGGGATATGAACCTAGGTCCTTTGACTCCAGGGGCAGTGCTGTTAATATATTATGAATTGCAAAGTGCTATACATATAAAACCTAACTCTTTTTATCATTCTAATCTCATTTTGTCTCATCTTTTTCAATGGAGTTCAGATTAAAACAGACCTGGGACAAGTTGCTCTCTGGTACTGTCTTTTTGTATTTATTATATGTACTATTGTACAGATGAACAAAACAATGGCTTTCTATGGTTAAATAAAAATATTGGAGTCTAAACTCATTCTATGTAAGGTCACTGAAGATATTGTTTACCACCTCTCCACCCCTATCCCAGTATGACAACAGTAGCAGATAGGGATGATATGACTCTCATTCTGTTTCCATATGATTGTTTTTTCTCTTCTGTGTAGTTTATTATAATTACTCATTCTAATATACTACAAAATTTTAAAGACACAGAGATACAATTCTAATGAGCAAAAGCAAACATTGTTTCAGGAGAATCAGATTCTTAATAAACTCATTGGCTCATTGGGACTTTTAAGATTCCCAAAAGAAGGATGTAAGGACAGATGATAACAGGCTGTCTGGTAAGAAATGTGTTAGGAGTGGTAAATTCTAGTGTTCTAAGAACAGGAAGTATGTGTGTGGGAAAGTAGCTATTTTAGAGAAAGGGAAGGCAAAAAAAGGAATTATAGTCTCAAATTCTTTTCTTGTGGATAAAAATATGAAGAGATAATGGGATAAGAAGTAGTAGGATTAGGTTGATTTGGAACTGGTAGAATGGGAGAATCAAAAAGTACTAATTATTGGGTTGATGGAGGAGGTAGTAGGAGGTCTCTATTGAGATCCATTGCACCGAGAGCTTCTTGAGGGCAAGGACTGTCTTATTTAGTGCAGCCACCAGCACATAGTAGATGCTTAATAAATGCTTGTTGATTTGATTATTGACTTGCATTTATGCTAGGATAAAGACATAGATGATCTGCTTAGCAAATTTACAGATGATCTAAAACTTGGAGGGGCAGTTAATATGATGAATGACAGAGTGAAACAAAAGGATAGCTACGAAGCTAAACAAACTAGAGCAAATATAACAAGACAATAAGAAATATATGATTTTATACTAGAATTCCAAAAAATCCAATTCACAAGTGGGGTAAAATAAAGGGACCCCCCAACAGGAAGTAGCAGCTCTCTCTCTCTCTCACTTTGGAGGAGCTTTTGGAGTGAAATGAGAGTGATGCAAGAAAATAATGAAAAAAAAAGTCATCAGCCTGAAAAGTCAAACTGGCCAAATGGAAAAGGAGGTACAAAAGAAGAAAATAACTCCTTAAAAATTAGGATTGAGAAAATGGAAGCTAATGACTTTATGAAAAATCAAGAAACAATAAAGCAAACCCAAAAGGATGAAAAAAATAGAAGGCAATGTGAAATTTCTCATTGGAAAAACAGCTAGCCTGGAACATAGATCCAGGAGAGATAATTTGAAAATTATTGGACTACCTGAAAGCCATGATCAAAATTTGGGAATAGTGATGATCATGACAGTTCTCATCAAGTATGTTAAGGGCTGCCATAGCAAGAAGGAGGATTACCTTTATATTACTTGTTTTCAGAAGGCAGAGTTGTAGAAAAGGAGTTGTCCATATAAGGCACAACTCCCTAACCATCAATAATATCCCAAATGATAAAGGGCTGCCTTAGAGAAAGTTAGTTCCCTTTCACAAGTAAATACTGTACCAGCATTTGGGTGTGGATTGGATTTAAAAATCCTTTGAGCTTCTTTCCCACTCTGTGATTCAATGGTTCCCTGGCTCCCGATTTTCCTTTTCTATCTTAAAGAATCCTTAACTATTTCTACCATTCCTTTCCTCCTGTCATTTCACCTTCAGCTCAGGAAAAACTGATTAGACCTATGGGAAAATATCTTAGTTGCTGCCAAAGAGAAATGACATGAGGTGTGTTTTTTTTTTTAAATAAAATAAGGATCAAGTAAAATTTAACTTTTATATATGTGTACATATAGGCATAAAAGGAAATAGAGAATTTTCTTAATGGTTAAAGTATATTTAAGTTCAAGGCTTTGTCTAGTGTAACTAAATACACTGTAGTAAATGAAATGTAGGTTGCATTTTTGTCATACATAATTTAATATTTTAAAAGTTTTTCTAAGTAAGAAAAGTGGCTAGTTCTCCATAGGGAACAAAAAAAATATTCAATTTAACACATCTCTTGTATAGCAACTTTTGAGAAACAATAATTTTCCTGTAAATTTGAATTGGCCAAACTGTTTAGATGAATTATTAGTACTGGTATCATGATGTAAGAGGTTATCATTGGAAGGTTTCTACTGTTGATCAATATTTTAAAATTTCACTGGGCGAGGTGGGATATTTCCCAAGTTACCTATTATGTTATATTCTCAGAGAACATATGATTTGTGCCTATTTGAAAATGTTCTCATCGATTCTATGACACCTTCTACATTCTCTTCTAGGATTCTCAGGTTCAACGTCTTGGTTTTGACTATAAACTTTGGGCTCTTTTTTATCTTGTTTAATACCTTTCAATTCTAAAAATTGTACTATTCTTCTTCTTCTTCTTTTTTTTTTTTTAGTGAGGCAATTGAGGTTAAGTGACTTGCCCAGGGTCACGCAGCTAGTTAAGTATTAAGTGTCTGAGGCCGGATTTGAACTCAGGTACTCTTGTCTCCAGGGCTGCTGCTCTATCCACTGTGCCATCTAGCTGCCCTAAGATTGCACTATTCTTAAGATCTATTGGAGAAAATCCTTTTCAGGCTACATTATTATTTTGACATAATTCTATCATACAGTTCAGATTTTGAGTCTATTTTCCACCCCATCCACCACCTTCTCTCAACTTTCTCATCCAGATTAAATGTTCAGGCACTATACTTGGGCCAGCTAGACACTGTGACTCCTTTCCAGACTCTTGGCTCTCAGCACAAAATGGTTTCCCAAACCCAGAACTAAGTTTTATTTCAAGCTAGGCCTCCAGCAAGGTACTTGGTCATTTCATACATGAATCCTTTCTTCATGCACTCAATTTTTAGAACCCCTATCCCTTCCAAAAATTTCTGTGTATTCATTCATTTCTTTGTATTCACTATTAAACACCACAGAAGTTTTGAAAGGCTTCCAGGCTTGTTTGCCCCGTGTTATACAGCTTAGTGGCCCCTTGCTCCCAAGAGTTGGCCATATTGAAGCCACATCTACTGCAGATACCTGATTTGTTTGGCTCATGGCAAGTGTAAGTTTTCTCTTTTCCCATCTAGAGATAATTAGAGGGTCAGAAATTTTCCAGTCAGACATATATATCTTCTAGGACTTTGTTATCACAATTCTACAAATACTGAATTACTCTATGGTCCATGATATTTAGATCTAGAGTACCCTCAAACTCACCATGTGGACATACATTTGGGACATACTTTCCATATGCTAACTTGACATTCAATCATCCCTACATTACCTAAAACTACATTAATGCAAATGGGCAACTGAAAGGCTGGGCATGTCTCTATCTAGGTGTGTGTAAAGAATATTGGACTTAGAAGCCTTGGGTTGGAATTCTGCTTCTTCCACTTTATAGCTATATGACTAGGCAATTCACAGTTTTCTGTGAGCCTCAGTTTCCTTTTCTATAAGATGTGAATGATAACATTTGCATTACTTACCAAGGTATCATAAGGATCAAATGAGAGAATATACAGTGCTATATAAATACAATACTTTGATTGGTCAGTTGACTGCTTGGGTTTGTGATAGGGAATTGACCACTATAACAACTCGGGGGAGAAAAGTACTCATGAGATTTAAAATCTATGATAAAGTTTCCATTGTATTGCATTTAATGGTGAAATAAAGATACATTAAGCCAGAGGCACAGAGAAAAAGTAATATTCCTGACTAAACTTTATACTTTTCTACAAGTAGAGCTGACAAGATTAGTCCACCAATTTGTAAACTGTTTTATTTTATTTTAAACAAATATATCAGAAGATGAAAAACCAGATATTCACAAGAATGAATTCTCTCTATTTCCCTTCCTACAAAAATTATACAAGTATATCAGGAACTAGAAGTATAATCATATCTAAGAATTTAGATCATGTAGGTGTTTTCCATTAGTTTTCTGCAACACTAATATTATATGGTTTTTCCCCTCCTTTTTATGTCTTATGTTGAGAAAAAATCAATAGGTAGTTAGTTTATTTTATCTATGATTGTTCAGACTAGAGCATCCTGTCTCTGATTTTCAATAAAGAGGGAAAGAGTCACATAATTGTATTTACTGTGTCATTTGGTGTCCATGGAGTTTGACTGAACTGGACTGAATGAGAACAGGAGCAAAAGGCTAGTTATAACTGTAAAATGAGTCAAAATTGGAAGATCATTCCTATCTCTTCTGAGAAATAATATGAACAGTGGCTTTCTTCTCCATAGTGTTTCTCAGATCTCTGATCTTCCTCCTCCTTTCTTTCCTTCCTTTATGAAATCTATTATATATCCCCTAATTGTCTCTTAACCAGACAACTATAATAACCTTTTTCCCTCCAGCTTTCACATTTTCTCTCTTGTTAGTCTCCTCTAAACACCATACTAACACAATTATATTTCTTATTCACTGCTTTGAAAATATTTTCTTAAGATTTCAACTAAGGCAAACACTGAAAGTAAAATAGCAACAAATAATCATGATGCCTGCCCCACTATTGTGTGTTTGTTTGTATATGGTGTATATATGCAGTTACTTGGCTATATATTCACTGCTACAATTTTCTCCTGACTTTTAAGTTCTTGGGTGTTAAAAGTATTTTTATATAATTACACAAAATACATGCAGCATCTGTGTAAGCTCTGTCTTTCACAGGCACTTTAATTTTTCTGATTTCATTGTGTAGGGGAGTTATCAGTGAGGCACTTTTCTTCCAAAGCAAATTGTTATCCACTCTATATTTTATGGTCTTTGAGAGTTGTCTGTGGCACCAAGAAGTTAAGGGTCACATAGCCAGTCTGTGCTTGAAGTAATATTTAAACAGAAGGCTTTCTGCTTCCAAATGCAGTTCTATCTACTATTTGAGGCTGGATTCTTGTGTTTTGTTTGTTTTTTTGTTTTGTTTTGTTTCATTTTTTGGGTTTCTTTGGCAGGGCAATGAGAATTAAGTGACTTGTCCCAGATCACACAGCTAGTGAGTGTCAAGTGTCTAAGGCTAGATTTGAATTTAGGTCTTCCTGAATCCAGGCCCGGTGCTTTCTCCACTGCACCATCCAGCTGCCTTCAGGCTGGATTCTTAATACATATTTATTAATAAATTTTTAAAAAGCCAAGCTGTGTGACCCTGGGCAAGTCACTTAACCCCAGTTGCCTTGTGACAAAAAAGAAAAAAGCCAATGGTGGTAGGGATACTGATAGAGAATAACAAAGGGATTTTAAAAAATATATAGGTAAAACAGTAATTCAGTGATTGCACATAACAAACTTCATTAAGTTTTATGCATTACTGTTGAGGTGTTCAAAGTGCACAGGTTCTATTTCATGTACAAGGAATAAACACACAAGCAAGATAGCTAATTCAGTCCACAAACACCAATTCTTTCCTACTTGCCCTCTTTCTGGAATTTTAGTTATCCAGCCTAATGCATATTTTAATATGACTTATGTTGTTAAATACATCTAAAATTCTTTATACCTCAACCTTGATTAAGTTTGCCTTTGTACTATTTGGCACTAGGAGATGTTTAATGTATTGAAGAGAACAAATTGGTTTTTTGGATTTTATTTATTTTTAAAATTATAAACATTTTTATTTATAGTTTTGGGTTCCAATTTTTATCCCTCTTTCCCTCCTTCCCCTTCCCCATCCCTGAGGTGGCAAACAATCAGATATGGGTTATATGTGTATGATTATGTAAAACATTACCATATTTGCCATTTTGTACAAGAAAACTTGATTAAAAGAAAAAAAAGAAAGTAAAAAATAGCATGCTTCAGTCTGTTCCATCAATATCAGTTCTTTCTTTGGAGGTGGATAGTATGTTTCATCAATAGTCCTTTAGAATTGCCTTGGATCATTGTATTGTTGAGAATAGTCATGTCATTCACAGTTCTTCATCAAACAATATTGCTGTTTCTGTGCACAATGTTCTCTTGGGAGAACAAATTATTTTGGGCTTTGAATGTTATCTACATGTGGATTTTTTTTTTTGAGGCAATGGGGGTTAAGTGACTTCCCCTGGGTCACACAGCTGGTAAGTGTTAAGTGTCTGAGGCTGGATTTGAACTCAGGTCCTCCTGACTCGAAGGCCAGTGCTCTATCCACTGCGCCACCTAACTGCCCCATGTACATAACATTTTAAAGATTTACAAAGTTCTTTAAATATATCATCTCATTTTATATATTAGAAGCAGCTTAGGCTTCGGGATGTTATGTTAGTTGCCCATGATTATGCCGTCAATGCATAAGTAACTAACGTAAGATTAGAGTCTATGCTTCTCTTGATTCTAAATCTAGCTATCTTTTGATGAAACCATGAAAATGAGAGTATCTATTCTTTAGGGTATTTCCAACAGGAACTCCATTTTGAAGCATAATAATGAATTAATTCATAAGTTCATAAATTAGTTTAAACTGAATTGTATGCACTTGAATACAAATCTATCTAAAATTTTTCTCTAGCTCTGTTTTTTCTTACTGTCTTATCACCATTAGTCTAAATTGGGGGGAGAGTAGGGGAACGAGGCAGGGAGTTACTATACTTGATATAACTGACACATAGCTCTATATGATGCTACATATAACATCATTGTTTTCTGCCTCCTGAAACAAAATAGATGAGGCCTTGACTTCATACAGATGTTTGCTTGTGAGATCATTGGAAGGAGCCATCCATGATTTCACTATCATATACCCTCTGATGGCTGTGATTTTATCCTTTCTTTAATAAATTCTAAAGAAAGAGATATCTAAATCACCTCACAGACTATTCCAATATTTAGGAATGGCATGGGCAAAATAGCTTTCTTTAAAAAAAACTAACCTAGGGGCAGCTAAGTGGCACAGTGGATAAAGCACCAGCCCTGGATTCAGGAGGACCTGAGTTCAAATTCGGCCTCAGACACTTGCTAGCTGTGTGATCTTGGGGCAAGTCACTTAACCCTCATTACCCTGGGGGGAAAAAAGCTAACCTAAATCCTTCATCCACACATGGCAGAAAGGGCATCATTTTCTTTAAATGTTGGGGGTTATTTCTTTCTGGCTTTGAGTGTGAAGATCAAGGTTTTAGATATAGGTTAACAAAAAAACAAAACAACAACAACAACAAAAACCAAAACTTGATGGAGATATATTTTTGCCTGTCTCTTCCTTTTTCCATGTTTTTCCTTTTGATTCTTTCTTGCTGATCTACTTTTGTGGAGATAAAACCAGAGAGTTGCCACAAAGTATGAATTCTGGTCTTAACCTGTTATAAAAATGATACTCTATGGTTGTATGGTGACAGGAGACACTGTAACTCATTCCAGACTCTTGGCTCTCATCACAGAATGGCTTCTAAAAACAAGAGCTAAGTCTTCTTTCAAAGTAGGTCTCTTAGATAGGTGCTTTGCCTCTCTCTTAGGATCTTCCTTCAAGATTTAGTTTAGGTGCCACTTAAAACATGAAGATTTTCTTAATGCACTCAGTGGTTAGAACCCATTTTCCCTTCCAGAAAATTCTTTGTATTCATTGTAAAAAATACATTCTGTAGACATGTTGAATTTAAGCTTCTTGAGGGTAAGTGTTGCTTAATTTTCTTCTATTCACAGTAGTCTAGAAAAGTTTCTGGTACATAATAGCAAATGCTTGTTGAATTGAAATGAAAGAGGATACTTAGATTAAACTACCCCCAACTCACTGACACATAGACCTAAAGAGACTTTAATTGAAAAGCAGATAGTGCTTTTCTTTTTAAATGAATTAACGCAAATGATAAAGATTACTCATTTTTCTGAAAATTGTTATTAATACAATATTCTTCCAGCAGAACGAGGACAAGGATCACTTTCTTCTTCTTTCCCTTTTCAACTAATACATACACACATATGCATCCTAGTGTCTATCAGAGTGCTAGTTTCATAGTAATTGCTTGCTGAATAAATGAAAAATTCTCACCCATAAAGAAGACATTTAAGACAATTATGCAGATAAAATTTGCCTGAATTATCTTGATAACTATGTCTAATTTCCACCTGACTTTAACTGTGAATACTGAGTCAATAAATTGTATTTCTAAAGATATCTAAGTCTTTTTTAGCCATCAACTCCAAAATAAATTCAGTTTTATTAATTCCTGTTCTTGTTTTTATCTCTTGATATAGTTGCAGTTTTTTGCAGTCTTGTACATTTGAACGTGTGCCAACTGAAAATATAATTAATGAGTGTTTAGATGTCTTTTAGATCATTTATGAAAATATAAATGAAATATCATTGACCCTTCAAAGACCTCAATCGGTATCCAACATAGACACAGGGCACTTTATAATTGGTTGTTGCTTATATTCAGTCCATCAGCCAATTTTTAATCTACTATATGCTACTGCTGCCTAAACAATAACAATTTAATTCTTTCAAAAACATTTTGAGGCATTGAACAAATGCTTTATTAAAGCACCCAAAGCAGATGACTTTTATTTCACTTTATAATTATTCTGATCACTGCAATTGTGCTGGTATGCCATCCTTCATAGACTTGGTCATGGAACAGCTTCATTCTAACCCTTGCAAGGCTTCCTATTGTTTAGCCCATGCTAAACAATGCTAAGCCCATGCTTCTTAGCTAGGTACTCCCTACTCTCCAAATTTATCTCATGGTTTTAATCCAAAAACAAGTATTTATTAAACATCAACTATATACTGGGCCATGTTTTAGATACTGGAGTTAAAAATACAAAAATGAAATAGTTTCTACCCTCAAGGAGTTTACATTCTATTGAAACAACACATTCACATATATATGTGATAATATGTCTATATATGTATATGTGTGTGTTTGTGTGTGTATCTACATACAATACAAGAAAAGCCTCATGTAGAAAGTGGTATTTGAGCTGACATTTGAAGAATAATAGGGAATATAAAGATCAGAGTAGTAAGGAAGAAGCATTACAGTGTATTCCAGGGATGATAGACAGCTTATTCAAAAGGATAATAGAATGTTGTGTGTTTTTGAGCATAAAGGCTAAGTTTGCTTGGATTATAGAATGCTTGGAAGGAAGTACCCTCTAATAAGTCTAGGAAGGAAAATTGGATCTAAGTTATCAAGAACTTCAATCCAAACGGAAGAGTTTGGTATTTAAACCTTGAGGTAGAATCATGCTATCATAGATTGGGGATGGAAGGGATCTTAGACATAATTTAGCAAAAGCTAATTCACTTTATAGATGAGGAAACTAAGGTCCCAAAATGTTAGTTACCTTACCTGCTTTTTTAATGTCACTTGCCTACTTATTTTCACCCACTGAACCCTATTTTCCAAGGACTAGTTGAAAGCCAACTTTCCCTATAAAGCCTCTGTTGAACTGCTAGCTAGTCATGATGCCTCTAAACCTTCAGAATTCTTTGTACTTCTCTTATGGATGTATTTATCATTCTGTTTTGTACCATTTTTATTTTTGTATATAGCATATTCCCTACTAGACTATTAGCTACCTAAAATAATGTTCTTGTCCATGTATTATATTAGTATCTCCTTCAATGTTTGCTGTAGTATCTGACATAAGTAGGATAAATGGTACCTTTCCTTAGTGACTTCCATTAAATATATTAGATGGGTAGCACTAGACCTTGAACACTCCTGTTTAAAAGCTTATACAGTGCAATCTAAAAATTTAGGTTGCTGTAAACATTTTCCGCAGGCTTGGTTTCTTTCTCCGACCTGCCCCATTACTAATTTTGTTGAGCCTTGCTTTTATTCCTGGACTGCTGATATTTTTATACTCTTAGCTCCCACATTCCTACTACTTCATCATGAGGATCACTATACTATACTATACTATACAGACAAACTCTTGGACTTGACTATCTCATTTTGTTGTACATTCCTGTACTCTATGAGACCTCATTTTGAGCTATGGAAGAATTCTGGCTTCCTCACAAGTGGGGTCTTGCCTTGGTCTTCAGTGGTACAGATTGAACAGGGCAATTAGGATCCATCATCATCATCATGATGATGGAACATAATTTTAAGTGCTTTTTCATAAATTATGGAATATGAGCATTATCATTATTACTACCTTCATTTTACAGGAGAAAAAACTGAGTTTCATGGTGGTGAAGTAACTTTTCCAAGTATCACATGTGGAGAATGTGCTTACTGTGGTACTTTGCCTTCAACAAGTGTTTGTTTGAATGAGGAAAAAAAAATTAGCTAATTCCATTTTGGATACAGGCAATCATAATATTCTGGAACAATTCAGAGCTTCTCCCCCTCCATCCCCCCCAATATTTTCCCACATTTGGGCCTAATGACATCCATCTGAATGTGCACTGTGTACAGTTAATATGAATTAACCAAATAGCATTAACACCAAACCACAGTGCTAATTAGGGAGATTCTCAGCTGTATTCTATTCCTGCCTATCACGTAAATATCCCTTGGCAAAAGTTAACTTCTGCTTGTCTTCTTTTCTATGGCTTAGTAGTGGAATGGTTTCTTTTCTTTCCAGTTGGTCTATGTTAGCTAAACATGACTTTTCTGCCTGGATTGGAAAGAATCTCTGATTATGACAAACATGACCACCACCAACAGCACAACTAAGCACTTTGAGCCTTTCAATATTATTGATTCAGAAGAGAAGTAGTAATTGCCTTATAACTACACCTATACCCTAACTCTGCACCACAGAAGCAATGATTGAATTTAGATTTAAAATACATCAAAGCCAATTTTGTCAGACTGACCCTCAAAGTGGAATCACCATTTGAAAATGGAAGTGCCTCCAATTTCAATTCAACTCAGAAACATCTGTTAATGACCTATGGTGTTTGAAGTACTGTGCTGGGCCCTTGAAGATGGAAGTGGGAAATTAACATTGAACTTGAAGTCCCAAAACAGAATTTGTGCTCTCTTTTCCTCTACTCTAAATACATCTCTCCTTCCAACTTTAATATTTTTGTCAATAGTACCATACCTACCCAACCACCCAGGCTATATATTCCCTTCTTTCCATTCACATAGCCCACCCCCTGGTACAAGCTCTGACCTCAAGCCTGGACTATTGAAATATTATCCTTGGTGGCAGCTAGGTAGTGTAGTGGATAAAGCACTGGGCCAGGATTCAGGAGGACCTGAGTTAAAATTGGGCCTCAGACACTTGACACTTACTAGCTGTGTGACTCTGGGCAAGTCACTAAACCCTCATCACCACACCAAAAAAAAATATATAATCCTTGTTTTAAGTCTCTTCCCACTTCAGCCCATCCTCCATTTACCTGCCAAAGATATTCCTAAAGTTCAGGTCTGACCATGCCATGCTCTCCTCAATAAACTCTAAGAGGCTTCTTATTCCCTCCAGGATCAACTATAAAAGCCTCTCCTTTTTTTTGTGGGGCAATGAGGGTTAAGTGACTTGTCCAAGGTCACACAGCTAGTAAGTGTCAAGTGTCTGAGGCTGGATTTGAACTTAGGTCCTCCTGAATCTAAGGCCGGTGCTTTATCCACTGTGCTACCTAGCTGCCCCTGCTTTGCTTTTAAAGTCTTTTACCCCTTCCCACATTTCCAGCCTTCGTACACTTTACTTGTTTCCACTTCCTCTATCATCTAGCAACATTCACCTTCTTGATGTTCCTTTAACATGACATTCTTCCCAACTCCAGTGCATTTTCGCTGGCTATACTTCATAACTAAGATAACCCCCCCCCTCCTCACTTCTACTTTCTGGCTCCCCTGCCTTTCTTCATGATTTTTTCAAATCCCACCTGTGCAAAAGATCTTTTCATCACCATCTCTCCTTCCCAACCTAGTTCTTCCCTCTGGGAATACTGGTCATTTAGATGCATAACTGCAATGCCATTGACTCCTAAGATCCTCCAGGTATTACCTTCTCCCTTCTCTTCTAACCCCCGTATCCCCCAAGCATTGTCATCTGACATAATGTCATATCCTAAGGATTCCTGGGACTTGTCATCTGACACTGAAGCTTTTCCATCAAACCCACATCTAAACTTTCTCTTATTTGTTTTTTCTCCTGATTAGAGAATCAACTTCCTGAGAGCAAGGACAGTTGAGCCTTTTCTGTTCATGTCCTCAGTGCTTTGTACATATTAAGTACTTAATGAAAATTGTTATGTTTCCCCAATTAATTATCTCATGTAAAATATGGTTAATAATACTTCAATCACCTTATGAAGAAAACAATTTGCAAACCTGAAGGAACTAAAGGAATTAGAAAGTCATTTGTGTTTTTGTAAACCATGAACTGTATGAAAATATTACTTAATAATAAAGGAAGAAATGGGACGAGAATGGGCAATAAGTGACAAATATTTGAAATAACTGTCTTGCCTAGGTATGGATATTTCATACCTGTAGCCTCTGTAGTATGCCTAAGGCTATGAATCAATTGAGTTTAAGAGTTCTGAGCTTTAGTAGGGCTATTGCAAATCAGAGGTCCACACTAAGTCTGGTTTTAGTATAGTGGGTCTGCCCAGGATCAGAGAGTCATGACACTGCCTAAACACAGATTAATTAGCCCTGGGCAGAAAAAGAAAGCAAATTAAAGAACCCAAGTTCTGATCACTGTTGGGATCAGGTCTGTGAGTAGCCACTGTACTTTCAGCCTGAGTGAATTTGGGAGATCCAGTTGCAAAAAAAAGATAAATAGCTCGATTTAGGTTGTTTACATACATGGTAGCCAAATAGTTCTTCCATTGCTATACTCACTATAATTTGTGGCCAAAATGAATTCAGTCACAGCTGTCTGTCTACAAAGCAGTGTGATTTAGCATACCCAGAAATATTACTGGTTATTGACACATACCATTATGTAGAAAACGTATGCTCATCAGTTTCAGCCAAAGTTATAGTGGTTGTAGTTCTGGGAACCATTTTGTTGCTGTATATGTATTTAAGTCCAAATAATACACCTGGCTCCCCAAAGGTGCTACTGAAAAGAAGGTTTGCAAATTCTTTTTCTATAAGCAGACATAGTACACTACAAAGACACTAAAGTCATCCCCTACAGAGGAACATGAGATTCATGTTGCTTTCAAGTATCTTTCCCTATGGCTAATATACAAAATAGGTTTCTTGTTTTTATTTATTTTTTTTAAATTGGTGAGAACTCTGCTTAACCCTAGTCAGCCAAAGAAACATTGCTATAATTCGGTACCCTGGACAGCAGCACATGGAGGTCAGAGGTTGGGTTGAACAGAAAGAGTAGGAAGAAAATTAATGAATGAAGATAAGCCTAAAGGAACCTGCTATGAAAGATATTGTAAAGCAGAACTTTACAGGACACATATTCCCTTTGATGAGCTTAGTTCAGACTCACTGAAATAAAATGTGTATTCTGTATTATTAGAGTACTGCATTTCTAGGAAGAAAATAAATACTCCCAAGATTCTGTATTGAAAAGCACCTGGTAGATGCTCTAAATATATATATATAAATTCTTATTAAATACTTAAACAGAATATTTGCAAGGCTGATTAAACTAATTTAACACAATTAGAGGTATAAATATGTTGTAAGTACTCAATAGTATGACTGCCTCAGAAAAATTCCACTCCATCAGCTTAGCCACTCTCGCTTCTCTGGCATACTTGCATGAATCATATTGAAATCTGTTCAGTGCTTACTTTTTTCTCCACCCCACCTCCACATCTACTCCTTTAGTGCTAAGAAAAAAATAAGCTTAAGAAATTCTCTAGTCCAACAGTTTGGCATTTGCTATTTATTCTAGATGTATGCTAATTCATTCTGTAATTGCTTGTGGGGTCCCATTTTTGGAATTGAAAAATGGAAGTAGGGAGATCTCTCTGTTTCATGCTGATGAAGTGACATATTTGATTAAGTAAGCTAGGAAGCACTCGTCTATACAAGTGTCTGCCTCAGCATGTCCTGAAGCAAAATCCAGCACCCACCGGAAACACTTACACAGTCCTGCATATTAACCATGTTTGAGTCACCTCATCCTCTCTGCCAAGACTGACTATGCTATAGCTTTTGCCCACTAGATCAATTTCTTCCTTGTACTAGGTTCATCACTCCACCCCCATCTCCTCTCTTTCAGGGAAGAAGGGAAAATGCAGACATTTGTGACTTAAAAAATATCAAGGATAAAATAATTTCTAGAAAAACCTCTTCATGATTTCTCCTGGTATATTATAGTAACAGTAAACGTGGATCCTAAAGGGTTGCAAGTCTTCTTTTAACTTGTGAAAAACTTCATGCAATCAGGAAGTTCTCTATAGAATAAATGTATGCCATATATTAGGGCTTTAAGTACTAATGGACTGTATCCATCATGTACAGTCTTAGTATAAGATAGTTACTGAAGTATCATACTATATTTTACATAGAGAGGCTATGGTTTTAAAAATGTTAGGCTCTATCTCCAAGAGGATATGAGGTTTCTTGAGAACAAATGGGCATCATGAGAGTTCTTATTTAGATCTCAGATAATGTCACACCAAAAAAAGAACCACTTTTCTACTTTGAGAGAAAATAAAAGCTGAAAGGAGCTCAGTTTGGAAATGGTTGAATCTGCCCAGGAAACACAATTTTTCAGGCATTCTCTCTATGGAGCCCTAACTTTTTTCTAGAATTTCATTGGGTTAGTTTAGACTTGGGGTTAAATATGGTCCTAAGGAGATTAAGCACATTTTAAAGGTTCAAGTGTACTGGGAGTTTCCGGAACTATCAAGGCTACTGTTACTTTGCCTCCCCCCCCCACACACACACACTGTCATATATACTTAGCTGCTCATCAGAATGAATAGAGTAGGTAAGCTAGATGCCTAATGATTATTGGGAAATTTCTGGCCAAGGGAAAGACCTATTTAAAAAACTAGTTAAAGTAAATTAGCACATGCCATATCCATTGATCATGTCTGTGTCACTTGGTACCTACATCCTGAATTTTACAAACCACTCCAATTAAAGAATATTTTAAAATGACATGAAGAGTTTAAACCCTAAATGTAGCTTAAGAAAACAGCTAACTTGGAGGCTAACCTAAATGTGTTACCAAGAGATTCAAATAACTACTTTCTGAGACTGATACAAGTTCAGAAGGTTCTCCTTTATGAAAAGCAGATTTTGCAAAAGTGGGGATGGAAAGAATGTTCAAGAGAAGTGGGGGAAATGAGGTGGATTCAGTGTAAGGAATAATAAATGGGCAGCCTCAATACTGCAGTACCACCTGTAGTAAAAGGAATTTTTAAAATTAGAATGGCTTAATTATGGGGAATAATCAGAAAAATATAGACAATAATTTTAGAAGATGAGAAAATTCTATGATCTTAAGATACAGATAGGCTGAGTTTTGTAACACCAAATGAGATAATGAATCCATCAATTTTATAACAGTTATGTGATAGTTTCAATCATTGCAGTTGTGAGGGCCAAAATTTGATATACAGAGCGTTATTTGGGTGACTTGCCTTAATACTGGGGTCCCAGAAATATGAGGGACCTTTTAGGTTCTCCCTCTGCTCTGAACTGTCCTTCTAGATATTTCTTCCAGGCCAATAAGTAGGGAGCCTCTAAGCTTTAGTTCACAAAAGGATCAGATTTTATTACTTGGGAATTAATTAAACAACAAAGGTAAAACTAGTAAAAAATCAAAGATAAGGAAATAGGAAAATAGAAATACAGATAAATGCTCTTAACTCTAAACTTAGCCTGTTAGGGTTTTCCATAATTAAACTCACCAAACACCTGAACAGCTGTCGCTCGAGACAGAGCATGAACATGCACTGTCAGTGCAAGGGCCCAGAAGGAAAAGGCCGAGTCGGAAGATGCCTAGCATTCTGGAAGCAGCCTGCCTCCCTTCAGGGAGCATTCAATCTCTCCTTCAACAAAAGGTGAGGTCCTTCAAAAGCTGCCTTCCTGAGCTCAGTAGCATACGTAACCTTGGGGTGGGCCAGGTGTGGCCCCTCCCAAATGAGTTAACTAAAAACAGGAATATTAATCCTTACCACAAATAATTTTTACCACACAGTTCAATAACTGTTTTGTAAGGATTAAGGAGTGATGAATAAAAGTATATTTGTATGTGTGTGCTTATTTAAATCAGTGAAAATGTATCCTTATTAACTTAGTTTTCAATTATACTGTTAGTAAGCATTTATGGTGCCTACTATGCACCAAGAGCTAACTACTGGGGATAAAAGAAAGACAACAAATATTTCCTTCTCTCAAGGAGCCCACAGTCCAATGGGAGAAGACAACATACTCAGCCTGTTTTGTTGTTGTTGTTTTTCTCAACATCACAGAAGAAGATACCCCCAAGCTGGGTACTACCTCAAGTCTTTCCCCTCCCGCTTTGCTGCCTCTTTCTGCGTGTTGTCACTCCTCATTAAATTGTCAGATCCTTGAAGGCAGGGCCTATCTTTCTTTTTACAAATTATATCCCGAAGATGGCAGAGGAAAGGCTGTAACTTTCAGAGCTCCTCATCATCTGTCTACATAGCTTCAAAAAATGTCATAAGGGGACAGCCAGGTGGTACAGTGGATAGAGCACTGGCCCTGGATTCTGGAGTACCTGAGTTCAAATCTGGCCTCAGACACTTTACACACTTACTAGCTGTGTGACCCTGGGCAAGTCACTTAACCCCAATTGCCTCCCCCCCCCCCAAAAAAAAGTTATAAGACCATTATTGGAGCAGTAGAACCCACAAAAGAACAGAGTGACATCATTTTACTACCAAAAATGACCTAAAAGGGTGACGAAATGTCGGCTGTATTGGGGTGAGAGAGGAGCTCAGTGCCCAGCACAGATCCAGCCCCAGGCAGGCCATGCCTCCACAGCCTCAGAATCTTCAGCCTCAACGGGTACTCCTGAAACTTGGCTCATGGACCAGTGAGGGGATCCAGTGGTTGGCCAGGGGGAAATAGTAGAGGTCTCTGCAGGAGCAGAGGTTGGAGTGCTGCTGTGTTGCTCAGGAAGCGGACTTGAGTAGCAGCCTCCCAGTTGGGGAGGGGCACAGGCACACCAAGCTTGCAACTACAGAGAAACAGATTTCAACTAGATTTCTGCTTCCAGGTTAAAAGCAAGCAGGCTTGTGGTTACTTACAGATCAGGCAGGCTGAGAACAAGCCTCTCCTTAAATTGTACCACCTGGGACCCCCTGAAGTTTGTGACAGTATTCCACTTTAAGAAGGAGTTAAGGGGCAGCTAGGTGGCACAGTGGATAGAACACCGGCTTTGAATTCAGGAGGACCTGAGTTCAAATCTGGCCTCAGACAATTGACACTCACTAGCTGTGTGACCCTGGACAAGTCACGTAACCCCAATTGCCTCACCAAAAAAAAAAAAAAAAAGGAGGAGTTAAAAGCCAAGAAATAGGCTGTGATGATGAGTAGGCAACAAAAGCAGCAGACCAGTTTCTTTGGTGACAAGGTAGATCAAAATACACTCACAGAAGAAGATAACAAAGTCAAAGCTCCTATATCCAAAGCTTCCAAGAAAAATATAAATTGGTCTCAGGCCATGGAAGCATTCCAAAAAGACTTTGAAGATAGAGCAAGATAGGTAGAGGAAAGAGAAATGAGAGTGATGCAAAAGGGTCAAGGGCTTGAAAAGCCAAATTGGCCAAATGGAAAATGAGGCACAAAAGCTCCCTGATGAAAATCATTGCTTAAGAATTAGGATAGAGCAAATAGAAGCTAATGACTTTATGAGAAATCAAGACAAAATAAAGTAAATCCAAATCAATAAAAAAAAATAGAGGGCAATATGAAATATCTCCCCCAGGAGTGATAATTTGATAATCATTGGACCACCTGAAAACCATGATCAAAAAAAGAGCTTAGACATCATCTTCCAAGAAATTGTCAGGGAAAATTGCCCTGATATTCTAGAAACAGAAGGTAAAATAGAAATTGAAAGAATCTACTGATCATCTCCTAAAAAAGATCCCAAAAGGAAAACTTCTAAGGAATATTATAGCCAAATTCCAGAGCTCCCAGAAAATATTACAAGCAGCTAGAAAGAAATAATTCAAGTACTGTGGAGCTATAGTAAGGATAACACAAAATATAGCAGCTTCTACATTAAAGGATCAGAGGGCATGGAATATGATATTTCAGAGGGTAAAGAAACTGGGACTACAGCCAAAAAGCACCTACCCAGCAAAGCTGAGTATAATCATTCAGGGTAAAAAATGGGACTTCAGTGAAAAAGACGACTTTCAGGCATTTGTGATGAAAAGACCTGAACTGAATAGAAAATTTGACTTTCAAATACAAGACTCTAGAGAAGCATAAAACGGTAAAAAGGAAAAAGAAACCACGAGGGATATTAAAAGGTTAAACTGTCTACATTCCTATACGGGAAGTTGATACTTCTAACTCATAATTACTCTCAGTATTATGGCAGCTGAAGGGAATATACTTAGACAAAGGGCACAGGTTTGAATTGAATATGAAAGGATGATATCTGTAAAGCATTTTTTTTTAATCCTTTTCTTTTGTGGGGCAGGCAGGGTGGGGTGGCTTATGTCTGGGGCTAGATTTAGTCTCGGGTCCTCCTGGGTCTGGAGCTTGTGCTTTGTCCACTGTGTCACCTATCTGCCCCATGATGCCATTTTCAAAATAAAGTTAAGGGGTAAGAGGAATGCACTGGAAGAAAGGGAAAGGGAGAGGTGGAAGGTTGTAAAGTAGCTCAGAGTGGAGGGGAAGATGGGGAAGCTTCAGAGGAGTGATTGAGCCTTACTCTCATCAGAATTGGCTCAAAGAGGGAATAACATACACACTCAAGTGGGTATAGTAATATATCTTTCCCTGTGGGAAAGTAGGAGGGGAAGGGGATAAAGGGGGGAGAGGTGAAGTAAGGGAGGGAAGATTAGGGGAGGGGGTCAGTAAAAAGCAAAAACACTTTCGAGGAGGGATAGGGTGAAAGAAGATAGAAAATAGAGGAAATGTCAAGGGGAAGGAGTAGGATGGAGGGTAATACAGTTAGCAATAGTAACTGTGAAAGAAATGATAAGCAGGATCCTATCAGAAAAACTTAGGAAAAATGCAATTCATCTACAGAGAAAGAACTGATGATATCTGAATACAGATCAAAGTATATATATATATATATTTTTATTAGTTCCTCTTTCTAAAATTATTTTGTCTGTTTTCTTTCATAACCTAATTTGGAGATGTTTTGCATGACTGCATATGTATAACATATTGAATTGCTTAGCGAAGGGTGGGGAGGGCGGGAGGAAGAAAATTTGGAAGACAGTTTTAAAAAATCAATGTGTCTAGGTGGCACAGTGGATAAAGCACTGGCCCTGGATTCAGGAGGACCTGAGTTCAAATCTGGCCTCAGATGCTTGACACTTACTAGCTGTGTGACCCTGAGCAAGTCACTTAAACCCCATGGCCCCAGAAAAAAACAAAACCAAAACCCAAAACAAAAAATCAATGTGAAGGGGCAGCTAGGTGGTACAGTGGATAAATCACTGGCCCTGAATTCAGGAGGACCTGAGTTCAAATCTGGCCTCAGACACTTGATACTTACTAGCTGTGTGACTCTGGGCAAGTCACTTAACCCCAAAAGCCTCACCAAAAAAAAAATCAATGTGGAAAAAAAAATTTTTTTCACATGTAACTAGGGGAACATGCTAAATAAATAAATAAATAACAATTTAAAAAATAAAAATATATATCCCTATGGATGAGAACAGTACCTGGCATATAGTAACCACTTAATAAATTTTTTCTTAGATTGGATAGGATAAATTGGAAAGAATCAATAGCAATTTGTTGGTCACTTTTTAACTTTACCAGTAAGCTTGCTGCAATGCAATTCTAATTTAATTTTCCTTACCCTTTATGTCAAATAATTTGCTCCTTAACATTGATGCTGACAGAGTCTTGGTTTATATTTAACCCAAAGGTGGCATTTACCACTTCAAAGACTCTACATTACCTAAGAACTAAAACATGCACTCAACTCCTCATCTGAAAAGTCTAATAACTCCCATATGAGAAACAAAACTGAATTTTGTTTTCATCTAATTGTCAATGATCCAGTAAAAACAAACAAACCCCAAATGTTAACAATCGTAAATCATAAAACATTACAAATTACAGAAGTCTGCCTTTTAGTTTTACAGGAAACAAGCAGATGAAATGTGAAAGCTTTCAGTAAAAAAAAAAAAAGGATCACATGAAATGTTGTTTCTTACTTTTTTTTTTTTAGTAAGCTGTGATAGTGTTTTGTTTTTCCTTGGCACTAGAAGTTTAGCTGCAGGAGACAGATTTAAAATTTGAAACACCCTTTGCTATTCCAACTTAACACTGAGGTAGAAATGATGGAGTAGGAACCCCCATGAAGGCAAGGACAGCGGGTGTGCCATGTTCTTCATGCTATAGCCACAAGCATCTTGTCCCTTTGGAATGAATGTTCTTTCTCCTTCTGCCTTATAGCTAGCAGTGGGTTGGCTCCCTAGTGATAAACTACTTCTATGCAAAGAGAAAAATTACTTTCGAGAGAATGAAAAATGGACTTGGAGAAGAACAAAGATCTTAGTTTGGTTGTGGTTTACCTCCCATAGTCAAAATTACAAAGCTTAAAATAGGAAGACAACAGACAAACAAGGGGAACAATGAAAAAAACAGGAATCAGATCATTTCAGTTGATTGGAATATTAATCAGAAGATATCCCTTTATTATAGCTTATATTATATTAATATTGACTTTTACTGACCTATAGTTGAGCATTATGTTATTTGAATATCGGCACATAAAAGCTATAGACAAAATTGATAATGAAATATTTAATTTCATGTACTGAAATGTGTGGATATTTCATATATATGTATATATACATACATACATGTGTATCTGTGTGTATTTGGATATGGATAGTTCCCATTTAGTTTTAACCAGGTTTCTCAGTTTATACAACTATTCTTCATTCATTTGAATTCAACAGGTACTTAGAGTGCCTACTATATGCAAAATATTAGGTAATATCTGATATATAAAGCTGAGTAAACTATATTCTGTTTTAAAGAACTTACAATAAAAGGGGGCTATAGGATAGTGTCTGTAATACAAAAGCAGAATGTAATACTTGCTTACAAGAGAAGTACCAACAAAATTCTATGGGTGTTTGGAGAAAGGAGAAAATGTACAGCTATGAGATCAAAGATGTTTTCATGGAAATAGCAGCATCTGAGTAGGGATTTAAAGAATGAGAAGTTTTCCAGTAGCTGGAGATATGGTAATAAGTTAATTTTTTCTGAAGGACAGCATAATTGAAGACATGGAAGCAAAAAAGTCCAAAGCATGTTCTGGTAACTATATATACAACCTAATCTGGCTAGAGCCAGAGTACATGTAGCTGAGTGTTGGTAGATACTATATTTATAACTAAGTTACAGCAGTATCGTGGATGACCTTGCATAACAGGCTAAGGGAAACCTAATGTAATTATTGACATAGGCAGCAGTATAGACAGAATGGGGGGGGGTAATAGAACCACTGCTATCTGCCTTAGTCAGACCATAGGTGGATTATTGCACAGAATTCTGAATGCCATGTTTTACAAAGAACATGAACAAAAATCAAGGGCAACCAGAGTATTGGGGAAGTAGAAAATATATAGAATATGTTGCTAATATTTAACAACCAGCTCTCTGGAAAAAATAAATAGACAATAGACTCTTTTAAATTTAATTTTCATTATTAATATTTTCTCCATTACTTTAAGTATAGGCAATCAGCAAAACAAAAAAAAATAAAGACCTAATTTGGTGTTTTTACTCATTTCTAAGTTGTAAATGCTCACATTGAAAATTTGACAATTGGCTCTTGAAAGATGGTATAAGCTGACTATCTATCTATCTAACTGTGTAATTTAAGATTCTAAATGTGGATTCTAATCTGTTCCCCCAGTTTTGGGGGAAACTGACTAAAATCACTGATAAAAACGAGTTTAGGTTTTTAAGGGTTTATTGAAAGGTAGAAAGAGAAAGATTGAGAACAGAATTCCAACAGCATGGCAATCCTATCTTTCCTCAATTTTCCTGTGACTTCCTTTGCTGCCCCCCCCCATAAAGTCAGGAACCAAAAAGAGAGAGCCCTCTCCACGCAGGCCCTCCTTCCTCCTTCCTGTCCCCTCCCAGAAAATGGGAGGCTCCTCAAGTTGATTGGCTGGTAGCCTTGGTAGACGGTACCCATGCACAAATGTTACTTCCTGATGCCAAGGAAAAGCCACATGGCCTTGCCCTCTGAGGCATTCTACTCATGGTGGACCTTTCCTATAGTAAGTCTCCAGTAGGTGGCATCATTCCAATCATTACATATCCATCCTATATATTCTATGCCACTGGGTAAATATTAAATGAAGGAACAAAATAGGCTGGGGAAGGTAGCACTTGAGGCACAAAGGGACACCAGAAAGGTATCTTAAAAATATGAAAAATTCACATATGAGAGTCAGACAAGACTTATTTTGCTAGGCCCCAAAGGATAGAACTGGGAGCAATGAGAGGCAAAACTTTGTCTCTCAGGTTTACGGGAAAGCAAACAAAACCCAAACTTCCTAACGAAAATTGGAATGTTTTATCTGAAGCTGTTGTGCATTCCTTCATCCACTAGAAGATTTCACATAGGGGCTGGTTGATATAATGTCAGCGATATTATATAAAGGTACACATATAGGATAGATTAAATAGCATTTGAGGTCTCAGCTTTGAAATCCTTTGACACTGGAAATACGAACTTTTCTTTATAAACAACATATTTTTAGAACTTTTTAAAGACAGAAAACGAGTTTTGAGCCTATTCTCTTATAGAACAAGTTTGTAATGGGGCAGGTGGCATGGGGGCATGCCACAGAAATTTTAAAAGCAACGTTTGCACTTTCCTCTTGGTCTATCTTTGAAGTAAATATCCCTTTGCAAAAGCTCATGGATATTAAGTGGTTAAATGGAATTGGGATAGTTGTCAGGGCCCTTCTTATGTAAAGAACACAGCCAATGGGGGCTTGAGCAGGTGGCATTAGAGACAGAGACGACTTCCTCAGGGTTACCTCCTGGAACTCTGAGGGGCAGATGGAGCAGACTGGCTCTAGGGGAGTGAGACAGATTACATTTGTTATATGTATAATGTGTC
This sequence comes from Dromiciops gliroides, assembly GCF_019393635.1. Lineage (NCBI taxonomy): Eukaryota > Metazoa > Chordata > Mammalia > Microbiotheria > Microbiotheriidae > Dromiciops > Dromiciops gliroides. Next base: position 113,033,671 of record NC_057863.1, read on the forward strand.
AATAAAATATCTAGACTGACAAGTCTAGGAAATAGTTGAAAATGCAAGAATGAAACTTTAGAAAGAGATTGTAATTGGACATATAGATTTGAGAGCTATCTTCATAAAGGTAATAGCTGGGATAACTGCTTGTTTTTTTTTTTTTTTTGTGGGGCAAGGTGGGGGGTTAAGTGACTTGCCCAGGGTCACACAACTAGTAAGTGTCAAATGTCTCAGGCCGGATTTGAACTCAGGTACTCCTGAATCCAGGGCCGGTGCTTTATCCACTGTGCCACCTAGCTGCCCCCGATAACTGCTTGTTAATGCTATAGATGGGATTCATGAAAGCATGAATAGGCAGGTATTGGATTGGATGACCTCTCTGATTCCATCAATTTTAAAATGCTTTGATTCTATAAGTGGATGAAATCACCAAAGAACAGCAGGCAGAGAAAAGAGAACAGGACTGATAATTGAATTTCATTATCATAAGCTATACTTTTCCCCTTTATGTCCTACATTTCAGTGAAATGAAATAATATTTGTAAAGTTCTTTGGAAACATTAAAATATCATATAAATTCTAGTAGTAGTAGTAACAGTACCAATACTGCCACCACTACCAGTTAAAATATGACCCTAAGGTTTAAGGGATACATTTCTTGAATTTGTTTTAGATACAATGATCAGGCTAAGCAAAATGCATATAGTGGGGGTTGATTTGTGGGATAGCAGTGACATAAGTGATGCTTTTATGCTTAAAATTCTAAGGAAATTGATATCTTTTTTTAAAACCATTTTTATGAAGTGATTTGTTTACTTATAGATTAGCAAGGAAGTAGGCATTTTCAATGAGGTCAGGGCAAAGAAGCCAATGAGATTATCTATAGCATTGGAGGAAAAATGGAAAGTAGCTCCTCACAATGGGGAGTGGATACCATTTCTATTACACTTTGTTTTTTGGTAAGGCAATTGGGGTTAAGTGACTTGCCCAGGGTCACACAGCTAGTAAGTGTTAAGTGTCTGAGGCCAGATTTGAACTCAGGGCCTCCTGAATCCAGGGCCAGAGTTCTATCCACTGCACCACCTAGCTGCCCTCTATTACATTCTTAAATATATTTGAGGAAGGAATTTGCCAGTGCATCCTTGTCTATGATGAAGGGAAAGAGACTCGGTGTTTAGTGGAGTAGGCATATGTCATAATCACAACAAAGATATGATCCTGATAATCAAGTTAATCACTGGAATAACTGAACAAAATGAGGTCTCCCTTTCAACTTAACTATTTTGGCATGGTATGTATTGCCAATTTGTTATATGATAGCATTTGAAAGAGCTGACTAAATTAAATTTGGTATACTATTAATGGGTACCATGAGGTTGACTTGCAGTCAATAGAATGATGATAATAATAGCAGTAATTCATAGGAAGTGACAAAGGCAGAATTTGGAACCAGGCATTTTGACTCTGGAGTCATTGGTCTTTCTAATGTACTAGGCTAGCAGCAGAGATAGCCACTGTTAGAGATTGGTGTGCTGGTAGGATGCCTAATTGGGCACATATATTTACAAGAGGATTACTAGCTTCTTGTTTGTTTAATGTGAAATAGTCCACTGTGAAAGGCAGTTGGAAGCAATGATCCATTCATTATTTTCAATGGTGTTTCCCATCATTTTAAGATCAAGCAAGGGGAATATTTCAGAGCCCAAAAAATATGCCCTAAAAAGCCTTCATTAATAGACTAGCTGGCTATTCTCTCACAACATCCTAGATGATGCTTCTTTCTGGGGGTAAGCATAGTAGCAGGAAGGTACATTCTACTTCTCTTCCCCAATATAGACATTCTTCAAATGACTACTGTTTATAAACTCACTTTATCCTATGTGAGGAAAGTCTGAATCAGTAGCTTATTAACATCTTTCATTTTAAAGTATCATTATTAGCTCTGTGATCCTAAGCAAGTCATTTCCTCTTTCCCTCAGTTCCTCATTTGTAAAATTAGATGGAGAAGGAAATAGAAAATCACTCCACTATCTTTGCCAAGCAAACCCCAAATGGGGTCATGAAGAGTTGGAAATCACTGAACAAACTCATTTGCCTAAAACAACATAAATAATCATTGTTTCATCTTAATTTTACCACAAATTGGGGAAAATATTTGTTCCTATTGATGCCACCAACAGGAGGGTATATGCTTTCACTTGCTTCTTTCAGTAGTGGCAGTGGATTTGCACTAATCCATTCACATTCTCATATCTAGAATGCTTATAATCTATAACATGCATTTGTGAGAAGTTATTTTCAGAGTTAGGAGTGCCTTTTATGATTCTGAAATAGAGCAGAACTGAATGGCCAGAAGAGAAATAGTAGACAAGAGTGACAAGAGGTAATATTCAAGAAAATATATTAATATAAACAAGTATTTATGGTCCTCCAAAATGCCTGAGGACCTTCAACAGCAATTGAGTAGAGGGGAACAAATGCAAGCTTTATTCTTGTGGCTTTATGTCAAGAGGAAATTAAGTTAGACAAGTTATTTGAACAATATGTGTTGACACTATCTTATAAATTCTTATAAAGCTGATGCTCAAAAGTTTACACATGATGTGATTTTTTGGCAACTTAATTGGTCTTACTGAAATCTTTGCAGGTTAAAATAAATTATTGTTTAATAAGTACTTAAACATGAAACACATTATAGTCCCACTTTATCCATGTGTTCATTTTACTTCCTGGGATCTTGTCCTCTGGGCCTCCCTCAAAAGGGTCATTTATCAAGCTCAAACTTTTACAGTCATTTTAGCAATAATATGGTTAATTATAGGCATGCAGATATAACTAATAACATTTATAGTGTAATTTTTCTTAGGCATTGTTTTCAACTCTTTCACATTGGCCAATCTTGTCTATTATTCATGCATAGCATTAAAAAAGGCTGTTCTTTGTAGCTACAAAGGGCACAGTATACTCATCAGGCAGGTGTACTTTTATTATAGATACTTTTCCCTTGGAAATATTCTTTGCAATGAAATAAGAATGAGGCTCATTTGAATATAAAGCAATGCTAAGTCAGTAGACTAATGCATATATCTAAATTATCAAAATACGGTAATAGTACCAAAGTAGTATTTGGATTTCTCCACATAACTGAAAAGTACCTTACATTGTTTTATTAACATATTAGGATCAACATAAGGCACTATGATTGCTATAGCCATGACTTTAAATCAGAAGTACTATGAGGCTCAAATGAGATAACCCACATAAAGCACTTTGCCAATCTTAAAGCATCATATAAATGCCAGGTAAGATTATTCATGAAATCATTTTTGTCCTCCAGCTGAATTTGAGTAACATTTATAGAGCAATAAGGATTGTTGTTGTTTGGTTGTTCAGTCATGTTTGACTCTGTAACCCCACAGATCATCCTGTCCATGGGGTATTTTTGGTAAAGATACTGGAGTGGTTTGCCATTTCCTTCTCTAGTACAATAAGGAATCTGCTAGTAAATGTTTAACAACTAAGCTCTCTAGAAACAAAATACAAACACACACACACTCTGTATCATAGTTTCTCCATCACTTTCTTAAGTCTAGACCAGAGGCATCAACTTTATCTATGTTGGACTGTATTTCAATTAATTTTTGTTAAATATTTCCCAATTTCATCTAATTTGGCAGCTCTAGGGCTGCCTTTGGTCTAGACAATCAACAAGACACGCATTTGAGTCCTAATTTGTAGAAATTGTGGAATTCTGAGCTTTAAATGTTCACAATGAAAATTTAACAATGAGTTCTTACTAGCTGTTAGAAGTGACTCTAGCACATCTCTGCTCAAGTGCAATTTCTTATATGGGGTATTGAAAAGAACACTAGAAATCTTGAAGAAGAGCTGACCGTGAAGTCCTTATTCTATTATTTACTCACAATTTTAGGTTGGACAAGACATCTAACTTCTTGAAACTTAAGGCTTCTGATATATAACATTAGGATAATAATACCTTCCCTGTCTCCCTCAAAGGGTTATTGCAAAGAGCAAATGAGATAGCATATGTGTAAGTGCTTTGTAAACTGCTGCATGATTGTAGAGCTATTACTGAAACAATGCCAAGAATGAAGTTATTAGCATTGAATCTGAATTATTTTAGCATTTAGAGATTCCAAATAAATATACTACTTATGTAGTACCCTGACAGCTATAAAAAATGGGAAGTAATTAGATTTTTTAGAGTGTAGCTCTATTCTTGGTTGAAAGCAAACATATTTCCTGATAATGTACAAACCATAATGGATCAATCTTCCACAAGAGAAGATCTAATTCCAAAAGTTTTTGGCATAAATGTCACCTGATACCCATACTAAATATATAATTTCATTGCTTTTACCCTAAGAGATTGATATGAGGTTTAAGATGGTTAATGATAGGCACAAGAAGTCCTGGGTTATAGTCTGCTTGCTAATATGTTATACACATAGAGGTACTATATCTCCCCCCAAATCATTTAAAACATGTGAATGCTTGTTTGCTTGAAGCATGTTGTAAACCAATGAACAAGACAAAAAAAGTGGAACAAACATTGCCTTTTAAAATGTCAAGCTTAATGGCAGGTGAGTACTTTATTTTTCCAGTTTAATTTGCAGGGAGAGGTGTGGGGTGTTTTCTGAGTGTTAAAACATTATCTGCCCTCTAGCTAAGTTAGCTTCTGTGGAAATGAGATCCTGACCACTTGGCTGATGGATGCACACATAACTGACTTGCTCAATTCTAATTTAATTCTGGAAATATATCCCCTTTATGACTTTAATTTTTCTGACATGAAAACTTTCTATCTTTTAGATCTGGGTAGCTGCTACAGAACAACAGAAGTATTCTCTTGGTAAAAGTGGGGAGAAATGTAGTAAAGAAGAAGCTATAAACAAACCTGCAAAACCAATTTTCACATTGGCAGAGAGGGAAAAAGAAAAGATCATGAGAACTCAAATGGCTGTATCTTGAAACAATGGCAGGACCTTGGAAGTGAATAACTTGAAATTATTAATGGAAACTTTTACCACAAAAGATGTGCATATTTTAAAAAACATGCATTTTCTAGTTTCAGACTATGTGTACACACATGTGGGTGAGTGTGTTTGTGTGTGTCTGTCTGTCTGTCTGTGAGAGAGAAAGAGAGAGAATACAGTCAAAACTCTAAAAAGAACAGTAGACAGCCATGACCTAAATTATTGAAGCATATTGATCCAAACATTTTTTCCTCTTAGAGGCTGGTAGAAGCCAATACATAGAAACACTATTCTCATTATGTGAGAATTTCTGGGGAAATTTTTAAGTAAACAGTTTTTCTCCTAAGAAAAGAATTTAGGTAAATGAACTCTAAACTCTTCTGTAGATAAACCCAGTGTTTTGACTCATAGGTTGTTCCTGACCTTATTGCTCGGTCTTCCCTTTTGAAAAATAAGCTATTATTGCTATTTAATTTCAAATATCTAGAGATTCTCTGAAAAATTTTGAGCTAATGTGGGCAAAATGCATGGAGCTATTTAGAAGAAAGATGCTCTACAAATAAAAAAGTTAAATTATTATTTTCTCAGGCTGTTAATTTTATTCATTGCTTTTCTTCAAGCATGGAAGAACAATAAAAATTCATGCATTTTAATTTTTATTCTGTTTCTCTTATTTTGGGTTATATTCTCTAATTTGTGTTGACTCAAATAGGACAGGCATATTTGGTGGACTCTATGAAAGTGTTCAAGACATATTCTGGATGTATTTTGCAAATGGCAATTTGTTTGGTAAGCATTGGTTATATCTTGTATATTTCTTTGGTTCTATGTCTCTTTACATGACACCTCACCAATATATCCCAGAAACTCTTATTTCCCTCGCTGTCAGTTTTCATTCTCCCTTGAGATCTGTTGATAGTTCCACCCCCTTTAAAACCTGTTATTCCTTGGGTTTAAAACCTAGTCAAGTGGGGCTCCTGCCTTTGTGCTTCCTATGTCATCAAAAGAAAAAAAATATGTATATATATATATTTTTTTCCTTAGGCACTGAGGGATATACTAATATAAAGAAGACAAATTCACTATTCTCAAGACCTTACAATCTAATCTCGTAGGGGAAATGAAAAGTATAAAGATAAGTGCCCAAGAGTGGTTAAAAATCAAGGTGCTATGAAAGTTCCAAGTAGAGAAATATCATTTATAATTGGATAGATAGGGGAAGGCTTCATAGACGAGATGAGACTAGAGATAAATGTTGAAAGGGGTAGGAAGTCAGTAAGTGAAGATTGTGTGGGGATGGGCCAGAGTATGTCAGACATAGAAATGTGGTCAGGCAACAGCATAATAGTTTGAGTAAAACGTAAAAAGTTTAATTTAATTGGCACATAAACTCCACAAAAAAGAGTATAGTGAGCTAAATACAGTTGCAAAGATAGATCATAACCAGTTTGTGGAGGACTTTAAACATTCGATAAAGTGATTTTTTTGTATGTGAATGAAATCTTTCTAAGGACCTGAAAACATTTTGTTCTCTGTTCAAGTAAAGTCACTTGATCTCAAGTTCTTTGTTTATTCAAAAAAAAACAAACCAGGGAAACTGGAGCTAGATGATGTCCTAGATTCCAACTAGGCCTAAAAATCTAATGAACAAATAAGTAGATTTATTATTTACTCATTAAATTAGTTAATAAAATATTGATACCTTTTGTTTTTAAAGCATAGTCATATCTGCATATCCTGTTCCCTGCCTTCTACATCTTCCCTCATCTGTAGCTAAGAAAGAGTTTAACAAAACTAACCTGCTATATTGGGCCGCACATTCTATAATAAATTCTCCTCACCTCTATAACAGAAGAAGGGTGATATGTTTCTTTATCTCTTCTCTAGGATAAAGAATGTTCATTATAATTATACAGTAACGACTGAATTTTATTTTGCATTAATATCATTGTAGTGATTTCATGTATGATTTTTCTGGCTCTGCTTACAGCACTCTGCATCAGTTTAGTTTTTGTTTGTTTGTTTGTTTGTTTTTTTGGTGAGGCAGTTGGGGTTAAGTGACTTGCCCAGGGTCACACAGCTAGTAAGTGTTAAGTGTCTGAGGCCGGATTTTAACTCAGGTCCGCCTGACTCCAGGGCCAGTGCTCTATCTACTGTGCCACCTAGCTGCCCCTTCTGCATCAGTTTATATATAAACTTTCCTACCTTTCTCTGAATTCATCACACTCAGTTTCTTCTGATACAATAATATGCCATTAAATTCATGTACCATAATTTGTTCAGACATATTCTCCTGTTCTATTAATTAACTTAGAAAATATTTGCATATAATTAAAAGATAAACTCCAGTCTAGTTCGTGTCTAACTTATCACAAATTCAAAATGACTTGAGTTGTAATAAATGATATTTTGCTCAGGTCCAAATACCAAACAAAAGCAATGATAACTGGAAAGTTTTTATAAAATCAAGGTTCAATTTTCATCTATTTGGAATGATAAAACTGCCTTATACAAGATGCTCCATCCTTAATTATGTGTTATACTTGAAAATTATTGAATAATCATAGAATGATCAAGCATTGGTCCAAAGAAGAGAGCTCCATGGGTTTGGAACATTGCATGTATCTTCAGATCTTTTTAATGTAAAATATCATTTGTTATGTGGTATGTCTCTGTGGAAAATACTGGAACAAATTTAAATGATATAAAAACAAAATATATCAATAAATGTTTGTTTTTTAAAAAATACTGCTGAGCTTAGATTCCTTTGTTCTTTGCAATATAATGTAACATAACTATGTCTTTAAAAAACTACATTGAAGTTATACTACTGGGCTTAAGGAAATAAAGACATGCTCAGATCCCAATTTTTACAATATTATGATCTAGAATAAACCACTCAGTCTCTATGTGACTCAAAACAATTCCTTGTGCTTACTTACAAAGTCCTAGATGGGTTATAATTTATTTCCAAGGAGGGGAATTTCTATACTTGTAGTTCTTCATGCTGATAAAAATATATCACATCATCATATGTTTTAAAGCTGCAAAGGAACTGGAATTCCACCCCCCCCATTTTACAGAAGCCCATGAAAGTTAAATAATTTACCTAAGGTTTTAAGTGGGAGAATCAGAATTTAAACACAGACCTTTTGCCTCCATATCCCAAGCTACATTAGTTCTCATGGATCGTGCACATAATCCTTTGTATATTCAATTTACCTATATCTAAGTACACATCCACTAAATCCCATATCATTGCTGCATCATGGTGAGATGATGACCCAAGGGTCATAAAAGGCCAGTAGAGTTATATACCTAGTGATGGGTTGTATGTCTTCTTCAGAAGAACTAGCTTAACTAATTTCAGAGAAACTCACCAACAAGTTGGTTATAGGATAATGGATTTTTTTAGCTATAGCAGATCTCTAAGATACATCTACTAAATTTCAAGGGGTTCTTGTGTACAGAGAGTACAGCTCAGAAGAAATTGCAGATTAATTTAACAGATGCTCAATAACCAAACATCATTTAAATCCCTACTATGTGCTGAGATGTGTGCTAGGTGCTGAAGATAAAAAAGCCTAACTAACCAAGCCCCTGGCTTTAGGAACTTATAAGTAAATATATCTACATATCTATATAAATAGGGCATATAAATGTTTTCTCATACAGACCACAGACCTTTTATACAATGGAGCAGGTTAAGGAAGAATCATTTCTTCCCTCAGTAGTACAGATCTATTGTTTAACAAATACCACAAATCTTTAAATGGGAACTTAATCTGGGGCAGAACTGAAGAGGAATGAAACAAACCCATAGGTTCTACCATACTCTGGAGAAAAAAGAACCTGTATACTAGAAGCACATTTTTAAATACTCTCTTGCTGAAAGCTGCATAACCTACAAATGTTCATTTCTACTGGACAGAGATTTCAATCATCTTGAGAAAACAGGGTAGAGTGCTCCCTTGCCTTTAGCTATTAAAAGGGCAGATGGCCAGCAACTTCTTGGCTTCAAGTAGAGAACTGAACTCTCTGTAGTTAAAGAAGAATTTTTTAAAAAGTTAACTTACACCTAAAAAGAAATGCTGATACAAAAAATTAAAATAAATCTGAATGTATAGAAAGTTAAATATTCATATTCTGTGCCAATTCTCATAGTCTTATTGAAAGTCAGAAAAGAAGCCCCATTCATCTTAGAGCTTCTGGCTAAATTTAACTTCTGGCCAGATTTACTTTGCAAAATCTTATTGTAGATTCCAAGGTGTAAAGTCAAGGGTTATTACTACTATTCCACTATATTTAGTAATGAGCTAGGAGGCTAATAAATAATAGGCATTTTTGAAATAAAATGAAATAAAAGGGTCACTCATTAGGCAGTGTTGAACATTAAGGTTCAGCCAGGCTTGCAAAGATAGTATTCAACCATCTACATGGTAAGAGTATATAGGTTGCCAGGAAAGTCCTTTTGTCACACATACAAAACCTTATCCACCAGTTCAATAATGCCTGATGTTCATTTGTCTCCACTTCCAACCCCCTTAGGAGAGAACAATGTCACATTAATGAATAAAGGATTAAGCTCTCTTTCTTCCGTTCTCTTTTCAGTTGCTTCCAGAGGGTGAAGATCCCAATTCACCCACAGCAAGGGTGCCATGAACTGAATTAATGAAAGGGGAAGTACTTTCTTTCCCTTGCTTTCTCTTTTAAACCATCTATGAGAAATGGGCCTAGGGTTATTTGATATGTCATTGGTCCTTCCTTTTAGGTGTGAGAGATGATCCTGATAGACCTGGAGTTCAAGCAATAGGGATCTTGAAGCCAACCTAGAGGGTGGGATGTAGTAGCCAGCCAGCCTTCCAAGGAAACCGTGAGAAACTGGGAAGATAGAGCCTCAAAGCTGTAGAAGGGATGGACATGGAAATGGGGCTGTGCTACATTAAAACTAAGCTACATTAAAACTAAGCTCAATTATGAATCTAATCCCCTCTTTTCCCTAGAGACTAAGGCGGTGAGAGGGGAAGGAGGATTAGTCCTCCCATGTGTTGAGGGGGTGTACCACATTGTGATTATACTACATTTTGAAGTCAATATTTCTGTATAAAAGCTAAAAGAAAATAAAGAGTAAAAGACTGATATTATTGGCTTTCTATTTGAAAACAGATTTTGGTCAGAGTGGGAAGGTAGCATCCAAAGATACTGGAAGTTTGAGAAATAGTGAGCGAGGGTGAATCCTCATCAATGAAGGGTATAGAAAGTATACAATGGAATACAGGGCACTCAAAGACAATCTAACCTGCTTCTCACTATTTTTTATGGCAAATACAGACACACATCAATACTATCCATTTCAAACACAAATCGGGAATATATAAGAGAACACATCATGGGAGAAAATAGTGTAAAAAGTTAATTTTCTCACACCAAGGTTAATAATTTGACAAAAGGGAAAAAAAGTATAAGTAAAGACATGAATGCAACAAGAAGTGTTGATGCTAAATTACTATGTTTTGGTTTTTAAAAAATATTGTTGATTTTGTTTTTTAAAATCATAAAACTGTTAGTAGAAATGTTTCCATCGAGGCCTAGAAACTAAAGAAGTGATGCCAAATATGCCTTCAAGAAAGATCCAAATGTTAAGAGAGCCAAAGAGATAAAAAAAAATAAGGCATCCTGGTGTAGTACAGGGTAGTTTGGTGAAACCCATTCCCATAAAATAAATCAAACATGCCAGCCAATCCACTTGTAAATAGCAAGCTAGCTGATTAAGAAGGTATCTTTTACTTAATACTATTGTGCAAAGCCCATTACACAAAAATTAACAGTTTCTGTGACTCCCTCAAGCATCCCCATGCTTGACCACATTAATACTGCCTTCATACTTAAGAGATGCTAAACATTAATGACATTAGCAATTATAGAAATGCTGTGGCCATGCCATTAGCTGGATTAATGTTTCTTAAATGGTAGCATCTGCAAATACAGCTAGAAATAAAAACACACACATCCATGTCCCTAGATGAGATGGCTGACACATGGCTGCTGACACTTGAATGGGATGCTTTGTCAGACTTGCACAAAAATGCAGATGAATTGCAGGGAAAGAAAACTAAGAAATTCAAAGGCTTTCTTGATTGCCTTCTTTAAAATGCCAAGAACTTAAGCTGGCCTTTCTTATCTTCCACTACACGCATGTGACACTTTAGGAGGTCTTTCTTATTGTACTATAATTCAGTGATTGTTCCAGCCCTGTGCTCCATGCCTTCCTTCCAAAGGGCAGCATGAGATATATAATTCTGGTAATGAACAGCTGCATAATTTAAGGGTCGAACTAGTAGGGCACTGTTCCTTATTTGTGTTGCTTTAGCAGTTGCCAAGATATTCCAAGCCTATTTAGGAATACAATTTTTTGACTGCTTTATTTCTCACAGATGATATATGTTGGGATTTGGTTGTGTTCCAGAAAGTGAATTTTATCAGCAGAAGTACCAGAGCAAGCTTTTCTCTCATTTTACTCCAAAGGGCAACAGCAGTGAGCTATAATGAGGCAATTTTTTTTTCCAGCCATGCACACTCTGTGTTCTATCAGGCAGAGTTGTTTAAACCTAGTACTGTCCCTTTCCAAAGCATGATAGACTCAATCACAGAGCTATCAAAGGCATTTCCCCACAACATCCCTCTAACACAAGGCCAATCTTCCGATGTTATAAAGGTCTGGGTAGCAGCTAGCCCCTTCAAGATGAAGGCTTTACACTGATTAATCAGTTGCTTTTTTATTCCATGTTGGCAAGTATTCCCTGTTTGTAAATAAAAGGTTTACCCTGAATTTCCCATAAACTAAAGAGCATAAGGCTGGTTTGGCCTATGTTCACAGAGCAAGAAAGTTGCCTGCTGTTGAATCCACAGAGATGTGCTGTGTCTCCTGTCATAAATACTCCTTCCAGGTATCCTGCAGCATATATTGAAAATTACTTCATCTAAAAACAAATGCCATTTCATAATGATCAAGCAGCATAAAATCACTTATTTTTTCTTCAGTATCTTTTCTCTCTTTCACTCTGATGCTTTCATTGTTTGTTCAGAGGACCTTCTTGTACAATTTGTGATGCTTGAGAGGTTCACAGTGTTCTCAGAAATAGATAGGGAATAAAATACAACATGATAGCTATCTTAGAGTGAAAAAATCACAAATTAAAATATCTTTCTCTTAAAAAATGGATTAGGGTACTTCCTGTCTTTTCAGATGGTAAATAGCTAATGGAACACACCACCACCACTAACAACAACAACAAAGATGTGACAGACCAAGTAAGCTAGAAATTGTCTGAAAAGTGGCAGGCATTGTGGTTCACTGATGACCCAAATTACTTTTAGGCAGTTTGGCACATCTCCACTTGTCACACTTAGAATGCTGAGCCAAACGCATTCAATTAATATGGAGAATTTCCCTTTTCTTGAAGGAGGAACAAAACTGCAAACAGTGATGGACTGTGCTCTGCTCGCATTCAAGGGCTGCATGTCTTACATGGGGGTGGGTGGTATAAAATAATTACATATAAAGGGCCCATAACCTAATGACATACATTATGTTCTGGTCCTCACTTGCCTTTGGTTTCCTTTTATGTCAAGAGAATAATCATTAAATTATCTACTCCTGACTTTGATTTTTTTATGTATACTTTATCTCCCTTGCTATCCAGTATTTCAACTACCAGAACACAGTGTGTGTGTGTCTGTGAAAAAATGCACTTGCTGAAATATCTACTCACACTAAAAGTTTGAAACTATTTTCTCCCAATTTTGAAAGCTTGGTGAAGAGGCTTATTTCATTGGTAGCAAAACCTTCATGAATCAATATCAGTTTTTGACACTATTATATAAATCCATCCATCACAGTGTGGTGATAACAGTTATGCTTTCACTATGACCAGTGCTGGTTTATGCTTCCTGAATTATTGGAAGCATAGTTACATCAGGTTAGCAAAGGGGAGGGAAGCAGAGATCAAATTTATAGAGCTATATAGTTCTAACATTGACAGCTTGGGAATCAGCATAGCACAGTGGAGCATGCACTAGATTGAGAGTCAGAAGGCCTGAGTTCTGGTCCCAGCTCTGTCATTAAACTGACTGCATAACATTTAGCCTATATGGGCTTCACTTTCCTTACTAAAAAACTAAGAGTGCTGGAGAAGATGGTTATTGTACCTACCACCTATATGGAATTGGGCAACTCACTTAACATCCAACATCCCTAAACCTCAATTTCCTTATCTATAAAATAAAGGTATTGAACTAAATACCTTTTGAGATCTCTTCTAGATCTCAACCAATGGTCCATGACCAAGGCTCCTTCTTGTTCTAAAATAGGATGGAACACAAATACCCTAACAGATATTTCTTCTGCTTTCAATTAAATCAACAGAAGTCACTATATAAGGAAACAGAAATAATAACAACGCTAATGATGACAACATTATATTGTCTCTCCTAAATCTAAAGCATTTTATTCAAGTGGGCTTGCCATGTAGAGACATACACTCCAACTTTCTTAGTTCATGAGGGCACTTAGAAAATGCATAATATGGCTTCTCTATTTTGAACAGCCTTTGCCTGGGAATTTGATTTCCTTAGTTCTACCTTCATCTTTGCCTTTACTAGATGTGTAGTTTTGTTAAATACCTTGACCATCTTGGATTACAGTTGCCTTATCTGTTCAATTAGAATATGGGAATGCTTTTTGACATTGATTGCTTAGATAATTTCTCTTTCTAGTTCTAACATTTTATGAGAATAAATGGTATCCCAGAGCCTTGAAAGAGTTCAAGTCCCTTTTTAAGTTTCACAGGATCATAAATTTCAAACTGAAAGGGATACTGGAGATAACGAGTCCTATAACACTTATTTTATAAATGAAGAAATTTGCCCAGAATCACATATCTGATAAGTATCAGAGACAGAATTTGAACTCAGGTCTTCTTTACTCAAAACCTGAAATTCCATACTAAGTAATGATTCATACCTTAGAGGAGAATTTGGGATATAAACAAGCAAATTAAACCAAAAAGGCTTAAGACCGTGGCTTATTCTAATGAATACGAAGAAAGTAATATTTGAGCTTTGATTCTAATTGCTTTGTGGATTCACCAGATAAATACAACATGGAAAAATATGTGTGTGTGTCTAGGGATAAAATACAATTAGCTTTTAAACATGTATGTAGATATATAATGATTAGTCAGTCAAGAAGCACATATTATGTTCAACATATAGCACCTATGTGCAATAAATCTCTAACTTTATGTATTCTGTACTTTTTTGAAGCTCTGATTTGAGTAGTGTAGTATCCTCCCCATCAAAGAAAATCACAAACTGCTTCTACTTCATTATCACTTATTGGCCAACTTTTTGCTGATGAGCGTATCTTAACTTAGACTAGTCCTTGGAATAAAGTTCATAGACACATAGAGAGTTGTATCAAATCTTCTCTAGCTTTGTAGGACCTGCTAAGGCTTTCATTCTGCTGTTATGATATTTATGAATGCAAGATCACCTCCATACCACGGTGAAAAACTGGGATAGGATTTTGGTAGAGGATTGATAATATATGAAATATAATTTATCTACATATATTTATACAAAGAATATCTCAGATTTATCTTACATATTTCATGTATATAAACTTTCGGAGTACACATACAAATCAATGTATAACATTATCCCAATAAATTTGGCCAACATGTATCAAGCATCCATTATGTGAAATGCACTGTGTTAAACACAGGATATATAATTATGAAATCATAAACAATTCCTGTCTTCAAGTGGTATATATAGATTCTACATTCTCACTTAAAATGCTTACACTATGCAAATTATATATCCATGTATAAGTTTACATAAAAAGTACGCAAAAATGAAATAACGTTTTGAATTTGCTCATTCAATGTTAATTGTTAATATGAGTCAGAACTTTTATATATGAAATTGTAATTATTATATAACTAATTTATGGTTCAGGAGAGTTAAAATATTCTTTGCCCTCTTATCTCCTTTCTCTCTATTCTTTCCCTTAGCAATTCCATTCATTTTCATAATATCAAGTAATATTTTTCCATGACTCAGAAGACTAACAAAATTAGGGTTCTTGTCAGCATCTCTCTCCTGAACTTCAGTATCACAACTTCAAATTTCAAAAGGACATATCTACTTGAATATCCTGCTTTTGTACCAAATTCAACATGTCCAAAATAATGTCCAAAAGATTCCCCCAAAAACTTTCTCTTTTTTGCTTTACGTGACAATGATTATACTTTTCCTCCCTACTTGTGACCTTAGAATTACCTCAAATCTTTTCTCTTGTTTTTACCCATATGGTAGAGAGGTCAACATTACAGCTCCAAAAAGTCACTATTCAGGGTTTTTTTTGGTAACTATAGTAGCAATACCCCCTGCCCTGAAGACCCAGAGGGGAGAGAAATATGTTTCTATATTATTAAATAGAATATAATTATATTTTGGTTATTTATTATATTCCTGACCATTAAAAAATAGACCTTGCTGAACAAGGGGCCCATTAGAGCGGTATGTAAATATCAAACTAAAGGTCTTAGAAAGTTCATATAAGTAGTCAGTATATTCCTGCTATGTGTGATAACTTTCAAGATTAAATACAAAAAGAGCCAGTCTACTTTTCACTCTCTCAACTAATTGTGATACACCAAGACGTGAAGGCATATAGATTTGGAAAACAGAGATGATGAAGACAACTCAGAAGCAGAGCTCCTGCAAGTATTAAATCATAGATCAAATCAGTCTTGGGCTTGCCACCCTTCCTATGGATTTGGTGTCATGTCACTATGTGATGACATGGATCAAGGAGATGTAGCCCCTGGAGAATTGAACTGGCCAATACTCATCAATGAGAGAGAAGGAGAGAGAGAAGGAGAAATAGGTGGGGGGGGGGAGAGACAGACAGACAGAAAGACACACTCACTTTATTAAGTAATTATTATGTATGAGGCACTGTGCTAATACAAACATAAGAAAACAAGAAACCCCTTCCCCTCATGGAACTTCTATTTGAATAGTAGAATATAACACACCAAAAGAAACTTAAAAATGGAGAAGGCAAGTTTTCCTGGTGAGGAAATGGAGAAGGATGGAAGTTGAATGAAGGTAGAAGCCATCTTCTCATAGCATACCCAGGTCACTGGGAATTCATTTATATTTCATATTTATCAGCTGATTAGCCAAGATCATGTTGAAAGGTTTGGATCTGGATTCTTACTTGCAGTGCTTCTCTAATCTATGGGGAATATATCATGTTTCTCCAGTTGTCCCTTATCTTTCTAGCAAATGAGACCCAGGTTCCATACACAATCTTCTCACACTTCCCATTGGGTCTTAGCAAGTGGGAAAAAAAAGGTGAAAAGAATCAGAAGCCTGGATTGTCCATTTTCCTCAATACAGGAGGTTTTTAATAAATGTTCTTCAAAATTAAATTTGAATGTCCAAAAGTTATGTCATAAGCAAAAGATAGTAACTACAAATGTTATAAAATTTTTCTTAAAGAATCTGAACTATTGTCCAGCAATTAAAAACAGAACTATACAGTGGATAAAGCACCGGCGGCCCTGGATTCAGGAGGACCTGAGTTCAAATCCAGCCTCAGACACTTGACACTTACTAGCTATGTGACCCTGGGCAAGTCACAACCCCCATTGCCCAACAAAAACAAAAACAAAACAAACAAAAACAGAACTATAATCTTTGTACTATTTACCATTGTTTTTCCTCTTTCATAGGCTTTTTGCCCCTTTGCATTTTTAAAAAAGTGATAGTAGACTCCTAATAGGGAAGCTAGATGGCTCAGTGGATAGAGCACTGAGCCTGGAACCAGGAAGACCTGAATTTAAATGCAACTTCAGGCACTTACTAGCTATATGATGCTGGCCAAGTCACTTAACCTGTTTGCCTTAATCCACTGGAGAAGAAAATGGCAAACCCTGCCAGGATCTTTGCCAAAAAAAACTCCATGGATGGATGTCTGTGGGGTCAGAAAGAGTTTGACATAACTGAATGACTGAACACCAAAGAATAATACTATAAATAATACAGATTAAGGATTCAATTTATATTAAAAAATTGTAGTGTTATGGAAATGTTTGCTCCTGATGAAGAGTGTAAAACTAGGCAACTTTGATTAAATGAATTCTCCCCTTTCTAATGTAACCTCCCCTGAAAGAATACATCTTGAAAATCTCAAGAAACTTTTCACAGTTTTACATAGGAATGGGAGAAACCTTCCAAAATTTGTGTGGAGGCACACAGCCATTTTATTGGAATTCAGTTCCAGGTGCATAGGACCAAAATACGAAAAACCACAGGGTACCATATATGCAGCCAGTAGCTAAGCATGAGGGACAATTCACCCGCTCCCTTACCAGATGCTACTCTGCTCTCTGACCAAAGCCTTGAGATGCTGCTTCTGCAGGAGCATAAGCTTAAGAGGCCACTGACAGCTTGGAAAGAGAGCATTTTCTCTCCAAGCCTAGGTAGCCAAGTTTCTAATGTTTTGTTGGATGCAAAGAGGAGAACTAAGAATAACAAATTTAGCTTTGGGGCAAAAGGAAATTTGCATTTTATAGTCAAAAGGAAGAGGGGGGAAAACCCCAAACCCCAGTGGTTAGCAGCATATTCTAGTTTTTGTCAAACATTTAGCCCCATATTTTAATGCCTCTCAAAAATAAAATAATTTAAAGACCAAGATTAAATTTCCCAAGGATATAGTGAAAACACTTGGTTACAGACTAACCAATAACCCTAATAATGGATATTCCCCAAATCTCTGACTCAGAGGGCCAGAATAATCACTAAACTATACTACAGAAGGAAGCCTTCCTAAAGTATCACATGTATATAATGGATCACTAGAAAGGACTCTGTGGATACCACCAGATCTGTGGAAGAAGGAAGGAAGGACAGACAGATGGAAGGAAGAATGGAAGAAAGGAAGGAGGAAAGAAGGGAGGGAGAAAAGAAGGAAGGGAAGGAGGGAGGGAAGAAAGGCAGAGGGAGGGAAGCAAGGAAAGGGAAAGAAGGAAGGAGGGAGAGATGAAATTGCGCGCACTTTATTATTTTGCTATTCTTTTGTCCTTGGTCAAGGACATAAAAACAATAAAAAGAGAAATCAAATTCCCTAAAACAGCTCTGTCAGAGTTATTTACTGCTATCTACAATAGCTTTAAATATTTTCAAAGCCTTATTCTGAGAACATCTAATGATCCTAATTTCTGTCATTCAGATGTTTAAATGTATGTTTAACAGTTTACTTTTCATTTAACTGAGTTTATGGGCAGACATGTTCCATATATACATTTTACATGTGTTTATGATAACAACACTGTGTAGTTTAGTGGACAAGGTGTTGGCCTCAGAGTCAGGAAGAATTAGGCTTCAGTCCTATTTCTGATATACTGACTGTGGTCAAGTCAACTCCTCAGTGCCTCCGGGATTTTTTTTTTAATCACTAAGCTACAGATTAGTTGTTCATGTGTGTCTGTGGAAGAAGTTTCCATGCCAGGGAGTTCCTTACACAGATCAAATCAGAGCTCCAGACAATTTGTATGTAAATCTCTGCATATAGCCACATAGATGTATTGTGCACATAGTTATCTATTTATCTCCCAGGAAGGGATTTCTGCATTGACCAATGTAGATCATATTAGCAAGTGCTTTGAAATTTTAACCTTAGAGAGTTTACTGGCACATTAAAAGATGAAGCGACCTTCCTGGTCAGGGTCAGAACTCCAGTATGTCAGATGTGGAACTGGAACCCAGCTTGTCTTGATTTAGAGGTCAGATTGGTATCTACTGTATTTTACTATACCATATATACCATACCATAACTGTACCATACTACATACACACATATTGGTTTTATCCTAAATTTCTAAAGAAAAATAATAGAACTAATTATTTTCAAGATCATCAAGCTTAAATGAACTAGAAAACAAAGTTCCATAGAGTTTGTTTCAATTCCAAAGTCACATAGTGTCATTCATCAATCACAAGAATTAATCAGTCACAGAACACAATCTATTTGCCATCCCATAATCATTTCCTTCATAAGAATATTCTGTTTAATTCACTTTTGAGGGCCATATCTTCAGCAATGATGTTCTTCCCTCCATCTTATTGATAGTATGAGAGCAGTCAAATGGTGTTTACCTAATAATGATAATAAACCAAGGTGGGGTGGGATTATCTTATCTCTTCAGCTGCTTTGATCCCAAGTTCCAATTTCAAGAACATGAAAAACTATGGCACCTGACAATGATCATGTGTTCATTTCATGTGGAAATCTATCTCAAAGTTTTTAAAGCACATAATGCATTACTTTCCTTTTGTTCTTTAATTACAATGTAAAAAAGAACCCAATGAAATTAAAATTGAATAACCAATAAAACACTAGCACCAACAAAATTGAACCAAATGCACACTGTAAACACTGGCTTAGAAAAAGAATGATTCTACTCTTATATTTGGAGACAAGGTTTACAAATGTTTATATTGGAAACCCTGCAGTGATAGAAGGTAAATGCATCCTGGTAATATTCTATATGCAAATGTGGTTGTAGAAAGCATTCCTTTTTGACAGTGATCTTGTAATCACATTTGATTTGTACTTTATATGCAATGTTCTAGTTCTGAGTTATCAGAGCCAAGGAATAAAGAATTCTTAATGTATTTCTATTATTAACTGTTCAGTGGCATTCAATTTTTAAGTTCTTGTAGGAAAAAAATTAGTTAAGTGATTTGGTTTTGTATAATGATTGGATTGATAAGTCCTGTACGTAGTTGGAAAGCAATTTTATATAACTTTATTATGACTAGTCATAGAGGCCCATTATGTGACACTTTCCTGAGCGAGCACCATTTAAGTGAAGAATACTGAACATAGTTTTCCTTTATGTTTCACATACTAAAAAAGAACAACTGAGATCTGAAAATACCAGTCATACAGTATTTCAAACCTGGAAAACATTTTAGTCCAAGCTATCTTCCTCAGTGTAGTTATAAGATAGAGAATTTTATTACCTATTTAAACTGTTTTGTAATTTTTTTTCCTATTGTAGTTCTGACCTTCACACAAAAACACAAAAAACAGATGGAGGGAGAGAGGGAAAGAGGAAGGAGTGGGACAGGGAGGGGAGAGACAGACAGACAGACAGACAGAGAGAGAAAGAGAAGAAACATTTAAGAGAGATAAAAAAACTATGAACAAGAATGAAGGCAATTTAATAATTTTGTATATGGGGTAAATTATAATATTTCTTATATTTAAGGTAACAAATTTATGATTTAAAATTATCTTGATACATTCAAATTACTGTTGCCTTGGTATTGTTCCACCACTAACACCACCACCACTCTGATCACTGACAGCATGAGAGACATCATGGCATACTGAATTGAGTACTAGCCTCAAATCAAGGGAATTCTGGGTACAAAACCCAAATCTAACAAATATTGGCTATGTAACACAGACAAGCCACTTAATTATATATGCCTACAATTATAAGTTATCTCCCAACAAAGTGTCAAACTTCATGGGTAGAGTGAGTTTACTATATCACTGAAATCACAGTTCTAATACTTAACCTGTCTTTATAGATGCTATGTTAAATATTATTTATAAAAAATCACCTGGGGGCAGCTAGGTGGCGCAGTGGATAGAGCACCAGCCCTGGAGTCAGGAGTACCTGAGTTCAAATCTGGCCTCAAACATTTAACACTTATTGGCTGTCTGACCCTGGGCAAGTCACTTAACCCCAATTGCCTCACTAAAAAACAAAAAAAACAAAACAAAAATCACCTGAGTCGATTATTTTATTTAACAACTAGATCTATCCTTTATTTTCCTCTCTTTTTTCTACTTGGAATATTAATTTTGCTGTTGAATTGTTACATTTTACATTTTCATTTGGAATTTTTTTTTCCTCTGAGAAAAGTCTAAGACAATCAGTGGAAAATTACATTATAAAATGTCTTGTCACATAGACCTGAGGGAATGAACAATGAGGTCTAAGATGATTCATTATACTCATCTGTTCAAAGGAAAAAAAAATAAACTTCTGGTAACTCATCAAGACCCCTTGGCATATGATGGCTACAGTGAAGAAAATGGAACCTGAACAGCTACTGAAGGTTTAACTTGGCTTTTGGCTGAGGCAAATCAGATCTACGAGTGAGGCTTGGCTCAGTTTGTTGCCTGCCTGTACAGTAAAAACATTAGGCAAAGAACAGGAAGCAATTGTCTCACTGCCATAAAGCAAACAGAACCAGTCACATTTTTTTTTCCTCCTCTTGGTTGCCCACAGCCACATAGTTATACATGAAATGACTACAGGCTAAGCAAGTTTGAATTACTAAAGATCTACCACATAGAGTTCATGTTGAGACATCAGAACCTCAGCTGCTAGAAAGCTGCACTTCATTTATCTTTCTCTCCCAGTATCCAAGAGACTGGCTTTCAAATCACAGGCAGTCAAGTAATGTTTGTTCCATGTAGTTGAAGATATCCAGGAAGAAGCCTTTGGCCTCTTTTCTGTACATTATCCTTCTTGTCATCTGAGGTAAACATTCCATTTTCTCTCAAGTAAGCACATGTACCTGACAAAAGATTTCTTAACTCTCTCTGATGAGATTTACTGATTCCAAATGAGTCTGATTTGAATAGCTAATTTATTCAATTCTAATCATTTCATAATTTGGTTTATTTGTGTGTTAAATCCAATGCATTATTTTAGATCTCATACTCCTTGATATATTTGACAGCATTACAAACCCATGTTAGCTATTTTCTTCTCCCTTCCCTTCAGTGATGCCACATTCAATGGTACTCCTCTCTATGATTTTTATAATAAACTGAGGTTCATAATATATAAGTTAATTACCTTTTTATATCCTCTGCTAGCTATTTGTATTCTTCCTAACCACTTTAGCACTTTTTCCCTAAGGGATTGTCCTGGATATTCGCTACTCCTACACTTTTTTCCTTGCTGATCTCATTCACTGTAACAGATTCAACTATCACCTCCCTGAGGATGAATCTAGACTGATGTTTCCAGCTCTTTCCCCCTCTCTTTCCTATTTCAAGATATACATCTAAATCTCCAACTTCCTATAGCATAATTTGTCTATCTTCATAACAAAAATAATACCTGGCATTTATATAGTTCTTTAAAGTATACAGATAAATGATCTCATTTGACTCAACATCAGTTTTTCTAAAAAATATCTGGGAATTTTAGCAAGAAGAAAAGGACTCAACAGTATGATATGGCAGCTAATAAAATGACAGTAACCTGCATACAATCACATAGTATCTTGGACTAGACAGATAATAATCTGGCTTTACTTTGCCATAATTAGCCCACAGTTATAGCATTATATTCAGTTTTGCCACTGAGTTTTAGGTTGCATAATGATAAACCAGAAGGTCTATTGGATGGAAACCATGATGGTAAAGAACCTTGTTTATGCCTTATGTGGATTAAGTGCAGGATCTTGCTCATGATTCATTTAGAGAAAAGAATACTCAAGAGGGCACATAAACATATGGTCACAGATCCAAAACTAGAAGGGACCTTGGTGATTATCTGCTTCAAGTCATCCATTTTCTTCATTCATTCATTCATTCATTCATTCATTCATTCATTCATTCATTCATTCATTCATTGTTTTTGTTTATTATTGCAGGGCAATGAGAGCTAAGTGACTTGCCCAGGGTCACATAGCTAGTATGTGTCAAGTGTCTGAGGCCTGAATTAAATTTAGATCCTCTTGAATCCAGAGCCAGGGCTTTATCCACTGCACCACCTAGCTGCCTCCTACAACTCTACTTCTATTGTAAGGCCTGTTAACCTAGTTTCTGACTGCTGTGAATCAATTCAGTGTCTGGATTGGAATTTCTTTTCTACGCCCATTCTTCAAATTTTATGTACAAGGACATGATTTTGCTTCTTAGAATTTTGCAACTGCAAGTGCTATCCTTACTCACTCTGAGAAATGTGAATTAATCACTATTACTTTATATTTTAATGATTTATGCCACTGGAAAAAAACACACTTCCCAAGTATTGACAAATGATTTGCACAGGATGTGAGGTGCAGAGTGTGGGTATTTCAAAGAGGTATCAGAAGATATAAAGGTTGTGACAAAACCAGGAGACAAATATAGTCATCCCTATATCATTGATACTTCCAAAAGAATTCAATTTAGCTAGCATTTAATCTGTCTTTCAAGTCCTTTTTTAGGCTTATGACACGGCTGAATGCCGCCAATTGCAGTCCTTGTTTAGATTTTTCCAGGAATAATTATGGCACCATATAAAATAAATGCACTTATTAATACATTAATTTCTCAGCATAGGAAACTCCTAGTAGGAGAATTCTTACTACCAACAGTTTATCACCCCCTTTATGATTTAGTTAAATGAGTCCTAGAAAGTGGCCTGAGGCATTCGGAAGTTCAGTGATTTTCCCAGGGTAGTCACTCAGCTACTAAGTGTCAGTTGCAAAATTTGAATGTGCTATCCTTGACTCCAAGTCCAGCATTCATCTATTATACCATAATAGCTCTGAACTTCCTAAGGGAAGTAAACATATTTTAAAAACTCAAATTCCTTGATTTCAACCATACTAAACTTATACATATATAAACTTATTAAAATATAAACAACATAAAGTCAAAACAAATATGTACATATATATACATATATGTATGCACACACAAACATATATATATATATATATTATATATATATAATGTTTCTCATTAACTACTTTCTCTGAGTAAACCACTGTGCTTATGCAGAAGGACTGAACATCTCTTTTTCATCCGTGTTCCCCAAGTGGTAGAAAGAAATGTTTCACAGGATGTCTGGCATTAATAACAACAGATACTACTACAAGAAGACCTTCTTTTGTGGACCATCTTATTTTATACTTACACGTTCCTCTGTTCAATTTATACTCTAGATCCTTCTTTATCATTGGCTTCTCATAAATAGTTCTGAACTAACAGCCTAAATTGCCTCCAGCAGGCTGTGACTCCAAAATGGAACTGCTTTTATTTCCTTTCTCTCTTTTTTTTTTACACTACTCCTCGTGAACATTTGGCAACTTATTAATGGGTCAGTGTACTCTGAAACACTTAAATGAATTCTTCCATTTGAACTATTCATTACATGATAATCACGACCTAGTGCAAGCTCTGATCAATACAGATGTACAGAGTGGCTGTAAAACAACCTGTCTAACCAAGGAGGGTAATCCACCATTTTACAGATTTGAAGAGTCAATCAATTAAACGCCGGATAAGGTCAAATACTACTGATTGAAGATTCAATGGAATCACTTCCTTACCTTCCTCTCTTTGGATTTTTCTTCTGATCTGAGCATGATTTCCTTAAAATATGTAGCCCCACCCCACACCCAGTGGCTCCACTTATACACTAAGAAAATAAGTGGTCTTGGTGCAACATAATGATTCATTGACATAGGAATCAATATTGTTATAAAACCCTGAAGCCATAAAAGATTGAAAAATAATAATATTAATGGTTAAACATCTATAGCATTTTAAAAAGTATAATTTAAGAGGCTCCTGGTGCTAGCTAGACATATTAGTTCATATATCAACTTAGACATCCACCTACCTACAGTAGTAAATCTGTTAATATCTAAAATAATACAGCAGAAGGAAGTCACTAATGATCTTTTTACCCATCATCCCTAATATAACTGCTTGATTTTAAGCTGTTCCTTGGCATCATTATTAATGTTCATATGGTAAGCTTTATATGTTTTGCCATTTGCTATGATTCCTTTTTACATGTTTTCTAGCACCTTCAGTAATACCTTGAGGATTAGTGATCTTTGCTAAATGCAGACATAAAAATATAACAGTCTAGTGTGCATGCCATCTCTTAATGCTACAAATATTTTGATATTCTTTGTAAAGAATCACCAAAAAAAAAAAAAAAAGCTTGTTCTCTATCTGAAACAATGCATTTCTGGGCTTCAACAGAACTCAAAGTTGCACCTTCTTATTTGTCCTCATCTATCGGGAGATAGATTTGCCGCTTGTATTTTTATCTCACTGTCTCCAGAAAGTAGTAAATAGAAAACTGGAAATATAGTGCATTTGGAAAAATGCCACCTGGCACAATCAAGCACTAGGTGGCTAACTAAATATTGTGTACAGAAACAACTGGCAAAAGAGAAATTTCACTTGTTAGAATGCAGCAGCACATCTGAGCTTCACATTTAATAAGAAAACAAAATGTTTACCTTGTGGATCACTATGATAATATTTAAATGGCAGGGACCTTCTTCTTTCCTTACCTTTCATACTTATATAATGAAGCACATTTGTATTCATTTTATGAGTTCCTTTTAACTTTTGCTACTAAGGAGTTAGAAAAAAATGAATAAAAATAGATTCTCTGTGAATTATTCTATTAGTAGGAATTATTTTTGGGATATATATATATATACATATACATACATACATATATATATATATATGTATGTATTTAATTGTGTTGGAAGAAAATTGAAGACAAAGTGGAAAATCAAATGGCATTTTCATGTCACAGCAATCCTTTAAGAGGAATGCTGTGTTTCCTTCTCAGGTTTCTAAGACGAAGGCATGTGTTTTCAAAATAAGAAATGTGATACCATCAGATGAGGCTTCATTCAGTTCTTGTCTAACTTGAGAGTATGGATGTTTTCATCAAATATTAAAGACCAATACAACTTCTTTTCAAGGAAAAATTAAAATATATTGTTTTCTTTGTAAGGCATGAGCTAGAAAGGATGAAAAATGGATTTATAACATGGGCAATAAGAATGAACACGAGGCCAAAAATCTTTAGGTGGAAACCTGAAGAGGAAAAGGGGTTTATTGGCTACCAAAATCTAAATGAAATCTCTCAGGCTAGCCTCCTTTTAATGTGTTCTGTTCTTCTTCCATATACTCTAATCTGTATCAATGATGTAGTAGGTTTGGGGAAGGGAAGCCCAAGACATTAAAATACAGGTACACCTATTTATTGTGTTCTAGGTCTAGTTGCAATTGTTCCTTACTCCAACCCTCTGATAATTGTTAATCTTGTTCTAGCTATGGGAAGCCCAAGATATTAAAATACAGGTAAGCCTATTTATTGCGTTCTAGATCTAGTTGCAATTGTTCCTTACTCCAACCCTCTGTTTGATAATTGTTAATCCTGTTCTAGCTATGTAAAAAAATGGCATAATTCCTTCTCAGATCAAAGGCTTCCCACATTCACTATTGAGCTGAATGAAATAAAGCATACAAAGATTTCACTTTAAAACAAGGGCATATACTTATCAAATACAAATGACTAAAATATATATAGATTACTTTGGGGAAGTTCTCATTCAAAAATAGATATGGGGGGCGGAGCCAAGATGGAGGAGAGGAAGCAGTAAGCTGCCTGAGCTCTCCTTCTGTTCCCTCAAAAAGAACATTAAATCAAGCCTCTGGACCGATTCTGAAACTACAGAACCTGCAAAGAGATAGAGAGACACAGTCTTCCAACCAGAGATAATTTAGAAGACTTCAGGAAAAGGTGGGTCTGACTTGGGCATAAGGGAGGCCCAGCGCAGGGCAGCAGCCCGGGGCTGAGGGGGTCGGGACAAGTCAGCAGGAGCTGTGGGCCACAGCTGAACAACTGAGACCCCTGGAACCTGGCTCAAAAATCTGGTGGTCAAGAAGGACAGTGGAAAAATGTACCTGCACCACCCGGGAGGGCAGGTTGCTGGCTGTGGGGCCGCGAGCAGGACAGATTGGGATAGGGTGCCTGGCCGAGTGCACTCAGACAGGAAGTGCAGGGGGCAAACTACACTCACTATAAAGGCCTCAGAGTAAAAAGCCGGTCACACAGCACCTACATCCCTGCACAAGAAGCCCAAAACAGGGACCCTGGTGCCCCCAGAGCAGACCTCAACTTAAAAAATAAATAAATAAGCTGCAATAATGAGTAAGAAGCAAAAAAGAGCCCTCTCCATTGAGAGCTTTCTGTATCAATAGGGAAGAAGCCAACACAAACTCAGATGAGGACAATACCCTCAAATTGCCTACCTGTGAAGCCTCATGAGGGAAGGTGAATTGGTCTCAAGAACAAAAAGCCTTCCTGGAAGAGTTAAAAAAGGATTTAAAAAAATCAATTGAGAGAGGTAGAAGAAAAAATGGGGAGAGAAATGAAAGCGAAACAAGAAAACTATGAAAAAAGAATCAGCAGCTTGGAAAAGGAAGCACAAAGATTGACTGGCCAAATGGAAAAGAAAAGTGCATAATTTCACTGAAAAAAACAATGCCTTAAAAAATTCATTTGGCCAAATGGAAAAAAAGGTGCATAATCTCATTGAAGAAAACAATGCCTTAAAAAATTCATCTGGCCAAATGGAAAAAAAAGTACATAATCTCATTGAAGAAAACACTGCCTTAAAAAATTTACTTAGCCAAATGGAAAAAAGGGTGCATAATCTCACTGAAGAAAACAATGCCTTAAAAATTAAAATTGGAAAGTTGGAAGATAAGGAATCCATGAGACACCAGGAATCAGTCAAGCAGAATCAAAAGAATGAAAAAATAGAAGAAAATATGAAATACCTCCTTGGAAAGACAACTGATCTGGAAAACAGATCAAGGAGAGACAATTTGAGAATCATTGGACTGCCTGAAAGCCATGACCAGAAAAAGAATCTAGACACCACATTCCAGGAAATTATTAAGGAGAACTGCCCTGATATCATAGAATCAGAGGATAAAATCATCATTGAAAGAATCCACTGATCACCTCCGGAAAGAGACCCCAAAAGGAAAACTCCAAGGAATATTGTATCCAAATTGCAGAATTATCAGGTGAAGGAGAAAATACTCCAAGCAGCCAGAAAGGAGCAATTTAAATATCATGGAGCCACAGTCAAGATTGCTCAGGACCTGGCAGCTTCAACATTAAAGGACCGCAAGGCTTGGAATATGATATTCCGGAAGGCAAAGGAGGTTGGATTGCAGCCAAGAATCTATTACCCAGCAAAATTGAGCATTCTCTTTCAGGGGAAAAGATGGACATTTAATGACATTGGGGACTTTCAATCTTTCCTGGTGAAGAGACCAGAACTAAATAGAAAATTTGATCTTAACATACAAGACTCAAGAGAAGTTTAAAAAGGTAAACAGAGGGGAAAAAAAAGGTTACCCTATTAGGTTAAACTGTTTATATCCCTACATGGGAAGATAATACTCATAACTCTTAAGAACTGTAAATGTATTTGGGCAGAGAGAAGGAGTTTACATAGAGGGTATAAATAATAAATTATCTTTTATGTGATGATAAAAAAAATTAAGGGGTTAAAAAGGGAGTCTATGGGGAGGAGAGGAAAGGGGAGGTGGAATGGGATGAATTATATCATATGAAGAGGTGAAAAAAAACCTATTACAATAGAGGGAAAGAAAGGAGGGGTGAACACTGTTTCAATGCTACTCTCATTAGATTTGATCCAAAGAGGTAATAACATATATGTTCATTGGGATAAAGAAACTTAGCTCATTCTTTAGGGAAGCAAAAGGGGAAGGGAAAGGGGGGGGCTGATAGAAGGGAGGAAAAAAGCAAGGGAGAAAAAGGTAAAGAAAAGAGAGGGGGGTGATAAAAAGGGAGGGCTGATTGGGGGAGGCAGGGGTAAGAAGTAAAACGTCGGTGAGGAGCAATAGGGTGAAAGAAGGGGGGAAAGTACAAAGGAGGTAAATAAAATGGAGGGGAATAGACAGTCAGTAATAATAACTGTGAATGTGAATGGGATGAACTCTGCTATAAAACAAAAGCGAATTGCAGAGTGGATTAAAAATAAGTATCCTACAATATGCTGTTTACAAGAAACATATTTGAAGCAGAGAGATACACACAGAGTAAAGGTAAAAGGCTGGAGTAGAATATATTATACTTCAGTTAAAGTAAAAAAAGCAGGGGTAGCAATCCTTATCTCAGACAAAGCATAGGCAAAAATAGATCTCATTAAAAGAGATAAGGAAGGAAATTACATCTTGCTTAAAGGTACTGTAGATAATGAAGTAATATCAATGTTAAATATGTATGCGCCAAGTGGTATAGCATACAAGTTCTTAGAGGAGAAGTTAAATGAGTTACAAGAGGAATTAGACAGTAATACTATACTAGTGGGGGATCTGAATCTCCCCCTCTCAGAATTAGATAAATCTAGCCAAAAAATAAATAAGAAAGAAGTGAAAGAGGTGAATAGATTACTAGAAAAGTTAGACATGATAGATGTCTGGAGAAAATTGAATGGGGATAGAAAGGAATATACCTTTTTCTCAGCAGTACATGGCACATTTTCAAAAACTGACCATGTATTAGGGAACAAAAACATCATAGTCAAATGTAGAAAGGCAGAAATAGTAAATGCATCCTTCTCAGATCATGATGCAATAAAAATTACATGTAAGAAAGAGCCAGGGAAAAGTAGAATGAAAATCAATTGGAAACTAAATAATATCATTCTAAAGAATGAATGGGCCAAACAACAAATCATAGAAACAATCAATAACTATATCCACGAGAATGACAATAATGAGACAACATACCAAAAGCTATGGGATGCAGCCAAAGCAGTTCTTAGGGGAAAATTTATAGCTCTAAATGCTTACATGAATAAAAAAGAGAAAGAGGAGATTAATGAATTGGGCATGCAACTTAAAAAGCTAGAAAAAGAACAAATTAGAAATCCCCAATTGGATACTAAATTAGAGATCCTGAAAATTAAAGGAGAAATTAATAAGATTGAAAGCAAAAAAACTATAAAATGAATCAATAAAAAGAAGAGCTGGTTTTATGAAAAAACCAATAAGATAGATAAAATATTGGTTAATTTGATTAAAAAAAGAAATACGAAAACCAAATGACCAGTATGAAAAATAAAAAGGGTGATGTTACCACCAACGAAATGGAAATTAAATCAATGATTAGGAATTATTTTGCCCAACTGTATGCCAATAAATTTGACAATCTAAATGAAATGGATGAATATTTACAAAAATACAAACTGCCCAGGTTAACTGAAGAAGAAATAAAGTCCTTAAATAAACCCATATTAGAAAAAGAAATTGAACAAGCCATTAATGAACTCCCTAAGAAAAAATCCCCAGGGCCAGATGGGTTTATGGGTAAATTTTACCAAACATTTAAAGAACAATTAATTCCAATATTATACAAATTATTTGGAAAAATAGGTGAAGAAGGAGTTCTACCAAATTCGTTTTATGACACAAATATGGTGGTGATACCAAAACCAGGCAAAGCAAAAACAGAGAAAGAAAATTATAGACCAATTTCCCTAATGAATATTAATGCTAAAATCTTAAATAAGATATTAGGAAGGAGATTACAGCAAGTGTTCACCAGGATAATACACTATGACTAGGTGGGATTTATACCAGGAATGCAGGGCTGGTTCAATATTAGGAAAACTATTAACATAATCAACCACATCAATAAGAAAACCAACCAAAATCATATGATTATCTCAATAGATGCAGAGAAAGCTTTTGACAAAAGACAACACCCATTCCTAATAAAAACACTAGAGAGTTTAGGAATAGGTGGAGCTTTTCTTAAAATAATAAACAGTATCTACCTAAAGCCATCAGCAAGTATTATATGCAATGGAGATAAATTAGAGGCCTTCCCAATAAGATCAGGGGTGAAGCAGGGATGTCCATTATCATCCCTATTCTTTAATATTGTACTAGAAATGTTAGCTTTAGCAATCAGAGAAGAAAAAGGAATTAAAGGAGTTAGAATAGGCAAGGAGAAAACAAAACTATCACTCTTTGCAGATGATATGATGGTATACTTAAAGAATCCTAGAGAATCAACTCAAAAATTACTTGAAACAACAACTTTAGCAAAGTAGCAGGATATAAAATATATCTACATAAATCATTAGCATTTCTATACATGACCAAGAAAGTCCAACAGCAAGAGATAGAAAGAGAAATTCCATTTAATGTAACGGTAGATAATATAAAATACTTGGGAATCTACTTGCCAAGACAAACCCAGGAACTCTATGAACACAACTACTAAACACTCTTCACACAAATCAAATCAGATCTAAATAATTGGAAAGATATCAATTGTTCATGGATAGGCAGAGCTAATATAGTAAAAATGACAATACTACCTAAATTAATTTACTTTTTCAGTGCCATACCAGTCAGACTACCTAAAATTTTTTTATAGAGCTAGAAAAAATAACAAAATTCATCTGGAAAAACAAAAACTCAAGGATATCCAGGGAAATAATGAAAAAAAAATTCACAGGAAGGTGGGTTAGCAGTACCAAACCTGGAGCTTTCCTATAAAGTGGCAGTCATCAAAACTATCTGGTACTGGCTAAGAAATAGAGTGGAGGATCAATGGAATAGGCTAGGCACAGGAAACGCAGTAGTAAATGACACTAGTAATGTAGTGTTTGATAAACCCAAAGACTCCAGCTTCTGGGATAGGAACTCAGTATTTGACAAAAAATGCTGGGAAAACTAGAAGATAGTATGGCAGAAATTAGGCATAGACCAAAATCTTACACCTTATACTAAAATAAGGTCAAAATGGATACATGATTTAGACATAAGAGGTGATACCATAGGTAAATTAGGAGAGAAAGGAATAGTCTACCTATCAGATCTTTGGAAAGGAAAACAGTTTTTCACCAAACAAGAGATAGAGTATATTATAAAATGCAAAATGGATGATTTTGATTATATTAAATTAAACATTTTTTGTACAAACAGAAACAATGCATCCAAAATTAGAAGGGAGGCACAAAGCTGGGAAACAATTTTTACGGCCAGTACTTCTGATAAAGGCCGCATTTCTAAAATATATAGGGAACTAAATCAAATTTATATAATTTATAAATTTATAAGAATCCAAGAATCAATTAAGAAATGGTCAAAGGATATGAATAGGCAGTTTTCTGATGAAGAAAACAAAGCTATCTATTCCCTTATGAAAAAATGCTCTAAATCTCTAATGATTAGAGAGATGCAAAATTAAAACAACTCTGAGGTACCACCTGACACCTATCAGATTGGCTAAAATGACAAAAAAGGAAAATAATAAATGTTGGAAAAGTTGTGGAAAAATTGGAACACTAATGCATTGTTGGTGGAGCTGTGAACTGATCCAATCATTCTGGAGAGCAATTTGGAATTATGCCCAAAGGGCAATAAAGCTGTCCATACCCTTTGACCCAGCAATACCACTTTTGGGTCTTCTGCCCAAAGAAATCATGGAAAGGGGAAAGGGACCCACATGTACAAAAATATTTATAGCTGCTCTTTATGTGGTTACAAAGAATCGGAAGTTGAGGGGGTACCCATCAATTGGGGAATGGTTGGACAAGTTGTGGTATATGAATACAATGGAATACTATTGTGCTGTAAGAAATGATGAGCAGGAGGACTTCAGAGAAACCTGGAGGGTCTTTCTTGGGCTTATGATGAGTGAGATGAGCAGAACCAGAAGAACATTGTACACAGTATCATCAACATTGAGTGTTGATCTACTGTGATGGACTATATTCTTCTCACCAATGCAATGGTACAGAAGAGTTCCAGGGAACTCATGATAGAAGAGGATATCCAAATCCAGGGGGAAAAAAAGAACTGTGGAGTAGATGCTGAATGAACCATACTATTTCTTTTGTTGTTGGTGCTGATGTTTTTCTATTTTGAGGTTTGTTGTCATTGCTCTGATTTTTCTCTTACAACATGACTAATGCAAAAATATGTTTAATATTATGTGTGTGTATGTGTGTGTGTATATATATCCTATATCAGATTACCTGCTGTCTTGGGGAGAGGGAGGGAGGGAGGGAGAAAAATCTGAAATTGGAAAGCTTGTATAAACAAAAGTTGAGAACTATCTTTACATGTAACGGGAAAAAATACTTTATTAATTTAAAAAATAAATAAATATTAAAACTAAAAAAATAGATATGACTATCTGCTAAAGAAAATGTCTTTATATAATGAATTTTAGGTCTACTACAGAAATGCCAATTGATCATTCCTACAACTACCATGCAAAAAAAATGGAAGTGGATTGTGCCTCTCGAGAATACCAACAAATATTTCAAATATTTGCCTTGACTTAGAAACCCAGAACTATCTCTAGCTAGATACGAAGCTGTAGAAACTGTTCTGGTCATGTCTGAAGGCCTCCCTGGCTCCCCCAAGAAGTATCTTTGACCCAAAAGATAAAGTCCCTCCCTTGTAAGTGTTTTGTCACATCCATTATTCTTTCCACTTACTTATGCCTTGACTGACCCAAAGTCCCACAATTCATATACCAAAGCTAACATCCCTTAGCAAGTTTTGGTTCCAGCATTTCTAACTCAGAATTCAATTCAATTCAATAATCATTTTTTAAGAATCATGTTAGTCACTGCGGATAAAAACATAAAAATTAAATAGTCTGCCCTAGAGAAGATAACATTTTGCATTCTAGGCAGGTAGATGACACATTGGAAACCTGAGCTCAAGTTCAGCCTCAGACACTAGTGGTGTGGCTGTGGAAAAGTTTCTTTACCTCTTAGCTCAGCCTCATTTTCCTCATTTGTAATATGGGGATAACAGCATATATATCACAGAGTTGTAAGGATTAAATAATATTTATAAAGCACTTTGCAAACCTTAAAGGGCTATGTGAATGCTAGGTATTAGTAATGTCTCTACCTTTGAGCCTAGACTGGGAAAGATTTTGTGGTTGGGGCAGTATATTATGTAGCCCAGAGAGAACAGAAGAGATATGGAAGATGTGGTTTAGGGGAGGAATTCTTCTCTGATACTACATGGGCAGTTGGGAAGACTGGTGTCTGTGTAGACAGGTAATATCTTAAAAATATACCTGGTTTCTCAAAGCCCTTCGATTTCCTAACCTTTTCCTAAATCTGCAAAGGATTAGAAGAGTGGAAAGGCAAATTCTTACTGGCTGAAACCCTCATCGCCCACAAATCTTCTAGTCCTTCACATAATAGATTGAGGCCACAAAGCTAGGTGCTTTAGAGTAGATCAAAGACATAAAAAATTGGCTGCTCCAAGTCTTATGAGATCTTTAAGACTTGCTCTTCCTCTAGATTCCTGACTCTTGGGCCCAGGACACTCAAAAGGAGTCATCAATAAGGTGACCACTGCTTAAGATTTTTATACTCTCCAGAGATTTTTAGTCTTAGGTTATTGACTTCTCTAAGTTACCAATGAAGAAAGGAGGCTATGAGGGCAGGGCAGAGCTTTCCTGTCAAAGAATCATGGGGATTGTTGCTAGGCTGCCTGCTATAGTTGGGATAATGGTATGGGTTCCCTCAAAGGCCATGAAGGCAAACAATCCACCTACCAACGAAGGATAAAAAACCCATAAGATGGCAAGGAGTAAACCCAGTGAGGCTACCCATTCATCCTCCTCCTCCTCCTCCTCCTCCTCCTCCTCCTCCTCCTCCTCCTTCTCTTCTCTCCTACTCAAGCCAACATGGGAGGCAAAGGGCAAGGGTGTTAGTCTGTTGATTTTTTATTCCATAAATGAATGGTGTATTCACCCTTAAAAATCAGCCTAATTCTCTGGTAATCTACTGTTTCTCTGTTCTAAATCACTGTAACAATGCTGTCCAGTATCAGTAGGCTAGAACAGGGCAAAACTGCCTTTGCCTCCTCTGTTGCTACCTATGTAAAGATGAATGGCACCAGTGGAAAATATACAGCCATGCCAAGAGAGTCTATTGCAGATATATGCTATCTATACTACACATTTATCCTATTTTTCCCTGATTTTCCAAAGAGGCTCTTTCTAATCCTTCTCTTTTCTAACATACTATAGCAATCCCTGCTGAATTTTATCAAGAGAAGTTGATGAAAACTCCCTATTTTCCCCATTTCTATACTTTAAACTTCCTCTGTATCACTTTCAATTCTTTCCTCCTCTAGCTTTTAAATTTGCTGATAATGGCATAGTGGCTAGACAAAGTTTAACCTCTCTTTGAGTTAGAGTTCTTCTCTATTGATAAGAAATATACTAACTTCCATTCCAATTTTATAAAATCTTGTTAGAAAGGTTGTTGTTTTTGTCTTGTGATAAAATAATGGTATTTAGCAGACGCCCAGGGCCCTACCTGATTGATTTAGTATTGTTTGGATTGGATGAGAATGAGAAATTCACCAAGTACCTACTTGGGATGATTAGATTATGGTTACACCTGGCCAGCCCTGAGTGACCAGTTGGTGTACTACTGAGGTCAGCAGGTACTTAGGAGGTACATAGCAGGTACTTAGATAAAATTTCTTATCCAACTTGCTTTGCAGAGAAGATCAGAAGATTGAGGGGTTCAGGTCTCTTTGTGGTTGCCAAACTGTGTTGTTTAAAATCTAAATTGTGGATTCTAAACTGCCCCCACCCCCAGTCTTGGGGGGAAGCTGGCTAAAATCACTGATAAATTCAGCAAGAGTTTGGGCTTTTAAAGATTTATTAAAATATATATTATAAGTTAGCAAAGAGAGAGAGATTGAGAACAGATTCCTTATAGCATGGAAATCCTAGCTCAGATCTCATTTGGTATAGCTAGAGAGAAAGAAAGCAATTTTCTTCCCTAGCAGCCCATGTGAAATTTCTCACCACCAAGCTGTGTCCAAACGACTCCTTTATTCACTTTCTAGAAATATTGTTGCTTGGGCAAACTTGAAAGTTCTTGCTAGAATGCAGTCAGTGGTTGACTCTGTCCTTGAAGAACGTTTCCTTAAACTGGGATTAACCTCAAATTCTATCTGATGTGTCTGGGACTATGAAGCTATACCATATTAGGCTGGTTTTCCCCATGCTACTTTCAACACCATTTTTCTAGACTAGTAAGTACTCTGATTCTGACCCTGTAGCTCTAGAGTACCTTACTTTTTCTCCTTTCACATTAGGTAAGTTCAGAAGAAAGATTCTTTCTCAGGTAAATGTATATAGTATGCCTGTATTTTTGTTTTTTTCTCTCAGCTCATGGTTCTAGTCACTTTCCTATATTTAATATGCTCTAAATAATAATAATAATAATAATAATGCCATTATATATCAGGCACAGTGCTATGTCCTTTACAATTACTATCTTATTTAATCTCCATACCAACTATGGGTAGATACCCTTATTAACCCCATTTTACAGATGAGGAAACTGAGGTAAAGAGGTTAAG
This sequence comes from Dromiciops gliroides, assembly GCF_019393635.1. NCBI lineage: Eukaryota > Metazoa > Chordata > Mammalia > Microbiotheria > Microbiotheriidae > Dromiciops > Dromiciops gliroides. Next base: position 113,069,989 of record NC_057863.1, read on the forward strand.
TGACTTAGCCTGAGTCACAAAGCTAGTGTCAGAGTTCAAAGTTGAACTTTGGTCTTCCTGAGGCCCAGTGTTATATCTACTGAACAACCTAGCACATGACTTATGGTCCCCATCTTTCAGCAGAGGGATACTCAAATCCAGGCTTACAATGAAAATGTTTTTGGGGGTTTTTTTGGTTTTGGTTTTTTTTAGTGAGGCAATTAGGGTTAAGTGACTTGCCCAGGGTCACACAGCTAGTTAGTGTTAAGTGTCTGAGTCTGGATTTGAACTCAAGTACCCCTGACTCCACGGCTGATGCTCTATCCACTGTGCCACCTAGCTTCCCCAAAATGTTTTTAAAACAAAATTGACTATGAATTATCAGACCATCCTCCCTCACCACAGGGATAGGTTTTGCTATATTTGTACACATATAAAATCATAATCAGATACAGAATTTCTCTGGTATAACAGATTCTACAGTGATCAATGATGAAAATATATTTTTCCCCCTGTAAAAGTGAGTATTAAACATTTTAGATTAATGGTATTTTGTGGAATGAACACTCAAGTTCAATATTAGGTTACATGGGTTGGGTCTTCATACAGAAACTAATTTGGGGAATAAATGATTGAAATCAATCAACGGTTTAATAGCCAACTTAACTAAATTCAATCAGTCGTTTGAAAGTTCAGTTGTTTGGCAGAATTAAACAATTTGTTTTTCAAACTTATTTATGCATTAATATAGCAGCAGTTTCTTAATATAAGACAAAATCACATTTGTTGTCAATTCAACCTATAGCATTGTGTTCAGTTATTTCCAACAATCATTTTAGTCTACTTCAGATAATTTCCTTTGTCAAACATTTCCATTTCCTTGAGACATTTTAACAGAATATGTAATTTAGAAAGCTAGAGGTTTTTAATTATATTGTCATAATAAATGGGACAAAACTATTGAATCTATACCTAGTATAAAGTATTAATCAACATTATACTCAGAGAAGTACATAATTTATTGTAATTGTAATTAAAATTTGATCAAATATATTTGACATAATTAAATTGCTTAGCCAAAATTAAGGGTTAAATGTGAATATTATGGAGTAACAATATACCAATTTAATTTTATCTTTCTTATAATTCAATGTGCAAGGATTTTAAAATAATTTTCACTTTAGTCAATATGCTGATGGGAAAAACCTGCTATTTATATTTATTCCACTTTTAGAATGTTGCACATTTTTTTACTCCTCTTTTAACCTGGGGTAATTAAGTGTGAGTGCTATACTTCTTTCTTTCCATTCTCTGAAACTGATCCATATTAAAAAATTATACATGACTAATCATACTCTATATATCATTGAATATAAATAATCAGAGACTTGACTTGTTATATATTTTGTATATAATGGCTTCTCCCTAATGATAATTAACATGCTCAATTTGCATGATAAAAAGGGACACCTTTTATGAAGCCTTAGTTTTTGTAGTGATATAAATGTAATCTCACAATTCAGTCCTAATCTACCTCTCATAGGTCTTTGTATTAATGACTTTTTAGAGGCAACTTCACCTACACTCAAATATAATTTCAACTGTGAAATACTGGAGGAGTAAACATGAATAGATTTTTTTTAAAGGAAGATTACCCATCTGACTTTTTTTTTTTTTTACAATTTTGGTTATTCATTAAATTTTGAAATAAAAAATTAAGATAAAACTTTCTTATATATTTTTTGCATTTGGAAGAGATTTGAATTGTAAATATACATCTGTTCATACAATAGAACAATTTGTAATTGTAATTGTAATACACAAATATTAAAACTTTTGACAGAGAGGTTGGTGGTAGTTGTTTTTTTCCTCCTCTTTTCCCCTAGTATTCTGGGGTCATCACTCATAATAGCAAAAACTATAGCATAAGGGGGAAAAGCATCCAGAATGTTCCTAAAAATAAAATAGAAAGCCCTCAGGAGCCTTTTCAGAACAACAATAAAAAGTATTGCTAGCTGTAAAATTTGTAAGCAGGTTCTATCCTGTCGGCACAGAAACAATGAAGATGAATTACATCCTAGGAGAAATATTGAGAAGGTCTGGTAGCACAGTGGCAAGCTAACAAACAGTGAGAACAGAACACAAACTGCTCTATTTCCTGAGTTGAAGATGTCAGAACGTGAAGACAGAGATAAACTGGTTAAATTGAAATGCAGAAACAGACTTTCAAATTGATCTCCTTAGCAACAAAGTCTGTTTACATGGACGTTGTTTCTGTTCCTCAGCTTTGTTGTTGTTGTTGGGTTTTTTGTTTGTTTTTTAGTTTCTGTTTCTTGGGACTGAGCTCACTACATATGTTAAATGTACCAACTACCTATACGTAAATTGTTGGGTAAATGAAATACAATCATAGTGTTTATGGTAATTTTTTGTTTCCCCTCCAGATTTCCTTATGCTGTGATGGAAAAACAGCTTTGATATTAAATTAATTTTGCCTTGGGCCAGGGTTATTGTCTAAACCAAAAGGACATTTAGTGTACATGGGGAAAAATGGCAGCTGGTATGAAATGTTCAGGGAGAATCCCACAGAGTCCTTGTAGATCTAACCTAATATATACAGTAATGTCTGGATCAAAAGTGAAGAGTTTTTTTTTTTTAATGTCCTTGTTTGATGCCCTGGATGTTAATGTGATAAATGCAAAGATGTGTTAAGAAGAAAATATATGAAAAGGGTTATTTTGATGATGTTGACATCACCACTGATGGAAAGTTGTAAGTATAATAACAAACTTTCTCTATCCTAGACCAAGGTCACCAGATGCAGATTGGAACTCTCACACCAGATGCAGACTGGAGAGAGTGTTTATTAAAACTAAGCTGTGATTCTCACAGGATATTTTTAATGTTTATAATGATTACCCCCCATGAAAAGAGAGTAACTTTGCATTTGACTTTAGGAGTCATGATTTTTTTTTAAATTCTAATTTGTAGGCTTAACTAATAGAGCTTTTCTTTAGTTATCTATTTGGGAATTGTAGGTTTTTGGTTTTTTTCAAATGCTGGATAAGAAAAAAAATCTAGCCAACAAGTAATGAGTGTGGCTTCAGTCATTTGTATATTAAAAATGGAAAGTAATATCAGCTTCTCTGGAAATCATTAAAAATTGCTGTAATTCATATACAGGAGCATAGATGATTGATTGCATTTAAACAATAGGAAGACTTCAAGGTGAAGTGGAATAAATGTTATGTGGAAGGTATGTTAAGCTCTTTGGTACCTTAATACATTTATTTGATGAAGAGTTTGAGGCATATTGGTTACTAACAGAACCACAGCTCACATGGGTTATTTGTTTATAGACCTAAAAGTCTGTCAAGATACTTGCTTCTTCCAGTTAAATTATTTCTGTGATGTAAGTCTACTGATAAGAATAGGTCATTGGGAGCAGATGAAGTGGGCCTTCTTCCACTTAGTTTCCTCAAGGGCTCTCATTCATTTTAGTATTGCATGGCTGGTGAGGTAATCTGCATAATAACATGGCCTCAGTGTGTTCCTATTAAGTCAATGGAGCATGGAGTCTATACAAAAGCACCACTGGTATGTATTAATTGGACTGAATCTACAGACCCACAATGACTTTACTCATCTGACAGGAAGAGTTGTGCGCTAATCTCGTAATTATACCTCTATCCGGCTCTATTCATTCCAAATTTTGTCTGTTGGCAGTAAAATAAGTATAATTCTAAGTATAATTCTAATTCTTCATGAGTTGGAATGCACTACATGAAGTTCTAATTACTTGTGTACACTACATGGATCAACCTTGTGTAAATGATTATTAATTTAGATTGGTTATTTTTAATGCAAATGTACCCAAAACAGTACTCCCTGGGAGCCTGAAAAGAAATGCAATTAAGTTAGATTTGACTGAAGTTGTTTAAGCCTACTAAGGACTTTAGCTTTAACTTCTTTTTTGTTTCCATTCTTAGGTCAGCATAATTTTAGATCTCTTGCAATTTGATTCAGTTGTTATTGCCACTAAATTTTTATAATTTTTACCCAACAAATACACGAATTATTCACTATAAAAATTTTAAAATATACTGTCTATGGGACCAAATAATTGTACATTTTATGATGCTATGAAAAAAATCTGTAAATCATAAGAAATAATGAGTGGAAATTAATAATTGCTTTTCATCAATTAATCCAGAAGTTTTTATGAAGGGTCTATTATGTATCAAGCACAATGGTAGGCAATTGGATATAAATACAATTAATAAAACAATCCCTACTCAAAAGTACTTTACTTTTTGACAGAGGAAACAAATGGATATAAGTTATGCAGAATAAATATGTATGTGTATGTATATGTAAATACATAGACACTAAAAAGAGAAATTGTGCATGATTACATGATCAGTCTATAGTCACTATATAGTGACAACTGCTTTGTTAGAAGTTTAATGGTCATAGTAAACTGTAAGCATTGAAGATCTTTATAGAGACAAGAAGATGATTTCACTCAAAACAACTATCTGAAGTGTGATCTTACCCAGCAGTAGGTTTATATTTTTACTTTCATAGCAAAACTAATATACTTAAAATATATAGAGAAATGATTAGGAATATCTTCTTTCTACCCAGTGCATTAAATTGCCTAATTTTCTGACAGCTGGAAATACATTACCATTGTACATACAAAAAAGAATGAAATAGAGTGAAGTCCTATTGTAGATTAAGATAGAAGGGGGGAAAAAAGATCTCTGTATAAGGAAGAAAATCTCAGCAAGGGAAAATGTCCAGATCCTGCTACATCCTTCAAATGTGTGAATTGCAGATTGCTTTTTCTTACTTTGCAGTATAGATGCAGAGATTATGCTGAAAACAGGGGAGAATGTAATTGTACACATGCCAGAATGAATTGAGAACTCTAGTCAAATAGAGACTCCAAGCCCAACAAATTCAAAATCAGTGACTGGCTCAGCAAAGCATTTCTCAGAGGCACATCCATCCAGCTAATTTAGTAGCTGCATATTTCTGAAAGGGTAGACACATACTCAGAGATGCTTCACTAATTCAGTTTATCCTTTTAAACTTAGCTGCACTTGGGAATGAGTGGCCTTCCTATGGAATAAGAAGCAACAACAGAAATCAACTTAATTTCTCTCTTTATGTAAAGCTTAGTTAAGTCTCACCTACAGCTGGCTTATTCTTCCCTCATTAACTTCTTCAGGACCTTCTCTCCATCACTCATGTCTCTGGTTTGTCAGTAGTAGCACAAAAGCCCTTACAGTAGGGGGTGGCATAACTGTGAGATTCCTTCTTGTCAGGATATCAGTGAATGACACTAGTAGACTGAGTGACATGCCTCCTCTAGAGTACAAGCTCTCCTGACTGTTATTTCTTAGTCATCTCAGTATGTTTGAAACAGTTGGTTTTCTTCCTTTAGACACTTGTCAACATTCATAGATGGTGTTTTAAATGGCACATTGTCACTAGCTATATCTACTCAGGAAGAGCTGAATAGCTGTGAAAGGTCTATTTCCCAAGCCCTAGCAGGAATTGGAGAACTGGAAACAGAAACAACTTCATTCATATAACATAGCACCCAACTATTAACAGTTTCTTTTTGGAGTCACCTTATTGCAACTACATGAATTTTACCTATAAGTCAAAGCTTTAGGGATATGAATGAAAATGCTTGTAAAGGACAAGAATGCTCACAATTTTCAATTCAATAACAATTCAATAATGCTCACAATTTTCATTCATTCATTAACTATTGTATATTCTGTCAAATAATTTAAAAGGCTTCCTGTCTAAAAATGTGTTTAAAAATTACACAGGTGACAAATGATCAAGTTGTATTTACTTAGCAGATATATAATAAGCCAAATTAATTACAAAATGATCATAACAATTGATATGTTAATAATTTAAACATGACTGGATATAATAAAAATAAAATTTTAAAAACCAGAAGTCTCCCTATAGAAAAAAGAAACAGATGGAGGAGGTAAGACTAAATGACCTGATAACTTCAATTTGTAATTTTCATAAGAAAAGATTTAGAGATAGAATAAAAGGTGGTCACATCCAGTTTAGAATTAGAAAAAAAGATGGAAAAGGAATCAAGTAAAAAAATGTGTGTGTGTGTGTGTGTGTGTGTATAGATATTAGAGGTTTTTCCCTCTTGTTTTCTAAAACCAACAGGAGGTAACTTCTATTAATATTATGATTAGCTCTCTATGATTAGAAGTTAATTTAAACATACAATGAAAGTTGCCTTTTATTCATTCAACGCATCAACAAATTTCAGTGTTTAGTTGTTTTTTTTTTTATTATTCCCATTTGCATGCCTATCACCCAGAGCTCAATTCATAATGGCTCCTCTTTTTCCACTAGGTTTCCTTGAGTTTTATCCTTCCTGTCACATTTTTCATTCTTCTTCAACCTCTCTTCCCAGGAGATGCTAATCTCTACCTTTTCTCTTTCCTCTTCTTTTATTGCCCCAATACCTTTCAAAAATCTACTATCACTTCTAATTCTCAATCACTTCTCTGAAGAGCTCATTATACCCAGGGGTCCTTTGCCCCAAAGCACTTTCACAGTGTTTGTCTCTTCATTTGGTTTTCCAATATTCCATCAATCTCTTTTACAACACCTTACCCTCCATCACATGTAACTTCATAAAATATATCCAATCAACTTATCTATCAATGGCAATTCCTCTTTTAGGTTTAACCTCATTAAAAATAAAACAAGGAAACAGGGAGTTTCTATTTTTTTAAAGATATTGAGACTAAAATTAGATACCTATAAAATGCTGTAATCATAGCAATATACCTTATATTTCAATATATATACACATATACATACAAACATATATGTGTGTATATATATGTATACACACATATTCTCTCATTTTATCCTAAAAACAACCCTATGAAGAAGGTAGAACAGGTAAATGAATTACTTATAGTCACATAGGTAGCAACTGATAATGCTGGGATTCATATCTAGGTTTTAATTTTCCAAACACATTTTCCTTTTCACTACAACACCCACATAACTTACTTGAACAACTCATACAAAGCCTACACACAAAAATAAAGGTTAAATAATTAGAACAATAAAATTTTCAGTTTAAAAGATAAATGTTTTAAACTCAATTGTTTAAAAGCTGCTGTTCAAATAACTTCATTTGTCTAAGTTCACAATTTTTAACATTGTTTAGATAATCAAGACTAAATTGACATACTATAGGTACACTCTATGCAAAAGATGAACTCTAATAAAATTGTATATTAATCCAATTTTTGTAGAGTGAATTGATTTAAATACATAAGAACTTAATATTCAAGGAAATACTACAGGGAACTCTTTTGTAAATTATTCTAAATCCTTTTGAAAAATGTTTATGTATTGTTCCTGTGGCAAAGGCACAAAATTGGGATTTGGGAGACAGTTTTTATTTGCACTTTTGCTATAATCAGCTGTGTGACTTTTGGTAAGTCACTTAATATCTGGAGTAATCAGTTTCCTCATCTAATAAAGAACATAACAGTACTTACCACTTACTTTCAAGGGCCTTTATAAGGATTAGCCATGCTTATCAATAGAACAGTTAAAGAAAAGTTAATAAAAATGTGTATGTATATATATATATATATATATATATATATATATATATATATTGTGTGTGTGTGTGTGCGCGTGCGTGTATTATTCCTTGGTAATAGGTATGAGATAAAATTAAATATTTTGAATATATAAATTTAGATTCCTTAGTCATCAGTAGGTAAAGGGATGACCTCAGACTCAGTGAAACGTTATTCCACATACTGCCTCTAACATATCAACTACCTGAAGGTGAGCAAGTAACAGAGTAACACAACCTTTGAGTGTCCCCTTTGAGTGTGACTTTCAGCCACAGAAGAATTACTCTGATGTGCATTGGTGGAAGTTATTTCCTCATCAGATGTCCTTTACATCAAACTAGAGTGGAACTAGAGGCTGCTTGTATAAAACTCCCCAGAGGCCTGAACCGGATTAAAATGTAAATGAGAAATGTTTAACAAAATAAATAAGAATACAATAAAACATAATATTAATTGGTGGTTTTCTAAGCTTATTTGCAGCCTGCAGGGATCTATTTCTATTTGAGTTTGACAGTATTGCTCTATACCAATGTGTTCACAAGTCCAAACAAAAAAAAACAAAACCAATTTATCTTTTGCTTTATATAATACCTGACATTGTCTGCTGTGTCCCAGGGGATCCCTCTGTAATCTGTGCTGGGCGTTGATCTGGCCTAGCCTCCTTGCCATGGTGTGAACACAGGCCACCAAAGCTCTGTGACTCTTGGTTACTAGTCTCATTTTTGACCATTGTTGTGGCTCTTAGGGGCTGCCTGGGGCATGGGTTAGATACGGTTTTGATCTGGGAATGAACAGGCACCATGTGGGTCTGTAGGCCCTGGCCTGGCTTTGTCTACTGCTATACCTATAAGGCTATCTGAATACTGTTCCTTCCTCCTACCCTGACTTGTCTCAGCTCTGAGCGTTCACAGGTTTCTGTCAGTTTTCTTGTGTAATTCCAGACTGGCTGAAGTTGCTTTTAGCCATTTTTTTTATGAGTGACATTAAACAAAATAACTGTTGTATCTTGTGCAGGCAGGATTCTTGCCCTTCAGTTACATTAATTCAAAGAAATTTCAAGTTGCCTTTGGTTTAAGTGTGTTTACAAGAATATTTGATAGCTGAGTCTTTAGAAATGACTGCATCTGCAGTACACAAATGATGTTTCTTGATTACAGGTTTTGGGGGGAAACATCTGTGCCCTTCTCTGTCACTTAGAAATATCTTGATGTTAATCTGAGTAAGGGATGCTGTTAATTTTTACATCGTATTTATTTTCTAATTGACTTCTCTTTGCTGTAAATCAAGACTATTAACATGCTTATCTGTATCACTGATAAATCTCTACACGTCTTCAACTTTGATGGTCTTCTATATTTAGTTCTCAACCTAAAAGTGGAAATCAGTCATTCATTGGATCTTTAGACTGGAATTTTAAAGGGGTAAGAATCTTCCTTTTTCTCTTTTGGTAAAATATATTTTATTAATGACTTTTGTCTTTATATCACAGAAATTTAACTCCACCTTCCCAATTTGAATACTCTCTTGAAATAAAGATAATTATGTAAAACCATATAATTAAGTGACTACATCTAAATATGTTTACAAAATTCTGAGCCAGTTGTTGCCACCTCACTGCCATGAGGGCTTCATTACTTGTTCTTTAGGACTTTAAATGGATTTTCGTTTACTGGACATTTTTTAGTGATCTTTTCATTTGCGTTATTTCAGCACTGTGTATACTGATCTTTTGGTTCTGTTTATTTTATTCTGAATCAGTTCATATAAACCTTCCCATGTTTCTCTAAATTCCCTTTTTTCATCAGTTCTTACTATGTAATAATATTCCATTATATTCATACACCACAGTTTAGGCCATTTCCCAAGAAACTGACTCCAACTTTGTTTCCAGTTCCCTTCTATCATGGAATGCTGCTGTGAATATAATGGCATATATTAAACTTTTGTTTCTGGTTTTTTTTTAACTTCCTTAGTGTATATGCCCAGTAGTAGAATCACTGGGTCAAATATTATGGAATGTTCCTTACCTAAATTATTTCATCCACTTCAATTAATCAATCAACATGCAATTACTAATCACCTACGATGTCCCAAGCACTGTGCTAGGCACTACAGATAAAAACACAAAGAATGAGACAATCCCTAGTCTAAAGGAGTTTTTTTCCCCCTTTAATTAAAAAAATCAACAACTACTTATTTTTTCTCTTCCTTCCCGTCTCCCTTACATTGACCAAACAACCAACCAACAAAAACCTTGTATCATATATGCAAAGTAAAGCAAAATAAATTTCCACATTGGCCACATACAAAGATATATATATATATATATATATATATATATATGTCTCAGTCTGTATCTTGATTCCATCACCTCTCTGTTACATACTAAGCCAATGTTCTTATTATTTCATCGAGTTTATAAGATATCCCCTCAATATTTTTACTGGCATGACACTAAATACATAAATTATTTTAGAATTATCATTTTCCTTTTATTGACATACTCAATGAGCATCACATAGGTCTCTATTTATTTGTCTTCCTTTATTTTTCTAAATAGTGTTTAAGAATCTTTCTTCCCCTTTACTAGCTGTGTGACCCTGGGCAAGTCACTTAACCCCAATTGCCTCACCAAAAAAAACCCTGTCTTCCTCATTCTTTATTTGTTGTTTTGTTATTATTGTTGTTTTTTGTTTTTTGCAGGGCAATGGGGGTTAAGTGACTTGCCCAGGGTCACACAGCCAATAAGTGTCAAGTGTCTGGGGCTGGATTTATATTCAGATCCTCCTGCACCACCAACTGCCCCCTTCCTCATTTTTTATTAAAAATCATATTGTTAATCATAGAGAGTAGTGTTCCCTGCATACACACACACACACATACACACTAAAGTATCTAATTTTGTGCCAGTGTTATCATAGCACAAATCAAAAAGTCATTTAAAAAAGATAAATTATATTAAGCCATGCCATTTAATATGTAAACTGATTCTTTGGTCTGTAGTCTCTGTAAACAACTTTAAATATGCCTGCAAGAATCTTTAGGGCAGGAACTGAGAAAATTAGTCTTAACTATGGGCCTTTTTTGTCCAGACCTGAGATTTCATCCATGTCAAGACATTCAGGTGTAGATTCCTCTAAGTAGATATGCAATACATGTATAAATGATAGTCATATTTGCTGGACTACTAAGAAGTGAAGTGACTTTAATATGGTAACCCAACTAGTACAATTTAGAAGTAAGACTTAGACCCATATTTTTATGATTCCTAAGCCAGCTAACTGTCCAGTTATTCCATAATGTCTCTCTTGTCAATATCGGCAAAAAATGAAGCACTGATTCATGGTAATTGATGTAGAAAGTCCCAAGAAGGAAGCACTTTTGGTGGAAATCCAGAAGTACACATGTGTGTGCCTCAGAATCTACTTTACAGAAATCCTTAAT